>NC_092581.1:16887302-17532302 GCF_037975245.1 Apostichopus japonicus
GTGATGATATACTGATATATTCTGCATCATCGCCATGCCTCTGATGGAGAACCTTGCTTGACGTTACTTGATAAAGTGTTTATGTCGACCCTGATTTTGTCTCATAAACTGACCAATGGACAAATGACATTTATGACTTTAAATTATGACCGCTAGATCGGTGTTGGTTATTTATTCGTTTGTAGAACCTTGCTCATGTGTTTAACTCCAAAACGTTTTCAACCGTCCCCAAAAAGCTGGAAGGAAACGGTGGTTGTTACAAAAACACACACATGACAAGATTACGACCCTACCTCGGTCAAATAAATGTCACTTGGCAGTGATGGAGACGATAATAGTTTAGTACTCTTTGGAGGTCATGGGTTAAACTGTTGCGTGGGGCTGCGCTTTCTGATACTTCCTAACATAGATCTATTAAGAAAAATGACAAAATAGTGTCAGGGATTCGTCGGTAACCCATCATGGGAAGGTGTGTTTTACATTCTCTAATTTCATACACTCAACTGAATATTATCTTAATTAACATTTATTATGAATGACCTGTTATATTGATTTCATGGTCTAGTTTCACGACGTTGTCAAAGATACTTCGCATACAGCCCTCTAATCGTTATATTTGGCAGAGGTTTTATTTAGGAAGTAGGGCCTATGTTCATACCATCTCTCAGTATATTTCATTGTATTGCGGATGGTGTTTTAAAGCTTCCAATTAAACAGCTAAGCAAGTCTCATAAATATCACTGAGAACGACTACATGCAGTTTTTTTTGTGTGGAAGTTCCCCCCCCCCCCTCCCGATGGTGTCGATGGGCTGGGTTTAGCTGGTATTTGAAAGTATGGTTTATATCCAACGTCATCGTTAGTGAAACTGTTCTCGAATCCAACGAGGAAGACATTACCGTGCTCGTGTACCTAATGAGGTCTCCCCACACCCCCTCCCCCACCTCATAATACCCTCTGTCATACACGCAGGCTCAAACAACACATAGACCTATGCTATACAAGACTATATGTTTGTGATAACAATATAAAAGACTGAGGGGTAAGAGATATATCTAATAGCAGCTATACCTGGGTAGCAATCTGCACTGTGTGCGACGATTGATCACTCACGTGACTTGAAGTTCAAAGGTTAATATAAACATGTCACCGATGACAAGGTTTGGAATTTGGGTTTTCCTCACGAGCAATCGTTAGTCACCAGTCTGTAATGACCATAATGTAGAGGTGAATCCATATTTGTGTGAGCCACTCGAATACTGTTCTGGTTTAATTAAACCTCAATGTCTGCAGTTTGGCAATAATCACGCAATAGTTCACTCTGTTTTTGCCTATAATCTTATGCAGTATTCTGATCCACGTTCGCTTCTAACACTGAAAATTAAGCAACATTTTATCATTATACTCCAGATTTCAAAATCATAATTATAGCGAAAGTGACTAATATCCGTGCAGGACTCCCTTACAGTTTTGTGCAATATTTTGACTCATTAACAATCTGCATTATTTTCTTATTTTAAGCATTTTCTATGTCCACGGAGAACATAGTTTCGTTGAAAGTTGTATTCAATTTTTTACATTTTAAGCACACATCGCGAACTGTGAGCATTTGATCCAAATATTGATTTCATAATGAGCGCTGCTGAAAAGATATAGCTTACATTATACAAAGATGACAAATATGCGAAGTGACTACGGCTTCGCGAAGGAGGGAAACGTTTATATATTTTTTATGTAATGGGGGAGGGGGGGGGGGGAGAGGTGTGGGAGGGGTAAAGCTCATGAACTCTATGCATTACCTAGTGTAAACAAAAACTTGCATAGCTTTAGTGTGTTGTCTTATAGGTCAATGAAAATCGGCGGCGAGTTATTACGGAAACATTTTGGTATGTAATTGTAGCTATAAGCCTCTCCTTGGCAAGTAAGTATACCCTATAGAAGCCTCTACTTGGCATGTAAGTATACCCTAAGCCTCTCCTTGGCATGTAAGTGTCACTTTAAGCCTCTACTTGGCATGCACGTGTACCTTAGCCTCTACTTGACATGTAAGTATACCCAAGCCTTTCCTTGGCCTGTAAGTATATCCAATCCTCTCTTGGGCATGTAAGTATACCCAAGCCTCTCCTTGGCATTTAAGTGTACCTATGCCTCTCCTTGGCATGTAAGTGTACCCTAAGCTTCTCCTTACAAGTTTTCAACCCATCTGAAGCATGATAAATATATTGGTATGAAACAGAAAAATGAAACGAACATCATTGTAATTTTATTTAAACATCATCTATACATTCTGAAGTGCACTTCGTGAACAAGTTCATAGAAATCAGAAATGATTAAATTCCTTATTCACATTTGTCGACAAAACTCGCGATGGTTTTGATGACCTTTAAAGCTCACTTAAACCTGCAATTCTTTTTAAGCAAACTTGGTAAATACTGGTCCATCTGAGAGTTGTTGTCAGCCTATTTTTTATATTTTTTTATCTTCATTCGTGTTTTAAAAACAATTACTCGTTACACAATAGGAAGAGGTAGCAGAAGCGGAATGGGCAATAATATTCCATGGTCAACCAGCCCTCCCCCTCCCACCGCCCACCCCACCCCACCACTTCACCCGTCCTCTGTGAGATGAGCACTTTACAAACTTCTAGTGGGAATGACATTAACTGCATTGAGTATGTGCGTTGTTGTCAGACACATGCATAATTCGACCTCTCTATACTATAAGACAATGTTGAATTCCTTCACTTATGGAAATATATGATGCGCTATGTTATTTGTATAACTCATGATATAAGTAGGCTAAAACAGAGGGGTGCAACTGGATATATGGGGGAATGAGGGGGACATTTGAAAACCCTGTGTTTGCATGTTAAATGACATATTTAATAGAAGCAAATTCAATCGTTTGGTAGTCCAGTAATTTGAAAGAACAAAGATGACGACGGTGGCTTGCAGTGGTCTCAAACAAGTATCGTATTGTTGACAATTTCTTTCCACGTTCGTAGTTTTCTTCGTATTAAGTCGAAAGTTTCCCATTACCGATATAACCGAAAAAGTTTCCATTAACACTTAAACGTCTATTATTTTGTATATCACTTTTATTATCAAGAAAGGAACAATATGTTCACTATGAGTTTTACATTTCGATTTCATAGATATCTTTCAAATCTACATCATGTTCTCTTTTAAAGGCAATAAAAAGGTGTAAAGATTCCTAGAAATACCCCAGCCATGGTCCATTAACAGTCATAAAAAAAAATATCCATCAAAGCTTCTACCGCTATTAATTTAATTCATCAACACATAATGACTGTATATGGGTAATAGTGTGTACATCAAGGTTGTCTTCCAAGGAGAACGAATCGAACGCTTCATTTAAAGTGAATGGAATTAATTTACAGATGGTGTTAGGAGTTAAATGAAGAGAAGGTCTCTCGAAGAACATGTGAATTCCATTTAAACTATAGAATGAAAGTTGTCTTACTTTACAAGTTTTCTGGAACGTGTATAATGCATGAATGTATACTATACATTTGCCGCGGTCGGTTAAAGAAAAGAAAGGTTTAACATTGTATTAGTTATGATGATTCTGTGATGCTATTGTGATCGTCTCCTCACCTTAGAACTGTAAAAGAGATATTTTGTCGAGATTATCTACCTCATAAGGGGGGTAATCCCTACTAATCGGACAATATATTTAAGGCATTGATGAATCAGTAGTCAGGAGTTATCAAAAGGTTACTTCTGGTCTTTCAAATTCTAATTTGGAACCGTAAATTTTAGTTTGTCTTTTTATGTAATAGGTACGTAATCTAACTTTCCTTGTGAAAACATTTACCTTCTTTTACTCGTTTTTTTTTTGAGATAACAATAACTGGAGTTGATTCCTTTCATGTTATTTCAAATATACTTCTTTTTTTTTTGTTCTTTTATAAATTGTAGTTTTTTAATTGTAGTTTCTGTTTTTGAAGCTGAGAGAAATATATATAGATATATATAGAGAATATATATATATAGAGAATATATATATATATAGAGAATATATATATATTCATATATATATATATTCTCTATATATATTCTCTATATATATCTCTATATATATATATATATATGTTTATATGTATATATATACATATATATATATATATATATATATATATATATATATATATATATATATATATATATATATATATATATATATTCTTTTTGTTCCTCAATTGATCAGTCGTATAGTGCCTTCCAAATCTACCGAGCTAATGCTCGCCAATTCTTTCAACATGGAATTTCATGAGCATGGAGCTTCTCAACCTCTCCCAGTCATTAAGGGGTGTTAAATCCAAGAGAATCTGGCTTTAAGTGAAAATATGCAATTTAAGTGAGTGGCTGGTTTACTTCGTCTTGCTGTTCGTACATGAGTGAACATTAGTGATTGCCCTTTGTTGCATAATACGGAACATATTACATTTAAACATATGTCGTTGCTCTAATAACAACCACTATATAACTTTTCATACTTTGCTCCTTATTTCTGTACTGTTGTACTTAGGGAGGGATGGCGATGAGGTAGGGGGAGGGGAAAAAGGAATGGGGAAAGGGGTAGGGGGAAGGGGTAGGGGAAGGGATTGGGGAAAGGGAGGGCTAAGAGAAAACATCGCCCAGAGCATACAACAAACAGCGGAGTCAGCAAGTTAGTAATATCTAGTCATGGCTGGGAAGTTCTGAACAGAGACAAGGTTAAGTTCGATCCTTGCTCTGTTTGCCAGTACCTTTCATTTTTCCTTCACTGACGTCGATGACTCTGAACTCTCAAAGGAGGCGTGGAGGCATGTACGCAAATGACTTATTGCGATATGCACGTGTTATTGTTAATTTTGCAGGCGTGCCCAATGTGGTCAGTGCTTAAGTATAAGAAACTTAGAGTACTTGCACGAGTAATTGTGGCAATCGGACGTGTAATTCTCATCATTGTTTATAATGATGACCAAATAAAAAAGGAAACTACGGACTAGAATGCAACGTTGAAACAGATGGGGGGGGGGGCGGGGGGATATATAGATAGTCATTATCATCTAGGATAGCCTGATTCATTGATGGACACATTATTATTTAGCCTGCAATTAGTCTGTGAAATATATGCTTGGAGTCTTTTTAGTTGTACCGAGAGAATTTTTTTTCTAAAGAACCAAAAATAAACTGAAATACGAATATTACTTACCGGTACTTTAACGTTAAGTATTGAGGAGATAAAGAACAAAACAGAGAGCAAAACTTACAAAAAAAATTGTTTAAGTAAGCGCTAATGTTGAATGCGTGTTTTTACCATGGTAACGTACGTTAATGTATTAAATACATCAGGAGCAAGTCAAAGACGGGAACTTTAGATTTTGTCAGTTGTTTATGTCGCCAGATGACTATATCATTGTATCTAACAACAAGAAAGGACGTGTTTGGCTCCTCCGATCTCGAATTAACAACCTGATCTGCCAGCCCGCTAGTCACGATTTTGATACAGTTCTTTTTTTAATTTTTGGTCAATTTAAACTCCCTTTAAATGCTCCTCTTATAACCTTGTAGCTGGTGCGAAGACGTTTTTCTTTCTTTAAATATGTACTCTCTAGCAGCGGAACCATTTTACGTTAATGAAGTAAATGTTAGGGATACCACGTTTTTTTTCCTGATAATTTCGGATTTGATTTGCTTCTTGGTTGCTTCGAATCAGCGAAGACAGATTTAGTGTACTCCTCAACTTAAACAAGCAAAGATATCATATAGTTATACACCGACAGAGACTTGTTAAATGTTCAACAACAAAAAAAATGAAGGAACTTACGAAGTCTCCGGCAAATAAACAGACGGGTGGCTGGCGTATTAAGTGCTCTGTTGATTTACGACATGATTGTTTCGAAATTCTATACTCTCCAAATTTGAACTTCATGTTGTCGAATCCAGACTTCAGCTTAGAACACAAAACCAAGGTTCTGGCATAAGTTGTGTAATGTTCAGCACTTGTGTAATGTTAAGTAGTTATATAGTGCTGAGTAGTTGTGTAATGTGTAACAGTTGTCAGTGGCGGTACCAGAAATTCCAAAGTGAAGGGGGTGAAAGGGGTTGAAGGGGAGGGGGGGGGGGGAGTGGGAGGTGATGATTTCAGCTTAGAATAGGGGGCGCTAAAAATTTGGAATTACAAAAACTTATTTGTATAAAGTGCACATAACGGGTAATGTTTTGATTAAACATCCTGTGTGGTTCAAGGCAAACCAAGGGTCGGTAGAATGTCCTATCGTATTATCACAGCACCACCAAGGGAGTCACTCTTTTCTCAAACAATCGTGATATTTACTAATAAACCGTCTTGTAACCCTCTTCGATGTTAAACACTCTCGTTTTATTTTCAAAATTTCCAGGCTATGTTTTCATGATTTTGTAAGTAACATTTTGTGATAATCATTTGTAGGTTGGCTGAAGACGGTAAACCCATGATAGACCTGTGTGGGATTCTGTCAACTTAATTCCTACACATTTGTTTTCCTTTGTTCCATAAGAAGGTGAATCGTCCATTTCGTGCGGAGGGGATATTTATATACCGTGATATCCTGTCGGAGTTGTGATAAGGGAACAGATCATGTGTTCACGAATATGGCAAGCCACGTGGGACAAATACCGCAGAATATATATCCGCGTATTAATTTGAATATATACGCGTATTAATTCGAAAATATATACGCGTATATATTATTTGCCAATCATAAAGCCGTAAATATATCCGCGTATTAATTCCAATATAAACCCATATTAATTCGTATTCATATGAGGATAAATTCGAATACATATAAAGATTAATTCGAATACATACACGTAAGTCATGCTGTTGTCTAGATTGACTACGTTTGGCCTGGGTGTACGTCAATAGATACTAACTTTGCAAAGACTCACTTATTGCACTGGCGAGGCTACAATGTATAGGTGAAAGCTATAAGACATGCCAGTTATTGTCTGGTTTAATACGCGAATATTCGAATTAATACGCGTATATATTCGTATTAATACGCGGATATATTATGCGGTGTTTGTCCCATATGGCTTGCCATACACGTAAAATATATGTATGCTCAATGATGTGTAAAAAGAGTTTGTCTCACATGTCGCACCACGAAGCAATCAGTGTCGAAAACAGAATGTATGGAACAAAGGTGACGTCACATTGAGAGGGGATACTAGCCTATACGACCCATATACGTCATCGTTTCTCGGCCAATCAGAATTCAGTAACCGTATGCCTTATGTCGTATGTACAGGAAATTGTAAGAGACATATCAGGTACGTGACCAATACCACACCGACAATGATTAACAAAATATAGCAAGGGAATTGTCATCTTTTGTGTATGGGGCATAGGAGGCATACTGCCGTCATGAAATTGGGCACCGCCGATAGAAAGCGCCATAATGTATGGGGAAACAGAGGGAACACTACAAGCTTCTGAAGGAGGTGTACAGTGATCGTCTGAATAGGGCCAGAAGTTCTTCAAGCCATTCCACATTTTATTTGAATGAAAGGCGCCACCTATTTGTTGGTTTAGTCGGGGTTCTCGCAAGACCGCACCGAGGTATTGTCAATCTTGCCCCCCCCCCGCCCGTCTCTCCTTTACCCAACCACTACCATTGTTTTTAGTCCAGTAATAACCAATAGTTCCTATCTTGTAAATGAATTAAAGAAGGTAAACCTGTTTTCGGTGGAATATATTTCATCTAGTGATAACGTCGACAGCAATGACCTAAATTGGAGTAACAAATTTAAACTTCCTTCTAAATTCGACGGAAATGTAATAATCATAGTCGTAGAAGCCCAATTCGATTTTTGGGGGGGGGGGGGTCGGGGGGGGTTGGGGCTGTAACGGCTTGCCCGAAAAATAAAACCAAAATTTTTCGCGCGCTCCGCCGCGTTCAACATCTTAATGTACATATCATATAGGCATGCATCGGTTATTACATCGCATGCCAAGTACGTACAATCATTTGCCGTGTTATTATACCCTTCCATATTGGTTATCATTTTTGGGGAAGTCGTTACAATAATAATGATAATAATATCAGTTTAACCATTGAAAAAACACGTTCCAATTTATTTTTCTTTCAGTGGGCTCCCGAAAAATTATCAGCATATTACCCCTCCCCCCAGCCCCCGCCTCCTACGCCTCCTACGCCTCCTACGCCTCCTACGCCTCCTACGCCTCCTACGCCTCCTACGCCTCCTACGCCTCCTACGCCTCCTACGCCTCCTACGCCTCCTACGCCTCCTACGCCTCCTACGCCTCCTACGCCTCCTACGCCTCCTACGCCTCCTACGCCTCCTACGCCTATGGTAATAATAGTGTAATAACTGTTAAGTTTTCCTTTCAATTCATGTTACAAGTGTAGTTTGGTTGATATCGTCTTCGTGGCTCACTTTTTTTTCGAGAAATCTTTTCACTTTATAGTCGAACTTGTTAACTTCATCCCAATCAAGAAATAATTTGTTTATCATTTTTTATTCCTTATCTACAAGTTCCATCGGTGTACGTTCTGCCAGTCCATTTAACTCCTGGGAAAAAAAAGAGTTTTAAGTTTCTTCTGTCTCTTGAAAGAGGAAACGAATATGCATTTATTCTCTAATATTCGGCAGAAGAACAAATCTATCTTTCACTGCTGTAAACTATTTATTTATAGGTCTTACCCTCGTTATTTCTGTAGTATATAGAGATGTCATTCATAAAGTACGTGTAACTACCCTAAGAAAATTTACATATAGAAAACAAACCAACTTAAAAAATATCCCTCATTTTTTATCCCATTCATTTGAGTCAGAAATTTCCAGTTAATTTCTCATTCTCATCCGCGATGTATATACACTTTTTTCCCCTTCTTTTAGCTGTCTCTTAGTGAGAATCGAAGCCGTGATTTTGTCCCCGTTGACGTATCATCATCATCATCATCACCACCACAAAGGCTCCTTGATTCCCCATCGTATAAAGATGACAAACTCGAAATCGTGCGGAAGACAACTTTATCGAAGCGGTAAAGGCCTGCTAGAAATCGAGAAAAGAAAAAGAAGTATAGAAGAGAAAAACATCTTTAGTACACAATCCAGAAAGAAATGGTGACGGAAAATGTGACAGCGACAACTTGTAGCGACGTGCTTCATTAATTAATCAGAACTTAATTTTTCGAGCCAGAGATTATATTCTTTTGTTTCATTTGATTTGGAAGAGAGAAGTCTGTATTTATCCCCGTTTTCCTCTCGCCTCATGACTTAAATTTAAAACTAAGCAGAGCGCAGGAGAGTTTTCCAGTTTGGTACTTTAATCTTCTTTCAGTACGAAATGTCATTATTTTCTTTACTCTATGTATCACCTACTCCCATCTTCCGTCCTGTTTTGGTTCTTTCATTTTGGGTTGAACAGGCAATGAATCACCAATATCTATTCAATAGCTTAGGTATATCTTTCTTCTTTTTTTTTGTAAAATATATATATTTTTCATGAAATTCATAACAACGGAAAGTTTTTTATTCGTTTTTTTCCCCCGAAACAGATGATATTTTAAAGTTCACTGAAATCTCTGAATAAATTATTACAAATGTAAACAATCTTATACATTGCCGCTTTATTTTTATTCATGAAAAAAATAACACACAAAAAACAATATACAATTGGACAATGATCGGATGGGCTTAAATGTACCTTGAATTTATATCTTTATCAGGACAAACCTTAGTCAATCTGTCACTGAAATGCCATTTAGCAATAGTCCATGCAGCAACACAAATGTGAGTAAACTGTTTTATAACAGCACGAAGACATTATAGGCGGAGTGTATAGCCTAGTGGTTAACGCCGGCGTCTCCCAGTCATGAGATCCCCGGTTCGATTCCCCGCCGACAGCAATGTGTGTCGTCTGGCAAGGGTGTTGTTCAATAACAACTTCCTGACATGGACGTTAAATGGATGTGTGCCGAGAGATTGGCTTCGGTCAGCTTGCGAGTCTACAAGCCTCCATGGCTTCTTTCGCGAGTTCCTGCTTCCGGGAAGATCACATATACATACATACATACATACACCTAATGCAATGTTAACTCTCACTAAGTCTGATAAATGTTCGAAAATATGTTGATGTATCGAATCTAGTAACCATGCAGCACATTATAGTTTCCTTATATTATTAGATAATCAAGCAAAAGTGAATTGTTTTGGGAAAAGTTTCTTATTTCTAATAAGTCTTTGCCTGTGGTTAAAACGTCTGGGAAGAAGAACTCTTTGTACGAATAAAAAATTAAAAAAAAAAAAACTTTACACCGTTTATAACAGCTTTTTGAGCTAATATTTTAAGTTTCCATACTCAAAACCTATATGAAAATATAGTTCATTGGTTGACTTCAAGGAATAATGAAGCCAAAATTTACAAATTTTATAACATGATTGTCTTGTGTTTTCGCTGTGAGTTATACTTCTATTTGGACACGTGTCTGGGTGACGACATTTTTAGAATTGAACTCAATCATTTTCTACTAACTATTTATTCACAGTGTTTTGCATGCAGTGAGAAACACATAATACCGTTGGCCATGACGCTGATCACGTGAGACAAAGCAGTAATGTGGAATCCCTTTGTGGTGATAGAGTGATATGGCTATGTCCTGTTACTGGTAAGTGCGCCCTCTTCCCCTTTAATTATATATTCTCAATACGCAGTATTTCCTGTGCGCTGTTTATACAAAGTGATAGGAACGTTATTGTTGTTCGTTATAGGTTATTGTTGTTCGTTATTGGGTATTGTTTAAATGTGAATGTCAAAACACTAGAACTCAACACTTTATTTCGAAATTTTAATCTAAAACCCGTAAATAATGTTTTTTAAATCTTGTCAGAAATCCCGACATATTTGGTTTGAATATTAGATAACTAGGGTACATATTATAGAAGCTCGCATGTTAATGCATTAATTACAATTATAAAACCATATTTTAAACTCATTTCTACAATTTTCTTTAAAATCAAGATGATTTTGATGATTTTTTCTATTTTGTCTATGAAACTGCTCATTATGCAGGTAATTGCTTTAGGTAATCGTGTCAATATTGATTCGTTTTTTTATATTTTTTTTTTACTTTTATTTTTTTTTATGGCTTCTGTGCGTTTTGTTTGAACGATTAAACATCAAGCTGTTAGATTATTACCCATTTTAGTGACATTGAATTATGTGCGATCATATAGCTAACATGGTTTATGATAGAATGAGGGTAACATGAAATTTAAAAGTAAAAGAGCTATAAGCTTAGAGTCTCAAGTATGCCTTTTACTGTAGATTGCGAGCAGATATTTTATGATCACTCCAAGCTGGTGCGTGGACCAATGAAAATTCGTCTTTGGAGCTCATTTGAGATTTGAAATGCGTGAATTGCTTTTAAAATCATTCATGTAAGGGAGCATTTCGGCGACTCTCACAGTTCACTATATTATATAATAATTGGTTCTTATAGACCATTGGACATTAAACGTCATTTATTACTCGTTGTGTAAACAAATGTATAGGATTTATGCCGCCGACTCCGCACTTAAGTACATCGCAACGCGAGGTGTGTGTATCCGTGGAAAGTGTGAAAAAGTGTGTTAGGATTTCTTACCTAGAAGTGTGACTATGGATTAAGTCGAGAGACTGCTTTGACCACACGTAAGACCCTTGATATTCTAACAGACTTCGAAATCAGTCGTTCTCATTATTCATCCGTATGAATAGTCCATATTCTATCTCCCCGCATGTATAAGTCTTTGCAGACTGTATTCCCAGCCCACCCCCCCCCCACTTCCCATCCCTCACCTCCCATAATGGTTTACAGGATCATGATTCATGGTCGATTCAGCTAGATAATTAGCGAATAAACGTTTGACTCATCCCATAAAATACATAAACAAATCTCAAACTTTCCATCGCTCAAAGAGAACTGTTCGCAAACCCAACTGGACAAGCTTAACATGAACGGAAAGTGAGATATACGTCTCGCAGTGTATATCACAATTATTGACAGTAAGTAGTACAGCGGGAAGATAAGTGAGGGCGCTCTTATGGTTCAACAATTGAATTCATACAACTGTCAGGATACAAATTGTCTTGTCAAGTCAACGGACAGTTAATATCCGTTCGTGTAACGGTATCGTGGGTTAGCCCCACAAATAAACATGTCTCATTTACATTCCGGGACAAAGGTGTGGGGAGGTTGGAGGGGAAAAGGAGAGGGACTACAAAAAAAGTGAGTAGAGACATTTCAGTGTTATTCTTATATCCTTGGAATGATATTTTATTTGACTTAAAAGACTATTTGGGAGTCTTGAACTTCCTTATGTGGCAGAGTGTGACGAAATTACCGAACGCCCTTTTAGTTAAAAGATTACCGAACAGTATATCATGCACAGTCAACGTTGTTTAGTAAATGACATGGTAAGGGCATCAAACTTACTTGTCATCGCAACCATCGGGAGGAACATTCATTAATCATTCATATCACCTCCGAAATACAATAGAAGTAGTACGATTCCCCTCCTTCCCCTCATCGTACCCCTATCTCACTTCCAGCCCACCCCGCCCATCCCTCCTCCCCTCTCTCCTCCCCTCCCTCCTTCTCCCCTCCCTCCTCCCCGTTCCAATAGCCGCGTTGTCGCTTGTATCCGCTTTGAAATTCACAGCCTTCAGGGGGCCAGTTCAATTTGATGGCGTCCTTCCGGTATGTACATTTTGTAATTCTGATGTATTATATTTTGCAGTTAGCAGATTGCGGAACAGTATATCATGCACAGTCAACGTTGTTTAGAAAATGACATGGTAAGGGCATCAAATTTACTTGTCATCTCAACCATCGGGAGGAAAATTCATCAATCATTCATATCACCTCCGAAATACAATAGAAGTAGAACGATTCCCCTCCTTCCCCTCATCGTACCCCTCTTTCACTTACAGCCCACCCGCCCTCCCTCCTCCCCTCTCTCCTCCCCTACCCTCCCCCTCCCCTCTTCCCCTCACCTCCTTCCTCCCGTTCCAATAGCCGCGTTGTCGCTTGTAAACCGCTTTGAAATTCACAGCCTTCAGGGGGCCAGTTCAATTTGATGGCGTCCTTCCGGTATGTACATTTTGTAATTCTGACGTATTTGTATTGATCATGATGATTAACCAAATTGAGTTTAAAGCTGCTCTAGTTTCGAAAACTAATTACATCATGCACGGGGCTAACCCACTTTAGTGACAAGTGTGATCAACAAAGACAGGTTTATAATGCATAACACACTTTTCAACTAAACTAGTGTTTAAAGTGTACTCCAATAGCACGATTTGGTTGAGATATTAGAATTGATTAAACAGAGATATCTTGAAAACCAGAATAGCTTTAAAAATGTTACTATCTATATTAATTAAAGTTGACTGCAATTCTTCCATAAATCAAAGCTACAACTACGTCTTTCATCCAGACAAATAATTATATCGTTGTAACACTGAAATATCTGTCTTGATTTTGTAGCTTGGTAACGGTATTCCACGTTATTACATAATTATTATATTTGAATTGCACAAAACCGCGGATAACAAGATTAAATACAAATGGTATTCCACAAATTGCTTCAATTTAGAAAGATATGCATAAAATCCAAGCTTTCCGAAAATTTTACTTGTAACATGTGTCGGCACGGGAAGGACGAAGATGTACTATTTTCAATAGCATATATGTGCTGGCAAAATTGTCATATAACAAAATGGTGACATGGACAACCAGTCGAACAGGACAGATGTGAAAGCTATTTTTTGTTCACATACCAGTTAGTGGCCATAATATCCGGCAAAATTAATTGTTTCCCAAACAAGTTCACACCTCTTATTTCAGAAGTGTTAGCTGTACCCCCATTGTAATGTAATCATTATATGCGCCACATTGGTAAAGAAACGAAATATTGATTAAACCCATCATGCAGGCAATAGCATTTCTTATTGTGCGTGCGTGCGTAGATATGTATAAATATATAATCTATTTGTTACTGGCACACGTTCTAACTGGATCGAGGCTTTATCGGTTACTGTCCATGCAAACATAACATAGAGCTTGTACATATTAATATATAGTTATATATTTTTCCCTCGCTATTTTATTGAGAGGAATATAAAACTAAATCTACGAAAGCATAAACTATGGTGACAATTATACGTCGTTTTTTAACGTTGTATTTATGTCGCATTGAATGCAAAAGAAACATACAATTAAGACTATAGGTATGACCATTGAAGAACAGATAATAACAGTATATACCTAACACATTACCAACTGCAGGCAAAACTCTTTTTTTGTTAAGTAGTGACGTGACTTTGGGAGTGTGTAAGTAAGGCATTGTTAGAATGAATGAAATAGGGTAATGCATGTGAAAACCTGTATCAACGAAAAAAAAGGCTTTGTCTGGTAAGTCCCTCTACTAAATGTCATTAGAACTACGAAATAAAACTTTACAACAGACGATTGAATAATTTGGGATCCGCTTCATACCTTTCCTTCATTAACATTGGACCCTACATGAATTAACACTCTTCGGTCTCACCCCCCCCTTTCTTTCTGTTCCTTTTTTAACTCTACTTTTTCCTTTTTTCCCCTCCCTTCCCTCGGTCATCCTCCCCATTTTTCAAACTACTTTGCAATCCTGTCTATCTTAGTAATAAAAAACACCGTTGTATAAATAATTACAACAATCATACTTCTATGAAATGACGTCATCTGATGACTTGTTGTTAAGAACATGTAAAATAATAAGTTTGATCATTTATCATGTTATGTTCAGTGCTGTGGTTTTAAACTTGTTTTAATATCTTTATTAATGCAAAGTTTATTTATTGCCTATCATGACATTTGAACTACAAAGTAAGCAATAATGATATGAAAATATGTGTCATTACAAGAAAGAAATGTATCACACATAAGAAAGAAAATGGAGGGGGGGGGGGAGGGGGAATCATTTTTTAGGAACAACTTAACTTTCACCAGCCACTGAAGCAATCGTGTATGGTGCGCTCTTTATAGTTTTACTGCCTATATTCACGACAATATGCGCAATTTAAAAAATTTAAGATAACCGCAATTTAAAAAAAAGACAAATACCCCCAAATATACTAATCCTTATGAAACGTTGCAATTTTGTTAATAAAATACTGTTCATGCGTACTAGCGTTACCTTGTTTTCTCGCATTCGTTTCGCCATCTGTTGTCATTTGACAGGTACCTGTCCATTTATTGAGTTGTTACACCTTTGCCATTGCATTTGGTTATCGTTTCTGACGCCTTTCATTGATTAGTCTCGGAGATTCGAACGTTTCACGAATTTGGATCTAACTATGGTGACATTACATTACCTATCGACATGATGGAAGGTGCTAAAATATGCATATTCGTCAACCAATTGGTTCCAATCATCACCACAATATCACAAAATCGCCGACGAAGCTAGCATGGTCTTATGGTCACTTAAGCAATATTTCCATTGTTAGGGTGACGCTTCAGGGGTGGTATTTCGTAAGTGGTTACAACAGACACGATGATAATCATTTGGCTAAGTCCCATTTTTGACGAACCTTATTGAAATGAGATGGTGCTATTCCTTATCCTCTCTAATTGACCCAGGTCCACGAGGTTATAGGTCCATGGACCACCCTACCCTCTCATAAGACCTGTTTGTATACACTGAGACTATGCTACTGGGACGTATCATCCTGATATATGCTATTAGTGCATCTTAATCTAATCCACTGTTTGCGTTGAATTATTACCCTGAGGGCAGGGACTTAACCAGGCGGGGGGAGGGGGCAGCAATGGGAACGATCCCTTCCCCCTTTGAGTACCCCGATTTTTTTTTTTAACTAAAAGCAGCAAATATCATTAAAGCCCTCTTTACAAGTTACAGGGCGCTATGCGACCCTTCTCAATCTTTCCCCTCAAAGTTCGTCTGCTACGTAATACAATACTCTTATTATTGTTTATTTCCTGCAACATCGGAGGCATTTTGGGCAATACTTTTCTGTGTGCGTCAGAGCGCCCCGTTTAGTGTAATAATGCTCACTTTGTGAGAAGTGCCCCTTTTAAAATTCTGCTCCCCATCCCTTTCAAATTTCGGGCTAAGGCCTGGTGCCTGAGAGTAATAATACAATGCTGTTACTAGGGAGAAAGGTCCATTACACATTATTACATCATGGATCGGCTAAGCTTAATCGAAGGGGAAAAATGTGAACATTATTATCGTCGAAACATTGCAATGTTGTTTTTATAGATGATAGGAGTAAGTCGTGGATAAATGACAGGGAAAATGTGATACAAGGATGGTGAGATATTTATAGTGTTATATGGTGTTACGATGTGGTTATGGTATACTAGCTACAATTGGGAGGATGTAAGGATTAATTTCTACAGTTTCCCCTTGAGTGGCGGTGACTGTAATTCTCTTCGAATATATTTCACATTGTCAGACAACTATTATTTTGCATCACATACATTTTTCATACACAAGTTTCATATAAAACACAACATAGCACTGCTGGAATGACGCCGCGCATGTGCTGTCATTTATTCTTCAGTCCACCTGTTATAAACATTGAACAATGGAAGGTAATCATCTTAGGATGAAGTCCTATACTTGCAATTTTCTGCCAACTTCACTATACGGATATAGAAAGGTGTTTTCCACCAGTCGTTTTTTTTTTTTTTTTTTGGGCAAAACGCAATAAACATTTCAATGCTTTTGCGCAACGGTGGTAATATATGGAAACAAAGGTTGTACAGTTGGCAGTATTGAAAAGAGAATACACTAACGATTTTTACACCTTCCATGGTTAAGTTTGCAACACGCCTAGAATTGACAAACAAAAAACTATTGGAAGAAATCATTAAAAAGATTAAAACAATAGGTAATCGATATTCTATAAACGGGAGTGTCTCTGGCTTGATTTGGTATAGACGTCAGCATTGTCACTATCGAGAGATATACTGCGGATGGTGTTATACGAGATAGCAACATTCCCTATCTTCTTCTTCTTTAAGGATTGTTAAATCTAATTCCTAAAATCGACGAAGAGAAACAAGAAACGACCATTTAGTTTGTTTGGATTACTTGTGGAATCCTATCCCACCCATTTTGCAGGTGAGTATAGAACTCGAACAGAGATTTCCATAAACAAGTATTTACACCCATCCAGGTTTAATCGAACCGTCGTTCTGTCAGTCAGTCTGTGGGTCAGTCGTTCTGCCATGCTGTTAGAAGTAAGATATTCTATGTCTACATATTTTATGTCTACATATTTTATGTCTACATATTTTATGTCTACATATTTTATGTCTACACCAAGGAGTCCTAGATTAAGGTTTGGTTCTCTGCGGTCTTCTCCTCCAACCGATGTTTCTCTCTTCTTTCTAATATTAAACTGAATTGAGCAGCCTTGCAAGGTGTATCATATTGTTACTCTACGATATGTACTTGAGCACAAAGATTGTATGTAATTAACCTAATACATGCAAGTCAATACATGTAGTAATAAACACACTTGCCGGTTGTACAGTAATACTACAGATATTATTCACTGGAGAACTAACAGAATAACAACATCATAGTCGAATATAAATATTGCAGTAACTGCAGCCAAATACCATAAAAGCAGATTTTAATATTTTTGTCAACAGTTTTACCCGAGGTAAGGATCAATGAGCGTGCCGCATTTCATGATATGGATTCGATTCACAAGACGACCTCATTATTTGAAAACAAAATTACAAAAACTTGTGACTTGAGTATCAGTGAGGATTACAAAACTCATCAAAATCAGCAAGTTGCTTATAATCACACAGTAATCTAACTATCATGCAATATATAGTAATATCATTATGATGCAGTAACAGTAACGAAATACTATATGCAGTTATGGTCCATAGCACTAAAGTAATGGCACAATATAATATATGCCGGAATACCACGATAATGTTATCTGTAGTAAAAAACATCATAGGCCTATTACTATATGCAGTAATAGCAACATAATAATATGAACATTTATAACACCATACCACATTAAAAATTATCATACTATGTGCAGTGACAATGCAGTAAAATTTAAAGCCTTAATAGCACCATCAGTAATAGCAAAATACTATTATACCGTATATTCAGCTACAGTACAGTGATGCTACAGTAATAGCACCACAGTACTAAACAGTAAAGACACCATCGCACTACACCGTATATTCAGCTACAGTACAGTGATGCTACAGTAATAGCACCACAGTACTAAACAGTAAAGACACCATCGTACTACACCGTATATTCAGCTGCAGTACAGTGATGCTACAGTAATAGCACCACAGTACTAAACAGTAAAGACACCATCGTACTACACCGTATATTCAGCTACAGTACAGTGATGCTACAGTAATAGCACCACAGTACTAAACAGTAAAGACACCATCGTACTACACCGTATATTCAGCTACAGTACAGTGATGCTACAGTAATAGCACCACAGTACTAAACAGTAAAGACACCATCGTACTACACCGTATATTCAGCTACAGTACAGTGATGCTACAGTAATAGCACCACAGTACTAAACAGTAAAGACACCATCGTACTACACCGTATATGCAGCTACAGTACAGTGATGCTACAGTAATAGCACCACAGTACTAAACAGTAAAGACACCATCGTACTACACCGTATATTCAGCTACAGTACAGTGATGCTACAGTAATAGCACCACAGTACTAAACAGTAAAGACACCATCGTACTACACCGTATATTCAGCTACAGTACAGTGATGCTACAGTAATAGCACCACAGTACTAAACAGTAAAGACACCATCGTACTACACCGTATATTCAGCTACAGTACAGTGATGCTACAGTAATAGCACCACAGTACTAAACAGTAAAGACACCATCATACTATACCGTACATGCAGTTAGAGTACAGTAATAGCACCATATACTAAGCAGTAACAGTGTACTACTTGATTTAAATCATTACGATGAAGCCTACTTTACACAGTTATAATATGGTAATACAACAGTAGCAGCACAACAACACAGCAGTAACAACATTGTCATATTGAAACCGTACCGTAAATAGTACAGTAGCAAAATTGATATTACAGTATAACTCACAACAACACAAACATATTACCTAATTACAACAGTTATCCCAGCGCAAAACTCACACTGCTTTGGTGTTTTTAGTCCACATAAAGTTATAATAAACAAATACTCAATGCCTCTTTTCTATTATCTAATACTGACTTAAGTATTCGTTTAGCTCGGTGCCTTTTAATTGTAAAACGTGTGGCAAGTGTGTCTAAGGACACTAGCTAAGCAGGCAACACGTACACTAATTAAACTAGCACTTTTCTTAACCAAAAGGAATCCTTGCCTTCAACATCTCACCCTAGCGGCGCCTCGGAACTAGTTTTCACCACCGTTTACGAGCAGGTAAACCGGTAGGTCAATCCGCCCCTGCCCCACACGCATACCCCTCCCCGTCCACTCCATATCTCCCTCCTCTCACTCAGTTTCTAATCTGGTTAGCAAACTTGAAGTTAAGCAATATGGGTAAACGATGTTAAACCGTTGCCCGGTCAGAATCCGAACACTTTCTAACACCACAACCGATTCACACAGAGATTACAGTAACTACTGTAAATCTTAAAACTTTGTACTACAGTAAAAAGTGGATTGTGCTGACAAATCTGATAATTCGGTAGCAGGTGCTATTAGAATTACAATAAGAACTGAGGATATGTGTAATCCCAACAAATGAATTAAACCACCAAACTCAAACTTTGTAATTTATTAGTTCGGTTTAAATGATTCTCTTAATAAGAAAAAAACCTTCAGATTGCATTCAATTCGCAGTGTACCAGGGTACATGGTCTGTTCTTGCTCAATGCTTTATCCTGTCTTTGCTCCGTTCTGTATGTAACAATGCCAGCATGTGGTGAGCGAATTTCGTTCATCTTTAGGAGTCTGTTCATCCACCCCAAGCCTGCGCCCCTTTCAGTATTGTATATGATTATGCAAATGATTGTTGGTTTCACTGCTACTTTTTCTGGTTATTTGAATCGGTTAACAGGAGAGTTGCCGATTGTCGACTTTTTTCTTTCTTCTTTTTTTTTGGCGTTCAACCTATAGGTGAACGAATTTACTAGAAGTACCCATTGTAATGCTAGAAGTGATATATAAAAGCCATGATCTTTCAAACTGAGTTCAAACCAATCTGGATAATCATGTGTCGTATCACGAATCGATCGCATGATTGCCAGTTAACAATGTGATGATGTTTTATGCAAATTAGCCACTTTCACATTTATTCGATTTTATGAAAAGTAACTTGTTGCAGAATGATTGGTACTTATTATCTTGTGACCAAATCAAGAATTATGATTGGCTGGAAGTAGGTCCATTCTCTTCCTCGTTTTTAGAAATTAGTTAGCCTTGCTGCACATCTGAAAGGTGCGTAGAATCTTCGAGCTTCACACATAAAAGGTCATGTTTCAACTCTAACCAACTGTAGTCCAACCGCTGAACCGAATGAGCACGAGCATGTTTGTTTCTTATGTTTAGTTGATTTCGTGTTTAATTCATTCATGTTTAATGCATTTCATGTTTATTTGAATTTCATGTTTAATGTATTTTATTTCATGTTTAATGTATTTTGTGTTGTTTAATTTGGTCTGCTACCAGCCTGAGGAACTACTCAGAGGAAACGGGCTCAAAATGGCTGAAAAATCCTACATAGCATTGCTTCTGATGTGTTGCCTAGCAACCGCCACGGCCAGTGCTCCCGCAGCAAATGCAAAACTTAAAGGCGCCCATACCAAATCAGCACAGTTAGGATACCATCGTCCTGATTATCACGGTATAACTTACAAGGACGGTATACCGGTTTACGGTCAGGAAAGTAGCTTTTACGGGCCACGATATTTCCAAGGTCAAGGACACGAGTCCAATGGGTTACAATACCAGGAAACAGATAATGGTCAAAACCCACCAGACCTGCACGAATTATTTCAGGTACCGAACCGACATCAGTACCCGATATACCACGAAACACCGAAGGAAACCGGTATGTATTTGTTTGTATCTGTTTGTATTTAATTACCAATACACGTGTAGCATTCGTTAATTTAATAACTAGTTCGTTTGAATTCAGGGCACGTCGCGAATTTACACGTGCTTACAGAGATAAAACAAGGATTGTAATAACATTGTGTAAAGGCATACTGTAATATAATATATACATGTTTAATCAGCTGCAGTTTTGAGGCTATATGAGTGTAACACTACCGCTACCCTTCCTCTCATAAACTCTCTACAACCCCCGCCCCCCCCCCCCCTCTCGCCACTACATATCGCACTCCAAAACTCACATTTACCCAAAGAGATAGATATCTTTCCTAAGTTTTTGAAACATGAAGGCAGTGATTTGATACTAACAAAGAATAAAGTTTGTTATAACAATTATTACGCCAAAACTTATTGACCTTTGCCATCGAAAATCATGATTATTTAATGTTTACTTTATTAGAACGGTTAGTGATGACCTTGTATCTTTGACCATTAAGATGCTTCAACCAGACTATAGTACATTTACCACATTAATTGATAGAGAACATGAAAATATGTCCCCCCAAAAACAACAACAAATAAACAGGAATACCGTCACATGATCAATTAAAATCATTTGTATCCATATCCATGTCATCAAACACATTTCAGGATAATATCGATATTTATTTTCTCACTATGTTAGTTGCCTTTTACGGTTGGGTTAGATTATGATCATGTCTTGTAGTAAGATTGTAAGAATGCAAGAACAAAATGTTCGTGTAAGAGACCCAGTCTTTTCTTCAGATCTGTGGTTGAGCTCGACCCTTTGTTGATTGAAGTAGACCCTCTGTTACTTGTTCGTGAAAATGACACTTGTTGGTTTGCCTAGACCCTCTCTTTGTGGTATCATACCCTCTCTTTGTGGTACCATACCCTCTCGTGGTCGAAATATACCCTTCCTTGCTATAAACATACCCTCTCGTGGTCGAAACAACCCTCTTTTGCTCGAAACATACCCGTTCTTGCTATAAACATACCCTATCTTCTATAAACATACCCTCTCTTGCTCGAAACGTACTCTTTCTTGAGCAAGATATGGTATGTTTATAGAAAAGAGAGTATGTTTATAGCAAGAGAGGGTATGTTTCGAGAAACAGAGGGTATTTTGTATAGCTAGAGAGGGTATGTTTCGAGAGCAAGAGAGGGTATGTTTCTATTAAGAGAGGGTATGCATACCCTCTCTTAATAGAAAAATACCCTCTCTTGCTCTCGAAACATACCCTCTCTTGCTCGAAACACACCCTCTCTAGCTATAAAATATACCCTCTGTTTCTCGAAACATACCCTCTCTTGCTATAAGCATACTCTTGGTCCTGGTTGAACCAAACCTTCTCTTGGTTTCCCTGCAACATACGCCTGTTCATGATCGACTGATCCTTACATTTTCCTTTTCAGAGCCAATCAACCCTAGCCATTTTTCTCAACATACTTGTCTTGGGAGTTACCTTCGCTTGGACTGTGGAGAAGGGTACATTAAAGTTATCACGGCTACTTTTGGTAGGGTCCGTATGGATATATGTCAGTTTGATATGGAAGAGCAACTGGCTATGCCTCGGCTCTGTAAAGCAGACATATCAACATTTGAGGTCGCCCGACAGTGTCAAGGAAAGCATTCCTGTTCTGTCCATGCTACTACTGACGTATTCAGAGGAGATCCTTGTCCAGATATCCCGAACAAATACTTGGATGTGGTATATGAATGTCGAGTGCATGAAGAAAAATGTGCTTTCGATGGTAAGTCGAAATATGGTAAAGCATGACTACAATTGCCATAAAGCTTATATTTGGTTAATCGGTGAAGTTTCATCTCAATACTCTATTTCTTAACTCTTTGTTTGAACATGGGTGCAACACATATTGGTAATCATGGTGACTTGCTGTTTTTCTGCTCGAAGACTTTTTCTCTCTGTCACACTAATCATGCATTATTCACATGAGCTCACTGCTGATTTCCTCAACAGTACCTGAATACGAAACAGTTAACTTTTGCGAGGATGAGCCAGCCGAGGTAGAGTGTCCAGAGGGGTACCTTATTCGACCTCTTGAGGCCAACTTCGGACGCCAAGGTTCTGACGTGTGTAATGAAATGGGAGCAAATCAGCTGACACCACTTTTCACCGAAGAAGAAATGGATTGCAAAAATCCCAAAGCATTTCAACAAGTTTGTGAGCTTTGTAAAGGGAAAAGAATTTGCGAAATCCCAGTCACAAGAAAGAAGTTTAATGCCGAAGAACAATGTCCAGGAATACCTAAGCAATATTTGTCCTTTCAGTACTACTGTATCAAAGAAAACGAGCCAGGTAAGAGCTGCAACATAAAAATAAAAATAAAAAAAAATAAAAAAAATTATTCACTCGAACATATCCAATTTTCGTGTAGTGTTTTTAACCGCTATAACTACCATTACTATTAACAATATCACCTTACTAAGGGGAACCTTCTTAGGATTTCCCCCACTGAAGTGCAGTTAATTTGCGAATATTTTGTGATTCCATTAAGTTCGGACAATGTTTTCACGCATACATTGTTGCAATATTTACAGGTTATCCCTTGCAACTGACACCAAATAGCTTTCGTCTAAAATGAGAGCTGAGTAGTACTTTTTAATAGGAGTAAAGAATGACAAAATCATATATTATCTCCACGTAGTGTTGCAGATCAACTGAACGTAGACCATTGCATTGTGTGTATACATGTTCATACTTAATTGTATTCTACATGACATTGTTAGTTTTAAACTTAACAACACTCTATCTATCGATGTAGCTAATCGACGTGATATTGGGGCCATGGAATCACCTTTGCTCATGAATGTAATGAATATTCAATTATCTTTCTAGATGAGGATGATACCTTTGATGGGCTTCCGGATATACCAGATATAGTAGAAGAGGTTACCACTGGTAAGTATTTATTTTCAATTTTAGATAAATAGTCTGTATGTTTTGAAGTCCATATCTAATAATCTGTGAGTCACGTTTGGACCATCAAAACATAGTGACTTACGTTATTATATAATTTGACACGGCAGCACTAAGTAAATCCGTGATTTGTGCTTCATGCCTAATAAGCTTAACGGAATTGTCTGGTGGAAGATTTTTATACATTTTGCTCATAGTTCTTATTTTTCTTTTTCTAACCATGTGACAGTTTACCCAATTCGACGATTTCTCCTTGCAGAAATCTGGTTTTCAAATTCACCAGTTTCTCACCAAAAGCACCGTTTGTTCGAACGCATTAAATTTCACCGAAAATTAAGGAAGAAATTAATCTGTATATAAACGGGGTTTTTGTTGTGATTACTGTAGGAACCGTATGCAGCGTGGGTTATGTCGCAATCTGCATTCGCCCAGATGACGTCTTGTTCGCTACTGTTTAAATTATACTTGAAATATCGATCCTTTAAAAAATCGTTTTTCTGTCAAACGCAATATTAGCATATCATACTTTGAAAACATGTTTGGAAAATTGTTGATCGGTTTTTAAGGTAACTTTCAAGGGCTACAAGTTCTATTAAACATAAACGTACCGGTATTTTATTCGGATCGAATATAATTATAGCTATAAACTAGACTACTCTACAGTGGATATCATATGGTAGTGTGATTAGACGCGGAATAGAGTGAATGATGTGGAGAGGCGTGACATAGGACAGTATATGGTGTAAATATATGAAAACTGAAAATTGACATTTTTTTTAAAAATAAACATACTTTCGAATTCGAAGGAAGTAATATTCAATTTAAAGGGAAACATTCGTATTGATCAATTAAGATAATCCTTTGCCCTGGTAACGTATGGATCTTGTACTGTTTGCACCTTACATAATACCGTTTGTTCATTGTAGTTTATCTCTTTATTAATACAGAGGCACCTACGCTTCCGACTACCACAGAACCGTCCACTACCGGTGAGCACAACATATTCAGAAGAAAATCTTGCCACGTGATTACCACGTGATATCTGATAGTATCATCCATGCAAGACAACATTTATATCATCAAAATTGTTGCTGGATTTTTGAAATAGCGTTAAGAAACTGTTTATCATGCCGCAGAAGTAACTAACATTATTAAAAAGGTTATAAGTAACATTGTAATCTGTGTTGTTCCGAGTTAAGTTGTCGAGCTATTTCTAGTAAACCTGGCAAATTTAGTAACCAGACTGCATGTTCACACAGTTTCCATACGGCCGTGTTTGATGAAACAATGAAAGATTTATTTCTATGTTATGCCCTACTTCCTTTATTTTGACGGGAGGGGAAATGAGGATTATATTATTGTAAGGAGAGTGTTACGGTTTCTAGATTAACATGTATGTAATATACAGCTGAAGCTATTCAGTATGTTTTCTTTTTATACTTTTTGTGGGCTGGGTCAGAAACAAATATCGGTTTTATTCATGTGTTAATCAAATTTGTCTAATTTTTTTTATGAACTAGCTATCGTAGCAGAAACTACAACAGAACCAGGTGAGTTTGGCAATAAAGGATTTCTTCCCTAAACTGTAAAAGTTTCATGGTTTTCATAAAGAAAACGTATCTTGCATACTATTATTCTTCACAACCATTATACTTGAAGAAATAATGATAAGTCTCAACATTTCTGTTGTAATTTCTTCCTCTTTTTGTTTGGTTGGTGTTTATAACTGAGACAAACAACATAATAAAGAAACGGAAGTTACACACGCACAACCGAGACAATAGGAATCTATTCTCTCTAAGATTGGCTATACGTAACACGTACAACCGACACAAAAAAAAAAAAAAAAACGAAAGTCACACACGCACAACAACCAGACAATAGGAATCTATTCTTTCTAAGATTGGCTATACGTAACACGTACAACCGAGACAAACAAAATAAAAAAAAAACTTTAGTCACACACGCACAACAACCAGACAATAAGAATCTATTCTCTCTAAGATTGGCTATACGTAACACGTACAACCGAGACAAACAATAAAAAAAAAAACGAAAGTCACACACGCACAACAACCAGACAACAGGAATCTATTCTTTCTAAGATTGGCTATACGTAACACGTACAACCGAGACAAACAATATAAAGAAACGAAAGTCACACACGCACAACAACCAGACAATAGGAATCTATTCTCTCTAAGATTGGCTATACGTAACACGTACAACCGAGACAAACAATATAAAGAAACGAAAGTCACACACGCACAACAACCAGACAATGGGAATCTATTCTCTCTAAGATTGGCTATACGTAACACGTACAACCGAGACAAACAATATAAAGAAAAACGAAAGTCACATACGCACAACAACCAGACAATAGGAATCTATTCTCTCTAAGATTGGCTATACGTAACACGTACAACCGAGACAAACAATATAAAGAAACGAAAGTCACACACGCACAACAACCAGACAATAAGAATCTATTCTCTCTAAGATTGGCTATACGTAACACGTACAACCGAGACAAACAAAATAAAAAAAACGAAAGTCACACACGCACAACAACCAGACAATAGGAATCTATTCTTTCTGAGATTGGCTAAGTAACACGTGTAACCGAGACAAACCAAGTTTGATCTGAACAGGTATATCATTAAGTTGACTGAACCTTTCATTGGAATGTGGTTTACTGTATAAGTAATGTCCGCTCTTTCTGTTTCTTTAAAGCAAAGTCACAATTGGTATTTTTTTTCTTCGCCCTTTTCAGCTGATGTCGCTACCAGTTCTGCAACAGGTTTGTTGGATACGCTCTTCTGTAAATGAGGCTAACAAGTAACTAAGATTGGAAAATTTTTCCATTTCTTCTTTCATTATCCGACGTTTCCGAATTAGAGGATTTGAAAGAACAACAGACACCAACGAAGTATGCTACATTCTCAAGAAGCGAACAGTACAATTTCGGCACATTTTATTGCTGAATTACATTTGTTTTAATATCACTGAGTTCAGTTAAATGTGGTCTTTATCTCTAATCCAGAGTGAAAATTTTTCTATAGAGTTGTCTTGCAGTGTAACCTCCAGATAAAAAGATGTAGTAACATGTTTAATGCAAATGATAATTGCAGATATTTGAGTTATAAATTAAAAAAAAAAAACCATCAAGTAAATTTCTCCGTGACAAGATTGTTAAACAATGTGACAATACTAAAGTACAATCGGTTCTTTGTAACTACCTGCATTTTCAACATCCCAATTGTATTGCTCAATATACAAGGCAACTTTCCCTGTATGCCTTTTTCTCTCGACTAGTTTCCAGTGCAGAGACTACAGTGGAACCTTGTAAGTATGATGATATATGATATGGTATCTCGAATCTTTGAAATTGTATATTTTGCAAATCTTTTTTATTTTTTATATTCAACTGACATTTGTTGACGTTAGACCTTTAATGAGTACAACAATTAAATAGTCCAACCAATAGTGTAAAGAAATATGAAAAGTTAGTGAATTAAAGTTTATGTTTCCAATCTGTTATAGATATGTTTATCTTCCCTTTGTCCTCAGCTAATGTCGTTACTACTACTGCATCAGGTTTGTGGTATCAACTGCTCTATAGCTATGTTTAATAGAAAGTAGTTTTCCTGCTATAAAAGTTAGATAAATACCTTCAAAAAAGCATTTCCATTCTTCCGCATTAGTATTTAGATATCGAATTTTCTGCCTTTATTGCTATTTAATAAAAGCATGATCCTCTGATTTTTTTTTTGATATACGGCTTGAAATATTGCTTTTCTGGTTGAAATCAACTGGTTCTTTTTTCAAATTTTCAGTGCAATTTATAGAAAGTTTTGATTGTTGAGAATGAAAGGTAACCATAGAATTTATTACTGATTACTTGCTGATTGCTTGAAAATGATTTTAGGTTAACGTTGGGGGTAATTACAGTACAGCAACTTTGTGGTTGTTCAAGATATTCGATATTGGTCATTTTACATTTATTCGTGTTAGTCACGTTTGTTGTTGTGGTTAACATAAATGTGGATCAGCGTAAGCAGCCATCTGAAGTACTTTTCAAATGTACATAAGGTGTATTTTTCCGACCCACCCTTTTTTTTTCTGTACATATAAGGGACATTAGTTTCAGATCCTCTTATCGAAGGTTATTACTAATTTATTCATACTATCATGAAGTTAGTAAAACTAACTATATTTTATGGCTTTGGTAACAAATACTTTAAAAGTGTTAATTGTTTCTTTTGTTTTTCTAAAGTAGTATTCCAATAGTAATGTGGTGATATTATGGATGAGAGGTATTCATTAAAAGCGCAAATCAATTGAGTTTAGATAATAACTATAGTCAAAACCTTAGACATTTGGCAAATGGTGATGTCATTGTGAATTACATTTATTTAATGGTAAACATATGCTTATCTTGTATGCTAATTAACTATTTTCTTGGGAAAGGTTCATAGTTGTTTACGTATAGCATACGAATATTAGTTATCTTATTTGCATTAGGTCCAGGCGGTGATACTTCAAGTGAAGAACCCGGTAGGTGCAAGATATGTGCTAATATATACTGCAAATGTTATCATTATTTTGTAGGGTTTGTTGACATCTTAATTGATTTATTGAGTCAAATATATCTCGTTTTCTTTTTACGTATAGCATACGGATATTAGTAACCTATTTTGTGTTTCCCTTCATTTCTCACTTTATCGTAGACATGTATCTCGATTATACTAACAAGGTATCTGCATATATACAGGTTGTATGCTGTATTATTTGTATATGACTTATATATCCGCAAAGGACGATAGTGTTGGTCACAGTACTGTATCGCTGAATGCATACTTGAAGGTGTTACGATAATTTGCGTTCTATTTTAAATTCCCTATTCAATAGCTGATGCTGGAGGCGTGGGTAAGTAATCAATGCTCTGTTGTCAAATGCAATGTTCATCTCATCTTCGACAATTAATTAGAAATTGAAACTTTAAAACTAATTGGACGAAAACTGCTCCTTTTCAGTTCTAAATATTTTGGATCATTTAGGTAAAACGGTTGTGTGCGCTTAGAAGGAAATTCATCAAACTGTACAGGGCACATTAAAAGGATATTCAAATAGTTCGTTAAATGATATGTTAAGATCATTTCATGCAAATAAACAATTGATTATTTAATTTCATTAACTATCGATATGCCATAATTAACTTGGCGGTAACTCTATTACCTAACATTAATAAGGAAGAAAGGAAGATATATTAATACAATTCTATTTCACCTTCATTTTGTACAGCCGCTAATCCTGCCAGCGGTAAATAGTCAATGTTAAGCCAGAACTCCGTCGGATTAATGATGATCGCATGCCAGTTCACCTATACCTACTCATTGTTTCCTTTGTGAAGTTAATGAAGCAAATACACACTGATTTTGTGTTTAAACTTTATAATTTATATCTATATCGTCATTCAATCAAGACAAGTGATGCCACTCTTGCTTACTTAGTTGCTATAAATTACCAAAAGCATATATTCATCTGAACTAGTTTGCTGTTTAAAGTGACCTTCTTTACATTTTCTTTTCATTTAGGTCAAAATGGATTAGGTCCAGGCGGTGATACTTCAAGTGAAGAACCCGGTAGGTGCAAGATATGTGCTAATGTATACTGTAAATGTTATCATTGTTGTGTCGGGTTTGTTGACATCTGAATTGATTTATTGAGAGTCAAATATATCTCATTTTCATTTCCTTCTGTTTGATGTACTTTATGATCAAGTAAAAAAGTTTCATGAGATGGTTTTCGTGGTCTGCTGTTCTTCTTCTTCGTTAGGAACAGTTAACTTTATTTTCTTGTGAAAAATCTGCCTTTACCAACAATGTGATCATCTGTCAGATATGATCAATGGTCTTCTCTTTTTTGTAGTTAATAAACTTCTTTGTAGTTATTGAAGCGGATATCAATTTTAATTTTTATATATAGTTATTGCTTGTTCTTCGTTAAGATGTTGTTCCACGATGCATATAATGTAATCTATGTTTGGTTTCAGAATCTGAGGAAGAGACTACTGATGAAGAGGAAGCTGAAGAAGAAGAAGAAGAGGAAGCTGAAGAAGAGGAAGCTGAAGAAGAGGAAGCTGAAGAACCGGAAGTTGAAGAAGAGGAATCTGAGGAACAGGCAGATGAAGAAGAGGAAGCTGGAGAAGATACTGTTAATGTTGGAGGTAGACAGCTGTTTTGTTTTTAAGTTAAAATGACCTCATTAAACGAGAACGCTCTCGATTAATTTTGAATAATTTTGTATCACATTGTCTTAAAAACGGGTGTGTAAAATTAGAATGAATACTTTTTAAAGTAGAGGCCAGCGCATAATAAAATTCAACCAGTTCGGCAAATGCATAGATCTTATTCTTCGTATTTATAAGTGATTATCATAGGTAACATAAGTATTAGCATTAAATTTGTTTGTTCAGTGAACATGTTTTTAATTACAAAAATGATGATTTATGACATTAACTATCGTTTCGCCATATTCACTTTTGGGTAACTCTATTACTTAACCTTGAATTCGGAAAAACAGAAGATATATTATTACAATTCTATTTCACCTTCATTCTCTACAGCTGCTCCTCCCTCCGGCGGTAAGTAGTCAATGTTAAACCAAAAGTCCGTATGATTAATGTTCATCGCATGCCAGTTCACCAAACATTTTATCATTTTAAAGCTTATAAAGCAAATACAAACCGGTTTTCGGTATACACTTTAGAGACTATATCAATATCGTCATTCAATCAAGACAAGTGATGCCACTCTTGCTTATTTAGTTGCTATGAATTACCAAAAGCATATATTCATCTGAACTAGTTTGCTGTTTAAAGTGACCTTCTTTACATTTTCTTTTCATTTAGGTCAAAATGGATTAGGTCCAGGCGGTGATACTTCAAGTGAAGAACCCGGTAGGTGCAAGATATGTGCTAATGTATACTGTAAATGTTATCATTGTTGTGTCGGGTTTGTTGACATCTGAATTGATTTATTGAGAGTCAAATATATCTCATTTTCATTTCCTTCTGTTTGATGTACTTTATGATCAAGTAAAAAAGTTTCATGAGATGGTTTTCGTGGTCTGCTGTTCTTCTTCTTCGTTAGGAACAGTTAACTTTATTTTCTTGTGAAAAATCTGCCTTTACCAACAATGTGATCATCTGTCAGATATGATCAATGGTCTTCTCTTTTTTGTAGTTAATAAACTTCTTTGTAGTTATTGAAGCGGATATCAATTTTAATTTTTATATATAGTTATTGCTTGTTCTTCGTTAAGATGTTGTTCCACGATGCATATAATGTAATCTATGTTTGGTTTCAGAATCTGAGGAAGAGACTACTGATGAAGAGGAAGCTGAAGAAGAAGAAGAAGAGGAAGCTGAAGAAGAGGAAGCTGAAGAAGAGGAAGCTGAAGAACCGGAAGTTGAAGAAGAGGAATCTGAGGAACAGGCAGATGAAGAAGAGGAAGCTGGAGAAGATACTGTTAATGTTGGAGGTAGACAGCTGTTTTGTTTTTAAGTTAAAATGACCTCATTAAACGAGAACGCTCTCGATTAATTTTGAATAATTTTGTATCACATTGTCTTAAAAACGGGTGTGTAAAATTAGAATGAATACTTTTTAAAGTAGAGGCCAGCGCATAATAAAATTCAACCAGTTCGGCAAATGCATAGATCTTATTCTTCGTATTTATAAGTGATTATCATAGGTAACATAAGTATTAGCATTAAATTTGTTTGTTCAGTGAACATGTTTTTAATTACAAAAATGATGATTTATGACATTAACTATCGTTTCGCCATATTCACTTTTGGGTAACTCTATTACTTAACCTTGAATTCGGAAAAACAGAAGATATATTATTACAATTCTATTTCACCTTCATTCTCTACAGCTGCTCCTCCCTCCGGCGGTAAGTAGTCAATGTTAAACCAAAAGTCCGTATGATTAATGTTCATCGCATGCCAGTTCACCAAACATTTTATCATTTTAAAGCTTATAAAGCAAATACAAACCGGTTTTCGGTATACACTTTAGAGACTATATCAATATCGTCATTCAATCAAGACAAGTGATGCCACTCTTGCTTATTTAGTTGCTATGAATTACCAAAAGCATATATTCATCTGAACTAGTTTGCTGTTTAAAGTGACCTTCTTTACATTTTCTTTTCATTTAGGTCAAAATGGATTAGGTCCAGGCGGTGATACTTCAAGTGAAGAACCCGGTAGGTGCAAGATATGTGCTAATGTATACTGTAAATGTTATCATTGTTGTGTCGGGTTTGTTGACATCTGAATTGATTTATTGAGAGTCAAATATATCTCATTTTCATTTCCTTCTGTTTGATGTACTTTATGATCAAGTAAAAAAGTTTCATGAGATGGTTTTCGTGGTCTGCTGTTCTTCTTCTTCGTTAGGAACAGTTAACTTTATTTTCTTGTGAAAAATCTGCCTTTACCAACAATGTGATCATCTGTCAGATATGATCAATGGTCTTCTCTTTTTTTTGTAGTTAATAAACTTCTTTGTAGTTATTGAAGCGGATATCAATTTTAATTTTCATATATAGTTATTGCTTGTTCTTCGTTAAGATGTTGTTCCACGATGCATATAATGTAATCTATGTTTGGTTTCAGAATCTGAGGAAGAGACTACTGATGAAGAGGAAGCTGAAGAAGAAGAAGAAGATGAAGAAGAGGAAGCTGGAGAAGATACTGTTAATGTTGGAGGTAGACAGCTGTTTTGTTTTTAAGTTAAAATGACCTCATTAAACGAGAACGCTCTCGATTAATTTTGAATAATTTTGTATCACATTGTCTTAAAAACGGGTGTGTAAAATTAGAATGAATACTTTTTAAAGTAGAGGCCAGCGCATAATAAAATTCAACCAGTTCGGCAAATGCATAGATCTTATTCTTCGTATTTATAAGTGATTATCATAGGTAACATAAGTATTAGCATTAAATTTGTTTGTTCAGTGAACATGTTTTTAATTACAAAAATGATGATTTATGACATTAACTATCGTTTCGCCATATTCACTTTGGGGTAACTCTATTACTTAACCTTGAATTCGGAAAAACAGAAGATATATTATTACAATTCTATTTCACCTTCATTCTCTACAGCTGCTCCTCCCTCCGGCGGTAAGTAGTCAATGTTAAGCCAAAAGTCCGTATGATTAATGTTCATCGCATGCCAGTTCACCAAACATTTTATCATTTTAAAGCTTATAAAGCAAATACAAACCGGTTTTCGGTATACACTTTAGAGACTATATCAATATCGTCATTCAATCAAGACAAGTGATGCCACTCTTGCTAATTTAGTTGCTATGAATTACCAAAAGCATATATTCATCTGAACTAGTTTGCTGTTTAAAGTGACCTTCTTTACATTTTCTTTTCATTTAGGTCAAAATGGATTAGGTCCAGGCGGTGATACTTCAAGTGAAGAACCCGGTAGGTGCAAGATATGTGCTAATGTATACTGTAAATGTTATCATTGTTGTGTCGGGTTTGTTGACATCTGAATTGATTTATTGAGAGTCAAATATATCTCATTTTCATTTCCTTCTGTTTGATGTACTTTATGATCAAGTAAAAAAGTTTCATGAGATGGTTTTCGTGGTCTGCTGTTCTTCTTCTTCGTTAGGAACAGTTAACCTTATTTTCTTGTGAAAAATCTGCCTTTACCAACAATGTGATCATCTGTCAGATATGATCAATGGTCTTCTCTTTTTTGTAGTTAATAAACTTCTTTGTAGTTATTGAAGCGGATATCAATTTTAATTTTCATATATAGTTATTGCTTGTTCTTCGTTAAGATGTTGTTCCACGATGCATATAATGTAATCTATGTTTGGTTTCAGAATCTGAGGAAGAGACTACTGATGAAGAGGAAGCTGAAGAAGAAGAAGAAGATGAAGAAGAGGAAGCTGGAGAAGATACTGTTAATGTTGGAGGTAGACAGCTGTTTGTTTTCAAGTTAAAATGACCTCATTAAACGAGAACGCTCTCGATTAATTTTGAATAATTTTGTATCACATTGTCTTAAAAACGGGTGTGTAAAATTAGAATGAATACTTTTTAAAGTAGAGGCCAGCGCATAATAAAATTCAACCAGTTCGGCAAATGCATAGATCTTATTCTTTGTATTTATAAGTGATTATCATAGGTAACATAAGTATTAGCATTAAATTTGTTTGTTCAGTGAACATGTTTTTAATTACAAAAATGATGATTTATGACATTAACTATCGTTTCGCCATATTCACTTTTGGGTAACTCTATTACTTAACCTTGAATTCGGAAAAACAGAAGATATATTATTACAATTCTATTTCACCTTCATTCTCTACAGCTGCTCCTCCCTCCGGCGGTAAGTAGTCAATGTTAAGCCAAAAGTCCGTATGATTAATGTTCATCGCATGCCAGTTCACCAAACATTTTATCATTTTAAAGCTTATAAAGCAAATACAAACCGGTTTTCGGTATACACTTTAGAGACTATATCAATATCGTCATTCAATCAAGACAAGTGATGCCACTCTTGCTTATTTAGTTGCTATGAATTACCAAAAGCATATATTCATCTGAACTAGTTTGCTGTTTAAAGTGACCTTCTTTACATTTTCTTTTCATTTAGGTCAAAATGGATTAGGTCCAGGCGGTGATACTTCAAGTGAAGAACCCGGTAGGTGCAAGATATGTGCTAATGTATACTGTAAATGTTATCATTGTTGTGTCGGGTTTGTTGACATCTGAATTGATTTATTGAGAGTCAAATATATCTCATTTTCATTTCCTTCTGTTTGATGTACTTTATGATCAAGTAAAAAAGTTTCATGAGATGGTTTTCGTGGTCTGCTGTTCTTCTTCTTCGTTAGGAACAGTTAACTTTATTTTCTTGTGAAAAATCTGCCTTTACCAACAATGTGATCATCTGTCAGATATGATCAATGGTCTTCTCTTTTTTGTAGTTAATAAACTTCTTTGTAGTTATTGAAGCGGATATCAATTTTAATTTTCATATATAGTTATTGCTTGTTCTTCGTTAAGATGTTGTTCCACGATGCATATAATGTAATCTATGTTTGGTTTCAGAATCTGAGGAAGAGACTACTGATGAAGAGGAAGCTGAAGAAGAAGAAGAAGATGAAGAAGAGGAAGCTGGAGAAGATACTGTTAATGTTGGAGGTAGACAGCTGTTTTGTTTTTAAGTTAAAATGACCTCATTAAACGAGAACGCTCTCGATTAATTTTGAATAATTTTGTATCACATTGTCTTAAAAACGGGTGTGTAAAATTAGAATGAATACTTTTTAAAGTAGAGGCCAGCGCATAATAAAATTCATCCAGTTCGGCAAATGCATAGATCTTATTCTTTGTATTTATAAGTGATTATCATAGGTAACATAAGTATTAGCATTAAATTTGTTTGTTCAGTGAACATGTTTTTCATTACAAAAATGATGATTTATCACATTAACTATCGTTTCGCCATATTCACTTTTGGGTAACTCTATTACTTAACCTTGAATTCGGAAAAACAGAAGATATATTATTACAATTCTATTTCACCTTCATTCTCTACAGCTGCTCCTCCCTCCGGCGGTAAGTAGTCAATGTTAAGCCAAAAGTCCGTATGATTAATGTTCATCGCATGCCAGTTCACCAAACATTTTATCATTTTAAAGCTTATAAAGCAAATACAAACCGGTTTTCGGTATACACTTTAGAGACTATATCAATATCGTCATTCAATCAAGACAAGTGATGCCACTCTTGCTTATTTAGTTGCTATGAATTACCAAAAGCATATATTCATCTGAACTAGTTTGCTGTTTAAAGTGACCTTCTTTACATTTTCTTTTCATTTAGGTCAAAATGGATTAGGTCCAGGCGGTGATACTTCAAGTGAAGAACCCGGTAGGTGCAAGATATGTGCTAATGTATACTGTAAATGTTATCATTGTTGTGTCGGGTTTGTTGACATCTGAATTGATTTATTGAGAGTCAAATATATCTCATTTTCATTTCCTTCTGTTTGATGTACTTTATGATCAAGTAAAAAAGTTTCATGAGATGGTTTTCGTGGTCTGCTGTTCTTCTTCTTCGTTAGGAACAGTTAACTTTATTTTCTTGTGAAAAATCTGCCTTTACCAACAATGTGATCATCTGTCAGATATGATCAATGGTCTTCTCTTTTTTTGTAGTTAATAAACTTCTTTGTAGTTATTGAAGCGGATATCAATTTTAATTTTCATATATAGTTATTGCTTGTTCTTCGTTAAGATGTTGTTCCACGATGCATATAATGTAATCTATGTTTGGTTTCAGAATCTGAGGAAGAGACTACTGATGAAGAGGAAGCTGAAGAAGAAGAAGAAGATGAAGAAGAGGAAGCTGGAGAAGATACTGTTAATGTTGGAGGTAGACAGCTGTTTGTTTTTTAAGTTAAAATGACCTCATTAAACGAGAACGCTCTCGATTAATTTTGAATAATTTTGTATCACATTGTCTTAAAAACGGGTGTGTAAAATTAGAATGAATACTTTTTAAAGTAGAGGCCAGCGCATAATAAAATTCAACCAGTTCGGCAAATGCATAGATCTTATTCTTTGTATTTATAAGTGATTATCATAGGTAACATAAGTATTAGCATTAAATTTGTTTGTTCAGTGAACATGTTTTTAATTACAAAAATGATGATTTATGACATTAACTATCGTTTCGCCATATTCACTTTTGGGTAACTCTATTACTTAACCTTGAATTCGGAAAAACAGAAGATATATTATTACAATTCTATTTCACCTTCATTCTCTACAGCTGCTCCTCCCTCCGGCGGTAAGTAGTCAATGTTAAGCCAAAAGTCCGTATGATTAATGTTCATCGCATGCCAGTTCACCAAACATTTTATCATTTTAAAGCTTATAAAGCAAATACAAACCGGTTTTCGGTATACACTTTAGAGACTATATCAATATCGTCATTCAATCAAGACAAGTGATGCCACTCTTGCTTATTTAGTTGCTATGAATTACCAAAAGCATATATTCATCTGAACTAGTTTGCTGTTTAAAGTGACCTTCTTTACATTTTCTTTTCATTTAGGTCAAAATGGATTAGGTCCAAGCGGTGATACTTCAAGTGAAGAACCCGGTAGGTGCAAGATATGTGCTAATGTATACTGTAAATGTTATCATTGTTGTGTCGGGTTTGTTGACATCTGAATTGATTTATTGAGAGTCAAATATATCTCATTTTCATTTCCTTCTGTTTGATGTACTTTATGATCAAGTAAAAAAGTTTCATGAGATGGTTTTCGTGGTCTGCTGTTCTTCTTCTTCGTTAGGAACAGTTAACTTTATTTTCTTGTGAAAAATCTGCCTTTACCAACAATGTGATCATCTGTCAGATATGATCAATGGTCTTCTCTTTTTTTGTAGTTAATAAACTTCTTTGTAGTTATTGAAGCGGATATCAATTTTAATTTTCATATATAGTTATTGCTTGTTCTTCGTTAAGATGTTGTTCCACGATGCATATAATGTAATTTATGTTTGGTTTCAGAATCTGAGGAAGAGACTACTGATGAAGAGGAAGCTGAAGAAGAAGATGAAGAAGAGGAAGCTGGAGAAGATACTGTTAATGTTGGAGGTAGACAGCTGTTTTGTTTTTAAGTTAAAATGACCTTATTAAACGAGAACGCTCTCGATTAATTTTGAATAATTTTGTATCACATTGTCTTAAAAACGGGTGTGTAAAATTAGAATGAATACTTTTTAAAGTAGAGGCCAGCGCATAATAAAATTCAACCAGTTCGGCAAATGCATAGATCTTATTCTTTGTATTTATAAGTGATTATCATAGGTAACATAAGTATTAGCATTAAATTTGTTTGTTCAGTGAACATGTTTTTAATTACAAAAATGATGATTTATGACATTAACTATCGTTTCGCCATATTCACTTTTGGGTAACTCTATTACTTAACCTTGAATTCGGAAAAACAGAAGATATATTATTACAATTCTATTTCACCTTCATTCTCTACAGCTGCTCCTCCCTCCGGCGGTAAGTAGTCAATGTTAAGCCAAAAGTCCGTATGATTAATGTTCATCGCATGCCAGTTCACCAAACATTTTATCATTTTAAAGCTTATAAAGCAAATACAAACCGGTTTTCGGTATACACTTTAGAGACTATATCAATATCGTCATTCAATCAAGACAAGTGATGCCACTCTTGCTTATTTAGTTGCTATGAATTACCAAAAGCATATATTCATCTGAACTAGTTTGCTGTTTAAAGTGACTTTCTTTACATTTTCTTTTCATTTAGGTCAAAATGGATTAGGTCCAGGCGGTGATACTTCAAGTGAAGAACCCGGTAGGTGCAAGATATGTGCTAATGTATACTGTAAATGTTATCATTGTTGTGTCGGGTTTGTTGACATCTGAATTGATTTATTGAGAGTCAAATATATCTCATTTTCATTTCCTTCTGTTTGATGTACTTTATGATCAAGTAAAAAAGTTTCATGAGATGGTTTTCGTGGTCTGCTGTTCTTCTTCTTCGTTAGGAACAGTTAACCTTATTTTCTTGTGAAAAATCTGCCTTTACCAACAATGTGATCATCTGTCAGATATGATCAATGGTCTTCTCTTTTTTGTAGTTAATAAACTTCTTTGTAGTTATTGAAGCGGATATCAATTTTAATTTTCATATATAGTTATTGCTTGTTCTTCGTTAAGATGTTGTTCCACGATGCATATAATGTAATCTATGTTTGGTTTCAGAATCTGAGGAAGAGACTACTGATGAAGAGGAAGCTGAAGAAGAAGAAGAAGATGAAGAAGAGGAAGCTGGAGAAGATACTGTTAATGTTGGAGGTAGACAGCTGTTTTGTTTTTAAGTTAAAATGACCTCATTAAACGAGAACGCTCTCGATTAATTTTGAATAATTTTGTATCACATTGTCTTAAAAACGGGTGTGTAAAATTAGAATGAATACTTTTTAAAGTAGAGGCCAGCGCATAATAAAATTCATCCAGTTCGGCAAATGCATAGATCTTATTCTTTGTATTTATAAGTGATTATCATAGGTAACATAAGTATTAGCATTAAATTTGTTTGTTCAGTGAACATGTTTTTAATTACAAAAATGATGATTTATGACATTAACTATCGTTTCGCCATATTCACTTTTGGGTAACTCTATTACTTAACCTTGAATTCGGAAAAACAGAAGATATATTATTACAATTCTATTTCACCTTCATTCTCTACAGCTGCTCCTCCCTCCGGCGGTAAGTAGTCAATGTTAAGCCAAAAGTCCGTATGATTAATGTTCATCGCATGCCAGTTCACCAAACATTTTATCATTTTAAAGCTTATAAAGCAAATACAAACCGGTTTTCGGTATACACTTTAGAGACTATATCAATATCGTCATTCAATCAAGACAAGTGATGCCACTCTTGCTTATTTAGTTGCTATGAATTACCAAAAGCATATATTCATCTGAACTAGTTTGCTGTTTAAAGTGACTTTCTTTACATTTTCTTTTCATTTAGGTCAAAATGGATTAGGTCCAGGCGGTGATACTTCAAGTGAAGAACCCGGTAGGTGCAAGATATGTGCTAATGTATACTGTAAATGTTATCATTGTTGTGTCGGGTTTGTTGACATCTGAATTGATTTATTGAGAGTCAAATATATCTCATTTTCATTTCCTTCTGTTTGATGTACTTTATGATCAAGTAAAAAAGTTTCATGAGATGGTTTTCGTGGTCTGCTGTTCTTCTTCTTCGTTAGGAACAGTTAACCTTATTTTCTTGTGAAAAATCTGCCTTTACCAACAATGTGATCATCTGTCAGATATGATCAATGGTCTTCTCTTTTTTGTAGTTAATAAACTTCTTTGTAGTTATTGAAGCGGATATCAATTTTAATTTTCATATATAGTTATTGCTTGTTCTTCGTTAAGATGTTGTTCCACGATGCATATAATGTAATCTATGTTTGGTTTCAGAATCTGAGGAAGAGACTACTGATGAAGAGGAAGCTGAAGAAGAAGAAGAAGATGAAGAAGAGGAAGCTGGAGAAGATACTGTTAATGTTGGAGGTAGACAGCTGTTTTGTTTTTAAGTTAAAATGACCTCATTAAACGAGAACGTTCTCGATTAATTTTGAATAATTTTGTATCACATTGTCTTAAAAACGGGTGTGTAAAATTAGAATGAATACTTTTTAAAGTAGAGGCCAGCGCATAATAAAATTCAACCAGTTCGGCAAATGCATAGATCTTATTCTTTGTATTTATAAGTGATTATCATAGGTAACATAAGTATTAGCATTAAATTTGTTTGTTCAGTGAACATGTTTTTAATTACAAAAATGATGATTTATGACATTAACTATCGTTTCGCCATATTCACTTTTGGGTAACTCTATTACTTAACCTTGAATTCGGAAAAACAGAAGATATATTATTACAATTCTATTTCACCTTCATTCTCTACAGCTGCTCCTCCCTCCGGCGGTAAGTAGTCAATGTTAAGCCAAAAGTCCGTATGATTAATGTTCATCGCATGCCAGTTCACCAAACATTTTATCATTTTAAAGCTTATAAAGCAAATACAAACCGGTTTTCGGTATACACTTTAGAGACTATATCAATATCGTCATTCAATCAAGACAAGTGATGCCACTCTTGCTTATTTAGTTGCAATGAATTACCAAAAGCATATATTCATCTGAACTAGTTTGCTGTTTAAAGTGACTTTCTTTACATTTTCTTTTCATTTAGGTCAAAATGGATTAGGTCCAGGCGGTGATACTTCAAGTGAAGAACCCGGTAGGTGCAAGATATGTGCTAATGTATACTGTAAATGTTATCATTGTTGTGTCGGGTTTGTTGACATCTGAATTGATTTATTGAGAGTCAAATATATCTCATTTTCATTTCCTTCTGTTTGATGTACTTTATGATCAAGTAAAAAAGTTTCATGAGATGGTTTTCGTGGTCTGCTGTTCTTCTTCTTCGTTAGGAACAGTTAACCTTATTTTCTTGTGAAAAATCTGCCTTTACCAACAATGTGATCATCTGTCAGATATGATCAATGGTCTTCTCTTTTTTGTAGTTAATAAACTTCTTTGTAGTTATTGAAGCGGATATCAATTTTAATTTTCATATATAGTTATTGCTTGTTCTTCGTTAAGATGTTGTTCCACGATGCATATAATGTAATCTATGTTTGGTTTCAGAATCTGAGGAAGAGACTACTGATGAAGAGGAAGCTGAAGAAGAAGAAGAAGATGAAGAAGAGGAAGCTGGAGAAGATACTGTTAATGTTGGAGGTAGACAGCTGTTTTGTTTTTAAGTTAAAATGACCTCATTAAACGAGAACGCTCTCGATTAATTTTGAATAATTTTGTATCACATTGTCTTAAAAACGGGTGTGTAAAATTAGAATGAATACTTTTTAAAGTAGAGGCCAGCGCATAATAAAATTCAACCAGTTCGGCAAATGCATAGATCTTATTCTTTGTATTTATAAGTGATTATCATAGGTAACATAAGTATTAGCATTAAATTTGTTTGTTCAGTGAACATGTTTTTAATTACAAAAATGATGATTTATGACATTAACTATCGTTTCGCCATATTCACTTTTGGGTAACTCTATTACTTAACCTTGAATTCGGAAAAACAGAAGATATATTATTACAATTCTATTTCACCTTCATTCTCTACAGCTGCTCCTCCCTCCGGCGGTAAGTAGTCAATGTTAAGCCAAAAGTCCGTATGATTAATGTTCATCGCATGCCAGTTCACCAAACATTTTATCATTTTAAAGCTTATAAAGCAAATACAAACCGGTTTTCGGTATACACTTTAGAGACTATATCAATATCGTCATTCAATCAAGACAAGTGATGCCACTCTTGCTTATTTAGTTGCTATGAATTACCAAAAGCATATATTCATCTGAACTAGTTTGCTGTTTAAAGTGACTTTCTTTACATTTTCTTTTCATTTAGGTCAAAATGGATTAGGTCCAGGCGGTGATACTTCAAGTGAAGAACCCGGTAGGTGCAAGATATGTGCTAATGTATACTGTAAATGTTATCATTGTTGTGTCGGGTTTGTTGACATCTGAATTGATTTATTGAGAGTCAAATATATCTCATTTTCATTTCCTTCTGTTTGATGTACTTTATGATCAAGTAAAAAAGTTTCATGAGATGGTTTTCGTGGTCTGCTGTTCTTCTTCTTCGTTAGGAACAGTTAACCTTATTTTCTTGTGAAAAATCTGCCTTTACCAACAATGTGATCATCTGTCAGATATGATCAATGGTCTTCTCTTTTTTGTAGTTAATAAACTTCTTTGTAGTTATTGAAGCGGATATCAATTTTAATTTTCATATATAGTTATTGCTTGTTCTTCGTTAAGATGTTGTTCCACGATGCATATAATGTAATCTATGTTTGGTTTCAGAATCTGAGGAAGAGACTACTGATGAAGAGGAAGCTGAAGAAGAAGAAGAAGATGAAGAAGAGGAAGCTGGAGAAGATACTGTTAATGTTGGAGGTAGACAGCTGTTTTGTTTTTAAGTTAAAATGACCTCATTAAACGAGAACGTTCTCGATTAATTTTGAATAATTTTGTATCACATTGTCTTAAAAACGGGTGTGTAAAATTAGAATGAATACTTTTTAAAGTAGAGGCCAGCGCATAATAAAATTCAACCAGTTCGGCAAATGCATAGATCTTATTCTTTGTATTTATAAGTGATTATCATAGGTAACATAAGTATTAGCATTAAATTTGTTTGTTCAGTGAACATGTTTTTAATTACAAAAATGATGATTTATGACATTAACTATCGTTTCGCCATATTCACTTTGGGGTAACTCTATTACTTAACCTTGAATTCGGAAAAACAGAAGATATATTATTACAATTCTATTTCACCTTCATTCTCTACAGCTGCTCCTCCCTCCGGCGGTAAGTAGTCAATGTTAAGCCAAAAGTCCGTATGATTAATGTTCATCGCATGCCAGTTCACCAAACATTTTATCATTTTAAAGCTTATAAAGCAAATACAAACCGGTTTTCGGTATACACTTTAGAGACTATATCAATATCGTCATTCAATCAAGACAAGTGATGCCACTCTTGCTTATTTAGTTGCAATGAATTACCAAAAGCATATATTCATCTGAACTAGTTTGCTGTTTAAAGTGACTTTCTTTACATTTTCTTTTCATTTAGGTCAAAATGGATTAGGTCCAGGCGGTGATACTTCAAGTGAAGAACCCGGTAGGTGCAAGATATGTGCTAATGTATACTGTAAATGTTATCATTGTTGTGTCGGGTTTGTTGACATCTGAATTGATTTATTGAGAGTCAAATATATCTCATTTTCATTTCCTTCTGTTTGATGTACTTTATGATCAAGTAAAAAAGTTTCATGAGATGGTTTTCGTGGTCTGCTGTTCTTCTTCTTCGTTAGGAACAGTTAACCTTATTTTCTTGTGAAAAATCTGCCTTTACCAACAATGTGATCATCTGTCAGATATGATCAATGGTCTTCTCTTTTTTGTAGTTAATAAACTTCTTTGTAGTTATTGAAGCGGATATCAATTTTAATTTTCATATATAGTTATTGCTTGTTCTTCGTTAAGATGTTGTTCCACGATGCATATAATGTAATCTATGTTTGGTTTCAGAATCTGAGGAAGAGACTACTGATGAAGAGGAAGCTGAAGAAGAAGAAGAAGATGAAGAAGAGGAAGCTGGAGAAGATACTGTTAATGTTGGAGGTAGACAGCTGTTTTGTTTTTAAGTTAAAATGACCTCATTAAACGAGAACGCTCTCGATTAATTTTGAATAATTTTGTATCACATTGTCTTAAAAACGGGTGTGTAAAATTAGAATGAATACTTTTTAAAGTAGAGGCCAGCGCATAATAAAATTCAACCAGTTCGGCAAATGCATAGATCTTATTCTTTGTATTTATAAGTGATTATCATAGGTAACATAAGTATTAGCATTAAATTTGTTTGTTCAGTGAACATGTTTTTAATTACAAAAATGATGATTTATGACATTAACTATCGTTTCGCCATATTCACTTTTGGGTAACTCTATTACTTAACCTTGAATTCGGAAAAACAGAAGATATATTATTACAATTCTATTTCACCTTCATTCTCTACAGCTGCTCCTCCCTCCGGCGGTAAGTAGTCAATGTTAAGCCAAAAGTCCGTATGATTAATGTTCATCGCATGCCAGTTCACCAAACATTTTATCATTTTAAAGCTTATAAAGCAAATACAAACCGGTTTTCGGTATACACTTTAGAGACTATATCAATATCGTCATTCAATCAAGACAAGTGATGCCACTCTTGCTTATTTAGTTGCTATGAATTACCAAAAGCATATATTCATCTGAACTAGTTTGCTGTTTAAAGTGACTTTCTTTACATTTTCTTTTCATTTAGGTCAAAATGGATTAGGTCCAGGCGGTGATACTTCAAGTGAAGAACCCGGTAGGTGCAAGATATGTGCTAATGTATACTGTAAATGTTATCATTGTTGTGTCGGGTTTGTTGACATCTGAATTGATTTATTGAGAGTCAAATATATCTCATTTTCATTTCCTTCTGTTTGATGTACTTTATGATCAAGTAAAAAAGTTTCATGAGATGGTTTTCGTGGTCTGCTGTTCTTCTTCTTCGTTAGGAACAGTTAACCTTATTTTCTTGTGAAAAATCTGCCTTTACCAACAATGTGATCATCTGTCAGATATGATCAATGGTCTTCTCTTTTTTGTAGTTAATAAACTTCTTTGTAGTTATTGAAGCGGATATCAATTTTAATTTTCATATATAGTTATTGCTTGTTCTTCGTTAAGATGTTGTTCCACGATGCATATAATGTAATCTATGTTTGGTTTCAGAATCTGAGGAAGAGACTACTGATGAAGAGGAAGCTGAAGAAGAAGAAGAAGATGAAGAAGAGGAAGCTGGAGAAGATACTGTTAATGTTGGAGGTAGACAGCTGTTTTGTTTTTAAGTTAAAATGACCTCATTAAACGAGAACGCTCTCGATTAATTTTGAATAATTTTGTATCACATTGTCTTAAAAACGGGTGTGTAAAATTAGAATGAATACTTTTTAAAGTAGAGGCCAGCGCATAATAAAATTCAACCAGTTCGGCAAATGCATAGATCTTATTCTTCGTATTTATAAGTGATTATCATAGGTAACATAAGTATTAGCATTAAATTTGTTTGTTCAGTGAACATGTTTTTAATTACAAAAATGATGATTTATGACATTAACTATCGTTTCGCCATATTCACTTTGGGGTAACTCTATTACTTAACCTTGAATTCGGAAAAACAGAAGATATATTATTACAATTCTATTTCACCTTCATTCTCTACAGCTGCTCCTCCCTCCGGCGGTAAGTAGTCAATGTTAAGCCAAAAGTCCGTATGATTAATGTTCATCGCATGCCAGTTCACCAAACATTTTATCATTTTAAAGCTTATAAAGCAAATACAAACCGGTTTTCGGTATACACTTTAGAGACTATATCAATATCGTCATTCAATCAAGACAAGTGATGCCACTCTTGCTTATTTAGTTGCTATGAATTACCAAAAGCATATATTCATCTGAACTAGTTTGCTGTTTAAAGTGACCTTCTTTACATTTTCTTTTCATTTAGGTCAAAATGGATTAGGTCCAGGCGGTGATACTTCAAGTGAAGAACCCGGTAGGTGCAAGATATGTGCTAATGTATACTGTAAATGTTATCATTGTTGTGTCGGGTTTGTTGACATCTGAATTGATTTATTGAGAGTCAAATATATCTCATTTTCATTTCCTTCTGTTTGATGTACTTTATGATCAAGTAAAAAAGTTTCATGAGATGGTTTTCGTGGTCTGCTGTTCTTCTTCTTCGTTAGGAACAGTTAACTTTATTTTCTTGTGAAAAATCTGCCTTTACCAACAATGTGATCATCTGTCAGATATGATCAATGGTCTTCTCTTTTTTTGTAGTTAATAAACTTCTTTGTAGTTATTGAAGCGGATATCAATTTTAATTTTCATATATAGTTATTGCTTGTTCTTCGTTAAGATGTTGTTCCACGATGCATATAATGTAATTTATGTTTGGTTTCAGAATCTGAGGAAGAGACTACTGATGAAGAGGAAGCTGAAGAAGAAGAAGAAGATGAAGAAGAGGAAGCTGGAGAAGATACTGTTAATGTTGGAGGTAGACAGCTGTTTTGTTTTTAAGTTAAAATGACCTTATTAAACGAGAACGCTCTCGATTAATTTTGAATAATTTTGTATCACATTGTCTTAAAAACGGGTGTGTAAAATTAGAATGAATACTTTTTAAAGTAGAGGCCAGCGCATAATAAAATTCAACCAGTTCGGCAAATGCATAGATCTTATTCTTTGTATTTATAAGTGATTATCATAGGTAACATAAGTATTAGCATTAAATTTGTTTGTTCAGTGAACATGTTTTTAATTACAAAAATGATGATTTATGACATTAACTATCGTTTCGCCATATTCACTTTTGGGTAACTCTATTACTTAACCTTGAATTCGGAAAAACAGAAGATATATTATTACAATTCTATTTCACCTTCATTCTCTACAGCTGCTCCTCCCTCCGGCGGTAAGTAGTCAATGTTAAGCCAAAAGTCCGTATGATTAATGTTCATCGCATGCCAGTTCACCAAACATTTTATCATTTTAAAGCTTATAAAGCAAATACAAACCGGTTTTCGGTATACACTTTAGAGACTATATCAATATCGTCATTCAATCAAGACAAGTGATGCCACTCTTGCTTATTTAGTTGCTATGAATTACCAAAAGCATATATTCATCTGAACTAGTTTGCTGTTTAAAGTGACTTTCTTTACATTTTCTTTTCATTTAGGTCAAAATGGATTAGGTCCAGGCGGTGATACTTCAAGTGAAGAACCCGGTAGGTGCAAGATATGTGCTAATGTATACTGTAAATGTTATCATTGTTGTGTCGGGTTTGTTGACATCTGAATTGATTTATTGAGAGTCAAATATATCTCATTTTCATTTCCTTCTGTTTGATGTACTTTATGATCAAGTAAAAAAGTTTCATGAGATGGTTTTCGTGGTCTGCTGTTCTTCTTCTTCGTTAGGAACAGTTAACCTTATTTTCTTGTGAAAAATCTGCCTTTACCAACAATGTGATCATCTGTCAGATATGATCAATGGTCTTCTCTTTTTTGTAGTTAATAAACTTCTTTGTAGTTATTGAAGCGGATATCAATTTTAATTTTCATATATAGTTATTGCTTGTTCTTCGTTAAGATGTTGTTCCACGATGCATATAATGTAATCTATGTTTGGTTTCAGAATCTGAGGAAGAGACTACTGATGAAGAGGAAGCTGAAGAAGAAGAAGAAGATGAAGAAGAGGAAGCTGGAGAAGATACTGTTAATGTTGGAGGTAGACAGTTGTTTTGTTTTTAAGTTAAAATGACCTCATTAAACGAGAACGCTCTCGATTAATTTTGAATAATTTTGTATCACATTGTCTTAAAAACGGGTGTGTAAAATTAGAATGAATACTTTTTAAAGTAGAGGCCAGCGCATAATAAAATTCATCCAGTTCGGCAAATGCATAGATCTTATTCTTTGTATTTATAAGTGATTATCATAGGTAACATAAGTATTAGCATTAAATTTGTTTGTTCAGTGAACATGTTTTTAATTACAAAAATGATGATTTATGACATTAACTATCGTTTCGCCATATTCACTTTTGGGTAACTCTATTACTTAACCTTGAATTCGGAAAAACAGAAGATATATTATTACAATTCTATTTCACCTTCATTCTCTACAGCTGCTCCTCCCTCCGGCGGTAAGTAGTCAATGTTAAGCCAAAAGTCCGTATGATTAATGTTCATCGCATGCCAGTTCACCAAACATTTTATCATTTTAAAGCTTATAAAGCAAATACAAACCGGTTTTCGGTATACACTTTAGAGACTATATCAATATCGTCATTCAATCAAGACAAGTGATGCCACTCTTGCTTATTTAGTTGCAATGAATTACCAAAAGCATATATTCATCTGAACTAGTTTGCTGTTTAAAGTGACCTTCTTTACATTTTCTTTTCATTTAGGTCAAAATGGATTAGGTCCAGGCGGTGATACTTCAAGTGAAGAACCCGGTAGGTGCAAGATATGTGCTAATGTATACTGTAAATGTTATCATTGTTGTGTCGGGTTTGTTGACATCTGAATTGATTTATTGAGAGTCAAATATATCTCATTTTCATTTCCTTCTGTTTGATGTACTTTATGATCAAGTAAAAAAGTTTCATGAGATGGTTTTCGTGGTCTGCTGTTCTTCTTCTTCGTTAGGAACAGTTAACTTTATTTTCTTGTGAAAAATCTGCCTTTACCAACAATGTGATCATCTGTCAGATATGATCAATGGTCTTCTCTTTTTTTGTAGTTAATAAACTTCTTTGTAGTTATTGAAGCGGATATCAATTTTAATTTTCATATATAGTTATTGCTTGTTCTTCGTTAAGATGTTGTTCCACGATGAATATAATGTAATCTATGTTTGGTTTCAGATTCTGAGGAAGAGACTACTGATGAAGAGGAAGCTGAAGAAGAAGAAGAAGATGAAGAAGAGGAAGCTGGAGAAGATACTGTTAATGTTGGAGGTAGACAGCTGTTTTGTTTTTAAGTTAAAATGACCTCATTAAACGAGAACGCTCTCGATTAATTTTGAATAATTTTGTATCACATTGTCTTAAAAACGGGTGTGTAAAATTAGAATGAATACTTTTTAAAGTAGAGGCCAGCGCATAATAAAATTCAACCAGTTCGGCAAATGCATAGATCTTATTCTTCGTATTTATAAGTGATTATCATAGGTAACATAAGTATTAGCATTAAATTTGTTTGTTCAGTGAACATGTTTTTAATTACAAAAATGATGATTTATGACATTAACTATCGTTTCGCCATATTCACTTTTGGGTAACTCTATTACTTAACCTTGAATTCGGAAAAACAGAAGATATATTATTACAATTCTATTTCACCTTCATTCTCTACAGCTGCTCCTCCCTCCGGCGGTAAGTAGTCAATGTTAAGCCAAAAGTCCGTATGATTAATGTTCATCGCATGCCAGTTCACCAAACATTTTATCATTTTAAAGCTTATAAAGCAAATACAAACCGGTTTTCGGTATACACTTTAGAGACTATATCAATATCGTCATTCAATCAAGACAAGTGATGCCACTCTTGCTTATTTAGTTGCAATGAATTACCAAAAGCATATATTCATCTGAACTAGTTTGCTGTTTAAAGTGACCTTCTTTACATTTTCTTTTCATTTAGGTCAAAATGGATTAGGTCCAGGCGGTGATACTTCAAGTGAAGAACCCGGTAGGTGCAAGATATGTGCTAATGTATACTGTAAATGTTATCATTGTTGTGTCGGGTTTGTTGACATCTGAATTGATTTATTGAGAGTCAAATATATCTCATTTTCATTTCCTTCTGTTTGATGTACTTTATGATCAAGTAAAAAAGTTTCATGAGATGGTTTTCGTGGTCTGCTGTTCTTCTTCTTCGTTAGGAACAGTTAACTTTATTTTCTTGTGAAAAATCTGCCTTTACCAACAATGTGATCATCTGTCAGATATGATCAATGGTCTTCTCTTTTTTTGTAGTTAATAAACTTCTTTGTAGTTATTGAAGCGGATATCAATTTTAATTTTCATATATAGTTATTGCTTGTTCTTCGTTAAGATGTTGTTCCACGATGCATATAATGTAATCTATGTTTGGTTTCAGAATCTGAGGAAGAGACTACTGATGAAGAGGAAGCTGAAGAAGAAGAAGAAGATGAAGAAGAGGAAGCTGGAGAAGATACTGTTAATGTTGGAGGTAGACAGCTGTTTTGTTTTTAAGTTAAAATGACCTCATTAAACGAGAACGCTCTCGATTAATTTTGAATAATTTTGTATCACATTGTCTTAAAAACGGGTGTGTAAAATTAGAATGAATACTTTTTAAAGTAGAGGCCAGCGCATAATAAAATTCAACCAGTTCGGCAAATGCATAGATCTTATTCTTCGTATTTATAAGTGATTATCATAGGTAACATAAGTATTAGCATTAAATTTGTTTGTTCAGTGAACATGTTTTTAATTACAAAAATGATGATTTATGACATTAACTATCGTTTCGCCATATTCACTTTTGGGTAACTCTATTACTTAACCTTGAATTCGAAAAAAAGAAGATATATTATTACAATTCTATTTCACCTTCATTCTCTACAGCTGCTCCTCCCTCCGGCGGTAAGTAGTCAATGTTTAGCCAAAAGTCCGTATGATTAATGTTCATCGCATGCCAGTTCACCAAACATTTTATCATTTTAAAGCTTATAAAGCAAATACAAACCGGTTTTCGGTATACACTTTAGAGACTATATCAATATCGTCATTCAATCAAGACAAGTGATGCCACTCTTGCTTATTTAGTTGCAATGAATTACCAAAAGCATATATTCATCTGAACTAGTTTGCTGTTTAAAGTTACCTTCTTTACATTTTCTTTTCATTTAGGTCAAAATGGATTAGGTCCAGGCGGTGATACTTCAAGTGAAGAACCCGGTAGGTGCAAGATATGTGCTAATGTATACTGTAAATGTTATCATTGTTGTGTCGGGTTTGTTGACATCTGAATTGATTTATTGAGAGTCAAATATATCTCATTTTCATTTCCTTCTGTTTGATGTACTTTATGATCAAGTAAAAAAGTTTCATGAGATGGTTTTCGTGGTCTGCTGTTCTTCTTCTTCGTTAGGAACAGTTAACTTTATTTTCTTGTGAAAAATCTGCCTTTACCAACAATGTGATCATCTGTCAGATATGATCAATGGTCTTCTCTTTTTTGTAGTTAATAAACTTCTTTGTAGTTATTGAAGCGGATATCAATTTTAATTTTCATATATAGTTATTGCTTGTTCTTCGTTAAGATGTTGTTCCACGATGCATATAATGTAATCTATGTTTGGTTTCAGAATCTGAGGAAGAGACTACTGATGAAGAGGAAGCTGAAGAAGAAGAAGAAGAAGAAGCTGAAGAAGAGGAAGCTGAAGAACCGGAAGTTGAAGAAGAGGAATCTGAGGAACAGGCAGATGAAGAAGAGGAAGCTGGAGAAGATACTGTTAATGTTGGAGGTAGACAGCTGTTTTGTTTTTAAGTTAAAATGACCTCATTAAACGAGAACGCTCTCGATTAATTTTGAATAATTTTGTATCACATTGTCTTAAAAACGGGTGTGTAAAATTAGAATGAATACTTTTTAAAGTAGAGGCCAGCGCATAATAAAATTCAACCAGTTCGGCAAATGCATAGATCTTATTCTTCGTATTTATAAGTGATTATCATAGGTAACATAAGTATTAGCATTAAATTTGTTTGTTCAGTGAACATGTTTTTAATTACAAAAATGATGATTTATGACATTAACTATCGTTTCGCCATATTCACTTTTGGGTAACTCTATTACTTAACCTTGAATTCGGAAAAAAGAAGATATATTATTACAATTCTATTTCACCTTCATTCTCTACAGCTGCTCCTCCCTCCGGCGGTAAGTAGTCAATGTTTAGCCAAAAGTCCGTATGATTAATGTTCATCGCATGCCAGTTCAACAAACATTTTATCATTTTAAAGCTTATAAAGCAAATACAAACCGGTTTTCGGTATACACTTTAGAGACTATATCAATATCGTCATTCAATCAAGACAAGTGATGCCACTCTTGCTTATTTAGTTGCAATGAATTACCAAAAGCATATATTCATCTGAACTAGTTTGCTGTTTAAAGTGACCTTCTTTACATTTTCTTTTCATTTAGGTCAAAATGGATTAGGTCCAGGCGGTGATACTTCAAGTGAAGAACCCGGTAGGTGCAAGATATGTGCTAATGTATACTGTAAATGTTATCATTGTTGTGTCGGGTTTGTTGACATCTGAATTGATTTATTGAGAGTCAAATATATCTCATTTTCATTTCCTTCTGTTTGATGTACTTTATGATCAAGTAAAAAAGTTTCATGAGATGGTTTTCGTGGTCTGCTGTTCTTCTTCTTCGTTAGGAACAGTTAACTTTATTTTCTTGTGAAAAATCTGCCTTTACCAACAATGTGATCATCTGTCAGATATGATCAATGGTCTTCTCTTTTTTGTAGTTAATAAACTTCTTTGTAGTTATTGAAGCGGATATCAATTTTAATTTTCATATATAGTTATTGCTTGTTCTTCGTTAAGATGTTGTTCCACGATGCATATAATGTAATCTATGTTTGGTTTCAGAATCTGTGGAAGAGACTACTGATGAAGAGGAAGCTGAAGAAGAAGAAGAAGAAGAAGAAGAAGAAGAAGAAGAAGAAGAAGAAGAAGAAGAAGAAGAAGAAGAAGAAGAAGAAGAAGAAGAAGAAGAAGAAGAAGAAGAAGAAGAAGAAGAAGAAGAAGAAGAAGAAGAAGAGGAAGCTGAAGAAGAGGAAGCTGAAGAACCGGAAGTTGAAGAAGAGGAATCTGAGGAACAGGAAGAAGAAGGAGAGGAAGCTGGAGAAGATACTGTTAATGTTGGAGGTAGACAGCTGTTTTGTTTTTAAGTTAAAATGACCTCATTAAACGAGAACGCTCTCGATTAATTTTGAATAATTTTGTATCACATTGTCTTAAAAACGGGTGTGTAAAATTAGAATGAATACTTTTTAAAGTAGAGGCCAGCGCATAATAAAATTCAACCAGTTCGGCAAATGCATAGATCTTATTCTTCGTATTTATAAGTGATTATCATAGGTAACATAAGTATTAGCATTAAATTTGTTTGTTCAGTGAACATGTTTTTAATTACAAAAATGATGATTTATGACATTAACTATCGTTTCGCCATATTCACTTTGGGGTAACTCTAATACTTAACCTTGAATTCGGAAAAACAGAAGATATATTATTACAATTCTATTTCACCTTCATTCTCTACAGCTGCTCCTCCCTCCGGCGGTAAGTAGTCAATGTTAAGCCAAAAGTCCGTATGATTAATGTTCATCGCATGCCAGTTCACCAAACATTTTATCATTTTAAAGCTTATAAAGCAAATACAAACCGGTTTTCGGTATACACTTTAGAGACTATATCAATATCGTCATTCAATCAAGACAAGTGATGCCACTCTTGCTTATTTAGTTGCTATGAATTACCAAAAGCATATATTCATCTGAACTAGTTTGCTGTTTAAAGTGACCTTCTTTACATTTTCTTTTCATTTAGGTCAAAATGGATTAGGTCCAGGCGGTGATACTTCAAGTGAAGAACCCGGTAGGTGCAAGATATGTGCTAATGTATACTGTAAATGTTATCATTGTTGTGTCGGGTTTGTTGACATCTGAATTGATTTATTGAGAGTCAAATATATCTCATTTTCATTTCCTTCTGTTTGATGTACTTTATGATCAAGTAAAAAAGTTTCATGAGATGGTTTTCGTGGTCTGCTGTTCTTCTTCTTCGTTAGGAACAGTTAACTTTATTTTCTTGTGAAAAATCTGACTTTACCAACAATGTGATCATCTGTCAGATATGATCAATGGTCTGCTCTTTTTTTGTAGTTAATAAACTTCTTGGTAGTTATTGAAGCGGATATCAATTTTAATTTTCATATATAGTTATTGCTTGTTCTTCGTTAAGATGTTGTTCCACGATGCATATAATGTAATCTATGTTTGGTTTCAGAATCTGTGGAAGAGACTACTGATGAAGAGGAAGCTGAAGAAGAAGAAGAAGAAGAAGAAGAAGAGGAAGCTGAAGAAGAGGAAGCTGAAGAACCGGAAGTTGAAGAAGAGGAATCTGAGGAACAGGCAGATGAAGAAGAGGAAGCCGGAGAAGATACTGTTAATGTTGGAGGTAGACAGCTGTTTTGTTTTTAAGTTAAAATGACCTCATTAAACGAGAACGCTCTCGATTAATTTTGAATAATTTTGTATCACATTGTCTTAAAAACGGGTGTGTAAAATTAGAATGAATACTTTTTAAAGTAGAGGCCAGCGCATAATAAAATTCAACCAGTTCGGCAAATGCATAGATCTTATTCTTCGTATTTATAAGTGATTATCATAGGTAACATAAGTATTAGCATTAAATTTGTTTGTTCAGTGAACATGTTTTTAATTACAAAAATGATGATTTATGACATTAACTATCGTTTCGCCATATTCACTTTGGGGTAACTCTATTACTTAACCTTGAATTCGGAAAAACAGAAGATATATTATTACAATTCTATTTCACCTTCATTCTCTACAGCTGCTCCTCCCTCCGGCGGTAAGTAGTCAATGTTAAGCCAAAAGTCCGTATGATTAATGTTCATCGCATGCCAGTTCACCAAACATTTTATCATTTTAAAGCTTATAAAGCAAATACAAACCGGTTTTCGTTATACACTTTAGAGACTATATCAATATCGTCATTCAATCAAGACAAGTGATGCCACTCTTGCTTATTTAGTTGCTATGAATTACCAAAAGCATATATTCATCTGAACTAGTTTGCTGTTTAAAGTGACCTTCTTTACATTTTCTTTTCATTTAGGTCAAAATGGATTAGGTCCAGGCGGTGATACTTCAAGTGAAGAACCCGGTAGGTGCAAGATATGTGCTAATGTATACTGTAAATGTTATCATTGTTATGTCGGGTTTGTTGACATCTGAATTGATTTATTGAGAGTCAAATATATCTCATTTTCATTTCCTTCTGTTTGATGTACTTTATGATCAAGTAAAAAAGTTTCATGAGATGGTTTTCGTGGTCTGCTGTTCTTCTTCTTCGTTAGGAACAGTTAACTTTATTTTCTTGTGAAAAATCTGACTTTACCAACAATGTGATCATCTGTCAGATATGATCAATGGTCTGCTCTTTTTTTGTAGTTAATACACTTCTTTGTAGTTATTGAAGCGGATATCAAGTTTAATTTTCATATATAGTTATTGCTTGTTCTTCGTTAAGATGTTGTTCCACGATGCATATAATGTAATCTATGTTTGGTTTCAGAATCTGAGGAAGAGACTACTGATGAAGAGGAAGCTGAAGAAGAAGAAGATGAAGAAGAGGAAGCTGGAGAAGATACTGTTAATGTTGGAGGTAGACAGCTGTTTTGTTTTTAAGTTAAAATGACCTCATTAAACGAGAACGCTCTCGATTAATTTTGAATAATTTTGTATCACATTGTCTTAAAAACGGGTGTGTAAAATTAGAATGAATACTTTTTAAAGTAGAGGCCAGCGCATAATAAAATTCATCCAGTTCGGCAAATGCATAGATCTTATTCTTTGTATTTATAAGTGATTATCATAGGTAACATAAGTATTAGCATTAAATTTGTTTGTTCAGTGAACATGTTTTTAATTACAAAAATGATGATTTATGACATTAACTATCGTTTCGCCATATTCACTTTTGGGTAACTCTATTACTTAACCTTGAATTCGGAAAAACAGAAGATATATTATTACAATTCTATTTCACCTTCATTCTCTACAGCTGCTCCTCCCTCCGGCGGTAAGTAGTCAATGTTAAGCCAAAAGTCCGTATGATTAATGTTCATCGCATGCCAGTTCACCAAACATTTTATCATTTTAAAGCTTATAAAGCAAATACAAACCGGTTTTCGGTATACACTTTAGAGACTATATCAATATCGTCATTCAATCAAGACAAGTGATGCCACTCTTGCTTATTTAGTTGCTATGAATTACCAAAAGCATATATTCATCTGAACTAGTTTGCTGTTTAAAGTGACCTTCTTTACATTTTCTTTTCATTTAGGTCAAAATGGATTAGGTCCAGGCGGTGATACTTCAAGTGAAGAACCCGGTAGGTGCAAGATATGTGCTAATGTATACTGTAAATGTTATCATTGTTGTGTCGGGTTTGTTGACATCTGAATTGATTTATTGAGAGTCAAATATATCTCATTTTCATTTCCTTCTGTTTGATGTACTTTATGATCAAGTAAAAAAGTTTCATGAGATGGTTTTCGTGGTCTGCTGTTCTTCTTCTTCGTTAGGAACAGTTAACTTTATTTTCTTGTGAAAAATCTGCCTTTACCAACAATGTGATCATCTGTCAGATATGATCAATGGTCTGCTCTTTTTTTTGTAGTTAATAAACTTCTTTGTAGTTATTGAAGCGGATATCAATTTTAATTTTTATATATAGTTATTGCTTGTTCTTCGTTAAGATGTTGTTCCACGATGCATATAATGTAATCTATGTTTGGTTTCAGAATCTGAGGAAGAGACTACTGATGAAGAAGAAGCTGAAGAAGAGGAAGAAGAAGAAGAAGAAGAAGAGGAAGCTGAAGAAGAGGAAGCTGAAGAAGAGGAAGCTGAAGAAGAGGAAGCTGAAGAACCGGAAGTTGAAGAAGAGGAATCTGAGGAACAGGAAGAAGAAGAAGAGGAAGCTGGAGAAGATACTGTTAATGTTGGAGGTAGACAGCTGTTTTGTTTTTAAGTTAAAATAACCTCATTAAACGAGAACGCTCTCGATTAATTTTGAATAATTTTGTATCACATTGTCTTAAAAACGGGTGTGTAAAATTAGAATGAATACTTTTTAAAGACCAAATATGGAGGCAATTTTTTTTGTTGAGATTTTCCATTAATTTAGGAGTTTACATACCCATAATCAACATGTGTAAAAAATAATCTTCGAAAACCTACTATAACCCATCAAAAACGACCACGAAAATGGACATTTTGCGTAGTCACGTGACATGAACCTCTTCAATGTCTGAAAACAGAGATTGACCCAAAGGAGCCTCTGGTCACCGTGTGACGTCAAAGTTTGTATACCGCGAAAATCAAACGCTGATATAGGCACTGTTTGTACACAGATAGCGAACAATTGTACTGTTTTTGACTTCCAATTTCGAGCGTTTGAAAAGCTGTTAGCTTAAAACAAGAACACATGAAGGTTAACAACAAGTTTTAAGACAATTATAAGCAGAAATTTTAGTTAAATTGCTTATTTTATTAGCAAAATTTCCACTCAAATGGAGGCATCTTTTATATAGCGTAGCGTCAATAGGTCCGTACGGTACAATATACTTACATAGTACTTACTCGTTTTAATATCCAAAAGTATACAAACACAGAAAAAGTATCCTGTCAATAAACAAATTTAGCAGTGAATATCCTAATCCACGTTTCTTGTTCAATACTGGGCGAAAAACTACCGTGAGTCTGTGTAATTCCATAGAGTTAGGTCTAGTTGAAACAGGCCTTGACCAGTACTAACATCACACAATCACAAGACAGTCACTAACGAAATAAAACGTCCGATCGCTACATACTACCGTTTTTATTCAACTCCTTGGACCATGCAGATGTCGGAATAAACAGAACGGACAATATTACACATGTATCACGAACTCACGATACTGGAATACAACAAATGAAATAGATAAATCCTAACATGGCTATTTACACATGCTGTGAGCCAACGCCGGCGAGAGTTGTAACTAACTACCGTACATGTACTAACAATGCTATACCCTTGGCACGGTATATATATACGGTCATCTCTTACAGTAAATATATTACTGTCAATTGCGTGATATAATGTTACATGTAAGGACGTCCAGGGCGTGTTTACGGTCAATTTCACATTAGCTATGTCCGACCATGGTCCGACACAGCTATCGACAGTATATAACAGGGACGAGATTGCGACAACAAGCTGCCCCTCGTTGTTACTTTCCACCCAAATCTTCCTCCCCTTCAGAAAATCACCTCTAACAACCACAACATTCTCCTCACTTCAGATAGACTCCAACGAGCCGTCCCTGAAAAACCCATCATCGCCTACAGACGACCACGCAACCTACGAGACCTTCTTGTACGTGCTGCTGTTCCACCTCTAACTTCTAACCCCACACCCATTCAGCATGGTACCTTCAAATGTGATCGTACTTCGAGATGCATCGTCTGCAGCCACCACATTGTTGAATCCAATTCCATCACCAGCCACAGCATGCAACTCACACACAAGACTAAGGGTCACATCACTTGCACTACCACCAATGTCATCTATCTGATCTCTTGTAGAGTTTGCGGCATCCAGTATGTTGGCGAAACCAAAACCACCCTCAAGAAGCGATTCTATGGTCACAGATCCACAGTCAACACCATGAAGACTGAGACCCCAGTTGGAGAACATTTTAACCTTCCCAACCATACCATTAACGACATGTCCCTACAGGGGATTGAATCCTTAGGTAGCCGTCCTGACCTAGTACGTATCAGCAGAGAGAGGCTCTGGATGCAACGCCTTCGTACCGTTCAACCTCATGGGCTGAACATTCAGGAAGGACATGACTAACTTTCCTCTGTTCCCTACTCCTTCTCCCCTTTCTCCCTTCCCCCCCCCCCCTTTCACTCTTCCTCTCACAGCTCTCTTCCCCTCCAATTTTCTTCACACCTTTCTGTCTTTGTCCCTCTCCAGTTTATTCCTTACCCTGTGCCTTTAATCCTCTCTTTGTCCCTCCACAGTTTATCTCCTTCCTCTCCTCTTCTCCTGTTGCTTTCTACTTATAATCCCCTTTCATCCATCTCATTGTGTTCACCGTGCTCATTAACCTGTCTGTCTTCTGTGCGTGTTTTTGTCCCCTCTGTTACTGTAACTTGTCATTTAGCCTCTGAAGAAGATCCTGCTAGGATCGAAACGTCAGGCCAACTTACTTTTACACAGTATATAATTTTCACAGAATGAGACATTTGCAGCATACACAGAAGCAGGGTCATGCATGTGGACTCATGGGCATGAGATACTCCGGGTGCTGAAAAATCTTTCCGCGTGGATCTCAAAAAATTGATCCAAAGTCTGCGGCGTTTTACGTCGGTTCTTTTACTCGGAAATCTAAAAAAGCTGATGCTTTTGTTGGATGAGGTATAACTGCAACCTCCAACAACACAGAATTGTGACATTTTGAGGAAAAAGGAGTAATATCGTTGATGTTTTTGGCAGCTCAAGTATACGACTTTACACACTAAAAGTATAGTTGTGAGTGAGGTATACAAACGTTGACGTCACATGGTCACCTGATGTCTTAGGAATGTTTCTGGAATGTCTGAAATAGAAGCTGACTTTTCGTCCCATTTTTCACTTATTTAACGTCCGAAATTGGTAAAGTTAATTACAGCAATGTAATTGGAGTCAGTTAAGGATTACATACATGAAAAATGGTGGGATTTTATGTTCATCGAAAAGTCTCCATAGTTGGTCTTTAAAGTAGAGGCCAGCGCATAATAAAATTCAACCAGTTCGGCAAATGCATAGATCTTATTCTTCGTATTTATAAGTGATTATCATAGGTAACATAAGTATTAGCATTAAATTTGTTTGTTCAGTGAACATGTTTTTAATTACAAAAATGATGATTTATGACATTAACTATCGTTTCGCCATATCCACTTTGGGGTAACTCTATTACTTAACCTTGAATTCGGAAAAACAGAAGATATATTATTACAATTCTATTTCACCTTCATTCTCTACAGCTGCTCCTCCCTCCGGCGGTAAGTAGTCAATGTTAAGCCAAAAGTCCGTATGATTAATGTTCATCGCATGCCAGTTCAACAAACATTTTATCATTTTAAAGCTTATAAAGCAAATACAAACCGGTTTTCGGTATACACTTTAGAGACTATATCAATATCGTCATTCAATCAAGACAAGTGATGCCACTCTTGCTTATTTAGTTGCTATGAATTACCAAAAGCATATATTCATCTGAACTAGTTTGCTGTTTAAAGTGACCTTCTTTACATTTTCTTTTCATTTAGGTCAAAATGGATTAGGTCCAGGCGGTGATACTTCAAGTGAAGAACCCGGTAGGTGCAAGATATGTGCTAATGTATACTGTAAATGTTATCATTGTTGTGTCGGGTTTGTTGACATCTGAATTGATTTATTGAGAGTCAAATATATCTCATTTTCATTTCCTTCTGTTTGATGTACTTTATGATCAAGTAAAAAAGTTTCATGAGATGGTTTTCGTGGTCTGCTGTTCTTCTTCTTCGTTAGGAACAGTTAACTTTATTTTCTTGTGAAAAATCTGCCTTTACCAACAATGTGATCATCTGTCAGATATGATCAATGGTCTGCTCTTTTTTTTGTAGTTAATAAACTTCTTTGTAGTTATTGAAGCGGATATCAATTTTAATTTTTATATATAGTTATTGCTTGTTCTTCGTTAAGATGTTGTTCCACGATGCATATAATGTAATCTATGTTTGGTTTCAGAATCTGAGGAAGAGACTACTGATGAAGAAGAAGCTGAAGAAGAGGAAGAAGAAGAAGAAGAAGAAGAGGAAGCTGAAGAAGAGGAAGCTGAAGAAGAGGAAGCTGAAGAAGAGGAAGCTGAAGAACCGGAAGTTGAAGAAGAGGAATCTGAGGAACAGGAAGAAGAAGAAGAGGAAGCTGGAGAAGATACTGTTAATGTTGGAGGTAGACAGCTGTTTTGTTTTTAAGTTAAAATAACCTCATTAAACGAGAACGCTCTCGATTAATTTTGAATAATTTTGTATCACATTGTCTTAAAAACGGGTGTGTAAAATTAGAATGAATACTTTTTAAAGACCAAATATGGAGGCAATTTTTTTTGTTGAGATTTTCCATTAATTTAGGAGTTTACATACCCATAATCAACATGTGTAAAAAATAATCTTCGAAAACCTACTATAACCCATCAAAAACGACCACGAAAATGGACATTTTGCGTAGTCACGTGACATGAACCTCTTCAATGTCTGAAAACAGAGATTGACCCAAAGGAGCCTCTGGTCACCGTGTGACGTCAAAGTTTGTATACCGCGAAAATCAAACGCTGATATAGGCACTGTTTGTACACAGATAGCGAACAATTGTACTGTTTTTGACTTCCAATTTCGAGCGTTTGAAAAGCTGTTAGCTTAAAACAAGAACACATGAAGGTTAACAACAAGTTTTAAGACAATTATAAGCAGAAATTTTAGTTAAATTGCTTATTTTATTAGCAAAATTTCCACTCAAATGGAGGCATCTTTTATATAGCGTAGCGTCAATAGGTCCGTACGGTACAATATACTTACATAGTACTTACTCGTTTTAATATCCAAAAGTATACAAACACAGAAAAAGTATCCTGTCAATAAACAAATTTAGCAGTGAATATCCTAATCCACGTTTCTTGTTCAATACTGGGCGAAAAACTACCGTGAGTCTGTGTAATTCCATAGAGTTAGGTCTAGTTGAAACAGGCCTTGACCAGTACTAACATCACACAATCACAAGACAGTCACTAACGAAATAAAACGTCCGATCGCTACATACTACCGTTTTTATTCAACTCCTTGGACCATGCAGATGTCGGAATAAACAGAACGGACAATATTACACATGTATCACGAACTCACGATACTGGAATACAACAAATGAAATAGATAAATCCTAACATGGCTATTTACACATGCTGTGAGCCAACGCCGGCGAGAGTTGTAACTAACTACCGTACATGTACTAACAATGCTATACCCTTGGCACGGTATATATATACGGTCATCTCTTACAGTAAATATATTACTGTCAATTGCGTGATATAATGTTACATGTAAGGACGTCCAGGGCGTGTTTACGGTCAATTTCACATTAGCTATGTCCGACCATGGTCCGACACAGCTATCGACAGTATATAACAGGGACGAGATTGCGACAACAAGCTGCCCCTCGTTGTTACTTTCCACCCAAATCTTCCTCCCCTTCAGAAAATCACCTCTAACAACCACAACATTCTCCTCACTTCAGATAGACTCCAACGAGCCGTCCCTGAAAAACCCATCATCGCCTACAGACGACCACGCAACCTACGAGACCTTCTTGTACGTGCTGCTGTTCCACCTCTAACTTCTAACCCCACACCCATTCAGCATGGTACCTTCAAATGTGATCGTACTTCGAGATGCATCGTCTGCAGCCACCACATTGTTGAATCCAATTCCATCACCAGCCACAGCATGCAACTCACACACAAGACTAAGGGTCACATCACTTGCACTACCACCAATGTCATCTATCTGATCTCTTGTAGAGTTTGCGGCATCCAGTATGTTGGCGAAACCAAAACCACCCTCAAGAAGCGATTCTATGGTCACAGATCCACAGTCAACACCATGAAGACTGAGACCCCAGTTGGAGAACATTTTAACCTTCCCAACCATACCATTAACGACATGTCCCTACAGGGGATTGAATCCTTAGGTAGCCGTCCTGACCTAGTACGTATCAGCAGAGAGAGGCTCTGGATGCAACGCCTTCGTACCGTTCAACCTCATGGGCTGAACATTCAGGAAGGACATGACTAACTTTCCTCTGTTCCCTACTCCTTCTCCCCTTTCTCCCTTCCCCCCCCCCCTTTCACTCTTCCTCTCACAGCTCTCTTCCCCTCCAATTTTCTTCACACCTTTCTGTCTTTGTCCCTCTCCAGTTTATTCCTTACCCTGTGCCTTTAATCCTCTCTTTGTCCCTCCACAGTTTATCTCCTTCCTCTCCTCTTCTCCTGTTGCTTTCTACTTATAATCCCCTTTCATCCATCTCATTGTGTTCACCGTGCTCATTAACCTGTCTGTCTTCTGTGCGTGTTTTTGTCCCCTCTGTTACTGTAACTTGTCATTTAGCCTCTGAAGAAGATCCTGCTAGGATCGAAACGTCAGGCCAACTTACTTTTACACAGTATATAATTTTCACAGAATGAGACATTTGCAGCATACACAGAAGCAGGGTCATGCATGTGGACTCATGGGCATGAGATACTCCGGGTGCTGAAAAATCTTTCCGCGTGGATCTCAAAAAATTGATCCAAAGTCTGCGGCGTTTTACGTCGGTTCTTTTACTCGGAAATCTAAAAAAGCTGATGCTTTTGTTGGATGAGGTATAACTGCAACCTCCAACAACACAGAATTGTGACATTTTGAGGAAAAGGAGTAATATCGTTGATGTTTTTGGCAGCTCAAGTATACGACTTTACACACTAAAAGTATAGTTGTGAGTGAGGTATACAAACGTTGACGTCACATGGTCACCTGATGTCTTAGGAATGTTTCTGGAATGTCTGAAATAGAAGCTGACTTTTCGTCCCATTTTTCACTTATTTAACGTCCGAAATTGGTAAAGTTAATTACAGCAATGTAATTGGAGTCAGTTAAGGATTACATACATGAAAAATGGTGGGATTTTATGTTCATCGAAAAGTCTCCATAGTTGGTCTTTAAAGTAGAGGCCAGCGCATAATAAAATTCAACCAGTTCGGCAAATGCATAGATCTTATTCTTCGTATTTATAAGTGATTATCATAGGTAACATAAGTATTAGCATTAAATTTGTTTGTTCAGTGAACATGTTTTTAATTACAAAAATGATGATTTATGACATTAACTATCGTTTCGCCATATCCACTTTGGGGTAACTCTATTACTTAACCTTGAATTCGGAAAAACAGAAGATATATTATTACAATTCTATTTCACCTTCATTCTCTACAGCTGCTCCTCCCTCCGGCGGTAAGTAGTCAATGTTAAGCCAAAAGTCCGTATGATTAATGTTCATCGCATGCCAGTTCAACAAACATTTTATCATTTTAAAGCTTATAAAGCAAATACAAACCGGTTTTCGGTATACACTTTAGAGACTATATCAATATCGTCATTCAATCAAGACAAGTGATGCCACTCTTGCTTATTTAGTTGCTATGAATTACCAAAAGCATATATTCATCTGAACTAGTTTGCTGTTTAAAGTGACCTTCTTTACATTTTCTTTTCATTTAGGTCAAAATGGATTAGGTCCAGGCGGTGATACTTCAAGTGAAGAACCCGGTAGGTGCAAGATATGTGCTAATGTATACTGTAAATGTTATCATTGTTGTGTCGGGTTTGTTGACATCTGAATTGATTTATTGAGAGTCAAATATATCTCATTTTCATTTCCTTCTGTTTGATGTACTTTATGATCAAGTAAAAAAGTTTCATGTGATGGTTTTCTTGGTCTGCTGTTCTTCTTCTTCGTTAGGAACAGTTAACTTTATTTTCTTGTGAAAAATCTGCCTTTACCAACAATGTGATCATCTGTCAGATATGATCAATGGTCTGCTCTTTTTTGTAGTTAATACACTTCTTTGTAGTTATTGAAGCGGATATCAATTTTAATTTTCATATATAGTTATTGCTTGTTCTTCGTTAAGATGTTGTTCCACGATGCATATAATGTAATCTATGTTTGGTTTCAGAATCTGAGGAAGAGACTACTGATGAAGAGGAAGATGAAGAAGAAGAAGAAGAGGAAGCTGAAGAAGAGAAAGCTGTAGAAGAGGAAGCTGAAGAACCGGAAGTTGAAGAAGAGGAATCTGAGGAACAGGCAGATGAAGAAGAGGAAGCTGGAGAAGATACTGTTAATGTTGGAGGTAGACAGCTGTTTTGTTTTTAAGTTAAAATGACCTCATTAAACGAGAACGCTCTCGATTAATTTTGAATAATTTTGTATCACATTGTCTTAAAAACGGGTGTGTAAAATTAGAATGAATACTTTTTAAAGTAGAGGCCAGCGCATAATAAAATTCAACCAGTTCGGCAAATGCATAGATCTTATTCTTCGTATTTATAAGTGATTATCATAGGTAACATAAGTATTAGCATTAAATTTGTTTGTTCAGTGAACATGTTTTTAATTACAAAAATGATGATTTATGACATTAACTATCGTTTCGCCATATTCACTTTGGGGTAACTCTATTACTTAACCTTGAATTCGGAAAAACAGAAGATATATTATTACAATTCTATTTCACCTTCATTCTCTACAGCTGCTCCTCCCTCCGGCGGTAAGTAGTCAATGTTAAGCCAAAAGTCCGTATGATTAATGTTCATCGCATGCCAGTTCACCAAACATTTTATCATTTTAAAGCTTATAAAGCAAATACAAACCGGTTTTCGGTATACACTTTAGAGACTATATCAATATCGTCATTCAATCAAGACAAGTGATGCCACTCTTGCTTATTTAGTTGCTATGAATTACCAAAAGCATATATTCATCTGAACTAGTTTGCTGTTTAAAGTGACCTTCTTTACATTTTCTTTTCATTTAGGTCAAAATGGATTAGGTCCAGGCGGTGATACTTCAAGTGAAGAACCCGGTAGGTGCAAGATATGTGCTAATGTATACTGTAAATGTTATCATTGTTGTGTCGGGTTTGTTGACATCTGAATTGATTTATTGAGAGTCAAATATATCTCATTTTCATTTCCTTCTGTTTGATGTACTTTATGATCAAGTAAAAAAGTTTCATGAGATGGTTTTCGTGGTCTGCTGTTCTTCTTCTTCGTTAGGAACAGTTAACTTTATTTTCTTGTGAAAAATCTGCCTTTACCAACATTGTGATCATCTGTCAGATATGATCAATGGTCTGCTCTTTTTTGTAGTTAATAAACTTCTTTGTAGTTATTGAAGCGGATATCAATTTTAATTTTTATATATAGTTATTGCTTGTTCTTCGTTAAGATGTTGTTCCACGATGCATATAATGTAATCTATGTTTGGTTTCAGAATCTGAGGAAGAGACTACTGATGAAGAAGAAGCTGAAGAAGAAGAAGAAGAAGAAGAAGAAGAAGAAGAGGAAGCTGAAGAAGAGGAAGCTGAAGAAGAGGAAGCTGAAGAAGAGGAAGCTGAAGAACCGGAAGTTGAAGAAGAGGAATCTGAGGAACAGGAAGAAGAAGAAGAGGAAGCTGGAGAAGATACTGTTAATGTTGGAGGTAGACAGCTGTTTTGTTTTTAAGTTAAAATAACCTCATTAAACGAGAACGCTCTCGATTAATTTTGAATAATTTTGTATCACATTGTCTTAAAAACGGGTGTGTAAAATTAGAATGAATACTTTTTAAAGTAGAGGCCAGCGCATAATAAAATTCAACCAGTTCGGCAAATGCATAGATCTTATTCTTCGTATTTATAAGTGATTATCATAGGTAACATAAGTATTAGCATTAAATTTGTTTGTTCAGTGAACATGTTTTTAATTACAAAAATGATGATTTATGACATTAACTATCGTTTCGCCATATCCACTTTGGGGTAACTCTATTACTTAACCTTGAATTCGGAAAAACAGAAGATATATTATTACAATTCTATTTCACCTTCATTCTCTACAGCTGCTCCTCCCTCCGGCGGTAAGTAGTCAATGTTAAGCCAAAAGTCCGTATGATTAATGTTCATCGCATGCCAGTTCAACAAACATTTTATCATTTTAAAGCTTATAAAGCAAATACAAACCGGTTTTCGGTATACACTTTAGAGACTATATCAATATCGTCATTCAATCAAGACAAGTGATGCCACTCTTGCTTATTTAGTTGCTATGAATTACCAAAAGCATATATTCATCTGAACTAGTTTGCTGTTTAAAGTGACCTTCTTTACATTTTCTTTTCATTTAGGTCAAAATGGATTAGGTCCAGGCGGTGATACTTCAAGTGAAGAACCCGGTAGGTGCAAGATATGTGCTAATGTATACTGTAAATGTTATCATTGTTGTGTCGGGTTTGTTGACATCTGAATTGATTTATTGAGAGTCAAATATATCTCATTTTCATTTCCTTCTGTTTGATGTACTTTATGATCAAGTAAGAAAGTTTCATGTGATGGTTTTCTTGGTCTGCTGTTCTTCTTCTTCGTTAGGAACAGTTAACTTTATTTTCTTGTGAAAAATCTGCCTTTACCAACAATGTGATCATCTGTCAGATATGATCAATGGTCTGCTCTTTTTTGTAGTTAATACACTTCTTTGTAGTTATTGAAGCGGATATCAATTTTAATTTTCATATATAGTTATTGCTTGTTCTTCGTTAAGATGTTGTTCCACGATGCATATAATGTAATCTATGTTTGGTTTCAGAATCTGAGGAAGAGACTACTGATGAAGAGGAAGCTGAAGAAGAAGAAGAAGAGGAAGCTGAAGAAGAGGAAGCTGTAGAAGAGGAAGCTGAAGAACCGGAAGTTGAAGAAGAGGAATCTGAGGAACAGGCAGATGAAGAAGAGGAAGCTGGAGAAGATACTGTTAATGTTGGAGGTAGACAGCTGTTTTGTTTTTAAGTTAAAATGACCTCATTAAACGAGAACGCTCTCGATTAATTTTGAATAATTTTGTATCACATTGTCTTAAAAACGGGTGTGTAAAATTAGAATGAATACTTTTTAAAGTAGAGGCCAGCGCATAATAAAATTCAACCAGTTCGGCAAATGCATAGATCTTATTCTTCGTATTTATAAGTGATTATCATAGGTAACATAAGTATTAGCATTAAATTTGTTTGTTCAGTGAACATGTTTTTAATTACAAAAATGATGATTTATGACATTAACTATCGTTTCGCCATATTCACTTTGGGGTAACTCTATTACTTAACCTTGAATTCGGAAAAACAGAAGATATATTATTACAATTCTATTTCACCTTCATTCTCTACAGCTGCTCCTCCCTCCGGCGGTAAGTAGTCAATGTTAAGCCAAAAGTCCGTATGATTAATGTTCATCGCATGCCAGTTCACCAAACATTTTATCATTTTAAAGCTTATAAAGCAAATACAAACCGGTTTTCGGTATACACTTTAGAGACTATATCAATATCGTCATTCAATCAAGACAAGTGATGCCACTCTTGCTTATTTAGTTGCTATGAATTACCAAAAGCATATATTCATCTGAACTAGTTTGCTGTTTAAAGTGACCTTCTTTACATTTTCTTTTCATTTAGGTCAAAATGGATTAGGTCCAGGCGGTGATACTTCAAGTGAAGAACCCGGTAGGTGCAAGATATGTGCTAATGTATACTGTAAATGTTATCATTGTTGTGTCGGGTTTGTTGACATCTGAATTGATTTATTGAGAGTCAAATATATCTCATTTTCATTTCCTTCTGTTTGATGTACTTTATGATCAAGTAAGAAAGTTTCATGTGATGGTTTTCTTGGTCTGCTGTTCTTCTTCTTCGTTAGGAACAGTTAACTTTATTTTCTTGTGAAAAATCTGCCTTTACCAACAATGTGATCATCTGTCAGATATGATCAATGGTCTGCTCTTTTTTGTAGTTAATAAACTTCTTTGTAGTTATGGAAGCGGATATCAATTTTAATTTTCATATATAGTTATTGCTTGTTCTTCGTTAAGATGTTGTTCCACGATGCATATAATGTAATCTATGTTTGGTTTCAGAATCTGAGGAAGAGACTACTGATGAAGAGGAAGCTGAAGAAGAAGAAGAAGAGGAAGCTGAAGAAGAGGAAGCTGAAGAACCGGAAGTTGAAGAAGAGGAATCTGAGGAACAGGCAGATGAAGAAGAGGAAGCTGGAGAAGATACTGTTAATGTTGGAGGTAGACAGCTGTTTTGTTTTTAAGTTAAAATGACCTCATTTAACGAGAACGCTCTCGATTAATTTTGAATAATTTTGTATCACATTGTCTTAAAAACGGGTGTGTAAAATTAGAATGAATACTTTTTAAAGTAGAGGCCAGCGCATAATAAAATTCAACCAGTTCGGCAAATGCATAGATCTTATTCTTCGTATTTATAAGTGATTATCATAGGTAACATAAGTATTAGCATTAAATTTGTTTGTTCAGTGAACATGTTTTTAATTACAAAAATGATGATTTATGACATTAACTATCGTTTCGCCATATTCACTTTGGGGTAACTCTATTACTTAACCTTGAATTCGGAAAAACAGAAGATATATTATTACAATTCTATTTCACCTTCATTCTCTACAGCTGCTCCTCCCTCCGGCGGTAAGTAGTCAATGTTAAGCCAAAAGTCCGTATGATTAATGTTCATCGCATGCCAGTTCAACAAACATTTTATCATTTTAAAGCTTATAAAGCAAATACAAACCGGTTTTCGGTATACACTTTAGAGACTATATCAATATCGTCATTCAATCAAGACAAGTGATGCCACTCTTGCTTATTTAGTTGCTATGAATTACCAAAAGCATATATTCATCTGAACTAGTTTGCTGTTTAAAGTGACCTTCTTTACATTTTCTTTTCATTTAGGTCAAAATGGATTAGGTCCAGGCGGTGATACTTCAAGTGAAGAACCCGGTAGGTGCAAGATATGTGCTAATGTATACTGTAAATGTTATCATTGTTGTGTCGGGTTTGTTGACATCTGAATTGATTTATTGAGAGTCAAATATATCTCATTTTCATTTCCTTCTGTTTGATGTACTTTATGATCAAGTAAAAAAGTTTCATGAGATGGTTTTCGTGGTCTGCTGTTCTTCTTCTTCGTTAGGAACAGTTAACTTTATTTTCTTGTGAAAAATCTGCCTTTACCAACAATGTGATCATCTGTCAGATATGATCAATGGTCTGCTCTTTTTTGTAGTTAATAAACTTCTTTGTAGTTATTGAAGCGGATATCAATTTTAATTTTTATATATAGTTATTGCTTGTTCTTCGTTAAAATGTTGTTCCACGATGCATATAATGTAATCTATGTTTGGTTTCAGAATCTGAGGAAGAGACTACTGATGAAGAGGAAGCTGAAGAAGAAGAAGAGGAAGCTGAAGAAGAGGAAGCTGAAGAACCGGAAGTTGAAGAAGAGGAATCTGAGGAACAGGCAGATGAAGAAGAGGAAGCTGGAGAAGATACTGTTAATGTTGGAGGTAGACAGCTGTTTTGTTTTTAAGTTAAAATGACCTCATTTAACGAGAACGCTCTCGATTAATTTTGAATAATTTTGTATCACATTGTCTTAAAAACGGGTGTGTAAAATTAGAATGAATACTTTTTAAAGTAGAGGCCAGCGCATAATAAAATTCAACCAGTTCGGCAAATGCATAGATCTTATTCTTCGTATTTATAAGTGATTATCATAGGTAACATAAGTATTAGCATTAAATTTGTTTGTTCAGTGAACATGTTTTTAATTACAAAAATGATGATTTATGACATTAACTATCGTTTCGCCATATTCACTTTGGGGTAACTCTATTACTTAACCTTGAATTCGGAAAAACAGAAGATATATTATTACAATTCTATTTCACCTTCATTCTCTACAGCTGCTCCTCCCTCCGGCGGTAAGTAGTCAATGTTAAGCCAAAAGTCCGTATGATTAATGTTCATCGCATGCCAGTTCACCAAACATTTTATCATTTTAAAGCTTATAAAGCAAATACAAACCGGTTTTCGGTATACACTTTAGAGACTATATCAATATCGTCATTCAATCAAGACAAGTGATGCCACTCATGCTTATTTAGTTGCTATGAATTACCAAAAGCATATATTCATCTGAACTAATTTGCTGTTTGAAGTGACCTTCTTTACATTTTCTTTTCATTTAGGTCAAAATGGATTAGGTCCAGGCGGTGATACTTCAAGTGAAGAACCCGGTAGGTGCAAGATATGTGCTAATGTATACTGTAAATGTTATCATTGTTGTGTCGGGTTTGTTGACATCTGAATTGATTTATTGAGAGTCAAATATATCTCATTTTCATTTCCTTCTGTTTGATGTACTTTATGATCAAGTAGAAAAGTTTCATGAGATGGTTTTCGTGGTCTGCTGTTCTTCTTCTTCGTTAGGAACAGTTAACTTTATTTTCTTGTGAAAAATCTGCCTTTACCAACAATGTGATCATCTGTCAGATATGATCAATGGTCTGCTCTTTTTTGTAGTTAATAAACTTCTTTGTTGTTATTGAAGCGGATATCAATTTTAATTTTCATATATAGTTATTGCTTGTTCTTCGTTAAGATGTTGTTCCACGATGCATATAATGTAATCTATGTTTGGTTTCAGAATCTGAGGAAGAGACTACTGATGAAGAGGAAGCTGAAGAAGAGGAAGCTGAAGAAGAGGAAGCTGAAGAACCGGAAGTTGAAGAAGATGAATCTGAGGAACAGGCAGATGAAGAAGAGGAAGCTGGAGAAGATACTGTTAATGTTGGAGGTAGACAGCTGTTGTGTTTTTTAAGTTAAAATAACCTCATTAAACGAAAACGCTCTCGATCAATTTTGAATAATTTTGTATCACATTGTCTTAAAAACGGGTGTGTAAAATTGGAACTAGTTTGCTGTTTAAATAGACTTTCTTTACATTTTCTTTTCATTTAGACATCTTAATTGATCTATTGAGAATCAAATTTATCTCATTTTCATTTCCGTCTGTTTGTTGTACTTTATGATGTAGTAAAATAGTTTCATATGATGGTTTTCGTCGACTGTCATTCTTCTTATTCTTCTACATTAGCAACAGTAAATTTTATTTTCTTGCCAAATATCTGCCTTTAGCAACAATGTGGACATCTGTCAGATATGATCGTTGGTCTTCTCTTTTGTATTCAATTTTAACTTCTTTTGTTGTTAAGTCAGCGGATATCAGTTTTAATTTTATTATATATCGTCATTCAATAATTTAAAGAAAAACTGATGTCTTTTGTGCTTATTTAGTTGCTTTTTTCCAAATAAATGATGATTTAATTACATTAACTATCGTTTTGCCATAATAAATTGGGGGTAACTCTATTACCTAACCTTAATTCGGAGGAAAAGAAGATATATTCGTCTAAATCTATTTTACCTTAACTTTTTACAGCTGCTCCTCCTTCCGGTGGTAAGTAGTCAATGTTAATCCCAAAGTCCGTCGAAGTAAAGATGATCGCAAGGCATTTCACCAATACCTACTCATATATAGCTATTGCATGTTCTCCGTAATGAAGACGTTCAACGCTAAATATAGTGTAATCTTTGTTTTGTTTCAGAATCTGAGGATGAGACCACTGAAGAAAATATTGGTAATATCGGAGATTAGCAGTTCTTCTTTTTGAGTAAACCTCAATTGTTTATAAAATGATAATATTCATTTTAATCAAATCTTGACATATGCAAATTATTATATGTCAGAAATCAAAATTATGTTGATTGCTTTTATCAACAAATTGAGAAATCTTTCAAAATACGAAAATAGCAGTCGATTTTCTGACATGCATTTCACTCCACTTTTTGGTCAATAGTTTATTGCTTTCTGAAATATACGAATTGCATTGATGATTAATTTTTCTGGAAAACATGAGTGACCTGTCCGTTTGTCTTGATAAAACAACGGTGTATGCCAACATTGCGATCTACATCAAGTTCACTAATTGTTCTTAATTCGTAGTCAATCCCTTAAAATCTACGAGAACGGAGAACAAGATTGGTTTTATTTCCTTGCAGTATGCAAATTACCAATTTAATTAATTTTTTGAATCATCATCTATCAGACCGGACAATGTTTTGTTATTTTCTTCATTATCGTCTATGAATTTTTTAACAGATGTTCACCTTGCAATATTGTTGAATTTACGAGCAAATATATAGTTCTTAGTTTATGAAAAGTCTTTACTGTTTGACATTAAATATTCACGTTTGCAATGATATAATACTTTTTTTTTTGGTTTCGATTCACTTTGTATTGGTATTGTATATTATTATGCTTATCACATTTCGAAATTTTAAGAAAGTTTTTATCTTTTTTATTATTAATGTATAAAGGAGATGAAGATCTAGGTGAAGGTACGGTCATTTGTTTATATAAAGGTTTAAGAACTTAACTTGATGATTTTGAACATTCGTAAATTAATTAGATGGTTGTAACAGTGTTAAATATAACTTTATATGTTTGGTATATACTTTAATGTTTGGGTATAAAAGAGAGTTTTAACTAAGACGATTCTTAAACGTTTAAATTGTGTTTATTTCTTCTTGTTTTTCATTTGTACCAACGGTTTACGTCACTGTTGATTTTTTTCTTTGTTAACATACGCAGACAATAATGGTCAGAATTCCTCAGGTAATGTACTTAGTGTTCAACTGCTATTTATTTCCGCGGAAGGTATATGTAGAAACAGTGTTTAAACCTTTACGTGAAATGATACGTATGCCAGTAACAATACCAAGCACATTTTCTGTTTATGAGGAACATGTTGTCTCTTCGGTGTGTTGCTATCATCATTCAAGAGGAAGCTGATATGCAATTATCATTTGAATATCATTTGAATATTTTAACATTCTTTAATACTAGAATGAAACACTTTTATGTATTCCTTTTCGTGAAGTTGAGGTTTTCATGGAGTGCACCTTTGTTAGAACAATTGTTGTTGATTGGCAATTTATTTTATGTCATTTTCATTCGCATTATTCATTTAATGTGTTCTTCTCTCCCTCCAGACGACAATACACCATCAGGTTCGTTTAGGCCTATGCAATTTCACGAGGAAAACATAACAAGAAACTTCACATATCTGCAATTTAATGTTAATTTCACAATGTCCAGCTATATCTTTATTTAAATGATAACATATTTCGTGTCAGATTTGTAAAATACCCACAACATGAAAAAGTATTTCAATAAAATGCTTACTTTGATGTGGGTGTTGCGTGATAGACATTACTCTGAACGGCGATAAGGCTTATTTTAAATAATTGTGTTTGTTCGTGTTTATTTTGAAACATGTTTATTTGTTATATATTATCATTCTCTTCTTCAGAAACGTAGCTTACAGATTTTTTTTTTTTGCATGGCGTTACCATTATGCTTATATGCAGTAGATCGCACGCTTATTTGCTGAAAATATCGCTTGCAAATCAATTTGTTTATATCAAAATATAATTCTCTTTTTTATATTTTTCTCTGAATCTTGCACTTAATCATTCGCGGGGGAAACATTTTTTTGCAAAGCTGTATCAATAAACGGTTTCATGAAAACAGGAAGCATTTATAGTAATCATTAGATATTCATGACCAAGTGACCATAGATTATAATCTGAAACAATCGATGTTAAAAAATGTATTCAAATTGGGATTACTAAAAGGTAAATATTTTGGTTATTAACTATTTAATAAGTATTCTTATTAATTCTTTAATAAGAATTATTCAATTATTACTGAAAGCTCATTAAATTCTTTCTTGTCATATTCATATGAAGGACAAAAACAAAATTGTCCAAATCGTATAACTTCGTTAAGAAATTTAATTTGGATATTGCATATTTCAAAAGAAACGATGTCCTGACAGAAAAGTTGTTAGTTTTAGAGGTGATCAGAGATTTCATCTGAGCCTCTTTGGACTTGCAACTTACATGGCGGTTCACAAGTTGCGTTTGATATTTTGGTGATTGTTATGTGGCATTCTTTATACATTCATTCTGTTAGCCAATGGCCAACTTGTAAGATAGGTTATAACAATATTCATTCTAAAACTTTCTGAAATTAAAGTAGTAATGAAGACAGTAAAACAATACCGAGTAAGACAGGATCAATGATTTGAAGCCCGAAACAGATGCAGTTCATAAGTTTATTCAAATGAAAGTTGCTCAATTTAAATATTTTTATTTGCATTCAATCAAGGTAACCAAGGAGGTAACCAAGGAGGTACGTTTCCCTTTGTTTTCTTTTTCTTCTTCTCTTACTATTAATATAGTTGTCAATGTTTTAAGATGTCATGTGCTATATAATATGGTTCATTGTGAAAATAATCGCCAACACTTACGAATATATTCTAAAGTTGTTTTGTCAAGTTTTCGAGTGTCTAGTACTTTCAGTCACTATTACGCTAAAGTCAAAATCTGGAACAGTGTCCGTGAGTAGTAACCTGTTCGTCACTTATGTTTTTAGAATGTAATTATGCCCGACATTTCCTTCGAACTTCTCTTACGTGTCATAGATGGGGTTAGTATCATGGTAAAAACAGAATAAACATTTGTCCGAAAATCTTGAATTCTAAACCACTGTAGGAGTTGGTGGACCTAATGAAGAGATAACTTTCTGTAATAAAAGTAGTAGTAGATTCACAGGAGAAACATTTTTTTGCAAAGCTGTATCAATAAACGGTTTTATGAAAACAGGAAGCATTTATAGGAAACATTAAATATTCACGAACAAGTGACCATAGATTATATTCTGAAACAATCGATGTTAAAAAATGTATTCAAATTGGGATTACTAAAAGGTAAATATTTTGGTTTCTGTTCAATCAGTTTTAGTTCCATGTTTTTACGGGAAACTAATTAATTATTTAATATGATTATTAAATAATTACTAAAAGCTCATGAAATTCTTTCTTGTCTGTATTTCAGGAGGAAACATCGGTGAGTTGGTATTCTGTAAATCATTAAGATTTACAGAATAGGTCTTTTGCTACACTTCTGTAGTCTATTATCCATTAATCAATTTGAAAATCAAATCAAAAGCTCTTTGTAGTTATCTTTTAGAAAGTCAGAATGGTTTAGACAGTTTGGGAAGGTTGTTTTCAAAACCATACCTTCCTTTGAAGTGTTATATTTACATGAAGGACAAAAACACTATTTGCCAAATCGTATAACTTCGTTGAGAAATTTAAAATGTATATTGTTAGTATTTATTTATATGATTTTTTTATGGGAACGATTACTTTAGATCGGTTTCTAAGTTGATACCGTAAATTTAGGGAAAATTTTCGATTGAATATTTCGGCATGCTGAATTCGGAAATTCATCACAAGAGGAGAGGTGTGTTTATTACTCCAATTTTCTGAATACAATCTAAAGGGAAACTTAAAATGTACTTGAATAGTTCCCATATGGATTTCATCATTTGCATTTTCAAAAATAACGGAAGGTATACGTTTGGTTTTGTATCCTAAAAGCCCAACAATATATATTGCAAATAATACTGTGGTAGCTTTTGAAATCGCGGAGCTTAAATGCTAATAGTTTGTTCTTTCAATATTCATATCTTTCTTCAGCTGTTCTCTTCTGTCAATGAAGACCAAATATCTAATGCAAATCACTTTAACTGATATCAACTATTGTTTTAAATACAGGAAATAGTGATACTATTAGGACAACACCACAATCAGGAGGTAAATATATTTCTATTATTTTTGGTGTCCTGTTTGGCATTTTGAGATATTCCTTTAAGGTATAATCGCGAGAACGTTATACGGCATTAATTTAATAAATATTCCTTTCAAGGTATATAAACGAAATATCTTGTTCCATTATAGTTTTATTGCTATTTTGCATATTTCAAAAGAAACGATGTCCTGACAGAAAAGTTGTTAGTTTTAGAGGTGATCAGAGATTTCATCTGAGCCTCTTTGGACTTGCAACTTACATGGCGGTTCACAAGTTGCGTTTGATATTTTGGTGATTGTTATGTGGCATTCTTTATACATTCATTCTGTTAGCCAATGGCCAACTTGTAAGATAGGTTATAACAATATTCATTCTAAAACTTTCTGAAATTAAAGTAGTAATGAAGACAGTAAAACAATACCGAGTAAGACAGGATCAATGATTTGAAGCCCGAAACAGATGCAGTTCATAAGTTTATTCAAATGAAAGTTGCTCAATTTAAATATTTTTATTTGCATTCAATCAAGGTAACCAAGGAGGTAACCAAGGAGGTACGTATCCCTTTGTTTTCTTTTTCTTCTTCTCTTACTATTAATATAGTTGTCAATGTTTTAAGATGTCATGTGCTATATAATATGGTTCATTGTGAAAATAATCGCCAACACTTACGAATATATTCTAAAGTTGTTTTGTCAAGTTTTCGAGTGTCTAGTACTTTCAGTCACTATTACGCTAAAGTCAAAATCTGGAACAGTCTCCGTGAGTAGTAACCTGTTCGTCACTTATGTTTTTAGAATGTAATTATGCCCGACATTTCCTTCGAACTTCTCTTACGTGTCATAGATGGGGTTAGTATCATGGTAAAAACAGAATAAACATTTGTCCGAAAATCTTGAATTCTAAACCACTGTAGGAGTTGGTGGACCTAATGAAGAGATAACTTTCTGTAATAAAAGTAGTAGTAGATTCACAGGAGAAACATTTTTTTGCAAAGCTGTATCAATAAACGGTTTTATGAAAACAGGAAGCATTTATAGGAAACATTAAATATTCACGAACAAGTGACCATAGATTATATTCTGAAACAATCGATGTTAAAAAATGTATTCAAATTGGGATTACTAAAAGGTAAATATTTTGGTTTCTGTTCAATCAGTTTTAGTTCCATGTTTTTACGGGAAACTAATTAATTATTTAATATGATTATTAAATAATTACTAAAAGCTCATGAAATTCTTTCTTGTCTGTATTTCAGGAGGAAACAACGGTGAGTTGGTATTCTGTAAATCATTAAGATTTACAGAATAGGTCTTTTGCTACACTTCTGTAGTCGATTATCTATTAATCAATTTGAAAATCAAATCAAAAGCTTTTTGTAGTTATCTTTTAAAAAGTCAGAATGGATTAGACAGTTTGGGATGGTTGTTTTCAAACCATACCTTCCTTTGAAGTGTCATATTTACATGAAGGACAAAAACACTATTTGCCAAATCGTATAACTTCGTTGAGAAATTTAAAATGTATATTGTTAGTATTTATTTATATGATTTTTTTTTTATGGGAACGATTACTTTAGATCGGTTTCTAAGTTGATACCGTAAATTTAGGGAAAATTTTCGATTGAATATTTCGGCATGCTGAATTCGGAAATTCATCACAAGAGGAGAGGTGTGTTTATTACTCCAATTTTCTGAATACAATCTAAAGGGAAACTTAAAATGTACTTGAATAGTTCCCATATGGATTTCATCATTTGCATTTTCAAAAATAATGGAAGGTATACGTTTGGTTTTGTATCCTAAAAGCCCAACAATATATATTGCAAATAATACTGTGGTAGCTTTTGAAATCGCGGAGCTTAATTGCTAATATTTTTTTCTTTCAATATTCATATCTTTCTTCAGCTGTTCTCTTCTGTCAATGAAGACCAAATATCTAATGCAAATCACTTTAACTGATATCAACTATTGTTTTAAATACAGGAAATAGTGATACTATTAGGACAACACCACAATCAGGAGGTAAATATATTTCTATTATTTTTGGTGTCCTGTTTGGCATTTTGAGATATTCCTTTAAGGTATAATCGCGAGAACGTTATACGGCATTAATTTAATAAATATTCCTTTCAAGGTATATAAACGAAATATCTTGTTCCATTATAGTGGTATTACTATTTTGCATATTTCCAAAGAAACGATGTCCTGACAGAAAAGTTGTTAGTTTTAGAGGTGATCAGAGATTTCATCTGAGCCTCTTTGGACTTGCAACCTACATGGCGGTTCACAAGTTGCGTTTGATATTTTGGTGATTGTTATGTGGCATTCTTTATACATTCATTCTGTTAGCCAATGGCCAACTTGTAAGATAAGTTATAACAATATTCATTCTAAAACTTTCTCAAGTAAAAGTAGTTATGAAGACAGTAAAACAATACCGAGTAAGACAGGATCAATGATTTGAAGCCGGAAACAGATGCAGTTCATAAGTTTATTCAAATGAAAGTTGCTCAAGTTAAATATTTTTATTTCCATTAAATCAAGGTAACCAAGGAGGTAACCAAGATGGTACGTATCCCTTTGTTTTCTTTTTCTTCTTCTTATACTTTTAAAATGGTTGTCAATGTTTTAAGATGTCATGTGCTATATAATGAGATGGTTCATTGTGAAAATAATCACCAACTCTTACGAATATATTCTAAAGTTTGTTTTGTCATGTTATCGAGTGTCTAGTACTTTCAGTCACTATTACGCTAAAGTCAAAATCTGGAACAGTGTCCGTGAGTAGTTACCTGTTCGTCACTTATGTTTTTAGAATGTAATTATGCCCGACATTTCCTTCGAACTTCTCTTACGTGTCATAGATGGGGTTAGTATCATGGTAAAAACAGAATAAACATTTGTCCGAAAATCTTGAATTCTAAACCACTGTAGGAGTTGGTGGACCTAATGAAGAGATAACTTTCTGTAATAAAAGTAGTAGTAGATTCACAGGAGAAACATATTTTTGAAAAGCTGTATCAATAAACGGTTTTATGAAAACAGGAAGCATTTATAGGAAACATTAAATATTCACGAACAAGTGACCATAGATTATATTCTGAAACAATCGATGTTAAAAAATGTATTCAAATTGGGACTACTAGAAGGTAAATATTTTGGTTTCTGTTCAATCAGTTTTATTTCCATGTTTTTACGGGAAACTAATTAATTATTTAATATAATTATTAAATAATTACTAAAAGCTCATGAAAGTCTTTCTTGTCTGTATTTCAGGAGGAAACGTCGGTGAGTTGGTATTCTGTAAATCATTAAGATTTACAGAATAGGTATTTTGCTACACTTCTGTAGTCGATTATCCATTAATCAATTTGAAAATCAAATCAAAAGCTCTTTGTAGTTATCTTTTAGAAAGTCAGAATGGTTTAGACAGTTTGGGAAGGTTGTTTTCAAAACCATACCTTCCTTTGAAGTGTCATATTTACATGAAGGACAAGAACACTATTTGCCAAAACGTATAACTTCGTAGAGAAATTTAAAATGTATATTGTTAGTATTTATTTATATGATTTTTTTATGGGAACGATTACTTTAGATCGGTTTCTAAGTTGATACCGTAAATTTAGGGAAAATTTTCGATTGAATATTTCGGCATGCTGAATTCGGAAATTCATCACAAGAGGAGAGGTGTGTTTATTACTCCAATTTTCTGAATACAATCTAAAGGGAAACTTAAAATGTACTTGAATAGTTCCCATATGGATTTCATCATTTGCATTTTCAAAAATAACGGAAGGTATACGTTTGGTTTTGTATCCTAAAAGCCCAACAATATATATTGCAAATAATACTGTGGTAGCTTTTGAAATCGCGTAGCTTAATTGCTCATATTTTTTTTCTTTCAATATTCATATCTTTCTTCAGCTGTTCTCTTCTGTCAATGAAGACCAAATATCTAATGCAAATCACTTTAACTGATATCAACTATTGTTTTAAATACAGGAAATAGTGATGTTATTCCGACAACAACACAATCAGGAGGTAAATATATTTCTATTATTTTTGGTGTCCTCTTTGGCGTTTTGAGATATTCCTTTAAGGAATAATCGCGGGAACGTGATACGGCATTAATTTAATAAATATTACTTTCAAGGTATATAAACGAAATATCTTGTTCCATTATAGTGGTATTGCTATTTTGCATATTTCAAAAGAAACGATGTCCTGACAGAAAAGTTGTTAGTTTTAGAGGTGATCAGAGATTTCATCTGAGCCTCTTTGGACTTGCAAACTACATGGCGGTTCACAAGTTGCGTTTGATATTTTGGTGATTGTTATGTGGCATTCTTTATACATTCATTCTGTTAGCCAATGGCCAACTTGTAAGACAAGTTATAAAAATATTCATTCTAAAACTTTCTCAAGTAAAAGTAGTAATGAAGACAGTAAAACAATACCGAGTAAGACAGGATCAATGATTTGAAGCCCGAAACAGATGCAGTTCATAAGTTTATTCAAATGAAAGTTGCTCAAGTTAAATATTTTTATTTCCATTAAATCAAGGTAACCAAGGAGGTAACCAAGATGGTACGTATCCCTTTGTTTTCTTTTTCTTCTTCTTATACTTTTAAAATGGTTGTCAATGTTTTAAGATGTCATGTGCTATATAATGAGATGGTTCATTGTGAAAATAATCACCAACTCTTACGAATATATTCTAAAGTTTGTTTTGTCATGTTATCGAGTGTCTAGTACTTTCAGTCACTATTACGCTAAAGTCAAAATCTGGAACAGTCTCCGTGAGTAGTAACCTGTTCATCACTTATGTTTTTAGAATTTAATTATGCCCGACATTTCCTTCGAACTTCTCTTACGTGTCATAGATGGGGTTAGTATCATGGTAAAAACAGAATAAACATTTGTCCGAAAATCTTGAATTCTAAACCACTGTAGGAGTTGGTGGACCTAATGAGGAGATAACTTTCTGTAATAAAAGTAGTAGTAGATTCACAGGAGAATTTTTTTTTTGCAAAGCTGTATCAATAAACGGTTTTATGAAAACAGGAAGCATTTATAGGAAACATTAAATATTCACCACCAAGTGACAATAGATAATATTCTGAAACAATCGATGTTAAACAATGTATTCAAATTGGGATTACTAAAAGGTAAATATTTTGGTTTCTGTTCAATCAGTTTTAGTTCCATGTTTTTACGGGAAACCAATTAATTATTCAATATAATTATTCAATAATTACTAAAGGCTCATGAAAGTCTTTCTTGTCTGTATTTCAGGAGGAAACATCGGTGAGTTGGTATTCTGTAAATCATTAAGATTTACAGAATAGGTATTTTGCTACACTTCTGTAGTCGATTATCAATTAATCAATTTGAAAATCAAATCAAAAGCTCTTTGTAGTTATCTTTTAGAAAGTCAGAATGGTTTAGACAGTTTGGGATGGTTGTTTTCAAAACCATACCTTCCTTTGAAGTGTCATATTTACATGAAAGACAAAAACACAATATGCCAAATCGTATAACTTCGTGAGAAATTTAAAATGTATTATTTTAGTATTTATTTATATGATTTTTTTTATGGGAACGATTACTTTAGATCGGTTTCTTAGTTGATACCGTAAAAAGTTAGGGAAAATTTTCGATTGAATATTTCGACTCGCTGAATTTGGAAATTCATCACAAGAGGAGAGGTGTGTTTATTACTCCAATTTTCGGAATATATCCTAAAGGGACACTTAAAATGTACTTGTATATTTCCCATATGGATTTCATCATTTGCATTTTCAAAAATAATGGAAGGTATACGTTTGGTTTTGTATCCTAAGAGCCCAACAATATATGTTGAAATTAATACTGTGGTAGCTTTTGAAATCGCGGAGCTTAATTGCTAATATTTTTTCTTTAAATATTCATATCTTTCTTCAGCTGTTCTCTTCTGTCAATGAAGACCAAATATCTAATGCAAATCACATTAACTGATATCAACTATTGTTTTAAATACAGGAAATAGTGATGTTATTCCGACAACACCACAATCAGGAGGTAAATATATTTCTATTATTTTTGGTGTCCTGTTTGGCATTTTGAGATATTCCTTTAAGGTATAATCGCGAGAACGTTATACGGCATTAATTTAATAAATATTCCTTTCAAGGTATATAAACGAAATATCTTGTTCCATTATAGTGGTATTGCTATTTTGCATATTTCAAAAGAAACGATGTCCTGACAGAAAAGTTGTTAGTTTTAGAGGTGATCAGAGATTTCATCTGAGCCTCTTTGGACTTGCAACCTACATGGCGGTTCACAAGTTGCGTTTGATATTTTGGTGATTGTTATGTGGCATTCTTTATACATTCATTCTGTTAGCCAATGGCCAACTTGTAAGATAAGTTATAACAATATTCATTCTAAAACTTTCTCAAGTAAAAGTAGTAATGAAGACAGTAAAACAATACCGAGTAAGACAGGATCAATGATTTGAAGCCCGAAACAGATGCAGTTCATAAGATTATTCAAATGAAAGTTGCTCAAGTTAAATATTTTCATTTCCATTAAATCAAGGTAACCAAGGAGGTAACCAAGATGGTACGTATCCCTTTGTTTTCTTTTTCTTCTTCTTATACTATTAAAATGGTTGTCAATGTTTTAAGATGTCATGTGCTATATAATGAGATGGTTCATTGTGAAAATAATCACCAACTCTTACGAATATATTCTAAAGTTTGTTTTGTCATGTTATCGAGTGTCTAGTACTTTCAGTCACTATTACGCTAAAGTCAAAATCTGGAACAGTCTCCGTGAGTAGTAACCTGTTCATCACTTATGTTTTTAGAATGTAATTATGCCCGACATTTCCTTCGAACTTCTCTTACGTGTCATAGATGGGGTTAGTATCATGGTAAAAACAGAATAAACATTTGTCCGAAAATCTTGAATTCTAAACCACTGTAGGGGTCGGTGGACCTCATGAAGAGATAACTTTCTGTAATAAAAGTAGTAGTAGATTCACAGGAGAAACATGTTTTTGCAAAGCTGTATCAATAAACGATTTTATGAAAACAGGAAGCATTTATAGGAAACATTAACTATTCACCACCAAGTGACCATAGATTATATTCTGAAACAATCGTTGTTAAATAATGTATTTAAATTGGGATTACTAAAAGGTAAATATTTTGGTATCTGTTCAATCAGTTTTATTTCCATGTTTTTACGGGAAACTAATTCATTAGTTAATATAAATATTAAATAATTACTAAAGGCTCATGAAAGTCTTTCTTGTCTGTATTTCAGGAGGAAACGTCGGTGAGTTGGTATTCTGTAAATCATTAAGATTTACAGAATAGGTATTTTGCTACACTTCTGTAGTCGATTATCCATTAATCAATTTGAAAATCAAATCAAAAGCTCTTTGTAGTTATCTTTTAGAAAGTCAGAATGGTTTAGACAGTTTGGGATGGTTGTTTTCAAAACCATACCTTCCTTTGAAGTGTCATATTTACATGAAAGACAAAAACACAATATGCCAAATCGTATAACTTCGTGAGAAATTTAAAATGTATTATTTTAGTATTTATTTATATGATTTTTTTTTATGGGAACGATTACTTTAGATCGGTTTCTTAGTTGATACCGTAAATAGTTAGGGAAAATTTTCGATTGAATATTTCGACTCGCTGAATTTGGAAATTCATCACAAGAGGAGAGGTGTGTTTATTACTCCAATTTTCGGAATATATCCTAAAGGGACACTTAAAATGTACTTGTATATTTCCCATATGGATTTCATTATTTGCATTTTCAAAAATAATGGAAGGTATACGTTTGGTTTTGTATCCTAAGAGCCCAACAATATATATTGCAAATAATACTGTGGTAGCTTTTGAAATCGTGGAGCTTAATTGCTAATATTTTTTCTTTAAATATTCATATCTTTCTTCAGCTGTTCTCTTCTGTCAATGAAGACCAAATATCTAATGCAAATCACATTAACTGATATCAACTATTGTTTTAAATACAGGAAATAGTGATGATATTCCGACAACAACACAATCAGGAGGTAAATATATTTCTATTATTTTTGGTGTCCTGTTTGGCGTTTTGAGATATTCCTTTAAGGTATAATCGCGGGAACGTGATACGGCATTAATTTAATAAATATTCCTTTCAAGGTATATAAACGAAATATCTTGTTCCATTATAGTGGTATTACTATTTTGCATATTTCAAAAGAAACGATGTCCTGACAGAAAAGTTGTTAGTTTTAGAGGTGATCAGAGATTTCATCTGAGCCTCTTTGGACTTGCAACCTACATTTCGGTTCACAAGTTGCGTTTGATATTTTGGTGATTGTTATGTGGCATTCTTTATACATTCATTCTGTTAGCCAATGGCCAACTTGTAAGATAAGTTATAACAATATTCATTCTAAAACTTTCTCAAGTAAAAGTAGTAATGAAGACAGTAAAACAATACCGAGTAAGACAGGATCAATGATTTGAAGCCCGAAACAGATGCAGTTCATAAGATTATTCAAATGAAAGTTGCTCAAGTTAAATATTTTCATTTCCATTAAATCAAGGTAACCAAGGAGGTAACCAAGATGGTACGTATCCCTTTGTTTTCTTTTTCTTCTTCTTATACTATTAAAATGGTTGTCAATGTTTTAAGATGTCATGTGCTATATAATGAGATGGTTCATTGTGAAAATAATCACCAACTCTTACGAATATATTCTAAAGTTTGTTTTGTCATGTTATCGAGTGTCTAGTACTTTCAGTCACTATTACGCTAAAGTCAAAATCTGGAACAGTCTCCGTGAGTAGTAACCTGTTCATCACTTATGTTTTTAGAATGTAATTATGCCCGACATTTCCTTCGAACTTCTCTTACGTGTCATAGATGGGGTTAGTATCATAGTAAAAACAGAATAAACATTTGTCCGAAAATCTTGAATTCTAAACCACTGTAGGGGTCGGTGGACCTCATGAAGAGATAACTTTCTGTAATAAAAGTAGTAGTAGATTCACAGGAGAAACATGTTTTTGCAAAGCTGTATCAATAAACGATTTTATGAAAACAGGAAGCATTTATAGGAAACATTAACAATTCACCACCAAGTGACCATAGATTATATTCTGAAACAATCGTTGTTAAATAATGTATTTAAATTGGGATTACTAAAAGGTAAATATTTTGGTATCTGTTCAATCAGTTTTATTTCCATGTTTTTACGGGAAACTAATTCATTAGTTAATATAAATATTAAATAATTACTGAAAGCTCATGAAAGTCTTTCTTGTCTGTATTTCAGGAGGAAACGTCGGTGAGTTGGTATTCTGTAAATCATTAAGATTTACAGAATAGGTATTTTGCTACACTTCTGTAGTCGATTATCCATTAATCAATTTGAAAATCAAATCAAAAGCTCTTTGTAGTTATCTTTTAGAAAGTCAGAATGGTTTAGACAGTTTGGGATGGTTGTTTTCAAAACCATACCTTCCTTTGAAGTGTCATATTTACATGAAGGACAAAAACACAATATGCCAAATCGTATAACTTCGTGAGAAATTTAAAATGTATTATTTTAGTATTTATTTATATGATTTTTTTTTATGGGAACGATTACTTTAGATCGGTTTCTTAGTTGATACCGTAAATAGTTAGGGAAAATTTTCGATTGAATATTTCGACTCGCTGAATTTGGAAATTCATCACAAGAGGAGAGGTGTGTTTATTACTCCAATTTTCGGAATATATCCTAAAGGGACACTTAAAATGTACTTGTATATTTCCCATATGGATTTCATTATTTGCATTTTCAAAAATAATGGAAGGTATACGTTTGGTTTTGTATCTTAAGAGCCCAACAATATATATTGCAAATAATACTGTGGTAGCTTTTGAAATCGTGGAGCTTAATTGCTAATATTTTTTCTTTAAATATTCATATCTTTCTTCAGCTGTTCTCTTTTGTCAATGAAGACCAAATATCTAATGCAAATCACATTAACTGATATCAACTATTGTTTTAAATACAGGAAATAGTGATGATATTCCGACAACAACACAATCAGGAGGTAAATATATTTCTATTATTTTTGGTGTCCTGTTTGGCGTTTTGAGATATTCCTTTAAGGTATAATCGCGGGAACGTGATACGGCATTAATTTAATAAATATTCCTTTCAAGGTATATAAACGAAATATCTTGTTCCATTATAGTGGTATTACTATTTTGCATATTTCAAAAGAAACGATGTCCTGACAGAAAAGTTGTTAGTTTTAGAGGTGATCAGAGATTTCATCTGAGCCTCTTTGGACTTGCAACCTACATTTCGGTTCACAAGTTGCGTTTGATATTTTGGTGATTGTTATGTGGCATTCTTTATACATTCATTCTGTTAGCCAATGGCCAACTTGTAAGATAAGTTATAACAATATTCATTCCAAACTTTCTCAAGTAAAAGTAGTAATGAAGACAGTAAAACAATACCGAGTAAGACAGGATCAATGATTTGAAGCCCGAAACAGATGCAGTTCATAAGATTATTCAAATGAAAGTTGCTCAAGTTAAATATTTTCATTTTCATTAAATCAAGGTAACCAAGGAGGTAACCAAGATGGTACGTATCCCTTTGTTTTCTTTTTCTTCTTCTTATACTATTAAAATGGTTGTCAATGTTTTAAGATGTCATGTGCTATATAATGAGATGGTTCATTGTGAAAATAATCACCAACTCTTACGAATATATTCTAAAGTTTGTTTTGTCATGTTATCGAGTGTCTAGTACTTTCAGTCACTATTACGCTAAAGTCAAAATCTGGAACAGTCTCCGTGAGTAGTAACCTGTTCATCACTTATGTTTTTAGAATGTAATTATGCCCGACATTTCCTTCGAACTTCTCTTACGTGTCATAGATGGGGTTAGTATCATAGTAAAAACAGAATAAACATTTGTCCGAAAATCTTGAATTCTAAACCACTGTAGGGGTCGGTGGACCTCATGAAGAGATAACTTTCTGTAATAAAAGTAGTAGTAGATTCACAGGAGAAACATGTTTTTGCAAAGCTGTATCAATAAACGATTTTATGAAAACAGGAAGCATTTATAGGAAACATTAACAATTCACCACCAAGTGACCATAGATTATATTCTGAAACAATCGTTGTTAAATAATGTATTTAAATTGGGATTACTAAAAGGTAAATATTTTGGTATCTGTTCAATCAGTTTTATTTCCATGTTTTTACGGGAAACTAATTCATTAGTTAATATAAATATTAAATAATTACTGAAAGCTCATGAAAGTCTTTCTTGTCTGTATTTCAGGAGGAAACGTCGGTGAGTTGGTATTCTGTAAATCATTAAGATTTACAGAATAGGTATTTTGCTACACTTCTGTAGTCGATTATCCATTAATCAATTTGAAAATCAAATCAAAAGCTCTTTGTAGTTATCTTTTAGAAAGTCAGAATGGTTTAGACAGTTTGGGATGGTTGTTTTCAAAACCATACCTTCCTTTGAAGTGTCATATTTACATGAAGGACAAAAACACAATATGCCAAATCGTATAACTTCGTGAGAAATTTAAAATGTATTATTTTAGTATTTATTTATATGATTTTTTTTTATGGGAACGATTACTTTAGATCGGTTTCTTAGTTGATACCGTAAATAGTTAGGGAAAATTTTCGATTGAATATTTCGACTCGCTGAATTTGGAAATTCATCACAAGAGGAGAGGTGTGTTTATTACTCCAATTTTCGGAATATATCCTAAAGGGACACTTAAAATGTACTTGTATATTTCCCATATGGATTTCATTATTTGCATTTTCAAAAATAATGGAAGGTATACGTTTGGTTTTGTATCTTAAGAGCCCAACAATATATATTGCAAATAATACTGTGGTAGCTTTTGAAATCGTGGAGCTTAATTGCTAATATTTTTTCTTTAAATATTCATATCTTTCTTCAGCTGTTCTCTTTTGTCAATGAAGACCAAATATCTAATGCAAATCACATTAACTGATATCAACTATTGTTTTAAATACAGGAAATAGTGATGATATTCCGACAACAACACAATCAGGAGGTAAATATATTTCTATTATTTTTGGTGTCCTGTTTGGCGTTTTGAGATATTCCTTTAAGGTATAATCGCGGGAACGTGATACGGCATTAATTTAATAAATATTCCTTTCAAGGTATATAAACGAAATATCTTGTTCCATTATAGTGGTATTACTATTTTGCATATTTCCAAAGAAACGATGTCCTGACAGAAAAGTTGTTAGTTTTAGAGGTGATCAGAGATTTCATCTAAGCCTCTTTGGACTTGCAAAATACATGGCGGTTCACAAGTTGCGTTTGATATTTTGGTGATTGTTATGTGGCATTCTTTATACATTCATTATGTTAGCCAATGGCCAACTTGTAAGATAAGTTATAACAATATTCATTCCAAACTTTCTCAAGTAAAAGTAGTAATGAAGACAGTAAAACAATACCGAGTAAGACAGGATCAATGATTTGAAGCCCGAAACAGATGCAGTTCATAAGTTTATTCAAATGAAAGTTGCTCAATTTAAATATTTTCATTTTCATTAAATCAAGGTAACCAAGGAGGTAACCAAGAAGGTACGTATCCCTTTGTTTTCTTTTTCTTCTTCTCATACTTTTAAAATGGTTGTCAATGTTTTAAGATGGCATGCGCGATATTATCACCCACTCTTTCGTATATATTTTAAAGTTCGTTTTGTCATGTTTTCGAGTGCCTAGTGCTTTCAGTCAGTATTACCCTAAAATCAAAATCTGGAACAGTGTCCGTGAGTAGTTACCTGTTCGTCAATTATGTTTTTAGAATGTAATTAATCCCAACATTTCCTTCGAATATCTGTTACGTGTCATAGATGGGGTTAGTATAATGGTAAAAATAAACTCAACATTTGTCCAAAAATCTTGAATTCTAAACCACTGAAGGGATTGGTGGACCTGATGAAGAGATATGCTATATATGGTAATGTCACTAGAGTTGACACAAAATATGGAAAAATATCAAGGAATGGCAACCTTTGATTAAGCATTATTTGGTTGTTACATCGTATTACCTAGATGAATGTCAGGGAATACTGGGAAGGATCACCACCTTCATCAAAGATAAGTTCAAGCAATTGTGGCTCTCTAATATTTAGAAGCAATTCTAACGAGCTTTGAAAGCTGATGTAACCTCATGGTGTGAACGTCCGTGGTACTGACCGATTTATGATGGGGATGTTGTAATCTTAAATAATGTTATAAATGTTAGCAATGTTAAGGAAAATTCATCATTTGACTGAATGCATTTGAATTTTCAATTATTACTGATATCTTTCCTTAGTTATAGCCGCTCAGAAAAACAACCAAATTTCCGAAAAAGGTAAGAATAATTTGAAGGAAGAAACGTTCTAAAAAATGACCAACTCTATTTTGTTTCAGCTGATGAATCACTTTTCATGTGACGTCGTAGCTACACACGATTTGAAAGCCACTTCTATCGTTAATGTGACTTGCTAATGATGAATGGAAGAATTTTAGTCATACTAGAAATTGTCATGTTGTAAAACGCTTGTCTGTATGTACAATGGAGGACCATTTGTTAAATCCTTCCAAATCTTGGAACAAACAGACAACAATGTGGACATACCGGAAGTGAATATTGTAGGTCTTAAGGTGGAAGGTTTTGTTTTATTTATAAATCAGTGACAGTAGACTCTTTTCTATCTGTTGACTGTCTACAAAGTAAATCCTCGCAATTCACAGTACATATACTGTGGAAATCATAAACTTATCATTATGGCATAACTTCATTTTATAGGGCTTTTGTTCAAGCGAGACATGTGTAAACCACATTAGGTTTATGTCATCTTTTATTTTGATTTATGTAAGCGAAAATAATACGACGAAATCAACGACTAATTTCTTATAATTAATTCTTTTTTATGGAATCTAGGCAACGGAGGTACTGGTGTTGCTAGTATAATACAAGTTAAGGAAGGCATTAAAACCAAACCAGTGACATTGTCAGGCAAGTCAGGTATGTTGAACATATAGGGGTACATGCAATCAAGTAAGGAACAGATCATCCCCAACTGATTTGGTTCCAGATTCAAAATTCATACTAAATGGTAATCTTCATTTCGTCTACAAAAAAATAAAACATTATAAATTGTGAATGTCTTTCACCATATTTTTGAAAGTCTCTTTTGCAAACTGCGTAATTAAAACATCTAGTTTGCAAACTTTAATTTACATCCATGGAACTCTATATGTATAGTTATTGATGCTTTTCGACATAACATATAACTATACCTACATGACATCTACTAAAGTACATATGCATTTGGAATAAAAAATTTCTTCAGTTGAGATTTATTTAAAGTAATTATCATTTCTTATCAAACTTTACCGCAACATCCACATTCAAAGGGTATTCGATATATGTGTATCTTTTTTTTCCAAAGCTGTGGGTAACTCGGATAAAGGTAAGTCTGCAGTTCTTTTTAAATACTAAAATATAACAAAATGTGAATGTATCTTATCATATTTTGTAAACTAAGTGAACCATCCTTGCAAACTTAACTTACATTGTATAAAATCTAGGTATAATTACTCATGTTATTCGACATAAGATGTAACTATACATAAAATTAATTGCAGTACATTTAAATTTGGAATAAATGATTTGTTTAAGATATGATTCTTTTATGTCAATTCCCATTTATAATTAAATATTACCTAGATATCCAATTTCAAATTAATTCGATACTTTTTTATTTTTTCGATAGCTGGAGGTAACTCTGGTAACGGTGAGTGTGCGATTCTTCTACCTTCAAACTAAAAAATTACAAAATGTGAATGAAACTCACTATAATTTCAAACACTCCTTTGTCAACTTCGTCATTAAAAAGCCTTTGCAAACTTTAATTGTCATCCCATGAAGTTCTACTTACATTACCCATGTTATTTAACATATATGATGTGGCAACCCAAGCCTAGTAACATGGCATTAGTAACATATACATTTCGAATAATACATTTATTAAGTTCAACAAGTTACTCAATTCCTTACACAGGTAACTTTGGCGATACAAGTTAGTTTGTAGCACAATGTTTAAGAAATCGAAATAGTGTTAGAGGTGTCAGAAAACAAGAATTTGAATCTTTAGATTACTCTCGATTGCAATTACAACATTGAGGCCAGAGAGTATTTACATCCCGTGTATTTATTCAATGTTATTGAGAGAGTACGTGGGTGGTGATGGAGAAAGTAAGTGAGTGGTGATACAGAAAGTAAGTGGGTGTTCATGCAGAGAGTTAGTGAGCGGTGATGCAGAGAGTAAGTGGGTGGGCATGCAGAGAGTTAGTGAGTGGTGATGCAGAGAGTAAGTGGGTGGGGATGCAGAGAGTAAAAAGGTTTATTTATAGAATAAATGTCTGAGGCTTTCATTTAGTTTTAGAATGTAATTATTCCAAACATTCTCTTCGAATATCAGTTACGTGTCATAGATGGGGTTAGTATCATGGTAAAAACAGAATTAACATTTGTCCGAAAATCTTGAATTCTAAACCACTGTAGGGGTTGGTGGACCTCATGAAGAGATAACTTTCTGTAATAAAAGTAGTAGTAGATTCACAGGACAAACATTTTTTTGCAAAGTTGTATCAATAAACGGTTTCATGAAAACAGGAAGCATTTATAGGAAACATTAAATATTCACGACCAAGTGACCATAGATTATATTCTGAAACAATCGATGTTAAAAATGTATTCAAATTGGGATTACTAAAAGGTAAATATTTTGGTTTCTGTTCAATCAGTTTTAGTTCCATGTTTTTACGGGAAACCAATTAATTATTTAATATAATTATTCAATATTTACTAAAAGCTCATGAAATTCTTTCTTGTCTGTATTTCAGGAGGAAACATCGGTGAGTTGGTATTCTGTAAATCATTAAGATTTACAGAATAGGTATTTTGCTACACTTCTGTAGTCGATTATCCATTAATCAATTTGAAAATCAAATCAAAAGCTCTTTGTAGTTATCTTTTAGAAAGTCAGAATGGTTTAGACAGTTTGGGATGGTTGTTTTCAAAACCATACCTTCCTTTGAAGTGTCATATTTACATGAAGGACAAAAACACAATTTGCCAAATCGTATAACTTCGTAGAGAAATTTAAAATGTATATTGTTAGTATTTAATTATATGATTTTTTATGGGAACGATTACTTTAGATCGGTTTCTAAGTTGAAACCGTAAATTTAGGGAAAATTTTCGATTGAATATTTCGACTCGCTGAATTCGTAAATTCATCACAAGAGGAGAGGTGTGTTTATTACTCCAATTTTATGAATACAATCTAAAGGGAAACTTAGAATGTACTTGAATAGTTTCCATATGGATTTCATCATTTGCATTTTCAACAATAATGAAAGGTATACGTTTGGTTTTGTATCCTAGAAGCCCAACAATATATATTGCAAATAATACTGTGGTAGCTTTTGAAATCGCGGAGCTTAATTGCTAATATTTTTTTCTTTCAATATTCATATCTTTTTCCACCTGTTCTCTTCTGTCAATGAAGACCAAATATCTAATGTAAATCACATTAACAAATATCAACTATTGTTTTAAATACAGGAAATAGTGATGTTATTCCGACAACAACACAATCAGGAGGTAAATATATTTCTATTATTTTGGTGTCCTGTTTGGCGTTTTGAGATATTCCTTTAAGGTATAATCGCGGGAACGTGATACGGCATTAATTTAATAAATATTCCTTTCAAGGTATATAAACGAAATATCTTGTTCCATTATAGTGGTATTGCTATTTTGCATATTTCAAAAGAAACGATGTCCTGACAGAAAAGTTGTTAGTTTTAGAGGTGATCAGAGATTTCATCTGAGCCTCTTTAGACTTGCAACCTACATGGCGGTTCACAAGTTGCGTTTGATATTTTGGTGATTGTTATGTGGCATTCTTTATACATTCATTCTGTTAACCAATGGCCAACTTGTAAGATAAGTTATAACAATATTCATTCCAAAACTCTCTCAAGTAAAAGTAGTAATGAAGACAGTAAAACAATACCGAGTAAGACAGGATCATTGATTTGAAGCCCGAAACAGATGCAGTTCATAAGTTTATTCAAATTATAGTTGCTCAAGTTAAATATTTTTATTTGCATTCAATCAAGGTAACCAAGGAGGTAACCAAGAAGGTACGTTGCCCTTTGTTTCTTTTCTTCTTCCTCTCTTGCCTTCAAAATGGTTGTCTTAAAAATGGCATGTGCAGTATAATGAAATGGTTCATTATGAAAATAATCACCAACTCTTTCGTGTATATTCTAAAGTTTGTTTTGTAATGTTTTAGTCAAAATCTGGAACAGTGTCCGTGAGTAGTTACCTGTTCGTCATTTATGTTTATAGAATGTTATTATTCCCAACATTTCCTTCGAATATCTGTTACGTGGCATAGATGGGGTTAGTATAATGGTAAAAACAGACTAAACATTTGTCCGAAAATCTTGAATTCTAAACCACTGAAGGGATTGGTGGACCTGATGAATAGATATGCTATCTATGGTAATGTCACTAGAGTTGACACAAAATATGGAAAAATATTCAAGGAATGGCAACCTTTGTTAAGCATTATTTGGTTGTTACATCGTATTACCTAGATGAATGTCAGGGAATACTGGGAAGGATCACCACCTACATAAGTTCAAGCAATTATGGCACTCTAAAATTTCGAAGCTACTCTAACGAGCTTTGAAAGCTGATGTCGCCTCTGGAGTGAACATCCGTGGAACTGACCGATATATGATGGGGATGTTGTAAAATTCAATAATGTTATCAATTTCAAGCAATGTTAAGGAAAACTCATTATTTAGCTGAATGCATTTGAGTTTTCAATTATTACTGATTTCTTTACTTAGTTGTTAGATTTAGAGGTGATCAGAGATTTCATCTTTGACTTTGAACTTGTAAACTACATGGCGGTTCACAAGTTGCGTTTGATATTTTGGTGATTGTTATGTGGCATTCTTTATACATTCATTCTGTTAGCCAATGGCCAACTTGTAAGATAAGTTATAACAATATTCATTCCAAAACTTTCTGAAATAAAAGTAGTAATGAAGACAGTAAAACAAAACTGAGTAAGACAGGATCAATGATTTGAAGCCCGAAACATATGCAGTTCATAAGTTTATTCAAATGAAAGTTGCTCAAGTTAAATATTTTCATTTTCATTATATCAAGGTGACCAAGGAGGTAACCAAGAAGGTACGTATCCCTTTGTTTTCCGTTTCTTCTTCTCTTACTGTTAAAATAGTTGTCAATTTTTAAAAATGGCATGTGCTATATAATGAGATGGTTCATTGTGAAAATAATCGCCAACACTTACGAATATATTCTAAAGTTTGTTTTGTCATGTTATCGAGTGTCTAGTACTTTCAGTCACTATTACGCTAAAGTCAAAATCTGGAACAGTGTCCGTGAGTAGTTACCTGTTCGTCATTTATGTTTATAGAATGTTATTATTCCCAACATTTCCTTCGAATATCTGTTACGTGGCATAGATGGGGTTAGTATAATGGTAAAAACAGACTAAACATTTGTCCGAAAATCTTGAATTCTAAACCACTGAAGGGATTGGTGGACCTGATGAAGAGATATGCTATCTATGGTAATGTCACTAGAGTTGACACAAAATATGGAAAAATATTCAAGGAATGGCAACCTTTGTTAAGCATTATTTGGTTGTTACATCGTATTACCTAGATGAATGTCAGGGAATACTGGGAAGGATCACCACCTACATAAGTTCAAGCAATTATGGCACTCTAAAATTTCGAAGCTACTCTAACGAGCTTTGAAAGCTGATGTCGCCTCTGGAGTGAACATCCGTGGAACTGACCGATATATGATGGGGATGTTGTAAAATTCAATAATGTTATCAATTTCAAGCAATGTTAAGGAAAACTCATTATTTAGCTGAATGCATTTGAGTTTTCAATTATTACTGATTTCTTTACTTAGTTGTTAGATTTAGAGGTGATCAGAGATTTCATCTTTGACTTTGAACTTGTAAACTACATGGCGGTTCACAAGTTGCGTTTGATATTTTGGTGATTGTTATGTGGCATTCTTTATACATTCATTCTGTTAGCCAATGGCCAACTTGTAAGATAAGTTATAACAATATTCATTCCAAAACTTTCTGAAATAAAAGTAGTAATGAAGACAGTAAAACAAAACTGAGTAAGACAGGATCAATGATTTGAAGCCCGAAACATATGCAGTTCATAAGTTTATTCAAATGAAAGTTGCTCAAGTTAAATATTTTCATTTTCATTATATCAAGGTGACCAAGGAGGTAACCAAGAAGGTACGTATCCCTTTGTTTTCCGTTTCTTCTTCTCTTACTGTTAAAATAGTTGTCAATTTTTAAAAATGGCATGTGCTATATAATGAGATGGTTCATTGTGAAAATAATCGCCAACACTTACGAATATATTCTAAAGTTTGTTTTGTCATGTTATCGAGTGTCTAGTACTTTCAGTCACTATTACGCTAAAGTCAAAATCTGGAACAGTGTCCGTGAGTAGTTACCTGTTCGTCATTTATGTTTATAGAATGTTATTATTCCCAACATTTCCTTCGAATATCTGTTACGTGGCATAGATGGGGTTAGTATAATGGTAAAAACAGACTAAACATTTGTCCGAAAATCTTGAATTCTAAACCACTGAAGGGATTGGTGGACCTGATGAAGAGATATGCTATCTATGGTAATGTCACTAGAGTTGACACAAAATATGGAAAAATATTCAAGGAATGGCAACCTTTGTTAAGCATTATTTGGTTGTTACATCGTATTACCTAGATGAATGTCAGGGAATACTGGGAAGGATCACCACCTACATAAGTTCAAGCAATTATGGCACTCTAAAATTTCGAAGCTACTCTAACGAGCTTTGAAAGCTGATGTCGCCTCTGGAGTGAACATCCGTGGAACTGACCGATATATGATGGGGATGTTGTAAAATTCAATAATGTTATCAATTTCAAGCAATGTTAAGGAAAACTCATTATTTAGCTGAATGCATTTGAGTTTTCAATTATTACTGATTTCTTTACTTAGTTGTTAGATTTAGAGGTGATCAGAGATTTCATCTTTGACTTTGAACTTGTAAACTACATGGCGGTTCACAAGTTGCGTTTGATATTTTGGTGATTGTTATGTGGCATTCTTTATACATTCATTCTGTTAGCCAATGGCCAACTTGTAAGATAAGTTATAACAATATTCATTCCAAAACTTTCTGAAATAAAAGTAGTAATGAAGACAGTAAAACAAAACTGAGTAAGACAGGATCAATGATTTGAAGCCCGAAACATATGCAGTTCATAAGTTTATTCAAATGAAAGTTGCTCAAGTTAAATATTTTCATTTTCATTATATCAAGGTGACCAAGGAGGTAACCAAGAAGGTACGTATCCCTTTGTTTTCCGTTTCTTCTTCTCTTACTGTTAAAATAGTTGTCAATTTTTAAAAATGGCATGTGCTATATAATGAGATGGTTCATTGTGAAAATAATCGCCAACACTTACGAATATATTCTAAAGTTTGTTTTGTCATGTTATCGAGTGTCTAGTACTTTCAGTCACTATTACGCTAAAGTCAAAATCTGGAACAGTCTCCGTGAGTATTAACCTGTTCGGCACTTATGTTTTTAGAATGTTATTATGCCCGACATTTCCTTCGAATATCTGTTACGTGTCATAGATGGGGTTAGTATCATAGTAAAAACAGAATAAACATTTGTCCGAAAATCTTGAATTCTAAACCACTGTAGGGGTCGGTGGACCTCATGAAGAGATAACTTCCTGTAATAGAAGTAGTAGTAGATTCACAGGAGAAACATGTTTTTGCAAAGCTGTATCAATAAACGGTTTTATGAAAACAGGAAGCATTTATTGGAAACATTAAATATTCACGAACAAGTGACCATAGATTATAATCTGAAACAATCGATGTTAAAAAATGTATTCAAATTGGGATTACTAAAAGGTAAATATTTTGGTTTCTGTTCAATCAGTTTTATTTCCATGTTTTTACGGGAAACTAATTCATTAGTTAATATAAATATTCAATAATTACTAAAGGTTCATGAAATTCTTTCTTGTCTGTATTTCAGGAGGAAACATCGGTGAGTTGGTATTCTGTAAATCATTAAGATTTACAGAATAGGTATTTTGCTACACTTCTGTAGTCGATTATCAATTAATCAATTTGAAAATCAAATCAAAAGCTCTTTGTAATTATCATTCAGAAAGTCAGAATGGTTTAGACAGTTTGGGATGTTTGTTTTTAAAACATTACCTTCCTTTGAAGTGTCATATTTACATGAAGGACAAAAACACAATATGCCAAATCGTATAACTTCGTTGAGAAATTTAAAATGTATATTTTTAGTATTTATTTATATGATATTTTTTTTATGGGAACGATTACTTTAGATCGGTTTCTAAGTTGATACCGTAAATAGTTAGGGAAAATTTTCGATTGAATATTTCGACTCGCTGAATTTGGAAATTCATCACAAGAGGAGAGGTGTGTTTATTACTCCAATTTTCTGAACACAATCTAAAGAGAAACTTAAAATGTACTTGAATAGTTTCCATATGGATTTCATCATTTGCATTTTCAACAATAATGAAAGGTATAAGTTTGGTTTTGTATCCTAGAAGCTCAACAATATATATTGCAAATAATACTGTGGTAGCTTTTGAAATCGCGGAGCTTAATTGCTAATATTTTTTCTTTTTATATTCATATCTTTTTTTCACCTGTTTTCTTCTGTCAATGAAGACCAAATATCTAATTCAATCACATTAACTGATATCAACTATTGTTTTAAATACAGGAAATAGTGGTACTAGTGCGACAACACCACAATCAGGAGGTAAATATATTTCTATTATTTTTGGTGTCCTGTTTGGCGTTTTGAGATATTCCTTTAAGGTATAATCGCGGGAACGTGATACGGCATTAATTTATTTGATGTTACTTTCAAGGTATACAAACAAAATATCTTGTTCCATTAAAGTTTTATTGCTATTTTGCATATTTCAAAAGAAACGATGTCCTGACAGAAAAGTTGTTAGTTTCAGAGGACATCAGAGATTTCATCTGAGCCTCTTTGGACTTGCAAACTACATGGCGGTTCACAAGTTGCGTTTGATATTTTGGTGATTGTTATGTGGCATTCTTTATACATTCATTCTGTTAACCAATGGCCAACTTGTAAGATAAGTTATAACAATATTCATTCCAAAACTATCTGGAATAAAATTAGTAATGAATACAGTAAAACAATACCGAGTAAGACAGGATCAATGAATTGAAGCCCGAAACAGATGCAGTTCATAAGTTTATTCAAATGAAAGTTGCTCAAGTTTAATATTTTTATTTCCATTAAATCAAGGTAACCAAGGAGGTAACCAAGAAGGTACGTATCCCTTTGTATTCCTTTTCTTCTTCTCTTACTATTAAAATAGTTGTCAATTTTTAAAAATGGCATGTGCTATATAATGAGATGGTTCATTGTGAAAATAATCGCCAACACTTACGAATATATTCTAAAGTTTGTTTTGTCATGTTTTCGAGTGCCTAGTACTTTCAGTCACTATTACCCTAAAATCAAAATCTGGAACAGTCTCCGTGAGTAGTAACCTGTTCGTCACTTATGTTTTTAGAATGTAATTATGCCCGACATTTCCTTCGAACTTCTCTTACGTGTCATAGATGGGGTTAGTATCATAGTAAAAACAGAATAAACATTTGTCCGAAAATCTTGAATTCTAAACCACTGTAGGGGTCGGTGGACCTCATGAAGAGATAACTTTCTGTAATAAAAGTAGTAGTAGATTCACAGGAGAAACATGTTTTTGCAAAGCTGTATCAATAAACGATTTTATGAAAACAGGAGGCATTTATAGGAAACATTAACTATTCACCACCAAGTGACCATAGATTATATTCTGAAACAATCGTTGTTAAATAATGTATTTAAATTGGGATTACTAAAAGGTAAATATTTTGGTATCTGTTCAATCAGTTTTATTTCCATGTTTTTACGGGAAACTATTTCATTAGTTAATATAAATATTAAATAATTACTAAAGGCTCATGAAAGTCTTTCTTGTCTGTATTTCAGGAGGAAACATCGGTGAGTTGGTATTCTGTAAATCATTAAGATTTACAGAATAGGTATTTTGCTACACTTCTGTAGTCGATTATCCATTAATCAATTTGAAAATCAAATCAAAAGCTCTTTGTAGTTATCTTTTAGAAAGTCAGAATGGTTTAGACAGTTTGGGATGGTTGTTTTCAAAACCATACCTTCCTTTGAAGTGTCATATTTACATGAAAGACAAAAACACAATATGCCAAATCGTATAACTTCGTGAGAAATTTAAAATGTATTATTTTAGTATTTATTTATATGATTATTTTTTTATGGGAACGATTACTTTAGATCGGTTTTAGTTGATACCGTAAATAGTTAGGGAAAATTTTCGATTGAATATTTCGACTCGCTGAATTTGGAAATTCATCACAAGAGGAGAGGTGTGTTTATTACTCCAATTTTCGGAATATATCCTAAAGGGACACTTAAAATGTACTTGTATATTTCCCATATGGATTTCATCATTTGCATTTTAAAAAATAATGGAAGGTATACGTTTGGTTTTGTATCCTAAGAGCCCAACAATATATATTGCAAATAATACTGTGGTAGCTTTTGAAATCGCGGAGCTTAATTGCTAATATTTTTTCTTTAAATATTCATATCTTTCTTCAGCTGTTCTCTTTTGTCAATGAAGACCAAATATCTAATGCAAATCACATTAACTGATATCAACTATTGTTTTAAATACAGGAAATAGTGATGATATTCCGACAACAACACAATCAGGAGGTAAATATATTTCTATTATTTTTGGTGTCCTGTTTGGCGTTTTGAGATATTCCTTTAAGGTATAATCGCGGGAACGTGATACGGCATTAATTTAATAAATATTACTTTCAAGGTATATAAACGAAATATCTTGTTCCATTATAGTGGTATTACTATTTTGCATATTTCAAAAGAAACGATGTCCTGACAGAAAAGTTGTTAGTTTTAGAGGTGATCAGAGATTTCATCTAAGCCTCTTTGGACTTGCAAAATACATGGCGGTTCACAAGTTGCGTTTGATATTTTGGTGATTGTTATGTGGCATTCTTTATACATTCATTCTGTTAGCCAATGGCCAACTTGTAAGATAAGTTATAACAATATTCATTCCAAACTTTCTCAAGTAAAAGTAGTAATGAAGACAGTAAAACAATACCGAGTAAGACAGGATCAATGATTTGAAGCCCGAAACAGATGCAGTTCATAAGTTTATTCAAATGAAAGTTGCTCAATTTAAATATTTTCATTTTCATTAAATCAAGGTAACCAAGGAGGTAACCAAGAAGGTACGTATCCCTTTGTTTTCTTTTTCTTCTTCTCATACTTTTAAAATGGTTGTCAATGTTTTAAGATGGCATGTGCAATATTATCACCCACTCCTTTGTATATATTTTAAAGTTCGTTTTGTCATGTTTTCGAGTGCCTGGTACTTTCAGTCACTATTACCCTAAAATCAAAATCTGGAACAGTGTCCGTGAGTAGTTCCCTGTTCGTCAGTTATGTTTTTAGAATGTAATTATTCCCAACATTTCCTTCGAATATCTGTTACGTGTCATAGATGGGGTTAGTATAATGGTAAGAACAAACTAAACATTTGTCCGAAAATTTTGAATTCTAAACCACTGAAGGGATTGGTGGACCTGATGAAGAGATATGCTATATATGGTAATGTCACTAGAGTTGACACAAAATATGGAAAAATTTCAAGGAATGGCAACCTTTGATTAAGCATTATTTGGTTGTTACATCGTATTACCTAGATGAATGTCAGGGAATACTGGGAAGGATCACCACCTTCATCAAAGAAAAGTTCAAGCAATTGTGGCTCTGTAATAATTAGAAGCAATTCTAACGAGCTTTGAAAGCTGATGTAACCTCATGGTGTGAACGTCCGTGGTACTGACCGATTTATGATGGGGATGTTGTAATCTTAAATAATGTTATAAATGTTAGCAATGTTAAGGAAAATTCATCATTTGACTGAATGCATTTGAATTTTCAATTATTACTGATATCTTTCCTTAGTTATAGCCGCTCAGAAAAACAACCAAATTTCCGAAAAAGGTAAGAATAATTTGAAGGAAGAAACGTTCTAAAAAATGACCAACTCTATTTTGTTTCAGCTGATGAATCACTTTTCATGTGACTTCGTAGCTACACACGATTTGAAAGCCACTTCTATCGTTAATGTGACCTGCTAATGATGAATGGAAGAATTTTAGTCATACTAGAAATTGTCATGGTGTAAAACGCTTGTCTGTATGTACAATGGAGGACCATTTGTTAAATCCTTCCAAATCTTGGAACAAACAGACAACAATGTGGACATACCGGAAGTGAATATTGTAGGTCTTAAGGTGGAAGGTTTTGTTTTATTTATAAATCAGTGACAGTAGACTCTTTTCTATCTGTTGACTGTCTACAAAGTAAATCCTCGCAATTCACAGTACATATACTGTGGAAATCATAAACTTATCATTATGGCATAACTTCATTTTATAGAGTTTTTGTTCAAGCGAGACATGTGTAAACCACATTAGGTTTATGTCATCTTTTATTTTGATTTATGTAAGCGAAAATAATACGACGAAATCAACGACTAATTTCTTATAATTAATTCTTTTTTATGGAATCTAGGCAACGGAGGTACTGGTGTTGCTAGTATAATACAAGTTAAGGAAGGCATTAAAACCAAACCAGTGACATTGTCAGGCAAGTCAGGTATGTTGAACATATAGGGGTACATGCAATCAAGTAAGGAACAGATCATCCCCAACTGATTTGGTTCCAGATTCAAAATTCATACTAAATGGTAATCTTCATTTCGTCTACAAAAAAATAAAACATTATAAATTGTGAATGTCTTTCACCATATTTTTAAAAGTCTCTTTTGTAAACTGCGTAATTAAAACATCTAGTTTGCAAACTTTAATTTACATCCATGGAACTCTATATGTATAGTTATTGATGCTTTTCGACATAACATATAACTATACCTACATGACATCTACTAAAGTACATATGCATTTGGAATAAAACATTTCTTCAGTTGAGATTTATTTAAAGCAATTATCATTTCTTATCAAACTTTACCGCAACATCCACATTCAAAGGGTATTCGATATTTGTGTATCTTTTTTTTTCCAAAGCTGTGGGTAACTCGGATGAAGGTAAGTCTGCAGTTCTTTTTAAATACTAAAATATAACAAAATGTGAATGTATCTTATCATATTTTGTAAACTAAGTGAACCATCCTTGCAAACTTAACTTACATTGTATAAAATCTAGGTATAATTACTCATGTTATTCGACATAAGATGTAACTATACATAAAATTAATTGCAGTACATTTAAATTTGGAATAAATGATTTGTTTTAGATATGATTCTTTTATGTCAATTCCCATTTATAATTAAATATTACCTAGATATCCAATTTCAAATTAATTCGATACTTTTCTATTTTTTCGATAGCTGGAGGTAACTCTGGTAACGGTGAGTGTGCGATTCTTCTACTTTCAAACTAAAAAATTACAAAATGTGAATGAAACTCACTATAATTTCAAACACTCCTTTGTCAACTTCGTCATTAAAAAGCCTTTGCAAACTTTAATTGTCATCCCATGAAGTTCTACTTACATTACCCATGTTATTTAACATATATGATGTGGCAACCCAAGCCTAGTAACATGGCATTAGTAACATATACATTTCGAATAATACATTTATTAAGTTCAACAAGTTACTCAATTCCTTACACAGGTAACTTTGGCGATACAAGTTAGTTTGTAGCACAATGTTTAAGAAATCGAAATAGTGTTAGTGGTGTCAGAAAACAAGAATTTGAATCTTAAGATTACTCTCGATTGCAATTACAACATTGAGGCCAGAGAGTATTTACATCCCGTGTATTTATTCATTGTTATTGAGAGAGTACGTGGGTGGGGATGGAGAAAGTAAGTGAGTGGTGATACAGAAAGTAAGTGGGTGTTCATGCAGAGAGTTAGTGAGTGGTGATGCAGAGAGTAAGTGGGTAGGCATGCAGAGAGTTAGTGAGTGGTGATGCAGAGAGTAAGTGGGTGGGGATGCAGAGAGTAAAAAGGTTTATTTATAGAATAAATGTCTGAGGCTTTCATTTAGTTTTAGAATGTAATTATTCCCAACATTCTCTTCGAATATTAGTTACGTGTCATAGATGGGGTTAGTATCATGGTAAAAACAGAATAAACATTTGTCCGAAGACCTTGAATTCCAAACCACTGTAGGGGTTGGTGGACCTCATGAAGAGATAACTTTCTGTAATAAAAGTAGTAGTAGATTCACAGGACAAACATTTTTTTGCAAAGCTGTATCAATAAACGGTTTCATGAAAACAGGAAGCATTTATAGGAAACATTAAATATTCACGACCAAGTGACCATAGATTATATTCTGAAACAATCGATGTTAAAAATGTATTCAATATGGGATTACTAAAAGGTAAATATTTTGGTTTCTGTTCAATCAGTTTTAGTTCCATGATTTTACGGGAAACCAATTAATTATTCAATATAATTATTCAATAATTACTAAAAGCTCATGAAATTCTTTCTTGTCTGTATTTCAGGAGGAAACATTGGTGAGTTGGTATTCTGTAAATCATTAAGATTTACAGAATAGGTATTTTGCTACACTTCTGTAATCGATTATCAATTAATCAATTTGAAAATCAAATCAAAAGCTCTTTGTAGTTATCTTTTAGAAAGTCAGAATGGTTTAGACAGTTTGGGAAGGTTGTTTTCAAAACCATACCTTCCTTTGAAGTGTCATATTTACATGAAGGACAAAAACACAATTTGCCAAATCGTATAACTTCGTAGTGAAATTTAAAATGTATATTTTTAGTATTTAATTATATGATTTTTTTTTATGGGAACGATTACTTTAGATCGGTTTCTAAGTTCATACCGTAAATTTAGGGAAAATTTTCGATTGAATATTTCGGCATGCTGAATTCGGAAATTCATCACAAAAGGAGAGGTGTGTTTATTACTCCAATTTTCTGAATACAATCTAAAGGGAAACCTAAAATGTACTTGAATAGTTTCCATATGGATTTCATCATTTGCATTTTCAACAATAATGAAAGGTATAAGTTTGGTTTTGTATCCTAGAAGCCCAACAATATATATTGCAAATAATACTGTGGTAGCTTTTGAAATCGCGGAGCTTAATTGCTAATATTTTTTTCTTTCAATATTCATATCTTTTTTCACCTGTTCTCTTCTGTCAATGAAGACCAAATATCTAATGTAAATCACATTAACAAATATCAACTATTGTTTTAAATACAGGAAATAGTGATGTTATTCCGACAACAACACAATCAGGAGGTAAATATATTTCTATTATTTTTGGTGTCCTGTTTGGCGTTTTGAGATATTCCTTTAAGGTATAATCGCGGGAACGTGATACGGCATTAATTTAATAAATATTACTTTCAAGGTATATAAACGAAATATCTTGTTCCATTATAGTGGTATTACTATTTTGCATATTTCAAAAGAAACGATGTCCTGACAGAAAAGTTGTTAGTTTTAGAGGTGATCAGAGATTTCTTCTGAGCCTCTTTGGACTTGCAACCTACATGGCGGTTCACAAGTTGCGTTTGATATTTTGGTGATTGTTATGTGGCATTCTTTATACATTCATTCTGTTAACCATTGGCCAACTTGTAAGATAAGTTATAACAATATTCATTCTAAAACTCTCTCAAGTAAAAGTAGTAATGAATACAGTAAAACAATACCGAGTAAGACAGGATCATTGATTTGAAGCCCGAAACAGATGCAGTTCATAAGTTTATTCAAATGAAAGTTGCTCAAGTTAAATATTTTTATTTGCATTCAATCAAGGTAACCAAGGAGGTAACCAAGAAGGTACGTTGCCCTTTGTTTCTTTTCTTCTTCCTCTCTTGCCTTCAAAATGGTTGTCTTAAAGATGGCATGTGCAGTATAATGAAATGGTTCATTATGAAAATAATCACCAACTCTTTCGTGTATATTCTAAAGTTTGTTTTGTAATGTTTTAGTCAAAATCTGGAACAGTGTCCGTGAGTAGTTACCTGTTTGTCATTTATGTTTATAGAATGTTATTATTCCCAACATTTCCTTCGAATATCTGTTACGTGGCATAGATGGGGTTAGTATAATGGTAAAAACAGACTAAACATTTGTCCGAAAATCTTGAATTCTAAACCACTGAAGGGATTGGTGGACCTGATGAATAGATATGCTATCTATGGTAATGTCACTAGAGTTGACACAAAATATGGAAAAATATTCAAGGAATGGCAACCTTTGTTAAGCATTATTTGGTTGTTACATCGTATTACCTAGATGAATGTCAGGGAATACTGGGAAGGATCACCACCTACATAAGTTTAAGCAATTATGGCACTCTAAAATTTCGAAGCTATTCTAACGAGCTTTGAAAGCTGATGTCGCCTCTGGAGTGAATATCCGTGGAACTGACCGATATATGATGGGGATGTTGTAAAATTCAATAATGTTATCAAGTTTAAGCAATGTTAAGGAAAACTCATTATTTAGCTGAATGCATTTGAGTTTTCAATTATTACTGATTTCTTTACTTAGTTGTTAGATTTAGAGGTGATCAGAGATTTCATCTTTGACTTTGAACTTGTAAACTACATGGCGGTTCACAAGTTGCGTTTGATATTTTGGTGATTGTTATGTGGCATTCTTTAAACATTCATTCTGTTAGCCAATGGCCAACTTGTAAGATAAGTTATAACAATATTCATTCCAAAATTTCTGAAATAAAAGTAGTAATGAAGACAGTAAAACAAAACTGAGTAAGACAGAATCAATGATTTGAAGCCCGAAACAGATGCAGTTCATAAGTTTATTCAAATGAAAGTTGCTCAAGTTAAATATTTTCATTTCCATTAAATCAAGGTAACCAAGGAGGTAACCAAGATGGTACGTATCCCTTTGTTTTCCGTTTCTTCTTCTCTTACTGTTAAAATAGTTGTCAATTTTTAAAAATGGCATGTGCTATATAATGAGATGGTTCATTGTGAAAATAATCGCCAACACTTACGAATATATTCTAAAGTTTGTTTTGTCATGTTATCGAGTGTCTAGTACTTTCAGTCACTATTACGCTAAAATCAAAATCTGGAACAGTGTCCGTGAGTATTAACCTGTTCGGCACTTATGTTTTTAGAATGTTATTATGCCCGACATTTCCTTCGAACTTCTCTTACGTGTCATAGATAGGGTTAGTATCATAGTAAAAACAGAATAAACATTTGTCCGAAAATCTTGAATTCTAAACCACTGTAGGGGTCGGTGGACCTCATGAAGAGATAACTTCCTGTAATAGAAGTAGTAGTAGATTCACAGGAGAAACATTTTTTTGCAAAGCTGTATCAATAAACGGTTTTATGAAAACAGGAAGCATTTATTGGAACATTAAATATTCACGAACAAGTGACCATAGATTATATTCTGAAACAATCGATGTTAAAAAATGTATTCAAATTGGGATTACTAAAAGGTAAATATTTTGGTTTCTGTTCAATCAGTTTTATTTCCATGTTTTTACGGGAAACTAATTCATTAGTTAATATAAATATTCAATAATTACTAAAGGTTCATGAAATTCTTTCTTGTCTGTATTTCAGGAGGAAACATCGGTGAGTTGGTATTCTGTAAATCATTAAGATTTACAGAATAGGTATTTTGCTACACTTCTGTAGTCGATTATCAATTAATCAATTTGAAAATCAAATCAAAAGCTCTTTGTAATTATCATTCAGAAAGTCAGAATGGTTTAGACAGTTTGGGATGTTTGTTTTTAAAACATTACCTTCCTTTGAAGTGTCATATTTACATGAAGGACAAAAACACAATTTGCCAAATCGTATAACTTCGTTGAGAAATTTAAAATGTATATTTTTAGTATTTATTTATATGATTTTTTTTTATGGGAACGATTACTTTAGATCGGTTTCTAAGTTGATACCGTAAATTTAGGGAAAATTTTCGATTGAATATTTCGACTCGCTAAATTCGGAAATTCATCACAAGAAGAGAGGTGTGTTTATTACTCCAATTTTCTGAACACAATCTAAAGGGAAACTTAAAATGTACTTGAATAGTTTCCATATGGATTTCATCATTTGAATTTTCAACAATAATGGAAGGTATACGTTTGGTTTTGTATCCTAGAAGCCCAACAATATATATTGCAAATAATACTGTGGTAGCTTTTGAAATCGCGGAGCTTAATTGCTAATATTTTTTCTTTTTATATTCATATCTTTTTTTCACCTGTTCTCTTCTGTCAATGAAGACCAAATATCTAATGCAAATCACATTAACAAATATCAACTATTGTTTTAAATACAGGAAATAGTGATGATATTCCGACAACAACACAATCAGGAGGTAAATATATTTCTATTATTTTTGGTGTCCTGTTTGGCGTTTTGAGATATTCCTTTAAGGTATAATCGCGGGAACGTGATACGGCATTAATTTAATAAATATTACTATCAAGGTATATAAACGAAATATCTTATTCCATTATAGTGGTATTGCTATTTTGCATATTTCAAAAGAAACGATGTCCTGACAGAAAAGTTGTTAGTTTTAGAGGTGATCAGAGATTTCATCTTTGACTTTGAACTTGTAAACTACATGGCGGTCTACTCTGAGTTGCGTTTGATATGTTGGTGATTGACATGTGGCATTCATTATACATTCGTTCTGTTAGCCATGGCCAACTTGTAAGATAAGTTTTAACAATATTCATTCCAAAACTTTCTGAAGTAAAAGTAGTAATGAAGACAGTAAACAATACCGAGTGAGACAGGATCAATGATTTGAAGCCCGAAACGTGCAGTTCATAAGTTTATTCAAATGAAAGTTGCTCAAGTTAAATATTTTTATTTGCATTAAATCAAGGTAACCAAGGAGGTAACCAAGGAGGTAACCAAGAAGGTACGTATTCCTTTGTTTTCCTTTTCTTCTTCCCTTACTTTAAAATAGTTGTTAATTTTTAAAGATGGCATGTGCTATGTAATGAGATGATTCATTATGAAAATAATCACTAACTCTTGCTATATGGCATTCTGTGTACATTCATTCTGTAAGCCAATGGCCGATTTGAATCTTGATTAAACGTATAACTTCTTGGTCATTTTCACACTGGATTTTGCGTTCTTTCATCAAAGAAAATATTGAGTGTTATAGTGTAGATGAATAATATCGATTTCTGCCGATCGTACTTAACAAAAACATTTGTGACTATGGTGTATAATGTTGTAAAAGTTGCTAATATCTCGACGATGTTCCTGCTTCATAACCTATGTTATTAGCAATAAACAGAACACCCCCGTTTTGTCATAGTTAACCAACTAAACCACTTTGAGTTTCTTAAACACAACTTTCTAACATGTTTATATCTTCAGCTCCCGAAGTCATTGATTTCTTCCAGCATATATCTTCCATCAGAAACCAAGGTATGCTAAGCTTCAATTTGACTTTGAAATGTTGTTTATCTCTAAATCGAGAATATTATGTGTCCAATTATCATCCATTAGTCAGACCAATACTATATATACTATATTTGCTAACACTACCCAGAACAGTTGTGCTGATACCTTTGTAAGGACAATACATTAACAGTGCAGTGTACTATTGCGCTGTCTGTAAAAAAATATAGAACCTATTCTTTAACTGTGGTATATATACAGCAGGCTTATAACGTATACATTTAAAGGGGCATAGCTCTATTGCAGTTGTAACTTCACAAGTTACTGGACATAATATGGTTGATGGTCAACCCCTCCCCCTCCCTACCCCATCCCCTTAAACACACACACAACATACCTGGTTATGAGCATTTCTTAAGTAAGTGTGTACCATGGGGCATTTGACTTACGGACAAAACCTTTGCTTTGATATAGTTAAAGTTTCAACTAAGTTTAAGAGGTCTTGGTGTTATCTAAAACGAATGTTATATTTCATGAACGTATGCGCAATACTTAAAAGTATGAGGCACATCCAAAATAAATTGGAAACAAGTTGAGAAACAAATTTGAAATTATGTATCACTACTATTACTGACTGTTTAAATGACTAGCTTAAGTTTAACCATATTTGCAGATTTCAACGCAACCAGATTTCCAAATGTATCAATTTAATGTAGGTTTTTTTTTTGCAGTTTTGAAATTACAAGTATTTTTTGGGCAGGAATAAGCCAGCAGCTTCAAACCGTTAAGGAGAATGCATGATTAGTCGATTGTTTGTACCATGACGACTTCATATTTCAGTTGTTCAGGGATTTAACTTTGACACTAACGTTTATATTTTTTATCCTAGGTATTAATAGAGACCGAGTTAGTCAGGTGGATGGAATACTCCAAACTGCTCGGTTCAGACCAGGAAGTACTTATTTCAAACTCACAACAGGTAAGAAACCATTCTCCGCCTTAGACTTAAAGGGGGAAGACAACTCTTCGTACTCATTCATATTCATTGTTTCAAACCAAAGAATGTATGCTATTACATATTATATAAAATACTTTATATAGAGCGCGATTCTGTATCTGTAAATATTTTTTCATAATTTTAATCCAGTATCAACTTACGATCTATTTATATTTAATTATTTCCTGCATCATCTTGATACTTTCAGGACAACAACCAGCACAACCAGGTAAACAGTTTCCTGTGTCCGTCTTTCTCTTTGTCATATTTGGTTTTAGTGTTATTGGTCCTATTTTTCATTTCATTTAAATAAAGTATATCAGTAAAACTGATCGACACTAATTAGTCTACTCAAGTAGGAACAGTGAAACATTCAAATATGAGTTGGTTCCTTACATCTACTTAAAATAGTTATCATTACAGTTAGAACATAGGATGTGGTGTTCTATACATTGTTCATGACATCATTGTTCACTTGATTGTTAAAACCGTTGTTATAATTGCTGTTATAATATAATATATAATAATATATTATCCTTTTATAGAACAACCAACAGACAATGGCGAATTACGAGTAGACGGTGAGTAGCGACAGTAATAGTTAGATTGTATTAATAATAATACTACTAATAATAATACATCAAATGTAATGTGTATGGGGGTATTCAAAGGGTTAGAGCGGTGGTTAGGAGACGGGGGAAGGGTAACATATCTGTAATACATTAAGAGCTATCTGAACGATTTCTCGCGAACATAACTTTACAAATAGTATGAAATTAAGTTGCTCATATTACTTCTTTATTCCGTATTTCCATAAAACATATCCATTTCTTTTCTGGCATTTGAATATATTTTATAGTATTGCAAGACATTCGAAATAACCTCATCGGGTCTGTGAACAACGGAGACAGGACTCAAATAACAAACAACGGTAAAGAAAGACGATTGGTTTCTCTTCCCTTAATCTAATTGAATGTAGCTTTATTGTCTAGTCAGTATTGAAGTCGTTTTACAGTCACGTTTGTGATAATTCTATAACTTTTAAGGATTTATTTATTCAGTCACAAGTCCCGTTTTTGAACAGAAACGCACATTTTCCTTAATGCGTGTTTGATGCTTCCATGTCTTAAACTATACGTAATATCTTTAAATCACTCAAACAACTGTTTATCAACTATTGTTAGGTTTAAGGTCATAATATGGAACAATAGGGTACCATTTGTCTCTGTGAAACAAAGCTAATAGTCAAACTTTAGAACTGGCGTATCGAATGCATGTACTGCTCATTTTAATCCCTTTCATCAATTTAAAGGGCATGCAGCCAACGCGTTCGTACTGTTTAATTACCGAACTTAAATGTGAATGGGTAAAGTCGGCAAAAATCCTACTAGCGGATATAAACGCCAACCGTTTGTTATATCACAATTTTCCAGAGCAAGACCAACAGACAGGCAACGACCGGCAGACTGTCTTGAGCTTCTTCCCAACCAGGAATCAAGTGAATGTCCAACGTGGTGAGTGTATTTCATTGTTTGGTGATTTTTTTCCCCTAGCACCATTGACATAGCTAATGGTATAGGTAGACGATTAAAAGGGAATGCACATTAGTTTTGTAGAGTGCACCAGCACTTTCATGCACTCGCGAAAATTTGAACCCGCCAGTTCGAGTCGGGGAACACGGAACGGAGTGGTCTCGGCCTACGTGTATGGCAAGCCACATGTGTAATAATGCGATAAACCGAGTTTATCGCCGGTAAACTCTGTTTTTCGATCGATAAACTGAGTTAATCGACTAGATAAACGTGTTTTTCGCGATAAACTCAGTTTATCGAGCGAAAAGCAGAGTTAACGGCGATAAACTCGGTTTATCGAATTATTGCACATGTGGCGTGCCATGTCCAATTCGATAAACTGAGTTTATCGAGCGATAAACAGAGATTATCGATAAACCAAAATTATCGAGCGAAACATATTGCCCATTTGATAAACTCGGCTTATCGCCGATTATTTGAGTTTATCGAGATAACCCTGCTTTTCGCTCGATAAACTGAGTTTGTGGCGAAAAACACGGTTATCCATTCGATAAACCGAGTTTAGCGAACGCAAAACAGAGTTTAACGGCGATAAACTCGGTTTATCGAATGATTGCACATATGGTTTGCCATATAAGTGTTCCTGACGTTTACTAGGCCTAATTATAAAGATAAAGTCTACTCATGATAATGAAAAGTCGGCTTATAGCAGAGGATGTGTTCTGAATTACAAAATAACGGTTTCCTTAAGGCTTGAGTCCCTCAAGTAATTCTGAACTATATTTTATTCCAACTCGGAGTAGGCTAGGCTAAGCCTACGTTGAGGCCTCATTTTTTCCCCTTGCTTTTTGCAAAGCAAGGATAGCCTATGCATTCAACTTGACGTGTGGGTGTTCGTGTGTGTGTGACGCTTGGCTTGTGTACACGATATCTCAATAAGTGAATGATGTATCATGATCAAACTTGGTGGGTGTATAGCCCATAGTAAGAGAAAGATCCCTATTGTTTTTGGTGCCTGTGAAGGTTACCAAAGGTCAGTTAGAGGCCAAAAACCAAAATATTTAAAACTATTATAAATCCCATTGACAGGGTCCGGCATAGTTTATATTTTGGGAGTAGTTGTAAATGGGGTCAGGAATTGTTTCCAAACATAACGGTCATGTGAACGAAGGTCAACAGAGGTCAATTGGGGTCAAAAACTAGTATTTTTGCAATAACTTGAGAACAAAATGTCCGTCAAGGTTGAGAGTTACGTTTTTGTAACCTAGTGGTCGACCCGCATCTAGGTGACCTATATCAGTTTCTCTAGTTATTTGAATTTTCGGGGCCATAATCGGATCTCAAATGTACCTTCCGATCAAAATTGTCCATGGTTGACCCCTGTACGACCTACTCGTGCGAAGTTATCAGAGGTCAAGGTTTTTTTTTTAATAAGTACAGTTAGGATAGTCTTACAGACTTGTCAATGTTGTTCTGGGGAATCAGTGTGTCAAACTTCATCTAACTATGAGGTCAGAAGGTAAAATCTTGAAAAATATGGTCATTTTGGGAGATATGGAGCAAAGAAAACAAGTTTATCAATAATTTGATGTGAGACGGAGCTCTGTGTGCCAAATAGAGGAAACCAACTCCCGCTCTAATCGGACACCTGGTTCTCAAGTTAAGAGGGGCGAAAGGTTGGTCTTGATACCTTTTTTGCAATAACATTCTGTGAGAACATTGGAGCAAATAACAATTTCAGGAAAGAGTGCACATCATTAAGTGGAATATTTTGGATAAAAATCATCAGGTCATCCAAGGTCATTCAAGGTTGCTTATGTGCCAAAAACTGCCAACTTATGCTAATTTTGGCAATAACGTTTAGTCACGAAGTCTGACATGGCTGTTAAATTGGGACAAGTTGTAAATAAAATCACGGTGATGTGATCCGAGGTCACCAAAGGTCAATTATGGGTCAAAATGTAGTTGTTTTTTTTGGGGGGTGGGGGGGTTATAACTTGAGAAAATACCATTGACAGAGGCTGACATGGTTGATATTTGTGGATTTGTTGTGAATTGGGTATGGGATCGTTTCCAAACATAACAGTCATGTGATCCAAGGTCAACAAAGGTCAATAAGTGGTCAAAAAGTTATTAGAGATCAAGTTTTTGTTCGGTTTTGTTAATATTATAATTAGTGTTCGGATGATTCTGTGATTTCTGTAAAAAAAGTATCTGTAACAAAAAGTGAAAATAGTCTTAAGTAAGGCTAAGCCTAACCTTACGTTAGTGTTAAGAGTACACTACAATTTAAAGAAATGGATGGACAAGGCACAATATAAGAGATGTAAACAACGCTTTGAATGGAAACAGTGAGAACGACACTTTGAATGACGACAATGAAATAGATGCTTTGAATGACGACAATGGTAACGGTTCTCCGAATGGCAAAAACAAGATCGACGCTGCGAGTGCCGACCAAGGGCGGCGGAACCGGTGGGGGCACAGGGGGCACGTGCCCCCCCCCACTTTTCTTCAGTTTAAATATGTGCCCTTTTTCTACATAAATATTGAGGTGTTAGCAAGAGGCCAGGGAACCAGAATGAACACTCGGGAAGTGCCGTTTCCGGCCATCTGAGGGGTTTGCAAAACCAAAAATTTTCTTGTACGATCCGCGCCAACCGATGGTGGCCCACCGCTCAGAAAGTCGTGCATACAACTTTGCAAAACCTGGCTACGCCACTGACTTTTAATAAATTTATGTGGGTCAAACTCAAAGCTATTTCAAATGGAATTCTTTTTAAAGATATTAATAAGAAATAAACTCTAATTCGGAAGATTCCTACATTAGCAACTAGCGTGATTTCACCTCATTTTGTCTCAAAGGAAAACTTGTTCCTTGTTTCCCAATTTGCACATTGAGGGGGGGGGGGGGGCGTTGATGGAGTGATGTGTATACGCAAATAAGAGTTATAAAGGGTGCTAAATATAAGGTTGCATCAGTCCACTCGAATTTCTGCAAAGTGCCCTTTGATGTCGGTGCCCTCCCCCCAGATTAAAAGTGCTTCCGTCGCCCTTGGTGCCGACAATATAAAGCCAAAGGACGGTTGGTATGAAAATGTCTTCATTGTCGATACAATTACTTTTTTGCTTGCTATTCCTAGGTCAAGAATGGTTTGATGATATCAGAGGCAAACTAACCATCCAGGAGCAAAATAATCAAAGAACTAGCTTCCAGTTTCCATCCAGGCCAGATAATCAACCTTCTGACCAAGGCAATGTACCAGGTAAGTCTCATCTAATAAGTTTTAACACTCTTTTAAAAGAGGTTAATGAAGGGTAAATTTTAATCAGAAAAGGTAACGATGCAAGGGCAAGGTAGTTAGATATTCTTGTAGCAGACAATGTAACACTGACCGTTGAGACAAATATATTGCACACTTTTAGTTGAAAATGCCACTTTACATTGGTCCTGACCTGAGATATGTTTGATTGGAGGTAACCTAATGTGACAAGCTAAACCCTCCAAGAAGTGGATCACATAACTGCTTTGTAATGTCATAATGGTAAAAGGTCGTCAACAGCTTTACCTTCCTATTCTTAAACTTCTTGTCGATTTATCTTTAAAATTTGATGATATATTGTGTACGCCTAGGTTTTGTTAAGCTGTTATTTAGGTTGTTTGTATTTATAAATTTATTAAAACATGTTTTTTAGTGAAATGAGTTTTCTGGTGTGAATGAATATGTAAAAAGAGAACGTAAAAGTCACAGAAACATTTGCAGCCCAGCCCCAGTTGTCATTAAGATATCATTCAATCAGCTGTTGCCAGATGCATTCACAAAATTTTATGAAATTTGACAAATTAACGTCTTCAAATATACGAAAAAATTTATTTGACAATTGATGCGGTTTTGACCTAAGAATGCAGAACAGTTTCAGCAATTTAATTAATCAATTAACTTGTATCACTAGAATACTCCTGTAATGGGGCTCAAACTTTTCATTTTCACAGGGATTGGATTTTCAGACGGTGTCACCCAAACTATAAGCACAAATGTGAATCCAGGTGATCAACAACCCACTGACAACAATCAACAAGGTAAGCAACAAAGTAAAGAAACTATGTTACCATGGTAACGAAAATTGGAGGTAAATTATAATTTTTTTTTATTATTATAATTTTAGGTTTACAGTCTTGTTCAGGGCCAAGGCCTTCTCACACGACTTTACAACTTAACCCTGGTCATTGGTACTTTGTCACACCTACACACCAAAGTGTGCACAATTCAATCAATCTCTCCTGGGGCACCACAGTGCACCACAACCTCGTGTCCCCCGGGGGACTTCCCATAGGTTGCAGCCACAAACCGGCGCAAACAACTATATTTACAAGTTACCTCGCAAGTCCCCATTTATACACCTGGGTGAAGAGAGGCAATGGAGATAAAGTGCCTTGCCCAAGGGCACAACGTTATGATCTGGCCAGGGCTCGAACCTATAATCCTTAGATCACAAGTCCACTGCCTTAACCACTTGACCACAACGCCCTCATTAGGTAAATGCAAAAAGCTGCGTCGATTGGAATTTATGTATTTGATATAACTCTGGTCTAACAAACTTTAATAGCTGGTGCAAGCAGAAGTAGAGAATCTGGGGGAGAATATCCATATGACTTTTTTTAGAAAATAGCTGCTTTGTCGTATGTCAGTACTGATCTTTGCCAATCGTTACCTCACTTCTGTACATTTAAGTTGGTTTGCTTTCATGTTTTCTCGGTTCCAGTGTTTTTCTGTTCAATTTTTTACAATTCCATTTGCAGGAAATAATAACCAAGGTGTTAGCCTGACAGCACCTTCTATCTCGTTTAACATTGATCGAAGTAAGTAATGAATCTTTCTAATGTTCATTACTGTTTTTTTGCTAGACTGTTTTAATATTATAGGGATACTGGTTGTTTTCTTATTATCCCTTGCTGTAGCTTAAGGTTACAGTCCTTCATTTTAACTGTGTAATTGCACTTTTTGGTAACATTTGCATGTCTTGTAACATTCATTTACTTCCAATGAATCCCAGATTCTTTTATTCCTAGGGTGTTTTAGGAAATTCTTTCATTTCAACTCTCTCTTTTCTTATCTGAAGACAATGGATTCACAGACACCAACATACAAAGATCAGACTTGAAGTTCAATATTCCACAGCTTGCAGGAAACAAAAGAGGTAACTTAGCTTTAGTCGTTCCTGTTTCCACACGTCATACGTTCCTAAATTGTCTTCTGTGAATTGACCTCTTTTTTGTACATTCCAGGTAACATTTTATCATTTCCGAAAGTGTCTCTTAGAAATGCCCAAGTCACCATGATCATAACTATAACATTGAATGTTTTGGATCAACGATGACAGACTGTGATGTTGGCATTTATATGAGTGTTTTGTTAAAGTTTTTATTATGTTTAATTAAGAATAAACAGTTACTGTATACCCATGCAGTTAGGGGATTCTTCAGTGTTCGATGTCACAAAGTGACTCCTTGAGTATACAATATTCGAACTATACAGTTTACCAACTGTTTTAAAAATATGTTAAAAATATTTTTAAAAGTGTATCTGATAGAGGCCTATTTATTATTCAAGTCATCATTTCAAAATCGTTAATAATTTATTACCTTTTCATGCAAGTCAAATTATTTAAAATGCCAAATCAGTATTTGGTCTCTACTTTTATTGATACATTGTCGCATTTCTTCTTATGAATAGTTCAACAGTCCGTCCGATTCTTTGGTTCTCCGAGACAAGGTGGTGGAAGGACGGATACCCTCTCGATCCCACCGACTAATTTTGGTAAGTTGGTGATTTCGGACATGACCATTGGTTTCCCAAACTTCACAAAGGCTTGGTGACGTGTTGTCCTATGATAAACCTGTCCTAATAGACAAAGAGCTGTGAAGTTATGCAACATCCTTCTCAGTTTCTTAATGGTTGGATTAGTGTGAAAACCGATGCTTTAAATATTGATATTTCTGTATTCTCTTTAGTTTACAAGTGTAGAAGTGGACGAGAGGATTATAACTTGGAGGATCTTTGTAACAGAAATTTGCTAAACACAGAGTGTGTTTGGGGTGTTTGTGTGTGTAGGGGGAGCATGGTCATGGTCGTCACTATAATACGCATTCTTAAGGATTCACCAAAATGACCCAGTTGGATGGTTTTTGTAGTAACCTACCAGCAATATGATGAAATTTGAATTCATCTCCATAGAACTACCAAGTTATCCGGTTGGAAGCTTTGTGTTCTCCAATGATCAGCCTAACAGACAGACCTTCACACTCCAGGGAGTGGTCACTCGAGGTACATTCAACCAGGACATGTCCACCATTACACTCCCATCGGGTGAGGTCATCAATTCTTTCAGTACCATCACCCTTCCTGGCGGCCGCATCACCCCAACCACCTACAGAACAGAGACCCGATTCGAGTACCCCGACGGTACCATTGTCTTCAGAAATGGCCTCATTCTCAACGCGGATGGATCCATAATCACAAGCACTGTACAACCAGACGGCACGATCCTGCTCCCAGATGGATCCATTGTTACATCTACAGGTGAAAGACAACCGGTCGAAGGAGATGTAATCAGAGCAACCACAACAACTACACAGAGATTTATCGTCTTCCCTGATGGCCGACTCGTCTTCCCCGATGGGACGATTGTTGTGACGTCTCCTCAGAATAATCCTGAAGGTAAATAAAGCATGCCAAAGGAAATAAGTCATCTAAGAATTCAGAATGATACCGTATTGTGTAAACAAATACTCGAGGGGAAGAATAAGGTAATCGGCTAGATCTATATCGCCATCACTGATTGGTGACTTGACTATTGACTAAATTGGGAATTACTCTGGAGAGCATCTTAAGTGTAAGTGCTGGGTTCAGAGGTCATCTAACCTTGAGATGAGCAACAAATCCTTCCTTCTCTAAAGAAGTCTCAGAAAGCAACCGTTACCAAATTTTCAAGTTCATTGGTTTGTTATTTCATAGATGTATTCAGCTTGAAAGGTTGCCATGCATGTGGTTACATGGTTGCTATGATGTGGTGCGTGGTTGTCATGCATGTGGTACATGATAAAACACCGGCAAGTACAATCTATATAATTCATCGTTGCTGTGCCTGTTACAATGCAGACAATTCAAATACAGTGTTCAGTATCCATGATAGTCGTAACCTTTACATTCATAATCGCGTATGTGTGGGTGTGTGTGGGTGCGTTTGTGACGCCCAGCTTCTCAACACGTTCTCTCAAGTAGGGAAGGTCAGACCATTTCATATATGGTGTGTAGAATTACCACATTAAGTACAAGAAACCTATTGTTTTTGGTGGAGGTCAAAGTTCATTTTGGGTCACCAGGGGTTAAATTGTGCAAAACTTGTAAACACGATATCTCAAGAAGGGAAAATTATACCAAATTTATATTTGATGTGTAGAAGTACCACATTAAGTACAAGACGCTTACTGTTTTTGGTGGAGGTCAAATGTCATTTCGGGTCACCAGTGGTCAAATTGTGAAAACCTTGTTAACACATTATCTCAAGAAGGAAAGCTTGGGAGGACCTCATATTTAGTGTGAAGAGCACCATATTCAGTTAAAGAAGCTCATTGTTGTTGGTCGAAGTCAAAGGTCATTTGGGGTCACCGGGGGCAAAATTGTGCAAAACTTGTAAACACGATATCTCAAGAAGGGAAAGTCGGAAGAACTTTATACTTCATGTGTAGAAGTAACATATTGAGTACAAGAAGCCTATTGTTTTTGGTTGAGGTCAAGGTCATTTGGGGTCACCATTGGTCAAACTGTGGAAACCTTGTAAACACGATATCTCAAGAAGGAAAGCTTGGGAGGACCTCATATTTAGTGGGAAGAGCACCATATTCAGTTAAAGAAGCTCATTGTTGTTGGTCGAAGTCAAAGGTCATTTGGGGTCACCGGGGGCAAAATTGTGCAAAACTTGTAAACACGATATCTCAAGAAGGGAAAGGTCGGAAGAACTTTATACTTCATGTGTAGAAATAACATATTGAGTACAAGAAGCCTATTGTTTTTGGTTGAGGTCAAGCTCATTTGGGGTCACCATTGGTCAAATTGTGGAAACCTTGTAAACACGATATCTCAAGAAGGAAAGCTTGGGAGAACCTCATATTTAGTGTGAAGAGCACCACATTCAGTTAAAGAAGTTCATTGTTGTTGGTCGAAGTCATAGGTCATTTGGGGTCACCAGGGGCAAAATTGTCAAAACCTCGTAAATACGATATCTTAATGGGGATCATGGGCAGACCTCATATTTGGTGTGTAGAAGTAACACATATTGTAAAAGAAGCCTATTGTTTTTGGTGGAGGTCAAAAGTCATTTGGGGTCACCAGGGGACAAATTGTGAAACACTTGTAAACATGTACACCCTCACTATACATTACGTCAGATTCATGAAGACAACCGCTCGTTACATCACCAAAACCACATTGCATTTATAAATTCTGGTTTGTTTTCATGTGTGTGAACCTTTTGTTTTTGGTAAAAAATGTACTATCTTCAATAATATTACAATCCATTGCCTTTTCTAGGTTTTACAATACCAGGTGAAAGTACCCAAGGAACAGTTCTTGCTAACGGTGATGTTCAATTACCTGAAGGTGAACTAGATTTCTCCAACTCCATCCTTCGATTAACAAGTGGTGGAACCAGGACAGTCAACATAAGACAGGAACAGATATTTGTCTTCCCTGACGGTACCATTGTCTTCAGCAATGATGGTACTACCATCAATCCTGATGGGTCAGTCACCAGGAGCACCATAAGTCCAGACGGTACCATCCGCCTACCTAGTGGTGCAATCATTTCCTCTGACAGACAAATTACGTTCCCAGATGGCACAACTGGAAGCACCACCACAAGAACTGAGAGAATCGCATACTCTCCTGGTGGTAGATTGGTCCTGCCAGATGGAACAACTTTGACACAACCATTTACCCTTTCCTCAGGTAATTGTCAGGTCCATCAAACTATTAGAACTGGTATAAACTCTTAAACTGGCTTAAAGAACAATTGATATCAAATGTGTTACGAGCACATATTATTTTATTGTTATATCATCTTCGTAAAATAGATCAGTTTGAGAAATATATGAAATTTTAAGAAAATGTTTGGCAGTTATACATATCTACGGTCTCGTTTATTTTAAAGGTGTAAATTTCATCGGAAGAACCTACCGCGGAGAATTTGAATCTGATGGAACTCTGGTATTGCCTGATGGTGAGAGGATCAGATTTGATGGCACTTTTGAACTCCCTAACGGGGAGACCAGACCAATCGCTATAGAAACTGAAACCAGCATCGCTTTAAGTGATGGACGTATTGTCTTCGCCAATGGTATATCCATCCGTCCTGATGGATTCATCTCTCAAGGACGTGTGGATACTTCCGGAAGGATTACCCTACCTGATGGCACTGTTGTATATCCGAGTGGCTCCTTCATTCTGCCATTCCGCCAACCAGTTCAGGGTACAATCTTACGGGAAAATATCGCAGTTCTACCCGATGGCCGTTTTGTCTTACCTGATGGTACTGTGGTTCCAATCTCTATTGGAAGTAAGTTGACAGAAAGATCAAAATGTAACTTCTCCTAAGCCAGAATCTCCTAAACTTTGCTAAGCCAGTGTTATGTTGATATTTTATTCATTTCTGTCACTCAGATTGTACTGTAATAGTTGTTACATTTAGAGGGGATGATTTAATAATGCTAAAAAAATGTATTTTGTTTTGTTTGGTAGTGAATGCTTAAATATTTCTGTTTGATGTTTTAATTTTCGGTTTGTGAGCTTCACATGTAATTAGTCAGGTGTGTTGTGTAACACAACACAGCAGGTGACTTTCATACTGTTAAAGTTTATTTGCTACTATCAAAATTACTGATATTTATCTGGTGAATAGAATTGAGTAAAGAACAGCAATGTGGAATCTTGTGATTTAATCAATTGGATCTTGTTTTGACTCATCTGACGCAGGTCAATTCCAAAGAGGACAGTTTGCATCTCCTAGCGCTTCATCAGAAGTGGCAGTCTTTGTTCTTGGTAACACAGAAACTGTTTCACCAATTGCGAATGACGGTACAATGGTACTCCCCGGCGGTGGTGGTGTTGTGTCTTTTACCTCTGGCATATTAACCCTTGCCAATGGAAACCAGGTGCCTGTAGGTACAAGCCAGATCTCTTTTGTTACCCTCCCTGACGGTAGGCGTGTCCTACTTCAAAATGGCTATGTTCTAGCTAATGATGGCACAGTCACCTCTGGAACAACCCAGTCTGATGGTACTATCATCCTCCTAGATGGCACAGTGATATACGCAAACGGCAATTACATACTCCCTTACGGTGAAGGAAGAGGAATGGCCGAGATCACCCAAGCCCTGGTCGCCAACCTCCCCAATGGTATGTTTGCTTTGTCCACCGGTGATGTGCTGACTGTCTCCAAGATACCAGCTATCGGCCGCCTGACTCCTCAAGGAAGCATCATATTCCCCAACGGTATGGAAGTGCACCCAGATGGATCTGTGATGATTGGAAGCAACCGTACCATCCAGACCACAGTCATGGACAACTACTACCTGCTCCCTGATGGACGCATCATCCTCAAGGATGGCAGAATTTTCACCAACCTTGGAAGAGAACAGTTTGATGCAGCATCTGCCCAAACAGGAGGAAGCGGAGGAACTGGGCTTAGCAGCCTCGCGGATGGTGAGATTCTTCTCAGATTTGCCTGGTAGTTACACATCGTATCATCAACGCTTTTCAGATCTACTTGGATCTTTAACCGTATCTAGCTTTCACTGAATTGTTTTCTTTGAGTACCGTCAGGCTCTCTGTTTCGTATGGCATCAACTAATGCATTCCAATGAGTTCTTAGTAACTGTTTTCAGTTTCCAGTTACCAACTTTCCCAAAGTCTCTCTATGAAGTACGTTTATTTCCATGCTTGTTTGGAAGTCACCTGAGAGTGCAAAGTGTTCATTTTTCTGATATTCTTAGGGTTATCTTGAAATCGTAAACTATTCGCACAATGTTTAAACAAGGTTATTTCCAATCTGAATATTTTTCTTTGTGGTGGATTTTATTGCTGTAAGATGGCTCGTTTGTTAATAAACGTATATACTTTGTTCTCTAGCTATTTCAAAGTTCCGAGGCCGTATTGGTGGATCACTTCTCCCGGTGAATTACAACAAGAAAATGCCATTAAATGTCTTTGTGCTTAACAGGGGCATCATCACAGGTATGTAAACGTTTCAAACATTTTACTGGTCAAGCAAGGAATCCATAACTTTGTCATGTAAGCAACATAAATTCACATTTATGACTGAAATACTGTACCCCTTGTCAAAGAAAAAAGTTGAATGTATGTGATGAAAAGGTAGAGAGAGGCGATTGGGAGGGTGGTGGAAAAAGTAGATGCTCTCAGAGTTAATTTGTTGGTACCGAATTTACATGAAAATTATCAATAGGACTTCCATCTTGTTTAAGGTCATTTTTGCATGTACTCCAACAGACTTTCCTCAGTTTAGACGTGATACATTGTCTTTTTTTTTTGGCGTAGATAAAACTTTTTTCTTGATTTTAAATGTTTTCAGGATTGGTACCCCAAGATGTGAGCACTGAGATCAAGGTTACATCTACCAATGGCCGGAGGGTTTCTTTCACCAAGATGTTCTCCGTAGTAAGGGGTAACCCAGCTGGTGCAAGTGCTGGTGAGATATACTGAAATCTTGTATAATCATCAGACAGAATTTTAGAGATTAAGATCAAATATGTCATTAGTTGTGTCCGTTACATGTGTCATCTTTAAACCAGTGTTTGTGAACAAATACGTTTCTGGGCTCTTTCATACTTCTAGTTGCTTCAATTGTCATTATTTCTACTGAAATGTGGGTCAGAAGATGGCTTCTTGATTCTTGCTTTTGTTTCCACCATCTTGACTTTTGTAGATGGAGCAGCAAACTCTGAGTCAAGAGTGGCTTTCTCTACCACCATTGATGCTCCAGAGGGCAGGTCGGATTATGTATGGAGGACACTACACACTATCTCAAGTGAAGATAACTTGGTTGATGGTAAGTAGGTATCTCCACCCTTCCCCTCCTTGAAGCACTGAATCTTGCTGAAAGATGCTGCTATGTACAGCCTTCAAGTAAAAGGGTGTGTGGTTGATGGTATCAGCTCATCACACTCACTAATCCCCAAACCCCTGTCCCTCATAAGTGGAAAGTCCCCCCCCCATCCTTTCTAAATAGAGCCCCATCCCTGGCAGTTTATTTGTATTAGGAGTGAATAAAATTCAAACCAATGCCTAATAGTATCGAAACAGGGTAAGGTGTGTTTTCTTTAAATAAAGGGCTCATTTTTTACAACAGAGGATGTTTTCCAGAGTGTCAGTCTCAGGTATTAGATAGTACCTTTGTATTTTATTTGGTCATCAAGAGACTGGGTTCTGCTTAGGGGGGAGAGGGCACTGTCTTCAATATCGGTTGTCTTCGTAGATAGTGGGTAATTGATTGATTGATTGATCACTATATAGTGATAGCCGTTTCAACTGACCATTGGTCTAGTAAGAGTCTAGTCAACTCAGAAAATGACTTTATTTTTTTGGTTTAACCAACAGTAATGCTTGAAGGAGGTGCGACCTTCTCTCTGCCACTGTCACTCAAGGATCCAACCACAGCAGAAATCTCCACCATCCATCTACCATTCTTATTGGGATTCCAAACCAGAGAATTTTTAGAACGACTTCTGCTAAGTAGTAAGTCTTTGACGGTCAGACTACATGAACTGAACGATTTACATAATTCTTAAATACTCTAGTCACTTGCCCAGCCGATCGTTAATTTTTGTAGAGAATTATTTGATAGTACGTCATTGTGCGACAGTTAGAACCATACTTTGAACAAAGGTCGTGTTGTTTGCCTGCAGAAATGTTATCGTCATCTAACACCATTGATGACACGTCTGTGGAGGAGAGTTGAAACTCCTGATTAGTTTTTGCAATGACTAAAAAGTCTTCCTTTCATTCAAGTGTGTCACCATTGACATCAATTTAAGGTAAAACCTGGACTTTGCCGGAGATTGTGGCCTTGCAAACCTTTCTTCCTCCCAGATATTTTGTTCGGCATATTCTGTATTGGGTTTAACACTTGAATGATGACTGTGGAATACTTGTTGCTTGTTGGTCACAAAAGAGTTACCATTGGGTTTTTTTAAATCTTTATTGCATTTTTTTTTAACTTTTTAATTTCACTGTTTACATACTTCTGAATTTTTTTTGGACTATATGCGTTCAGCTTTTTTATTTATTTTTTTACATATATTTTTTTTATTGTCGTTTAGTACGGGTCTTTTTAATACTGTTCCTTTAGGCTTTGACATTTTATGTCTTGTTGGTTCTATATATTTAATATTTAGGTTTTTTATTATTTGTTTTTGGGTTTTACATTTGTAAAGCCCTCTGAGCAGCATTGCTGATTATGCGCTATTTAAATATTACCTATTATTTTTAGTTGTCTTTCTAAATTATTTGATTTACTGTGCTGATGAACTCTTAAGACATTACTAGATTAACTAATCTTGTGCTTATTTATCTGAAATCACTTATTTCACCATTTCATTCAACTTCCTAAATAATAACTTCATTACAAAAACATATTTTCATTTAGGCTTGATGCCTGCCATATATTTTTGTTTCATATGAACCATGGGAAAGTGTTTCCTTTTTTTCAGCCAAAAATGGTTCCACGCAGCAGTTTAAGTTATCGTTGGTCACCAATTACGATGGACACCACCACTCCTACAGCGCCAACAACGAACTCTTCAGCATTCCATTCCAAATATTCAATGTGAACGGCAAAACCATCCTCACCCTCGGTATGGTGCTATCTTTGTAATTTATAAATGAATCTGTGAGGAGACTCGTAAGATGGTTTCTAGGCCCTGATGGGGCATGCTTTTAGACAGAATGTGAATAGTTTTCATGGAAGGCGATAGTCAAATTCACAATAGGTTGTAAGTCATTAAGTGGAGACTCAAAGGGGCTGAGAGTATACCATTGACATAGAATGTATGTATTGAGGGGTAGCACAGCTTGGAGTCTCAGAACCTCACCCTTTTTCTCACGCCCCTTTCGTAGAGACTGGTCTGTCATGTTTTTGTTAAATAGGCTTTAAATATATTCAATATCATTGATTGATTGATTCTAGTGAAAGATTCCAATGCCCATTACACACCATGTCAAAAGTAGGATGCTGACGGGGCTGCAGCATAATGCAGCCAGGCTATGAAAGATTGCATAATTTCTGCTCGGCAGTTTCAAACTATAGGCATTGTTGGTTTGTAGAGATAATGTCTATTGCATTACATTGACTCGGCATTGCTGCAGGGCATTTTGCAGCTGCTGCAAAACATTTGACTTTGTTAAATTGATTATTTGTGTTTCATCAGTTATTTAACTAACTAGCCGGAGTGTTATAAGTTAGAAGGTTTCAGAGTTTCTATCTGATGGTATTAAATTGATTATGTATGTTTCATCGGTTATTTAATTAAATAGCCGGAAAGTTTAACTTAGGAGGTCTCAGTATTTCTATCTGTTGGTATTAAATTGATTATTTGTGTTTTCATGGGCTACTGTCTTACTTTATCCTTTCATGTTTTCCTTTCCTCTTCTCTGTTGCAGTAATGAGTTCTTGTACTGCTATCAAAGACTTTGGTGCAGACTCAGATGGTTACTACATCATTGATCCAGATGGTCCTAATGTCGGAGTCAAACCATTTGTAGCTCTCTGTCATATGAACCAAGGTAAGAACTGACTTACTTGTGTGTCACCGCTTTTACTTCCCTTTAGTGGGGCAAGGCCCTTGCTAATTTCTTCTGGCCGACAACAGAGGGAACGTTAAATACCTTGTTTCTAAAAACGAAACTTGACAATTTTATACCAGAATGGATTCAAGGTGTTGGTGCAAGTGTTCATTTTGTAGTCTATATCATCTCCTTTTACATCAAACTGCCAACTAATTGGATATATTGACTATGTATTATATGCAAAGCACTCCTCAGTTTATCATTGCAAATGTACAAGTCGGACCATGATCACGTTGTCATCTGACAAATTAGTTTCCTTTTCATATATAAGTTCTTTTGTTGCTACTTGGTCAATATTTCTTAACTGCTAAACGATTTAAACCTTTCAATTTTTGAAGGTTTGACTATTGTTGAGCACTCAGAGAACGACAGAGCCTTGATAGCGGATTTTGATGGCTTCGGTATGTTTGCTACAAACATTCTATACTTTAACGCTGAAGTGGACCAATTAGAAGCCCTAGCAAACGTCTCTACGGACTGTTATCAACACCTGAGGTATGAATGTAATGGTGCATCTCTGTTTAACGGCTCTACACCTCTTGCTAGCTGGCGTGGCAGAGACGGAGAAGAAAAATTCAGCTGGGGAGGAGTTCCCATTGCCTTTAAAGGCTGTCAGTGCAGTTTGGATCAAGGTATGCACCTCCATGTTGTCTTTATAGCTTTAAACTTCTTGTTGCTTTACTCAGTTAAATAGGGTAAAGTAGGTTTAAGATTTTCAATGGCTTATTCAAAGACTGCAGACACTCAAACTCTTCAAATTACAGAAGCATGTAAGATTACTTGATTTCATTACTGCTGTTTAGGGTTGAACATAGGGTTTTCTTTCTTTAGCTTTAATTCCCTTTTTTTATGTGAATACAAAATATATTTTATGAAAAGTGCACTGGATGGTTTAACAGGAAATAGTTGCAATTTACGTTTAGAAAACCATCATTGGGTTGAACTCTCACTAAAGGAGCAAAGAGGTAAAAGATGCAGGCGAATACATATACCTCTAAAGAGAGCTAACATAAAGTTATGTTATCTAAGGAAGAGAGAGAATTATCTCATTGCTTATTTCTAATCATTTGAGATGCACATCACTATCAAATTAAACATTTCCAATAAATAACATTTTGAGGTATAAAACATTTCAATCTAATCAACAAATGATTTTGTTCTGTTCCATATCAAATTTTGTTATATTAGGTTATTCACTTTGATGAGAAATGTGAAATAAAAACATAGCTTACGTTTTCTTCAAAAGCTTGTGAAATACCAGACCAGCTGTGTAATTGTGTCAACGGTAATCAAAATGGTATTGACGATGGTCTTTTGACTGATCGACAATTCCTGCCTGTAACTGCAATCGAAAGTAAGGATGTTATGGATGGCAAGCAAGGATACTTTACCTTGGGACCAATGAAGTGTTTTGGGGATACAAGTAAGTTAACCTTCATGTTCTTAAAGTGCCGTGTCAATACTTGTGTTAGTATATATGGATTCTATAGTAACCCTTTTGTTTTCTGAAAGTGCTAGGTTCTAAAGTTGTTGTTTTAAATTGTATTGATTCTGCATTTGACATTTTACCTTCTTAACTTGCTCAACAGTTTGGGCACTACTTTGTGTTATTACTGCACAAGCCCCTTTGTAACATTAAAGCATTATGTAGTATTTAGTTTGGAAACCTTGCAAAGCCTGTGTATACTTAATCAAGGCACTGTAGATTTCAGTGCTCACTACCTCCGTCTCAAGTTGATTGAGCTCAATTTAAGAATGTCTTACGGTTGAAGTCATGAAGAGTCCTGACAACTTGATAGGTCTGCAGGATGTCATATGAATTTAGTACCAACATTAAATCATGTGTAAGTGCAGTATCATGCATGCAAAGAATATAAGTAACATTTGTTTTTTGGGGGAGGTTTGGTATGTTTTCCCAAGTTCAATATGTTTGTTTTATACTTTCAGGTGCTCAACATGCCAGAAGCATTCAATTTGTGAAGCAGCTACAGGGTGTTGGTAAGAGCAAATTGTACAACTTCATTTTTTGTTGTTGAAAATAATGGAAATATATTTTACAATGAAAGTCAAACTAAACCAGATAACACATCTAAAGCAGTTGTATAACAAAAACTATGAGCCTTTGGATTACATGAATGTTTGCTTTTGACAGGTGCTTGTTAGAATGTTTGAATACACCCTTGATGTGACCCTTTAGACCTCATTTCATGATTACCATCAGTAAGGTTTCAAGGTTGTTTATCCAATGTCTCTGGCTATATATATTTCTAAACTAAAAGTAAGTTTATCCTCTTCTCTGTTGAACTATGCAACAAAAAAAGATTTCTTTTGCTCTAAGATACTCTAAATATAATGACTTGTGATTTATCATACCTTTCAGCTTCCCATTCTGAACATTTCTTTTTTCTTTGTGTTTTTTTTTTGTATCACATTTCTTTTGCATGAAATTTCTTTGATTACGGCAGTCTTGAAGTCTTGTGCGGAGTACAAAGCATCTAATCTTCTGAATCAGGAAGGAGACAGTCTCCGAGTTATCGACCCAGATGGTGATGGCATCCTTGCTCCATTCACTGTACAGTGTAATGCAGCTGGTAAGTTAACACCTCCCCTTCTCCCCTACCTTCAAGAAAATAAATTTGCTTCACTTTCTGCAAGGGACACGAATTATTTCAAAAGATACATGTACTTTTTGATTAAACATTGAAACATAAACTTGGAAGTGAAACGTGAAGTAAGATTTAACAGTTGAGGCAGCAGTACATAGCCACAAGTTGACAATGTTCTTTCTCATTGATTAGATTCACTCGGAATGTTTTAATATATTTTTGCAGGCTACGTTTGAGCACCTTTAACTTCCCGCTGACCTCCGCATTCATTCTTGACAGTTCCCTTCCCTATCGTTTCATTTCTCTCTCTTCTCGATAACAATCTTAGGTGACACCATCCTACATCACGATGTGGAGGAGAAGTTTATCCTTGAAGCAACAACCAGCGGTTATAACAGAACAGTCAATTATTTTGCCGATCCCGAGCATATCAGGAAACTGAAGATGGTCTCCGAGAATTGCTACCAACACATCAACGTAACCTGCGTCTCCACTCCATTCTGGGTGAACGGAGAACAGAATGTGTGGTGGTCAGGGTTGGGTGATGGTGGTCAGGACAAAGAAAGACGACTCTATTGGGGTGGAATATCATCAAATGAAGAGGGATGTGCTTGTGGATTGATGAATAGTGAGTCACGGTTTTCAAAAAGACTGTGTTACTGTCAGCACAAGAAGACTGAAAGTGCTCCATCTGAAATCATACTGTGGACTTTTTAATGTCTGTGTATCTATTAATGTTATAAAATAATAAGTAGAACTTTGGTCCATAATATTCTTTTATTCTTCATTCTATTTGTTTTCCTTAGCCTAATCCAAAAACAAAGAATGTCCCCGTTGGTATCTTTCATGCAACAACAACAAAAAACGTTGGTATCTTTCATGCAACAACAACAGAAAACGTTTAAATGTTTTATCAGCATCCAATGTTTTTTGTTTACTCTTTTGCTTACTTGTCATTCACCATGGATACGAAAGGACATCAAAAATCCTGGCACTAACCTTAAATTGCTACTTTTTGGAAGATTACATTTCATTTTTAAATGTTTCTCTTTTTTCTCCTTCAGCATGCTTTGGCAGTCCCTCATCTCGATGTAACTGTGATGCCAACCTGAACATTGAATTGTCTGATGGAGGTTACATCAGTGACAAAGAGGACCTACCTGTAACCCAGTTTACCTTCCTGCAAGTTGGTGCCACCTCAGATCTCTCCTTGGGACCTCTTGTCTGCTCAGGTAAATCAATCCATCATAGTTTGAAATATAACAAATTATGATAAACCACTGGATAAACTCGCCAACATTCAGAGAATAAGTTTTATAAGCAATGCTATATGTTTAGTACTTTGATCAAGTTTCATTTCCAAAATTGGTTTTCTGGAATGTTTGCTCTGTGTGGAGTTTAATCTAATAAACGGTGGTTTCATAATTTCACATAATCTATGTTTGTTTAGCTTCTCCTGTCATTTCATATTTAGTTGTTAACTTAATTTGATGAGAATAACATCCAAATCGTATACTGTGGAAATCGAACTACTTAAGTTGACACTTAGTTTTGGGGGCTTCATTATTTCAGTCTCTACTATATCAATTGGTATTTACATATCATATGGTGACGCTCTAGATTCTGGCATTATTTGTTATATGATGAATATTTTGCATTGTTCTATATATGATGCAGGCCTTCGTGATGTTCCAAAAGAAGACATGAATGTACCAGGTAATAAATGTTAAAAAATGTTTTAATGTTCACTGGTTTCTACAGTCGTCCACGGTCATACATAAACTATGCAAATCTAAACAATAAGTTCAGATGATAGAATTTACTTGCTCAGTTTGTTAATAATATAATAATTACAAATATTTATAATGCGCACATATCCATCCAGAGAAAGGCGCTCAAGGCACAATAGCTTGTCGCATAAGGTGAGATTTAAGCTTGCTTTTAGTAGTTTTTACACGATCACAAAAATCAGTAAGAGTTGGACAAAACATGAAAGTGGTTGTTATTCCATACAATGACAATGCTTAGTTACCATGGTTGTCATGGAAACAGCATTCAGGCTGTTTGAAAGATACCTCGAAACAAGCTATGAACAGGGTGTTTGGGGTTCATTAATACAATGGCCATGTCTGTTGATGGAAATTGAAAAATCATTAAAGTTAGGTAGAGATATTACAGTAAATTATACAGCATGGGTTTGAATAAGTATAAGTAACATGTTGTAACAAATCGTCCTTGATCCTGATACTTACTGTTGAGAGAGTACATCATATTCTTACCCTGTTAAATTCCTTCAGTCATTGATCTCATCAATCTGCTATTTTCAAGATATGTTGCAAATAAATTTCTTCTTGTCTTTCTTGTTAGTCTTGTCAACTTGTCAGGAACTTAAAAACAGCGGTCAGACTCACAGCGGTACCTACATGGTAGATCCTGATGGTCCTAACGCTGGTGTGGAACCATTTGAGGTTTACTGTGACATGGCAACAGGTACTTTTATGATTAACTCAAATATCATCCCAGCAGCTGCTTGCATTCACATAAAGTTTCATTGCCATCAAATATCATGGAACATATAATATATTGCTAGTTTGCTGGATTGTGTTACAAAGATATTTTGAAAACTCGAAATATTTTGTTGTTGATTTGAAAGTAAATATCAAAGAAACAAATAGCCTTATTGACCTATCACATGGCTAACCTACTTTCATAAGATCTGACGTTGACAATGTCATGAAGTGTTGTGGCTAACCGCAACTGATTTTGCGATTCTGAAAATTATAGGGTACCATTTTAAATGTAATCCAATCAGAAGATATGTTCTCCTTTTACTACTAGTTTGAAACTCATTTTAATCAAGAGTTATCTGTTTGTATGCCAAGATTAAACCAATTTGAGTTAGAATCAGATGTTGCACAGAAATATTCATTTCACCAACCAAACAGTTGCTGTTTAGTCCAGTGGTACGCACAAGCAGGGAGAGGGCCAGGGTGCCATTCCCCCCCCCCCCCCAACACATCCATCGTCAGCCCGGTTATTTACTTTCTTTCGGGGGATTTGCAGTTCTATGCAAACTATTTATTAGCACAACCTTGACTTATAATCTTATTATTAATAACTTATTAATGTTAAGTCTGAAATACGCCTCAAATTCCACATGTATTTCTGGGGGAGGACTGCCAGTTCCCCCAAACAGGGAATTGACATTCGGTGACCCCACAGCCACCCCTCAATCATCCAATTATTTGAACCAACTGCTACCCATCCTAAAAGGTTTGTGCCCCTAACTTGGGAGATATGGACATTTTTCCCTACCTACCCCCCCCCCCCCCCGCCCCACCCTCTCCATCTCCCCACCTACACACACTTTTCAAATATTGTGCAAGCTACTGCTTTAGTAATAAATGTCATTTCATGATATTAATAAAGTGTTAAATTCAACATGAAACATTGCTCTCCTCTGGTAAAGGCAAGACCTCTGTATCACCTTTGGATGCTGACAAAAAACTGATCGCCGGTTATGAGGATCCAGGCACGTCCCAGCACCACATAGAGTACGGTGATCCAGAAGTAAGCATCCCACAACTAGCAGCTCTGGTCACTGCTTCTGATTCATGTAGCCAGAGTATAAAGTATGAGTGCTTTGGATCCGTTCTGTTTGATCCTGAAGAGAACCACGCCCCCTATGCTTGGTGGATGAACCGATATGGCGCCCAACGGTATACTTGGACCAATCTGCTGGATCCTACAGAGAGTGGTTGTGCATGTGGGGTCTCTGGAAGTAAGTGGTACCAAGTAAAAGGGGACAGAAAGAGGGAGTGTTTGTGTGACCTCTCTAAATCTTTAATATCTATGAAGGCAAGGTGGGTCACCTTCAGTTTATGTAGAAGTCACAAGAATTAGGGAAAAGTTAAATGTGGTGCAATAGTAAAAATGAGAAGATATATTGTGGAGGAAAAATTACATTATATAACCTTAAACGTTACAAACTTCTCTACAAACTTTCGCTCTTTGGTGTGAGCACAGAGGGGTGGGAAGTTTTCTAGATCAGAAAACTTTATACAAGTGGTACATATTGATCCTGTTCAGCAAATCCAAGCAGTATCAAGAACTAACATTCACATTCTCACTAATCTCTATTATATGGATCATAATATTTGTTTGTTTTTTAAGAAGATGGATATTTAAAACAACAGAAATATGTGAGAGACAGATAAAATGACAGTCAGATGGTACCGACAAAATTAGGAAAGTACATTTTTCTGGTTGTAATGACGGTAATCTAACTTTCCGCACCTCCTTCCAATGTCAGCCTGTGCCAACGGACAAGAGAAATGTAACTGTGACAACAACGACCAAGTCTGGAGATCCGATGAAGGTGTGATCAGCGACAAGAGAGACCTTCCAATCAGAGCAGTGAATTTTGGGGACATCAGCAGTGACTTCGGAAAGGAGATGGGTAGATACACTATCGGCCCTCTCGAATGCTCAGGTAAAAGATTTGCTGTCCCTCCTCCTTGTTTCTATCTTGACGAATGTCTGTGATATGTTTTGTTTATTTCCAGAATTGTTTATTTTTCTTTACAGTGTTAACCTGATTATTTCAAGTATTCTTTATCTTCTCATTCCTTGTATAGGCAGAGCAAATTCTGATGAATCCACTGGTGACTCTGGTAATTTATTGGACTTTTTTATATTTTAATTTGACCCTTTACTTTAAAGGAAAAATAGCATAAAAATTATCTTTGGTTTTAATAGACGAGAAATTTGTTGCCACAGAGTGTTCTCGTAAAGGTTATTTAATTTCAAATTTGTTTAAAAAATGTTTACTACAGATTCAATAGGTTTCATTATTTAAAAAATTTGAATTGTGTGAGTCTGACCAACATAAATGCTACTCTATGCTATGGATGTAATAAGTAAGAATCCAGAATAAAAATCCATAAAACACATATATTTATGAATGTATTGTCACAGTGTAACATACAATTCAATGCAACAATAAAACACATATTTTAATGAATGTATTGTCACAGTGTAACAAACAATTTAATGCAACATACAAAACACATAATATTATGAACGTATTGTCACAGTGTAACATACTATTTAATGCAACATACAAAAACATATATTTATAAATGTATTGTCACAGTGTAACATACAATTTAATGCAACATACAAAAACATATATTTATAAATGTATTGTCTCAGTGTCACATACAATTCAATGCAACATACAAAACACATATATTTATAAATGTATTGTCTCAGTGTCACATACAATTCAATGCAACATACAAAACACATATATTTATGAATGTATTGTCACAGTGTAACATACAATTTAATGCAATTTGTTCTCTAGATACAATAACCCTTTTCATGCTGTTTACAACCAAATTCCCACTTGAGAAAAGTCAGTTGCCATTCTTGAGTAAACTAAAGATATTTGAATAAATGTTTTTTTCCATCTGTTATTGTTTCTTTTTGCAGATACCCCTGTGACCCAGACTGATGGGTTGGACACCTACCTGTATGACTTTGTCATTCCAGATGGACTATACTCCATCGAATTCTCTGTTCGCACAGAGAGTGATGCCTGCATCTCTTTGTCTCCAAGCAGGAATGGAATGGGTATTATGTACGAACTCTGTAAGTTGAATTTTGCTTATTTCAGTCTACCTATATATATATATATATATATATATATATATATATATATATATATATATATATATATACATATATATATATATATATATATGTATATATATGTATATATATATATATATATATATATTGTGCCATGTGTGTGTTACATTTCCCTCTATCTTCTATTCATGTCGTAGATTTTCTTGCCCCTCTGTACTGTCTTCTAATATTTTCCATATTTGTCAATTTAGGCGCTACTTTTTCTTGTCTCGTCAAATCATTCTTTCAAATGGATTTTTGTCCCTTTCTTTCTCTCCTTCTCTATCAAGTAAATGTTAATGTGATGTCGATGTTGGATCACCCATACACTAATTGTGACCTAAGTTTACCAAATTTTTGTTCACATGGATTGCAGGATTGCTTCTACTGTCTAGCATGTCCTAATTAGTGAGAAGTGATTATTAAAGTGTTATTAAAAGGAGACACAAACCCAAATTTGTACGGTGGATTCAAATGAACATAGGGGAAATAAGTGTCCCCAAATCTCACATGTTTGACTTTTTATCTCAAAATGTTGACTTTTTTATCTCAAAATTTTGACCTCAAGGCAAAAATTTCTATCTCAATTTTTCTTTTTTCGGCCACCATAAAATTTGTCATTAGGCCCAGGCATTATTCAAGTCTAGCACTAATCACAAAAACACATACAGTAGCATTGATTATGTGTCACCATTTTTTTAAAGCTATTCTAGTAATACTTAATATTGAAACTCGTAAGTAAGTCGCAAGTAATGAACATTGCAAAAGATTATAAAAGTAAGTCAAAGACCGATTCCTCTCGTCAATACCTCTTCATATCAAAGGTATCGCACAGACGCCAACGGACGGATCCAGCGTGCCTCAGACCAGACTCAGCCGCGGCGCAAACGGTGACACGTTGGTGCTCCTGGAGACTCCCAACATTCTGAATCCAGGCAGACATAATACGTTCTACATGACATTCAAGAACAGCATTATAACTGTAAGCAGCTACTCCACGAACTGTTTTTGTTAGCTCCTTTTTTTTCAGAAAACTATCCGTGTGTTCAATATGCACATAGTTTGTTGAATATTAAGTTAGCTAAATTGAAAACAATATCGAGTTGCGTCGCTCAATCAGGGCATAAATTTATCTGGTATGGCACCACAAAAAACTCGCTACGTACGAAAGTGCAAAGACGTTTTGTTATCAGAAACCGTGGTATTTTATTAGAGACAAATTCAGTCTTCAAAACTGCTACACTAACTTTGAGCGCTAAATTGTTCCGAGTAAAATGGCAGTTGTTTTTGAAATGCCAAGGAGAGTTTATAGATAGTTTCTCTGTATAAATGAGCATATAAGCAGGTCAATAAATGAGTCATACTTGATTGCACACATTGCTGAAACCAACCATATGAATATTAATAAATGTAATCTTCATAAATCGAATAAAAGCATTCTTTTTCTCATAATTTTCCGGTCCATTTATGGTCCAATAGTTGTTTATAGATATAAAACATGATAGACAACAAAAATGTTCAAATAACAGAAACTTTAAGAGAACTTAGGAGCAAGAAGACAAACCCTCTCTTGTTTGAATGGCATCAACTGAAAACGGTTTGTTGAGCAACTTTACATTGCCTTTAGTTTTGTACATGTTTTTAGTAAAACAGAACAAAATGGTTGATCAACATATTTGCACTTTATTTTATTATGAAAGTGATGTTGTCTCACTTTGGCTAAGGGCTTGCAGCTGTATAAAATATTAAACTTACACCAGACTTCTCATGGAACAGTATCTTTAGATTGGACGAGAAAGTATTCACTTTTGTACGTGAAATAAAATATTTTAATTTAGCAAGCTTGGTAAACGATGGACCGTACTTTGATACGAGATAGTATTCCCTAGCTTTTCCATGGTCAAGCCATCCATAACATTGGTGTAAAAAATCATAGAGATTACATCTTTTTGTAACATAAATATGTTATTAAAAGCTTTTGTGTCGAAACAATACATCACTGTCAGAAAAACAATGTTCCAAAAACCAGTTAGATCATCCAGTACTGAAATGTGGCAAATCTTGCTCTTTCTTCAGCTGGCCACAGGAACCGGACAAGAGATATTTGTGTACAGAGACAATGACCCATCGTTTGACCTCAACTTCCTCGGATACAAAACAACTAACGGAAAACATGGCGGCTGGAGGTTCCCAAGCTTCTACACTGAAGGTAATAGTTAATTTTGTAAGAATAATATCCTTGTATTGTGCCTCAGACTTGATTGGTGTGACACGAAAATCTTGATTCTTCCATCTGCATGAAGCTGTGTGGTCTTTGCCCGGTTTCATCATGCACTGATAGTCTGGTATGCCAACAAAATCGTGGTTACTTTGAACAAAAATTGTCATTGACATTCATACTTCCTAAAACCAATGAATGATCACGTTCTATTTTATTACAAACTGAAGTATTACATTTTTGGAGATTTCATTGCTGGGGACATGGAAAACAGCTTTGTATATATTTTAGTATATATTTCTGTACAAGTTAGTGCTGATAGTCGACTCTTTCTATTGTAGTCGAATTATCGCATAGCTCTTCTCGCGATATACTGCGATTACTCAGTGACAGTAATGTAGCCTACATATGGGAGTATACAGTCTTGTAGAAATTCATGGAAACAGCTTTGGAAATATTTAGTATATATTTCTGTAAAAGTACATATGAGAGTATACAGTCTTGTAGGGAGACATGTAAACAGCTTAGTATATATATATATAGGATTTATTTCTGTACAAACAAATATGGGAGTATATATTCTCTGGTAATATTGGATATTGTTATTTAAGTATATATACTTGTATTCATTAATTCTTGTCGAATAATACTTCTACTTTTGGAAGCCTCAAACTTGTTTCACAGTTCTTGTCATTGTCTGAATGTATAAACAACACAAATGATTCTTCTTCCTCAGATAAGATTGTCTGCGAAGGAGAAGAAAGCCAACTGTCCTGCAGAAATGGAGAATTTTTGGATATCCATGGTGCTACCTTTGGTCGTACCTCTGCAACAGATTGTCCATCAGGAGTGAGCAGCCAACTGAACCAGAATACAGAATGCTATTCAGACTTTGCCTTCACTAAGACCATACAAGATTGCCAAGGCAAGAGGTCGTGCTATCTGCGACCAATCAAAGGCTTGTACGGAGATCCCTGTCCAGACACAGAAAAATACCTCCAAATTAAGTATGTTGCACGTTTCGAACTGCTGTTTCCTTTCACTGCAAAGTAATAAATATTAATGCTGATAGTGATGACATGACAGGGATGGCAGTGAAGACATGTGCCATGAATTAGCCAGAAATTAATAACATCTGTAAGGAATTAACCAGCATTTAATTACAACTGTAAGGTATTAACCAACATCTAATTACATCTGTAAGGAACTAGCCAGCGTTTAATTACATCTGTAAGGAATTAACCAGCATTCAATTACATCTGTAAAGAATTAACCAGTTTTTAATTACATCTGTAAGGAATTAACGAGCATTAAATTGCATCTGTAAGGAACTAACCAGCATTTCATTACAACTGTAAGGAACTAACCAGCATCTAATTACATCTGTAAGGAACTAGCCAGCATTTAATTTAATCTGTAAGGAATTAACCAGCATTTAATTATATCGGGAAGAAATAACCCAGCATATAATTATATCTGTAAGGTATTAACCAGCGTTTAATTACATCTGTAAGGAATTAACCAGCATTTACTTACATCTGTAAGGTACTAACCAGCATTTAATTACATCTGGAAGAAATTACCCAGCATTTAATTACATCTGTAAGGAATCACCCAGCATTCAATTACATCTGTAAGGAATTAACGAGCATTTAATTACATCTGTAAGGAACTAACCAGCATTTAATTACATCTGGAAGGAATTAACCAGCATTTAACTATATCTGTAATGTATTAACCAGCGATAAATTACATCTGGAAGGAATTAACCATCATTTAATTCCTCTTTAAGGTATTATCGAGTGATTTCAGTATGACTTTCATTGATAGTCAGAGGGGAGACACAATGCAGCTTAAGAACTGTACAATAAGTTTCAAACTCAATTTATAGTAAAAACATAGAGTGTAACTACCACTGCTTATACAAGCCAAGAGAATACCGTCATTGGACATATTGATCAGAGTTTTGTTTATTCATTTTGGAGTGCAAAGGTTTCGACAACTTTGCAAGAATTGACCAATAATGCAAGTTGAGAGAGAAAATCGGCTTTCACCGGTCGTAAACATCCCATTGGTCTTCGCAGTGATATATTGTCAGAAGATGACGCTGCATTTTCAGTATGAAGTTGGTTCAACTGTATTAGCTAGTTCGCTCATGTTTTTTTTTTTTTTTTTTGGGGGTGTCAACCTTCCACAGGTACAGCTGTTCAAATTCTCCCATCACCAAGAGCGATTCCGTGGGCATCTGCGCCAGCAAACCCTGTAAGAACAACGGCATCTGTAAATCCACAGGAACCAGCTATGTCTGCCAGTGTACTGGACCCTACACAGGCAGTCACTGTGACAAATGTAAGTTTATTTTATGGAACTAAGTCCCAATGCACTCTCTACTTCTCGGATGGATTGTTGATTTGTTTAATTTCATTCAATTTTGATATTTCTTTCTCTTTCATCTTCAACCAGTGACTCATTCTTGTATCGCCCATGGTGATGTCAATTATGAGACCTTTGATGGTAAGAACTATGAATTCCAAGGACCCTGCACCTATATCATGTCTAAGATTTGCACATCCGATGAATTCCAAGTCCTGGTGAAGCATGTCAGGGAACCTGGAGAACCGTTCATGAGAGATGTCATCGTGGTTCTTGGAAGTCATGTAAGATAACCTACGACTTAGTCACTGATCGTGGTCTATATAAGTAAATGAACAATGGAAAAATAAAATGACTGGTAAATTCTCGACACTGAGAGATGAACGAAATTTCATTCACTTTTGTATTTATCTTTCATTGTTCCGTTAATCTTAAGGAAGAAACTTGAGAAGAAAGCACTTGTCCTGTCCCAGAACACAATAAGTAAAGCTGCATACATACTAATTTGAAGGAGAGTGTCAAGATGAAGCATTTAATAAGATTTAAATAATTCTCTGCAAGAAGAGTCACAGGTTTATAAACAAACAGAGGTTATAACAGACTCAACTAGGATTATTTTCTTAAGTAGCTGAAAACCAAAGTAGATGATTTGCTCTGTACATGACTCATTACTAAGATATTTGTTAAATTAACCGTTTGAACTGAACATCTGCAGTGATGCATTAAGCGACAATTAAGTTTAGTTTGTTATTAACACAGGTGAAAATTTAGGCAACCTGGAAAGAAAGGATTATATCTTCTTTAATATCACTTACCATTTTATTTTGCAGCCTGTGAAGTTGGAATAAATGTGATTTTTATGTCCTTTTTTATTTTATTTGTTGCAGGTGATAAGAATGGAAGCCAATGCCCAACCAATAAATGCTCAATTTACTCATAACAATGATATTTTGTCTTTGCCATTCGAATCCGCCGAGGGAGGATTTTCGATAGAAACACACGGCAATTTTTACGTAAGTCTATGTTTTACTTCAATATAGCACTCCTGCTCTCTCTCTCTCTCTCCGTTGTTTGATCGACGGTTTCTTAAACTGTCTTTGAGGTGAAACGTATGTGAAATTGTTAGTACCATTAACAATATTACTTTAAAGCTTTGAAACTATCTTATAGCCTTGAAAGATCCCTATATATATATAAATATATATATATATATATATATTGAGTTTCATATCATAATCTGATGACTGACTGATCTAAAGTGATGCAGGAAACTCTAGTGTTCTATCGACACCGATTGTAGCTTTACCGATACCTGAAAAATTATATCGGCCAATACTGATCCAAAAATACCAATATTTTGAGAAAAATATTGTCGGCAAACATAGCTTGCTCTCAACCAGTTTAACAGTACCACAATATACCTAAGCATTCAGTTCTATCCAGAAGTGAGATGTGGATCCTATTCTGCCTTCGTTGTCACCACCTCACCGTTAAACTGAAAATGTTTTTTAGCAAGTACTTGACTTTGTGTTTACTATTACTATATCAGTAAACAATATGTATGTCACGTATGAATTGTATACCCTAAAACTCTGAAAGGTTACATAAAATTCTTTTCATTTTATTCAACAGATCTTGCGTTCTCCTGGTTATGGACTAAGAATTGAATATGACGGCAAACAGCACATCAAGGTAGTAATGGAGGATGATGTCTTCTTTGGTAAGACTTGCGGTCTTTGTGGAAACATGGACCGTGTCAGGAGCAATGACCTCACAACCCAGCTGGGTGCTCAGGTAAAAATGCCACGTTGCAAAACTGTAAATAATACCTTGAAATCTCAATTGTTAAAATACTATATTTTGATATGGTATTGATATTACCAGTTTCACGGTGGATAAACAATCTTTGATTTAGCAGTTTTGCTGTTGATATTCCAGGTTACAGATCCATCCGTCTTTGCAGACAGCTGGAGGAGCAATCCAAGTGAGTGTGGAGAATGCGAAGATTGTAGAAATCAACAAAACCCGTGTACGAAAGTGGACGACGCCAGAGAGAAAGCTGCCAGAGAACGCTGCTCTGTCCTTGTGTCTAGAAGTGGTAAGGATTCATGATGGGTCGGTGTAAAGTTATATTTAGCACCAGTTTAGGACGTGTGTGATCATCCCCAGGAATAATTAATACCATCGAAGGGCTCACTGTTCACTCCTGGGTCCTCCAGGCAAATTATTGTTATTAAAAGAGGACACAGGTTGCCACACAGTTTGCTATAATTATTTTGGTCTTTAGTGATATTTGAAGTCTGTCTTTGCATATTGTCTATGTTTCAGCTAAAAGACTTTTGTTTTTGCATGTGTGGTCTTGTAGGTTACTCGAATGATTTAAGAAATGTTTAGAAATGTGTAAACTTGCATGAGTCTAAACTTGTAAATGTTTTACCATGTAAAGTTTCAATATACAACAATAATAATATTAATAGTAGGAATTTAAAAAGCGCAAATTCAAAGCCTCAAAGCGCTAATGTCCTAGACGAGCAGACATGATCAGAAACCAGGAGTAAATGAATAACTTCTACCATATTTGGATTAATACCCTTTCTCCGTCTTTGATTAACGTACAGGTCCGTTTGCAGCTTGCCAAGATAAAGTTGACTCCAGCCATTTCTTTAACGAATGCGTCAATGACTTGTGTAGGACTGACGATTCCGATACTTTCTGCTCCATCCTCGCTGAATACGCCTCTGCCTGTCTCGTCTTCCAGATCGTGAACTTTGACTGGCGTGAGACGACCATGTGTTGTAAGTAGCAAATTATTGACATTCCTGCTGATTCAAATAACTCTAACGTCATCAAAAGTGTAAATATGGAGAGCTGTAAGTCGACGCAGGACCACAGTCTCCTCTTTGTCTCAGCGCTGATGTCAAATATTCTGGCCCTATATGAGTTCAGCCTCCTACTGCTCCGATCTATGATTACTTCGACCATAGCTTGTCGAGTGTCGTCACAAGCCGGTGGATCGGTGCACTGTATATTTATTTACCATTCCTCGTTTCTACGTTTTTTATATCATGATTAAATGGAATTTGTCACGAGTGGCGCACTCGAAGGAGGGCGCCCTCCTTGGGTACTATCCGCTGCTTCGAGAGGAAAACAGGTCGTGACTCATCGCGTCGGAATGTGGCGTAAGAACGTTCCACATGGGTCAGTGTCTTGAGCATCATTAAAATGGTTCTATGATTATCTTCAATTTTACAAGGTTTATAAGAAGTTTTTACAAGAGTTTATAGAGACTCAGTTCGATGTTGATGTGTTCGTTTTTCAACATGATCAAGATCTGTTGGCTGGTAATGTGAGCTTGTTGCTCTGTCACTACGCCCAGTGTGGTGACGGTACTTCTGCAGATGTAGGCTGCTCTTTTGTTCACCATTGTCTGAGACGTACTGCTGTCAACAACTATGTCCAAAAAAACAGAACACATAGTTTCCATCATAAGTTGTACAGTTGAGCTGAAGAAATCTGTTCCTTTTTACTGATGGTACACCATATCTACTGAGGCATGGGCGACAGATGTGGAAAATTGTGGTTATTAGCGTTCTGGGCCGAGACTGTTTGGTTTAGAATAAACTATAAAGAAAGGATCTGGTTATCTGGTGTCAGCATTGACTATTGATCCAAAAACTCCATCCCCAAATAGTTGTGGGTTTTTTTCGTAATAAAAGTTCTTTTGTTTTACCGTCTCACACCTATAGATTACCCAAGTTGCTCAGGAGTTATGAGTTACCAGGAGTGTGCACTGGCGTGCCCACCGACTTGTAGTAATACCCGGGGAAGCACCCAGTGCAGACAATCCTGCCGTGAGGGTTGTGAATGCCCAAACGGATTTGTCTTGGAGGATGACAGATGTGTTCCACCTGAAGAGTGTGGCTGTAGATTCGGTGACCAATATCTCCGGGTAATCTCATGCTGTCATAACTAGTTTACCACCCATCCAGCACAAATGTCTATCGTGTACAAGTAGTTCTTGGCTAGTAATGTAATTGGATTGAATGACGACAGTTTTGCAGTCAGCATTGTTCTGCCAAAGTGTGTTTCAGAAAATCAAGTTGTATCTTAATTGACTTAAAAGCATGCCAGGGACATAACACTGTTAGCTACTACTTGTTTTATAATAATAAATAAGCATTTGTTAAGTCTGCAGCAAAGTGTTGCAAGTTTAAGATAACATTGTCTTGAATAGGAATGAAGAATGTGTCATTGCCGTTTAATATCTATTATTTGGTACTCATGAGGCCTTTCACAAACTGAAATTGCAAATCCTATACCTTAAAAGGTATTTGAACCATGTTTTGTTTTGTATTTTATTTATTATTTAATTGTGAGTGACTCATGTCCCGATTTGTTATTCTTCAAGGATCAGATATAAATATTTCACTGGCTTTCATTTTCATGATTGGTTGAAGTTGAAGCCACATCTGCCATCATTGAGATATCTCTCATTCCGAATTGACTGATTAACATATACCGTCATTGGGATATCTCTATTTCCTATATACATGATTCCTATTTACCGTTATTGAGATATCTCTCTTTCCTAATTTACATGATTCGCATCTACTGTTATTGAGATATCTCTCTTTCCTAATTACATGATCCGTATTTACCGTTATTGGGATATATCTCTTTCCTACTTACATGATTCGTATATACCGTTATTGGGATATCACTCTTTCCTAATTATATGATTCGTATATACCGTTATTGGGATATCTCTATTTCCTATATACATGATTCGCATAAACCGTCATTGGGATATCTCTCTTTCCTAATTACATGATTCGTATTTACCGTTATTGGGATATCTCTCTTTCTTAATTACATGATTCGTATCTACCGTTATTGAGATACCACTCTTTCCTAATAACATGATATGTATCTAATATTATTGTGATATCTCTATTTCCTATATACATGATTCGCATAAACCGTCATTGGGATATCCCTCTTTCCAAATAACATGATTCGTATATACCGTAGTTGGGATATCTCTCTTTCCTAATTACATGATTCGCATCTACTGTTATTGAGATATCTCTTTTCTAATAACGTGATTCGCATCTACCGTTATTGGGATATCTTTCTTTCCTAGTTACATGATTCGTATTTACCGTTATTGGGATATCTCTCTTTCCTAATTACATGATTCGTATCTACCGTTATTGAGATATCACTCTTTCCTAATTACATTATATGTATCTATTGTTATTGTGATATCTCTCTTTCCTAATTACATGACTCACTGATATTTTTATAAGGTTGGTGATGATGTTGTGACCAGTGGTTGTAGCCAGCGTTGTATCTGTATGGAGAGTGGCGTCATTGAATGTCAACCGATTGAGTGTGGAGTTGATGTCAACTCTTATTGTGGAGTGGATACTGCTACCGGCATTTCTGGATGTCACTGCTTAAATGGATACTTCAGGGATACACAAGGAGATTGTGTCCGTAAGTATTGCATATTCATCTGGCCGGATTACATTATTATCACAGTCACGGCATCAATTTAAGGGTATATCCAAAAGGTCACACTTACACTACATATAGCCTCCACAAACAGGAACATTTCTTACTGATATCATTCCTAGCGAGGGTGTAGATATTTGGGTGAGTTGTGTTCTGTTGTTTTTAATGTGACTAGTTTAAATGAGAATCACACCTGATCACTAAACCAGAATTATCCAGAAACAAAGAGACAATTAACCAAACTGTTCTAATCTCACACGATGCCGAGAGCCTCAAGGGGATCTATGGTACAGTTTTAAAAAAAATATAATAAAAAGCTTTGATGAATTGAGTATCAAGAAACAGATGCTGAACACCGCAAATATGAAATTGGCAGAAGGTAACATTTACGATGGAGAGATATTTGGTACTGAAACTGCTGTAATGTTTACATTGGCATTTAAGCACAGTTAATCGTTAAGGATGACAATATGACATGTGTAGTTTGAAAGAGCGGGATGGATCTTATCTACTGAATTACTCTTCCTTTTTTGTTTCTTTATTAATTCATGTTGGGTTTGACTAATGTTCATTTTTATCTCTCTCCAGAGGGTCGAAAGAGGAGGTCCATTTCTTCAGGTAAATCAGTTCTTTGTGTTTCAATCAAAAGTATTAAATTAAGATTATGATTTGTAGATTTTGTTCCACAAATTTGAGCTATTAATAGAATTGAATTAGTATATTTCACACAATTAAGTTTTAGAAAACAGTAATGGAAAGTTAAAACTTAATGAATTTTGGCATTCATTAACACAAAGTTATGAAATTCCGGGGGGTGATAATACATCTCAACCGATATTGAAACTACTGGGTGGATAAGTTACTATCATAAACGTGAAAATTCACATCCATCAGTGTTAGACTTTCCTAGTAACTATAGTTACGGAAGGTACAGACAAAAATTGAACCTTATAAATTATTCTAGTCTTTTGTTGAACCCCTTCCCCAAACCACCCCCCCCCCATCCCCAATGGAAGCAATGCATCCAACAATTCACCAATAATCACATATTTGGTTCTTTATTTTATAGTTGCCTCTCTTGCACATCACATGTCAGCACGACAAGTTCTAACAGGTAAGAATTTGATTTAATAACGACAAATTGTTTATCAAAAGAGACTTCATATAATTTTACTTCATTTTAATCTGGAAAATACTACAGTTTACAAAATCTGTCATTGGAATACAATAGTACTAGAGGCGTATATCTAGTTCTGTTCGGTATAGTGGTTAACGTTGAACTATATATTACGTTATTATTCATGGGAATCAGGATTCATCAATTAAGGAAAGTTTGTTAAATTTGACTTTGTGCTATTTTATGTTACATTTCTGTTCACGGCATGATATTATTTTAGTTTATTCGGCTTTGTTTGATGTTATGTCCATTCATATGATTTTGTTTTATTCTATGTTATTGTCTTTTATATCACTGTTTCTTCGTTTGTTTGTGGCTATTTTATTCTCAGGTCAACAGGACATGATTGGACACTTTGTCGATATTGAGAGACCTTTCCTGGATCCTGATCATGTGACTGTTATAAATGTTGGTCAGGTATTCCAAGTCCCAGGGGCCATCAGCAGTTGGACCTACAGAGCATCAAACCTTAGTCCATTCCGGGTCTGTGCTTGGAGAATGATGAAGGAAGATACGTTTAAGCTGATCGGATGCAACTTCATCCAACCGGAATCCCTTAACGACGCCATCAAGTACGAGGTAACAGAAGACATGAGAATACCAGTCATGGCCGGTGACATGGTGGGTTTTACTTTCTTTGACAAGAGTAGTGTCAGCTACAGCTCCCTCAACGACGACTCTGATGACTTCATCATATTCCACAACCGTATCGATGGTGATTACGAAACCCTCATTCCAGGGGACTGCTTGGAAGCGGATAGAAGTGCCGGCAAGAGGTCGTACTCAATCTATGCTGTCCTCCAACGTAAGTTCATTCTCAACTTGAAACCTTAACATGCCATGCCCTCTTACAATATTTTTGTATTTGTGCCTTCCTTGTCGCTACATATCCAGCTTTACATCACCCTAATTCATTCTACTCTAAGAATGTCTCACAATAATTAAGTCACTCTTAGGATGCCTCAAAATAATGCAGTCACTCTTAGGACGCCTCAAAATGATGCAGTCACTCTTAGAATGCCTCAAAATGATGTAGTCACTGTTCAGGTGCTTCAAAGTAATGCAGTCACTCTTAGAATGGCTCGAAATAATGCAGTCACTCTTAGGATGCCTCAAAGCAATGCAGTCATTCTTAGAATGCCTCAAAATGATGCAGTAATTCTTAGAATGCCTCACAATAATGCAGTCACTCTTAGAATGCCTCAAAATGATGCATTCACTCTTAGGATGCCTCACAATAATGAAGTCACTCTTAGGATGCCTCAAAATAATGCAGTCACTCTTAGGATACCTCACAATAATGCAGTCATTCTTAGAATGCCTCAAAATAATGCAGTCATTCTTAGAATACCTCAAAATATTACAATCACTCTTAGGGTGCCTCGAAGTAATGCAGTCACTCTTAAGGTACCTCACCAAAATATTTGTTTTTTAGGAACCTCATGAGGAAGATAGTTTTGTAACTTTATGTTACCTCATCTGAATACCGCTTCTCGGGTACCTTGCCAAAACACATTAGTTTAAGGTTCCTCACCGCAAAGTATTTGCTCTTGTGATACCTCACCAGAATAAGTTGCTTTAAGTTATTTGGCCATTTGAAATCAGATCCTTATAATTTTCTGATGATTCCAAATAACACCCTTGTCTGATGCTTTCTGTTTTACTTACAGCCAGCGGCAATCAACCTCTGCCTTCCAGTGAGTAACGCATTCATCTTATTTTACTATATAATCTATAGCAAAATACCGCAGAAGATTGCATGAATAATGAAAAACAAGATTGTAGCAGAATTAGATCTGAAATTCTAGCAGAAATGACATGAGAGAGCGGGAGAAACAATGTTTTCTGACTGTTTGGGAGTTTAACCCTTTATTTTTTACTGACAAGATACGTATCCACCCATACCTATTTCTGTGATGTTTAATAAGGTCTAGATAAATAAAGACTCTACACCTACTTATGTGATGTATAATAATGACTAGATAAGTATAGACTCCAAGCCTATCTATGTGATGTATAATAATGACTAGATAAGTATAGACTCTAAACCTATTTAAGTGATGAATAATGGATAGATACATATATACTCCAAGCCTGTTCTTGTGATGTTTAATAGTGACTAGATAAGTGAAGACTCTTAACCTATTTATGTGATGTATAATAATGACTAAATAAGTATAGACTCTAAACCTATTTAAGTGATGAATAATGGATAAATAGATACATATATACTCCAAGCCTGTTCTTGTGATGTTTAATAGTGACTAGATAAGTGAAGACTCTTAACCTATTTATGTGATGTATAATAATGACTAGATAAGTATAGACTCTAAACCTATTTAAGTGATGAATAATGGATAGATAGATACATATATACTCCAAGCCTGTTCTTGTGATGTTTAATAGTGACTAGATAAGTGAAGACTCTTAACCTATTTATGTGATGTATAATAATGACTAAATAAGTATAGACTCTAAACCTATTTAAGTGATGAATAATGGATAGATAGATACATATATACTCCAAGCCTGTTCTTGTGATGTTTAATAGTGACTAGATAAGTGAAGACTCTTAACCTATTTATGTGATGTATAATAATGACTAGATAAGTATAGACTCTAAACCTATTTAAGTGATGAATAATGGATAGATAGATACATATATACTCCAAGCCTGTTCTTGTGATGTTTAATAGTGACTAGATAAGTGAAGACTCTTAACCTATTTATGTGATGTATAATAATGACTAAATAAGTATAGACTCTAAACCTATTTAAGTGATGAATAATGGATAAATAGATACATATATACTCCAAGCCTGTTCTTGTGATGTTTAATAGTGACTAGATAAGTGAAGACTCTTAACCTATTTATGTGATGTATAATAATGACTAGATAAGTATAGACTCTAAACCTATTTAAGTGATGAATAATGGATAGATAGATACATATATACTCCAAGCCTGTTCTTGTGATGTTTAATAGTGACTAGATAAGTGAAGACTCTTAACCTATTTATGTGATGTATAATAATGACTAAATAAGTATAGACTCTAAACCTATTTAAGTGATGAATAATGGATAAATAGATACATATATACTCCAAGCCTATTTATGTGATGTATAATATTGACTAGATAAGTATAGACTCTTAACCTATTTAAGTGATGAATAATGGATAGATACATATAGACTCCAAGCCTATTTATGTGATGTATAATATTGACTAGATAAGTATAGACTCTTAACCTATTTATGTGATGTATAATGTCTAGATACATATAGACTCCAAGCCTGTTCTTGTGATGTTTAATAATGACTAGATAAGTATAGACTCTTAACCTTTTTATGTGATGTATAATAATGACTAGATAAGTATAGACTCTAAACCTATTTAAGTGATGAATAATGTCTAGATACATATAGACTCCAAGCCTGTTCTTGTGATGTTTAATAATGACTAGATAAGTATAGACTCTTAACCTATTTATGTGATGTATAATAATGACTAGATAAGTATACACTCTAAACCTATTTAAGTGATGAATAATGGATAGATACATCTAGACTCCAAGCCTGTTCTTGTGATGTATAATAATGACTAGATAAGTATAGACTCTAAAACTATCTATGTGATGTATTATACTGTCTAGATACATATAGACTCTAAACCTATTTGTGTGAAAATTTGCTCGTCAGGATTGCTTGCCCACTGCTTTCCTGTTTGATTTTATCTCAGCAGGTTTGAGGAATAATGATCATGCTTGATATCTCGACAGCATTTTGTTGTAAGATTTGATTCTACTCACATTAATGAACTTTTGTTATATATATATATATATATATATATATATATATATATATATATATATATACATACATATATATATATATATATATATATATACACATTTCCTTCACAGTTGCATGCTACACCGCTCTTGGCCTTTCTGACGGCACCATTCACAACGGAGCATTCTCATCTACACCATCCAGGGAGGGATACGGCCCCGAATTGGCCCGTCTCAACACCGCAGAGGATGCCAGAACATGGAAGCCAGTCCTTAACAATGAACACCAGTGGATACAGGTGGACTGCCCAGCGGAAGAGATCATTACAGGTGTGGTCATCTCTGGAGACGCCGAATCCCAGAGCTATGTTTCACGATTCACAGTTCAGTACTCAAAGGACGGAATCACTTTTGAGGATGTCCTTACCGAAGATGGCATCAGACAGGTGAGGCAGTTTGAAATTGATATCGTCAATAAAACGAACAGATTTTGAAAACTCACCTCTAGATTATTAATACCGATCCGATACTTGTTCAGAAACTGTAGTCTGAGTGTAAGATTCCAAGAGATTGTATACATATCCATTAGCCTGTAATAATTAGGGCAGAATATAAACTAACATACTTCAGACACAGAAAGCTATTTCATTTCGGTGTTTGTGGGACTTTCTTAAATTAAATTTAATCTGCCCTCTCAGCCGGTCAACGAAACAAGATTGATAACTTCCCTAGACATATTCCTGTACGCACATAAGTATCCATATTCTCCAGATAGATAATTAAATTAGCATATGTTGTAATGTTTGATTAATATATCTCACAATATTCTTTCCATCTGAGCTGATATTACTATCAGGATAGCAACACAAACAATTACATACCTTTTAGTCATATTTATTTACATATCCAATACATAGCTTTACAGATGAGCTCTCTGTGTCATCCAATACAGTTGGTAATAGGTGTTGATATATTCATATTTCATAATAATTTGTTGTTTCATTATTATTATTATTATTATTATTTCTATCTCAATTTTCAATTTCATATTACTTTTTCTTAATTTTGTACAAGTTAAATACAATATAGCAGAACGGTTGGAAAAATGAACTTATAAAGGGCACTAGAACACAGAAATGACTGTTACTAAGCTAGTGAACATGTAAAAACAAAAATCAAATACAGAAATCAAATACATTGTGGAGCCTGGTGGCCAATTGGCTAAGGCGTCGGACTCGTGATCCAAGGATTGCTGGTTCCGTTCCTGCCTCTAGTTCATTATCTTGTGTCCTTGGGCAAGATGCTTTATCTCAATTGCCTCTCTTCACCCAGGGGTTGAATGGGTACCTGTGATGTTACTTGTCATTGGGCACAGTACTGTATGTTACTGCAGCCGACTGGAGGGACTGTCTCTGTGACAGGTTATCGTTGACCAGGGGTAATATAACGTCTGTAATGCCCCTTGAGACCTATTGCTGGTGTCGAGCGCTATTTGAAAATCCAATATAATTATTATTATTATTTACCCTATAGGCATTCCTTGGTAATGATGATGCCACCTCGCCCAAGGCAGTCTTCTTTGACAACGAGCTGAAGGCCTTACAGATCCGTCTGTTGCCAGTCCAATGGAACAATGACATCGCTCTTAGCTTTGAACTGCTCGGCTGTAGAGGTTCGCACAAGCTTACATTCTTCAGATATCGTATGCGAATAACAACTCAAACAAGACAAGAAACGATCCTGATTAAGACCATTCTTTTTACTTAAGTTACAACAAAAAATTAATTGAAAAGCAAAACACTATAGGTCAACAAACATCATCTCTGTTAACATTATTTTGCGAAAGCCAGTCTGTTGTCAAGTTGTGAACTGACTCCAGCCAGCAAAACCCTCAAAATAAGTTAATGAGAGGATTCAGCACCGTTCTATGGTAAGCGTTCTCTGGTCGCCTGCAACGGGCATCAGCTTTTATATAACAAGAGACCCCGAATGATGCATGAATGTTTCGTGCGTTTTGTTTTCATAGTTTAGTTGCAGATTGTGAGACGACGTAAGGTTCGTAGTCTATCTTGCAGTGAATAAATCTACGCACCTAGAGATCGATTATTTGTTACCAAGGTTCACTTTCTTAAGATCAATATCAATTGATTGAAATATTTAGGTGTTTCCCATCTTCCTTGCATTTAATTATTTTATAACTATACATAGATCTATTTATCTATGTTATATATAACTCATGGATGTAAGTCAAAGTGATTTATCTGAATAAATCAATAATCTTTTTGACAATAGGTGTGAATCCATGTGAGTCAAGTCCTTGCCAGCATAATGGAAACTGTTACATCGCTAATAATGCAGATGGATATGCTTGCAGCTGTGTACCAGGCAGAGGAGGAAAAGATTGCACAGAAGGTAATAGAGCTGAGCTCTTCAGCAAGATGTTGTAGCTCATAATGTAATGTGATGCCTGATAAGGTGATGTCATGTGTCCTGTCAGATCTCTATGGTGTGTGATGTCAAAACTCTTCAGTGTGAAGCTGGAGCTCATTTTGTAATGTGATGCCTGATGTGATGTCATGTGTGATGTCAGCACTCTTCAGTGTATGATGTCAAAACTATTCAGTGTGATGTTGTAGCTCATTATGTAATGTGATGCCTGAATATGTGATGTAATGTGACCCGTCAGAGCTCTTCAGAGTGTGATATCAAACTCTTCAGTGTGATGTTGTAGCTGATTATGTGATGTCATGCCTCATAATGCCTTGTCCAGTCAGAGCCCTTCAGCGTGTGATATCAAAACTCATCAGTTTGATGTTGCTGATTATGTGATGTGATGCCTCATAATGGCATGTCCTGTCAGAGCTCTTCAGAGTGGGATGTCAAAACTCTTTAGTGTGATGTTTTAGCTGATTATGTGATGTCATGCCTCATAATGCCTTGTCCAGTCAGAGCTCTTCAGCGTGTGATATCACAACTCATCAGTTTGATGTTGCTGATTATGTGATGTGATGCCTCATAATGGCATGTCCTGTCAGAGCTCTTCAGAGTGGGATGTCAAAACTCTTCAGTTTGATGTTGCTGATTATGTGATGTGATGCCTCATAATGGCATGTCCTGTCAAAGCTCTTCAGCGTGTGATATCACAACTCTTCATTTGATGTTGCTGATTATGTGATGTAATGCCTCATAATGGAATGTCCTGTCAGAGCTCTTTAGAGTGTGATGTCAAACTCTTCAGTGTGATGTTGTAGCTGATTCAGAATGTGATGTCATGTGTCATGTCAATGCACTTCAAAGTGTGATATCAAAACTCTTTGGTGTGATGGGAAACTAAATGAATTACAATCTCATGGTTCAGTATTTAAATTGCTTGGAATTGTTAGAGTTTGATCACATTCCAATCATATCCCGAGCCAAACCTGGTAGTTTTGTCAACTATTCATAAATGATCCACCTACCTTGTGAAACTGTATTAAATTCAAGTTTTTTCCTGTTTTGGGCAAATTTTTGCCATTTGTGGTCAAAATTTGTGTTTAGAGTTTACCTTAAATGTTTACTTATTTTACTTTGTCTTCTCTCAATAGAATTTGCTACCTGTGAAGTGGCCTCTGGACCTCACTATATTACATTTGACGGCAACAGTTACGATTTTGCTGGGGAGTGTGAGTTCATACTCTCTCAGAGTTCTGATGCCGATATTCCTGAATACAGCATCACCATCGTCAACGTAGCCAAGGATAACGAGACAATCGCTCCTGAGAGGAGGGACGTGCACATTACTATATCAGATATGGTGAGTACTAGGGAATAAATAATAAATGAATACTCCCCCCCCCCTCAGGCTGTCAGTCACTTGCTTGGTGAGGAGGGGGTCTGGAATGTTCTCCTTCAGGTTGTCAGTATGATAATGTAAGCCCTGGCATGGCGTTGCAGTTTATTTCCAAAGAATGAGTAAATTTACAGTAGCACTTTTATGAAAACCACCGGCCAATGTTTGTGTAAAAACTCCTGAGCCTTTGTGCTTTGAAAGTGTTATTAAAACATCTTTGTGAAAGAACTAAACGAACAAGGTGGCAGAATGGGTGGGTGGGGGAGCCATGGAATATGATAGTGTCAACAAGACAGTCACAGATTGGGTTTAGGTGGGAAGGTCTGGTATTAGCTAACAGAGAAAACTTGCTGTTCAGTTGTTAAGTATCTCATGTTATATTGAACTCCATGTTGTTGTAGCTGTTATTAGTGGTAGTATCATCAGTTAGTGTTGTATTAATATCAATCCCAATTGTTCCCATCTTTGACAGCAATGGAGCATTTCAGTGAAAATGGAACCTGTTAACACAATATGTATATCATTGTTAGTTGTCCTTTAATAATAATAACGTGGAAATGTTCTCCCTCAATGGAATTGAGTTCATTGTTCGCTGCTAATGGTTTCCTGACTGCCATTTTATTGTTTTACAATTTGTTGTTACTTGCAGAGAATTGATTTGGTAGAGGGAGCCATATTTGTGGATGATGAAAGAATCTCCTTGCCTCTCAAGAATGACTTCTTTGAAATTACAGAGAGTGGCTTCGGATTGGTAAGTAATCACTCCACGTTTTATGGGATGAATCTTTGTAACCATTTCATTTAAGCCGATGAAATTATTTCTCGTTGGAACCTCTTGGAGGTCGGTCATCTTTAAGATTAAGAATCATATCTTTATAATCAAAGGAATTTCAAAATTAACTCTTTGTGATCTGATGGCATATACCTTGCTAATTTTCTTCATAGCACGAAGGTTCTTGGAGCTGTTTAAGTCTCTGTCTCGAATCTTCTCTTCAGTGAGATGTCATCATCTTCATTGCATATGCAGTATCATATCACTGTATATACTATGATATAGATATATATTATAACATACCTACGTATACTATGTATGATATTTCTATATAGACTATCATATTTCTATATATTGTACTATGCTATTGTTATATATACTAACAATTCTATATATACGATTTTATTTGAGATATATTTTTACTATATTTCTTGACTACCTTATGTACAATCAACTGTCTACATCTGCTTTAGTATTTCTATGTGTACTGCCATTATTGATATATGCGATATTATGTCTGTTTACACTATCATATGTACATACATCTACATATACTCTATATTTCTATGTACATATGTATATGTGTACACTATCATATGTACATACCATGTATCTACATATATATTTCTATATATATTAATATATATATATATCATATTTCTTATATGCTGTCATATTTCTATGTGACCTGCCATGATTGATATATGCTATAATATTTTTGTATGCACTATCATATTGCTACAAACTACGTTTCTATGTATACTCTTATGTTTCTATATTTATTTATATCATATTTCTCTATATGCCAACATATCTCTCGATTTGCTATCATATTTCTATATATGCCATCATATTTCTTTGTGCACTCTCATATTGTGACAAACTATGTATATATATATATATATGTACTCTATGTTTCCATATATAAATATATTTATATATATATCTCTATATGTTATCATATTGCTCTATATGCTATCATATTTCTCTTTATGCTATCATCTTTCTCTTTATGCTATCATATTTCTAAACGTAATGTCATATCTCCACATATGCTATCATATTTCTACAGGTTGTTGAAACATTTGCTGGCCTTACCGTCAGGTGGAACAGACGTAAACGAATCTCAGTTGAAGTACCTCAGTCTTTCAAGAACCACGTTTCTGGTCTCTGTGGAAACTTTAACGACGATGCTAAAGATGACTATATGAAACCAAACGGTGTGCTGGTCAGTAATCACCTGTCTTCTCATTATCTGTAATATTTGAAATCAGGTAGATCATTTGGATTCCTTGAGCTAAGAGGATGCTTTAATAGCTTAGATGATTCTTAGATGTTTTGATTTGGACAATTACACTGTGCTAAGAGGATGCTTTTAAAGCTTAGAGGATGCTTAGATGTTCTGATTTGGAAGATAACACTGTGCTAAGAGGATGTTTTAATAGATTAGAGAATGCGTAGATGTCCTTATTTGGAAGATAACACTGTGCTAAGAGGATGTTTTAATAGATTAGAGGATGCGTAGATGTTTTGATTTGGACAATGACACTGTGCTAAGAGGATGCTTTAATAGCTAAGAGGATGATTAGATGTTCTGATTTGGAAGAAAACACTGTGCTAAGAGGATATTTTAATAGATTAGAGGATGTTTATATGTTCTGATTTGGACGATAACACTTTCAGAATCATTAACCATATTGTTTCATTTAGATGGTTGATGTTGAATGGAGTTTTGCAACACTGGTTCATATATTAGCTGTCCATGAGTTAATGTACACAATTCAACCAGAATTGTGTTTTTAATGATATGAAAGGGAATTGTATAACAAATTTGATGTTTGCAATCAAATAACAATAAAATATATGATTTTGAATTGAACAGCAATTTGCCCTTTTTTGTTGTCGTTGTTGTAATGACATAATTTTGAACCGAGAGACCAGCAGAATGTATCATTGAATATCATTCATGTGACAACTAGGAATTGTATGATAAAATGAGTTGTTTGCTTACAAGCATTAATAGGACTAGTGAAATATATTGTGTTCTTAATTGTAATGTTCATGTTGTATTTGAAGGCGGATCTTGTAATGAGCTTCGCTCTAAGCTGGGCTGTGGATACAGAGTCTTGTACATGGTGTCCTAAATGCATCGACCAGTGTAACAATGATGAAAGCAGAGAACAGTCTCAGACACTGTGCAGAATCTTAATGGATACCAGAGGTAGCTACGAATAATCAATTCTTCAAATTCACTTTAAAGAATCGAAATATCAGATGTAGTATTTTCTTTAATAAAGGCAGTCAAGCAAACTTACTGTAAGACCGTCAATAATGGTCAATTACTGTTAGGCATTGCCAAGCAGTCTATTAGAGCATTTGTGGGATACCGTATGTCATTTCCTCTGCAAAGATGAGAAATAATCAAATACTTTTTCTGACAAGTTTGATGATTTGGTTTGAATTTTATTTCCTCTCCACAAGGACCATTCTCTGGCTGTATGAGGGTCATGAACCCACAATGGTTCTATGAGAATTGTCTGACCGATGTTTGTGCTGACTACCCGGACACCACCCACTTCTGCGACCTCCTGGACGATTTTGCTGCCCGCTGTGCCCTCATTGGTGCCCCAGCAGAAAACTGGAGGCACGATGTACCTAAATGCGGTGAGAAAATCCATCTATTTAGTAATACATAGTTCAACTAGCAGTGATTCATCACTGGTCACTTTACACTCCTGCCGGCAAAGAAAGAAAAGTAACAGAGAGACCGTTTAAACACTGGAGAACCATTATTGACGTTTTTGAATGTGACTTCAGTGTCAGGTTAAATACCATTAAAGGCGGGATCTGAAGGATGTCTTACTCCTTTTGATAGCATTTGACACTTCAGTTATTTAGTCATGTATCTGATCTCATCATTGACAGCTATTGCCTGTGCACCTGGACTCATCTACAATGCCTGCTCATCTCCTTGTACTGATACATGTGGTAACCCTTACGCTTCCAAGAGATGTTCAGTGAAAGGATTTGTTGAAGCTTGCGGCTGTGCTGATGGTCTGGTCTTACAGAATGGAATGTGCGTAGAGCCTAGCCAGTGTGGAAGCTCGTACCAGGGACGGTACTTCTTGGTGAGTACTCAGTAAATGTGGGTAGGGCCTAGCCAGTGTGGAGGCTCATACCAGGGACATACTTCTTGGTGAGTACTCAGTAAATGTGTATAGAGCCTAGCCAGTGTGGAGGCTCATACCAGGGGCCATACTTCTTGGTGAGTACTCAGTAAATGTGTATAGAGCCTAGCCAGTGTGGAGGCTCATACCAGGGGCTATATTCGTGGTGAGTACTCAGTAAATGTGGGTAGGGCCTAGCCAGTGTGGAGGCTCATACCAGGGGCTATACTTCGTGGTGAGTACTCAGTAAATGTGCATAGAGCCTAGCCAGTGTGGAGCCTCATACCAGGGGAAATACTTCTTTGTAATGCTGGGTGAATGAGTATAGGACAGCACCAGTAGGGGTTCGTAATGGGGCGATAATAATCAGCGAATGTATGTGGAGCTCTTGTAGTGTGTACCAAATTTGCTGATAGTTTAGAAGTCATATTCGCGATAATCAGAATCTCTCCATATTAAGATCCATCAGTTGCTTATGTACCCTAAGGATGACAAGGTTTTTTACCCCCCCCCCCTTTGTTTTTTTGGTTATAGCCTTTTGCTCACTTCATCACCGAAGGGTGTACTGAGAAGTGTTCAAGTCGAGCTGGTGGTGCAACGTCTTGTACTTCCCTCAGCTGCAACAGGAAAGCGACATGTGGTGTACAGAATGGATACTATGGCTGTCATTGCCAAGAAGGATACTTTGGAAATGGACAAGACTGCACTGGTATGTAAATTCACCCACTACTGCACTGTAATGTAAATTCACCCACTTCTGCACTGGTATGTTCATTCCCCATAACTGCACTGGTATGTACATTCCCCACTTCTGCACTGGTATGTACATTCCCCACTACTGCACTGGTATGTACATTCCCCCACTACTGCACAGGTATGGACATTCCCCCACTGCTACATTGGTATGTAAATTCACACACTACTGTACTGGTATGTACATTCCCCATAACTGCACTGGTATGTACATTCCCTACTACTGCACTAATATGTACATTCCCCACTAATGCACTGGTATGTAAATACATCCACTACTGCAATGGTATGTAAATTCACCCAATACTGCACTGATTTGTGCATTCCTCACTACTGTACTGGTATGAACATTCCCTCCCTTATGCTTTGGTATGTACATTCCCCCACTACTGCACTGTTATGTACATTCACCCATTACTGCACTGGTATGTACATTCCCCCACTACTTCACTGGTATGTATATTCCCCTTCTACTGCACTGGTATGTACATAGCCCCATTACTGCACTTGTATGTACATTCCCCCACTACTAAACTGGTATGTACATTCCCCGCTACTGCACTGGTATGTACATTCCCCGCTACTGCGCACTGGTATGTACATTCCCCACTATTGCACTGGTATGTACATTCCCCCACTACTGCATTGGTATGTACATTCCCCCTACTACTGCACTGGTATGTACATTCCCCCTACTACTGCACTGGTATGTACATTCCCCCTACTACTGCACTGGTATGTACATTCCCCTCACTACTGCACTTGTATGTACATTCCCCCACTACTAAACTGGTATGTATATTCCCCGCTACTGCACTGGTATGTACATTCCCCGCTACTGCGCACTGGTATGTACATTCCCTGCTACTGCGCACTGGTATGTACATTCCCCCACTACTGCATTGGTATGTACATTCCCCCTACTACTGCACTGGTATGTACATTCCCCCTACTACTGCACTGGTATGTACATTCCCCCTACTACTGCACTGGTATGTACATCCCCCCACTACTGCAGGTATGGAAAAGTTAGTTTTCCTCTTGCATGAATAGGGAGGACAGTATCATGATCTTAGTTTCACTGTATATTTCTCAACCCCACAAAGTTTCTACTGTTTTTTGATGGGTGAATTCTTTATCAGTTGTGTTCTTCTAGATTGAGCAACTAATCATAACATGTTTTTTTTTTTATATCATTTTCTATCATTTTCATCAGTTATTTCTGGTGGGACCACAGAGAGCGTTCGGTGCGAGGGGGAGACTTTCAGTCTAGAATGTCCGAATAAATTTATCAACATCATAGACGTCAAGTATGGTCGTAATCATGAATCAGGCTGCGCTAGCGACATTCCACTGTTCCCAGGCCAGCAGTGTTCCGCCAACATTGCTTCCTACATTGTACCATTACTCTGTCAAGGAAAATCGACTTGTGAATTCCCGATTTCATCTGACGTGTTCGGAGATCCCTGTTATGGTGTCGCCAAAGAGCTGATTGTTCATCACAAGTGTGTTGACGTACCCAGTGCCCCAATGTTCATTGGAAACTATGAACTAGGAGTCTATCAAGATCAGACACTCAATATGGATTGCGGGAATCGATACTTGAATATCGAGGAAGCCCACTACGGACGAGATTCCTGCTTCTCAGAAACTGCCTATGGAGTCATCCTTAAGGAATGTCAAGGCAAGAATTCCTGCAAGGATCTCAAGGTCTCAGAGCAACTGTTTGGAAACCCTTGCCCTGCAGAAATCAAAAAGGTGAGCCACTTTTGGAGTGAGAGTAGAAAAGAAAAAGACAGAAAGAACACTTGCTGTGGGCCGGTGCAGCACAAATATCCTGAAATGAGTGTCATCATGTTAATTAAAGTCCAGAAATGCTAGCAAAACATTATTGCAGTCGCTAGGGATTGAATTTGAAAAAGAGCTGCAATTGATATTTGGTATTCAGATGTAAATTGAATATCGGATGGTGCCAAACCTTTGTCAGACCAAGTTTCATATGAAACATAATCAAGTCTAGGGCGAGTGTCATCTGATATCAGTCTGGATATTTGAAAACGTTAAACCACATATAAAGCCTGATATGGGATCATAAATGGTCTAAAACACAATGACAAAGACATTTCCTAAGAGCATCTTTACTTGTCTACTGTTTTTATGAAAAGATTACAATTTCGTTTTCCCCCAATTGCAGCTTTCAGTTCTGTTTTCGTGTACGCTAGTAGCAATTCCACTGGAGAGGATCATTGAACAGCACCCATGCTTCGATGCTCCTTGTCAGAATGGAGGGGAGTGCATTCAGGCTGCCAATGAAGACCGATATGTCTGTACATGTACTCTAGGATTTACTGGAAAGAATTGCCAGAGTAGTAAGTTCACTCTCAAAATATCAAAATGTTAAAACATTGATCACTTCCTTATGGTGCCAGGCTTCAACACTACGTCGCGACAATCTGTATAAAGCAATATGAGCTTCATCAACAAGGCAAGATGGCGGACTTGAGTAGAACTAAGCTTATTACTGACAGCGTGAAATACACTGGCTTCAAACACCGCAAATATTATAGAGCAAGCATTTGTAAAATTTACTAGTAGGACTTAACACTGAAAAAGAAACTGGGCTGTAGATATGTGGTCCTTAAAGGTGTGCCCTAATTGACAACCACTTCTGATATGAATATGAAACCTTAAGGAACATTTGTCATTTGTGAAATCCTTATATCTTTCCTGTATCTGCAATTATTTTAAATTTGGTAATCCATCTCGTAAACTATTATGCTGAAAACCCGAGTCAAATGTGTTCTATATTACATCAGCACTACATTAGTATCTGAGCTAAATTTAGCTGTGAACAGATTCTCTCTTGCGTTGCTTTGAAGAAATGAGAAGGCAGAGCTAAAGTTCCTCATCTGCAGAATAAAGGCAGTCGTAACTGGAAAACAAACAGTGATCGATTGGTTGTCTTTTTTCATTCTAAAGCATTCATATGGCAAAGAATATTGAAATATTGAAAGTGCAAATACTTTTAAACTGGTATGCTGTACTGGCCCCAAATATGCCAGATATTCAAATATGGTCACATTTGGTCAAAATTCTTAACCTGTTTTAATTACCACCTTGAAAGAAATGTACCTTACTGGGACATTCATTCATTTGGTGTGTTCATTTAGAATGTCTGGGAATAAGTTGGAGAACAAAGATCTCCAGAATAGGACTTTTTGAAAACATTTAAAGCAATTAAAGCTTGCTGTAAATTGTGCCTCTACAGACTACCTTAAAACTCTAAACATGACAATTGACAGAACAGGTTGTCTGTAGCTTTTTTATGCTGTTTAACGGTTTACATGATCTATTATTTCCATCATTATTCTTACAGAGGAGGCAATCTGCAGGATATCAGGAGCCACTCACGTGGAAACCTTTGACAACGCCGAGTTTCGTGTAGATGGAGACTGTCTGTTTACTGCCATCAAGAATTGTAACCCAGATGGGCCGCAGTTCGAAGTTGATATTCAAGGAGAGAAGTTTTCCAAAGACTCCAACACTTCCTGGGTTCAGGCAGTTGCTATCAAAGTTTTTGACAGGGTATGCTGACTTCGTTTTCTTGGGAGAGGAAGAAATAGCGTAATAATTACAATCAACTAGTATAATTAGGAATATTAAGAAGCACACAATGATAGGTTTTCGCTTTCAAAGTAAGCAGTAACGGATTTAACGTCTCGACCAAAACAGTTCGGTATATTTTACCCGCAAAGATCGGAATGTGTATGGGACACCAGTAGGATTAAGGAGCAAACAGTAGGATAGCTACAGTGGATAAATAGGGACATACGGAAATATAAAGAAGGGTCCCTAAATCTCAAAATGTTGATATTTTACCTCAACATTTTGACTTTTAAAGTCAAGATTATGACTTATTTTCCACCTAAGTTTAAGTCAATTTTTTTCTTTCCTATGTCCCTATTAAGCCACCGTAAAAACCAGACCTAAGATTTTTAAAGAGGACTATTTCCACATTTCATTTGTGACAAACATGAAAAGTAGTTGTTAAATATCAACACCACTCATAACCATCATTATCAGTAGCTAGAACTGGGAAAACTTCTTTCTTTTTTCTCAATTTGCTATTTTACTGGAATTGATGATGTTTTCGTTTTAATTTTGTTTATTCTAGGAAATTAGCCTGAAACAGAATAAGAAGATCCGTCTGGACGGAAGAAACGCCTTTGCTCCTCTCAACATCGCTGATGGTTCGGTATCTCTCAGGAGAGCTGGCAAGTACTTGGTAAGAACAGCAGACAATTCTTTGTCATATTTTCTGGGATACTGAGAAAGAAGTAGAAAATAGTGAATGATTGCTAGATTGGTGTTACCTCTCCATTTTAGACTATCTTTACTTACCATAGTGCATTCCAACACTATCGGCAGTATAGATGTATTCAGCCTTCTGCTGAATTAATATCCAAAGTGAAGCTTTGTGTTAGCATCCACAGAGAGTTTATGATGTTATTCTGACTTTTAGAAAACAGGAGATATATTTCCTCAGCTAGTTTAAGAACCTTCATACCATTCACTTTGTTTTAATTTAGCAGAGTAAAAAATTAACGACCACCTCACCTCACCCGCCCCTCCCCCACCCTTCCCTCCACCCCCTCTTCTCACCACCTCCTATTAATCCATCACTTAAATTGGTTTCAGATTGTCAACACAGACTTTGGTCTGACCCTGAAGTGGGATGGTCATCACCGCCTGCAGGTTTATCTGGCATTAACGGAAACCATCAGGCCGTGTGGTCTCTGTGGTAACTTCAACAACAGATACGCAGATGACTACATCATGAGAGGAGACCTTCCTGTAAGTGTATATAAAGCAGCCAATCTGTGTTAACAGAGCGAGTTAAGCTATGAAACACTGTCAGTTGGTCGGACACCTTGTTGTCAGTTTGGATCAGCTATATTCGCTAATCAGTTATCACCAGCGATGAGAGCATTATTACACTTTTCGTCTGTCATGTCTGATCTGTATGATGGGGGCAACTCACTAACTCCTCACCCCGGCTGAAGTCAAATCTAGTATTAGGAACAAGGTATTCGATGACACTTAATAACGTGAAGCACACCATCCCCAACAGCTGATCAAACTACAAAACATCCACAGTTTGACTGATGCTATGTCAATGTTGTAATTGTTTAGTAATATAATGAATCATGCCATCAAAATTCACATGATGTGTAAGAAGAATCTCAATGAATTGGTAGCCCTTGAGAGAGACTTTTTTAATATTCTCTTAATCTAGGCACCTAATCTGGGCACATTCATCCAAAGCTGGGTGGCTGAGACTGATGATTGTGAAATCTGCCGAGACTGTACGAGGGCAGATCCTTGCGAAGGAGACAAGAGAAAAACTCAGGTTGCAACGAGAGCTTGCAGCATCATCGCTGACGAGGATGGTGGGTATTGTTAGAGGATGAAATGAGGCATTGTCAATCAGAGAAACCAATTTACCTGATGACCAATGAGTGCTTGCTTCCAGAATCAAATGAGCTCCACCAATAGGAGAAATATCAATTACTCATATCCCACCAGTACAGTTCCATTCAATTACTTTTATAACACAGAACTGAAGAAAGATGTAAACCTCCATTTTGTTTGAGAGGCTTAAATGTAACAATCAAATCATACAAATACGCTGGGGGGGGGGCTTGACCATTTCCTGGGAGGGCGTCTTGTTACTATCTAAGCGGAGCGCCACCATAGTAGGCGCGCAGCGTACCATTTTGTTTTTTTTTTTTAGCTACAAAGGCCTCCTAGATTGTTGGAAATGACACTTCCCAGGCCTCTAAGCTGCTCTAAAGTTTTCTCAACATCCTTTATTTTGAGATCCCATGTCTTGGTATGGTCATCAAATAGTTTAGTGAAATAGAAAGAAAAAAACAGTCTGGTAAGTTACTTTGAAATATCATGACATATCTTCTGTGAGTTTGACACCGGCATTGACAAATCTGCAAATTGCGCGTGGAAAATAAGGAAAGATTGACTGGGCTTTCAGCCAAGTAACATACTGAAATGACCGAACTATATGTCACACTGATATCAAAGATTGCGTCTGAAATATTATTAGGGTACTAGGCTCATAGGCGTAGGAGGCAGGGGGCTGGGTGCTGCAGCCCCAACCAAATATTTTTTTTTGAAAATTCGGGCAATATGGTGAGAATTGTTCGGGCACCTACTGAAAGAAAAATAACTTGCAAAGTGTTTTAGAATGGTTAAACTTATATTATCATTATTGTAACGACTTCCCCAAAAATTATGACTAATATGGAAGGGTAATAACATGGCAAATGATTTGTTGTAATTGGCATGCGATGTAATAACCGATGCATGCCTATATGATATGTACATTAACATGTTGAACGCGCGCGAAGCCCACAAAAAAGTTTGGTTATATTTTCGGGCAATACATCCAAACAAATCCCGGTGCTTTTGAGGTGTTTCTAACAGATACCAAGCTCATTAGAAGTGTTCTTAATTAATTGAGCAATTTTGTGGGCTTTGTTGGTTTTGATTACAGGAGGTGGTATTTACTCTCACCTTCCAATGTAAACATATCTAGGTATATATATATCTATACATATAACATGTGCATCATAAAACATCTATATCACGGCTGCAGTTACAGTCATCAAGAATTACATTGTTAAAGACTGGTATTACATAGTGTATATTACAGGGGTAATATCATTGTTAGGTACTATTTTTGTGACACATGATATATCATAGAGATACGTGAATTGACCTAGAAAGCGCCGGTCTGGATTGAGGATTACTCTAAACGTGTCACCAACCGTGAGATTCTCTGCCATTCGATGAAACTTGCGTGGAAACATCTGAAGGCTTTGTGACATATCTTTGGAATTTTCTTGACCCTTTTCTAACCTCTTCTTTTACTAGGACCACTGCATGCTTGCCACCAACTGGTGGATCCTTGGCCATTCAAGAAAGCCTGCATGAAGGACGTCTGCCTGACCCTTCCAAGCCAAGAGTTGGTGTGTCACATGATCGCTGAATACGTCGACAGGTGTCTAGAGGCCGGAGGAGAACCAGGCACATGGAGAACAGAATTCTTTTGTCGTAAGTTAACAATACATTACTCTGTCGTATCACATTAACGTTTCCTACTAATCTTTGATTAACTGTTACAACCATTCGACTGTCAATCTGCTATCTTTTCTAACACATGTCGATACTATCACATGATTGCTGAATATGTTGACAGGTGTCTAGAGGCTGGAGGAGGGCCAGTGCATGGAGAACAGAATTCTTCTGTCGTAAGTTAACGCTTCTAGGTTCTGCCACATTCACATTTCCTTTACTGTTACAACCATTTAACCTGTTAATGTGCTGATCTCTTCTCACAGCAATGCAGTGTCCGCTGGGACAGAGGTACACTATGTGTATGTCTGGTTGTGAGGATTCGTGTGGCAACCTAAATGCAAAGGCTTCCTGTCCTAACAGGTGCTATGAAGGTTGTGAATGTACAGATCCAGATCACGTCAAGGAAGGAGATCAGTGTATCCATCGCAAATCCTGCGGCTGCTCAGAGAGTGGAATGTACTATCCGGTGAGTTGGAATAAATCCCGGTTCAACTTTTTTAACCAATTATTATTTGAAAGAACAATTATATACAAAATTTTGTGTTTCAAAATAAATCCAAGAGAGATCGTTTACAATCGTAAGGATTCTTGTTTACTGATTTTTGAAGTGTTCTTCATTTTTGCCAGGTGGAATATGCATTTGCCAGGGATGGTTGCACCGGTCATTGTGAATGTCTGCCCGGTGGAGAGTTATGTTGCATGCCTCTAGCTTGTGGGCAGAATGCCCAATGTCAGATCAGGGACGGTGAGAGCAGCTGTTACTGCGATCCAGGCTATGGTGGTAATGGACTCATCTGTCAAAGTAAGCATTAACAATTTATAGTCTACAAACAGACGACCAGCTAATTCACAGTTCCAAACAGACCACAATCTAGTTGTATTCTTATTGTTAAACTGGACCCTAGCCTCACAGTCCAGTACTGCACCATTTCAAATTGGCCTGTATCCATCTCATATAGGTACTGCACCATCCCAAACCTACTCGCTCCCCCCCCCACCCCCCGCCCACCTCCTCGTACTGCACCAATCCAAACCTATGACATTCTTATTGAACAATCCCAAACCTCTAACATCGATACTGTATCCCTCCAAACTGCCCCTCCCCCCCCCCCACTGGTTTTAATATTGCCAAACTGACCCATTCTCCATACATAAGGTCTGTGCTCATATGACTCCCCTCTTTTTTTCAGCCATCGAACATCCACTGCACGCATTGGTATCTGCTGGTCAAACCGTCTATATGGACTGCGGTGACCTCTACATTCAGGTCCAGAGTGCTGTGTTTGGAGGTCTACAGAGCACCGGTGTGTGCACTGCCCTCCAATACCCAGACCAGGAATGCCCCGAAAGTGTCGATGCCGAAAATCAACTGCTGCCATTATGCGAAGGAAAACATTACTGTTCTGTAAGTGTTAATTCTGTTGATATATGTAACACTGCCCGCGCCTGTGAGTGTTCATGGTTGAAATATTGTCATGTGGGGTTGTCTTGTGGGGTTGTCTTGTGGGGTTGTCATGTGGGGTCGTCTTTATCTGGAGTCATACAAATTTGGCCATCAGTAGCTCCTTAAAAGTTAGATGTATCATCCTCTAATAAATTCAGGTGAGTGGGGAGACACTAGTGTTCATCATTAGTGTCTCCATCCTGTATAATACACATGTCGTCTACCAATTACATTTCTAGCGGCATGTTTTAAAATTGATGTTATATTTAGCAGTAGCCATCTCTTTATGATTAACTTATGAAGTGTGTTAGTATAGCACCAACATTACCTCCCTTCCTCTGATTGATGTCCATTGGCTTCCTGAAGTGTCAGTCATTTTACTGTCAAACAAACGTACTGAATATATTTCTGTTACAGGTTCCCGCCATTCCACGACGTTTCGGAGACATCTGCATCCACAAGTACAAATACCTGCAAGTCCAATTCGCATGCCAGTGGCGTCCTGCAGAACGTGAAATATACGGTGACATCACCGTGACGACCTGCCAGAATGAATACTTGGAGCTGAATTGCAGACACCAATTTGTGGATATCCTGTCGTCCAACTTCGGTCGAACAGCAGGTGCCGAAGTCTGTCCACACACCAAGGTCAGGGACCAGGACTGCCGAGCTGTTAAAGCACCAATGTTGATCAAGCTTAAGTGCCAGGGTAAACACCAATGTGAGATGAAAGCTAACGTTGAGGAGTTTGGAGGAGAGGATCCATGTCCCAAGACCTTTAAGTACTTGGAAGTAAGGTACCGGTGCACTCAAACTCCCGTCCTGCATTAAACGTACAAAATTTAAAAGAATGCTTTACCCACTAAGGTAAAAGAAAGATGAAACTTAAAATCTTATTATTTTTTGTTTAATGTAAAAAATTTACTTAAAAATAATAAACCCTACTTCCTGTATTTGGAAATATATTTAAGAGTTACTCTCAAAAGGAATCTTTATCACTTGGATAATGGAGAAATTTAAAAATCACTATTATTTACTCTAAGAATTGCTTTCATGAATATTTGTTTGTCCACAAATGATATTTGGTATAAAGGTTGCACTGGCTCTTAGCCTTACATTAATAAACGTAACAATCATACAGTTTTTGCTTTTATCATTTAAGCGATAAATTATTTCAGAATAGAATAGATCACACTTAATATTTCATTTGTTCTCTTTTGTTCAAATATTTGAAGATTTCTTTTCCAATTCTAAAAGTATTTATTTGGTTACTCAAAAATCATGATAGGAAGAAACTGAATGTAGAGCACCATGGTAAAGTGACACCTATTCTCATTACAGAAACATTCTAAACAAACATTTATAATGGCAGCATAACTCTGTCGTAAAATTCATTACCTTACCCTGTAATCCTGTCCAGCAAAATGTTTGTTTCCTCTGCAAAGATATTTTAGTGTCATGTACCTGGTGTTTACTTTACTGGTCATGCTACTAAAATTAACACACAGAGTACCATCCAACTGGTGACCAAAGCCTTTCCACCGCTCACCGGTATTCCTTTGGTCAAACCGTAACAACGGTTAAAAGGACTGTTTTTCCAATTAAATATTAATATTATTAAAATATCTTTTCAGTACTTTTAAGGGAACAAAAAACTGCTGATAATTAACCACCCACTTACTAATATTCGTTTAGACACAAAACAGTTAAAGGTTTTTTTTCAGAAGGTCCATGGTAATCGTTATTCCCTTCTATCTCAAGACAACATCTAAAGGTCATCTATAGCTCTGGTATTCAAATTTCAAAGTGGAGGTCACGACACGTGTTAGGGTCACCAAAATATTTTGAAGGTCGCCAAGAAATGTGGAAAATCTTGAACATAAATTATTTTCAAAATTGCAAATTATAACACCATTTTGCAACTATGCCGGCACCCTTAATCATATATAGATTTCTTAAGGGGGAGGGGCGACAGTGTCCGCCGCTGGGGGTCTCAAAGATATTGTCACCAAGCAAAATAGTTTGAATACCAGCGATCTGTTGTAGTAGTTCATATCTTGCATCCTATTCACAATGAGCAATCGTTAACCTATCATTCGGCGGGCCAATTGCTTCCTATTTGACAATACCTACTTATTTTAATTATTTACCTCATTGATCATTGTAGATGACCTTGTCAACCACCTGCAAGTTACAGTATCTTATCCAAGAGTAGAAAAATCTATCGTGACCGCCAATCCCACCACTGCCCTCTTTCTATATCCTTTCGACCTACAAACACTGCACAATTGAAACAGTCGTTGTTGTTCCAATCACATCTTGAGATAAACAACAAGAGTTTAGCCGAGCAAAGTTTTCTATTACCCTGTGTGCAGTGGATGGTATTTCATTATGGCTGATAACTAACATGAAATATTGCATTAAATTATTTACCAGCACTGTGAAACAGACAGAATGCCAGCAACATTACATTACCTGAGTATGCTCTCACCACTGATAATGGACGTGATAGAAATATGTTAATATCATACTCTGATATCAAGCTACTGCAAATGTCAAGATAACAGACAAGACAGACAAATAAAAAATCTAGTCTCAATTGGGTCTATCTTGGGCTCTTATCTGGATAAGTCAAGTACTCTAATCATGTGATACTTGGATATTGTTTAGTTGTTTACCGTAACTAATAAATGCCAAAAGTTTATAGGATAACAGGATATTGTCATGTAACAAGTTGAAATGGTAACTGTTGATAACGCGATATGAAGTGTCATGGCAACTCAAAACTACAACAATTCTAGCCCTCCGAAGAGCTGGTGTCCCAGTCTAACTATCGGTAAAACTAGTGCATAAGTGAGGTAGTGTCTTAGTCACAAACATAGAGCATAGAGCAATCATAGAGCATTCAAGCTCATAATGCCCTGATCCCATCTTGCTGAGGAAATGGCAATTTCCTTGTAGAAAAAGGCTATTTTGATATTCAATAAATATTTTACTCTTCCATCCCCATTCCCACCCCCTCCCCCATCCCAAAAAAAACCTTAGTCGAATTAGTCTCAGCGACAAATGTTTTTGAACAGGTCTTAAATAACTAACAATAAACAGTTCATGGAGTTGCAAAGTTTGTTATATACTGCTCCAAACAAGGGCGTAGGAACCGGGGGCTGGGAGCCAGCCCCCCCTCCCCAGTGAAAAATATGGGGGCGGAAGTATCATTCCGCCCCCCGCTTCGCAAGTCAGAAAACCCCTTTTTCATTTCCAAATGAGAAAAAAAATCTCATTTGGAGCACCAAATTGCATCTAAGGCCAGGTGAAAATGCAAAATTATTTACAAAATGGAGTGGGTGTTGAAGTGTGCTATATTGCACCAAATTGCATCTCAGGCAACCTGGAAATGCAAAACAATTTCACCCCCTCCCCCTTAGACCCCTCCCTCAGGCCAGCCATCAAACTTCAGCCCCCCCCCCCACTCAAAAGTAGCTTCCTACGCCACTGGCTCCAACTATATACGGAATGCCTGAACAATTATTGAGCCCTAAATATCGCCAAGCTACCATATTTATTACATGGTTGTTATGTATTGCTATTATAACTAGTAAAGAAACAAAGTAATTTCTTCAGCACCGTATTTAGTAAATATCTCCCTCAACCACTCCTGATAAAAAAAAAAATTTGGCTCTAACATTGGGCGGCAAGCAAACTATAAGTAAATAATTTGGCACGTGTATTGCGAATGTATGTCTTATCTTCTAGCGTGTTTTCTAACGCACTGCTTTTTCAGTAGTTATTGCGATAACTAAATATACGCGTCTCACAGGTCCCCCCCCCCACCCCGTCTTCAAAGAAATCCTGGAATCCGTCACCGACATCCAGCCAGTGGAAGCAAACGATTTGTCTTGAATCCCTGACAGTGACTAAAAGCCGTGCCTTGTATTCTCACACTTCGCTCCTGTAAAGTTGGACCCTATGGTAGTTTCGAGCATCCAATTATCTTACGTCACTCTGGTCGTGACTAAATATTCCTGGAATCTTTCTCCTCTAAAAGTTAAAGATATATATAGTAGCAGGATGTCAGATTTGCCCTAAAATTACACGCAGTCGCTATTATTCTGTTCATGTATCCTCAGGTCGGCTTCCAGATACACGTGGTCTCTCAGTTTCAGCGGACTTGCTGCGTAACTAGGGAAATGGTCGTTACTAAGTTCCATTAGATCCCATTTCTCAGTTTGCGTAAGATTTTCCACTAATATCTTCTTGTAAAACTGTTTAGCGATCAGGTTGTCATGGTGGACATAGAACATCATGGAATGACATCCGTCAGCAAAGGCAAGCTGGAAATTAAAATAGATTAAACATAATTATTATAATTATGATATTAAAATATCATAGAAATTAAAATAGATTAAACATGTTGATTATTCCAGTGTGACTTCGAATGTTTGTCGATGGTGGTCACAAATTTTGTAATACGTACGCCATGAACTTGAAGTTAATCGCCTATGCAAAATACCTCGATTGATTGATTCGTTGATTCTTGTATTTATCATCATTGCTTAATGCTTCGATATCGCAGAGAACTATTAACTATTGAATGGTGTTAAGTCAGTAGGATTATTACTACACGAGAGCAGACAGACTGCTTGTGAAACATAGGACCAGGCGCGGAAAATAGGCCGTGCGAGGTGTATACTTCCCTCCCTCCCCCACCCCGTCTTTTCCTTCCTCGTACTGAACTTTAACCTTGCATTTATGTATAATTTAAAGTCTAAATATGCCTCAGAATGCACTATTTTAGCGTCTACAATTTTATTTTACTTACCACTAGACTAAACTTTCTCTTTTTGTGCCAAATCATGGACAGGCGACCTCAACTTAAATTATCTATTGAATCTACCGTGATGAATAAACATCTTTCTGTGAACGAAACGCCAGGTCCTCTTTTTAACTACAGATGTGTTTACAATCAGTTCGGTAGCTAACGTTTGCGAACAGCTGTTATATCATGAATATTCATGAAGCTTCACAATGCATGTATATACAAATAAACCTCCGTTATCACACGTACCAGCATAACTTGCTGGCAAAGGAGCCGAAATTATATGTTGCTCGTGAATCACAAACAGTTGCACCTTGCGCTTCACTTGGGGTATATATTTATATGATTTGACCTCGTGTCAAAGGTCACTGTGTGTCTCCAGGCTATCACTGACTACCGTCAATAAACTACTTAACATGATCTTTTTTTTTATGAGATTAAGCTTAGAAAAATACGTGATCAATGTTGATCTCTGAAGATCTGACACATTCGTTAAAATCAACGCTATTGAGACATGAGCCTTCTGAAAAGAAAGAGTTGAGAGCCCTTTCTTAACATAGTACTTTTCGACGATAACTGTTATATAGGTTAGTTGGTTAAAATTATAAGCCACCTCCACCCACTCTCTTTCAGCAGAATACCCACTGTGACAAAATAAATCACATGTATATTACCTTAGCAGTGAGGTGGAACAGAGCCGCGCCGAGACCTTTACCTGTATGAAAGAGAGGGGGAATTACGAGTAATCATACACTGTAGTATTTATTACTACAGCACAAAAAAAGGGGGAAAAAACAGTTCGAATGAGCTTGTCATTTGTCAAAACAAAAATATACAAATGTCCATATAAGTTAATATCGGATGCATATCTAGTACATCTGTAATAAAACACACCATTTTTGTTAACAAACTAAAGACTGGAAAATCTCATACATAATCAAGTATACTGTATATACTCATGATAAACACGTCACTGAAGTTCACCGTGGACTACCTTGAACGTAGTGTCAATGTAGGACAATGTTCACGTTTCCGAATTCCGATATCTATCCAATGTAAATAAAAGAGTCAAGCTTAGTATATTACATTATTCAATGTATTTTTATAACCTTCCTGGTCGGGTCAATAGCCATTCCATAAAGGATGTAAGATATCCTGTGTTGGGAGCAAAAATGTTGATGTTTCTGGTTTTTTTTTGTTTTTTTTCCTTTTATGCGTTTAGTTTACCACACAATATCACCATGACAGAGACCACGTGACCACTTGCTGTTACGAAAGTGAAAACTTTGTCGTAGTTTTGCCTGGGTGATTGTGTATTCCATTATTCCATATTGGTGGTAAAATGCCCCATAAAAGTATGCATACTGTACCAACCCGTTATGTGGTTTGTTCTTCCTGTTCCCACGATACAACACACTGATTTCTCACACATCACTGTTTCCATTGGTAACCATCACTATGACTATACTGGTTCATACTGGCTCAGCGATTTCGGTTTTTTTTATTTTCTTGCACAGAAATTCACAGGTATGGCATTAGCCTTACAAGAAGTGCTCCAACGTCTTGTCAAATTATTCCCGCCCTTTTTTTGTCATATTATTTTCCTAGTCATTGTCTTCTTTCCAACAATTTCTAGTTAATTAAATGCAGTTCAATAAAATATCAAAACACAATAAGAAGAAATGCTAATCTAAGAATATCGAGGGAAATATTTCGCAAAGTATTTTTCATTGAAATGCAGTCTGCGTGGAAATAAAGTCTAACTGTGCTAATAAGGCGATGAATTCAAATGCATAACACTAAATCATACATTAGACCAGTTTCGTGAAAATGATGAAATAATCAGTATCGGCCGATTGTCACAGAAATTAATCGGTAATCGGTAAAACCGATTATCATATAATCGGTCGAACACTATCAAATAGCAAAATTGTGTTATTAAAGGCACTTTAGATTAAGGATTACGAAAGGAACCACGCATATTTCCTTTCTTTCATGTCGAGGGTTTATGGAAAGCCAACCTATCATAAATGATATTCTTAATATGGTAGCAGCGTCCGCTGTTATAATTGCAACTAAGTACTGTTATAACCAGTGCTGTCAGAGTGTATAAAGGCGGTGACATTTCAAGCAATGAGGCTTAGTAATGGGGAGGTTCGGGGTTCGATTCCCGGTCGGATAATAGTAAGGTGGGACTTGCATCCCAATAGCAATATACGGTTTTTCCATCTCAAATGATTTTCTAAAGTTGAACATGCATGATTCCAAATTTGAGTTTAAGAAAATGTTGAAACGGAAGCCACCCGACCCTAATCCATAAGCCCTTGCGGGTATCTCCCACAATTGTGGTCGTTTAAGCGTCGTAAAAATAGCTGCTGGTTATTATTATATTATAAATAATTATAAAGTGCAGTCCGAAATTGCCACAATATCTACTAGCTATATTAAAAATGATACATTTAAAAAACAATTGCAGTCTGTATACCTCTGTGGCTCTCGCATACGTAGAAATCTTCTAGAAACACCATACGACCCTTCCACGAGTCGTAGCCATAGAAATAGAAAATAAAGCCTGCCAAGGTACCACCTGGTGACGTCGAGTCATCAATTGTATCCTTTCCCGTTTTCATTTCGACAACTGTAGCTTTAAAGTGAGGGCTAGGTCCAAATCCGTCACGCACTAGTGCTGGAAGAAAAGAGAACAAAATTGTTAACTGATTCATTGATGACCTGAAAGTCAACAGGCTCAATGACTCCTTCTCATGTTTCGCTTAAGAATACTTTATTTTATTTGTACCAATGCAGAAAACTTTGACCATTGCTGATTCAAAGTGAGACCTATACATATCAATGTTGATCCATGCTTAATTTCGTTCTGATTTTTCGTATTCAGATCCCCTGATAGTTATCAGACGATCATCTCTCCATGGGGTAAACTTATGCATTGATCCAGACGCATTTACACTTACACTTACACATTTACACAGAGTCGTACTCTGATCCTCCCTCCGCTTTTCACCGGAAGTTGGTACAAAATCGGATTGGAAATGTGTCATACGCAGCCGCGGATCACGTATTACGTACTATACTCCAACACTTTCGTTGTCATGGTGTATATAGCCCTAGGGAGACAATAATACGCTATGTACGGCCCACAGTCACTCACTCTACCTAGGAAATAGCACATGCATGATACAGGACTGGAATTTCACGCGAGAAATGCATGTGACGTAACCCGGGTCACTGTTGATGCGGAGTGTTTACACTACATCCGTTATTTCGACGTCAGGATCAGATCCTAAGGTCGGGATCTGATCCGGATCTAGTGTAAAAGCACCCTATTATAGCCCCGGCATTGACTGGTCATGTGACACTATTATCTACTACCGTGACTGGTCATGTGACAATATCATCCCCTGCATTGACTGGTCATGTGACAACGTAAAAGTCTGTATACTCTGTTGTTTATTCAACAGCCGACACCAGACAACAATGGCTCCCCTTCGATTCATACAAATAATCATTAGAGTCTAACAACCAGCAAAATTTTTGTTTTGATCACGAAGGCTATCAAATATTTGCTGGTATTCTTAAATGACGGCCTTTTGTGAAATAATTTTATTGTTGTTACTGGGCCGTTTTATAACGTATGCAAATGGTCAATGTTTACACCATATATGTATGGCAATCTAAATTCCCTTTAACCAATTTATATGCGAAGTTCGAGGACCCGTGACCAGGGTTGTTAGCCATGAAGGGGCAGGGGACACGCCGCCCCCACTTTCTGAAGGGTGGGGACAATATCAAATATCCCCCCCCCCCATGTTTAGTGACTGGGTCGTGTAGGCCTATCAGGCTCATAATGGATCGTGCATCTCATTAAGGAAGCTCAGAAATTGTGCAACATGAGATAAGTAGTTATTGTTTCATTCTTATCTGCTCAACCCAGGTGGCAATCAAAACTACGGATTTCATTTACAGCTTAAATTAAATGAGGAACCGCGCCCATACACCGATCATGATATCTGAAAACCCGCAACATTCGCTTTCCAGTAAATTAGTTTTCATGTTTTATAGTTTGTTGTATGATCACGGACAAGCAATATGACGCAACATGTAAATTAGATTGTGCATTCAGTTTGGTTAGCAATGCCACTCATGATAGTTTTTAAGTGTGTTTGAGATAATTGTATATTTCATAGGAGTTTTGAGAAGCATACATACCTGTATGGGTAGTGAAAGCCATAACATTCGCTTTCCAGTATATATATTGTTTTCATATGTTTATAGTTTGCTGTATTATCACGTACAAGAAATATGACGCAACAAGTAAATTAGATTGTGCATTCAGGCATTCAGTTTGGTTAGCAATGCCACTCATGGTAGTTTTTATGTGAATTTGAGATAATTATATATTTAATAGGAGTTTGAGAGACGCATATATATATATATGGCGCTAAGCTTGGGCGCTAAGCTGCTATAGTTATGTTGTTATAACCATGTTGCACATATCGCAAACTTTGGGTTAGTAGTTATGTATACATATTATTCACAAAATATTTCATTTGTGATTAGTTAACTGATGACAAGTACAGGGCAGTAGCCTGTGGTGGGGGGGGGGTGGCAGATACCCCCATGAGAATTCCATTTCCTAAATGAAAGCATGCCTAAGATAATGTGAACGCCTGGACAGTATTCCCAATATTCAGTTAGTTTTAGCGAAATGTTCATCATTTCTTCTGATTTCATTTTGTCAGTAGTATGCAACCCTAAGATGCTATAGGTAAGCATTGTAGGAATGTCGTTAAAGAAGAACGCAAGGTTTAATTTAACCGCTCATCACGAATAATGCGCGATCGCGGATTCGATGCCCGTGCGTTGGTTTTGGTTTTCACGAGTTTGGTTAGATTTACAATAAACGTAGAGAGCTCCTACGATTAAACCTGCGTGAACAGTGTAGTAGTCTTATGTAAAACTACGGTTCACAAATATATTTACGTCTATATGTTTAATATAGGCCTATCAGTTTCATATCGTTAGCCCCTATATCAGCGCCCCAATGTTTTCTTACTAAGAATACTGCAGCACAGTCCCATTCACGGCCCACCCACTCTGACCATTTACCCCCCCCCCCTCACCCCCTCTCCCGGTAGGTCACTTTTTGGTATCATGTAAAACAAATAATGATAGCACAAACCTACAATTCATTTACACCTAAATTCCCCATTTGGCTTCCCCTCAGCGCCTGTATAGGCTACGGCTACCGTCAGAATGCACTAGCCTGCTTTTACATCTTCAATTAACTGTGTAAAACAATGAATAAAGCAGAGCTTTTAAAGTGATTTCATCGGGTTTTTGATTTCTAATTTACCTGTCTTGTTTCTTTGAAGTGAAAATTTCTGAAACATGAGATTTCAAAATAAAGAATATTTAGATGCAACTTTACAAGGCCTGGGAAGTGCCATTTCCGCCAATCTGTGACGCACATGGTAAACGCACTAAAAGAGATATATATTTATTTTCCGATAAGGTGAATGTGCCCAGTGCTGTACCCAGTGTGCCTAGTGAATGTACCCAACAGTGCTTTATGTTACCATGTGTGTGCATGTTGTAGACATCTGTATAACAAAGTGATTTTATTCTTGTATATGCAAAGATTAAAAATGTTTCCGTTTTTTATTTAAGTTTCAATAATCATGATAAAGGACCCGTGTTAAATAGAAAAGCCTTTCTTAATGTAAGTCTGATAACTTGATGTGACTTTTGTTAAAATATATTTATGACTGACATATCAATGCAGGAAACAGACAGATACAAACTTTAGGATTTCTCAATGTGATTCCGCCCCTGGACCCCGGGGGGCCTTAAGGCGGGCCACTGGACGCCCATCCCCCCCCCCCACCCGATAAAGGCCTTGCACCAATGTGCTCCTTCAGTTTTATCCAAGTTCTGTTATTTATGTCCCCCTATCCCCCCCCCCTCCCCAACTTCTCAATTGAGATTGACGCCCCTGCCTGTGACACTTCGTTTCAGAATACATTACTGTAAGCATGGACGTGCGTGATTCCTGGCGTGATTTCATAAACAGCAAATTATGCTAGAGATTCGTGGTTGAAGCAATATTCACAATTTCTTTTAAATTTTATGGCAGAAAATTCCGTAGTCAGTTGCATAAGCGTCACTTAGGGGGCGGAAAATTATGTCTGGCCCAGGACCCTCCAAAAGAAGGTACGTGTTTATTTATGTCTTTGTGTATATATTTATGTAATTTCGATATAGCAACGTTATCTATTGCTAGCCTATTTCCAACGTTACGAAGGCTGAACAAGCGTTGTGGATCTTTACTCACACCATTATAGGAGCTCTCTGAATTTTGTTAAAAACAGTTTAATGAAGTTTGATGAAATTCGAAATACTCTATAAGGTATATCCGACCAGTTGACAAACTTAAAAACAAAATGTGTAAAAGTAAGTTGGCCTGACGTTTCGATCCTAGCAGGATCTTCTTCAAAGGCTAAATGACAAGTAACAGTAACAGAAGGGACAAAAACATGCACAGAATACAGACAGGTTAATGAGCATGGTGAACACAAAGAGATAGATGTAAGGGGATTAGTAGACAAGGGATGGAGAGAAGAAAGAAAGAAACCAACAGGGGAAGAGGAGAGGTGGGAGATAAACAGTGGAGGGACAAAGAGAGGATTAAGGGAAGGGGTTAGGGAATACACTGGAGAAGGACAAAGACAGAAAGGTGTGGAGAAAAAAGGGTGGAAGAGAGCTATGAGAAGAGGAGTGATATGGGGGGGGGGCAAGGGGAGAAGGAGGGGGAAGAAATGTCCTTCCTAAATGTTGAGGTTGAATGGTGCGAAGGCGTTGCATCCACAGCCTCTCAACTTAAAAATACTTCTTTAACAGAGACACAAACCCAACCGTCATGTAAATAGTTGTATCTAACAGCCTGAGATCTTTGTGGAGAACAACTCCTCCGCCAAACTGCTAATAAACCTTGCTCCATTTTGGGAGATGTCACTTTGTAAGTCGGTGATGTAGATTTTGCTACTATATAAGATCTGAAACCGCCCCTAATTTTGTTCTTTGTTTTTCTTTCATATTTCCAAGGTAAAATGTTAAAAGTTTTGATTCTGAACCCTCTGCCAACATTAAGTCATGTGATTGATTTCAATTATCTTAGATTCAGCACTCCCATCCCCATTACAGAAAATAAAACACTGGAATGGGATAGCGAAAAACATATTACCAATGAATCACATGTGGCTTTATGATGTCATATTTTATAGACTTGATCAAAGTCTTCAGCCATGTGTCTATAAAGTCTGATACATCCCGACCTCCTTTTGAGCTATCACGAATATATTTTGTTTTTGGAAAAGCAGATTATTTACAGATAAAACATCTATGGTGCTATTACCTCGGTATATTAAATATTATTGCAAGGTTTAATATGAGTCACGTTTTACTTCCGCCATACATGCAGAGAAAACAACGAAGCAGCATATAGCGTGAGAAAGTGACTTAGATCAGCTAATTTCTGAGTGCGGTGTCCTCGCCATGTTTATCAATATATAAGATAACAATTGATCACACTGAGCCATCCGATTAGAATTTTCGACCTAGTGAAAGTTAATTAGTCTAGCGATTAATGAACTTCATTGATCGATAGCTAACATTTCATACAGTCTCGTGTATAGCAGACAATAATTAATGACAATTAAGCAACAGCACAACTGTAAAAATTTCGTAAAATTGTCTACTAAACTCAAACATGGTCGTATGACTTCATATATCGAGACAGTAGAACAATGCATCACTATCCTACATGTCCACCTACTTCCTACATATATGAAAGTCACCAAAATGACACGTGTTTTTTTTTCATAACAGGCTATCAAAAAATTAGTACACCTGATATTGCCTTCGTCTGTGGACTAAACGTATAACCGTTTCACTGCATGCCCGCCAATATGGAACGCGAAAAGGGCAACCATATTTCGTTGTCTAAACTATGTTTGTTGCTGTCTAAACTAAAGTTCTTGCTGCTATTTTACCATGTTGCTGTTGTTCGTTGATGTCTAAACTTACGTTGATGTCTAACGTCACGTTGATGACTAAACGCGCCCTAATGTCTATAGTCTCACGTTCATTTCTAAACTTACGGTTGGTGTCTAAATTCACGTTGCTGTCTAAAACTTTCGTTGCTATCTTAACTCACGTTGATGTCTAAACTCCCGATGATGTCTAAACTCATGTTGATGTATAAACTCACGTTGATGTCTACACTTTCGTTGCTATCTAAAGTTCCGTTGTGAACACATTGTGAACGAACATCATTCTTTCTTTTCAAAAAAATTATAACAATCAACCGCAAGTTGCTTCCGTGCAGTGCTAACAACATATCTATTACAGAGATTTTCATGCTAAATGCAGCCAATGATGTTTTCTCAAATTTCCCGAGATTTGTTTGGTTAATAGTCCCTTACCCATTGTATGCAAACATGCTTGCATCTTCAGTGCTCTATGAACGCAAAGTATGATGGTTTAACTACGTAACGCGAAATGGGGGGGGGGGGGGGGGTAATCGTTAATGTCCTGCCGGATTTGTAGCAACAGCCATGTAAATATCCTTAACAACCTGATTTGTCGAACAAAATCACGTTGTTAACGATATTTACATGATAGGTGATACAACTCCGAGGACGTTATTTACATTTATATTGTTAATGTCATATTTGAATAATTGTTTTATCACAGAGAGTTGAGACAATCTATGAATTTTGCGGGAAGCTACCACAACATCTCTGAGACTGAAAAGGACTTTAAATCTCACAGTATGTTATGTTCTCTCTCTTTTGAGAGTTGATAATGTAAAATGTGAATTTATACCACAGTTATTTCTTCGTTGCAAACTTGCGTAAATTTTTGCGGTCCCTTTGTGCTTCAAGTCATGATTCTGGTGCAACACTAATTCGTGTGCATAAACTACTGCAGTCATACATCGTCAAAAGTAGTCATTGAAGTTTCGACATTGCGTAAAAATGTTATTTAAATACTGTAACTTTCGTGGAGTTGGTTGTTTCCAAATACTGAAAAGCATCCAGGGTAAATGTTGGATCAAGTTGCTCTATGGTTGGATGTAGTCTGCGCTTCGTGAGTAACAAGAGGGGCACAATATTGAAGTACGTAGGCAATATGACTCACAGAACTAGTTTACTAAACCCGCCAAGCAAGTTCATTCGTAACACCAATCCAGTTCGGAGTTTCGATTTGCGAAAGGGCTTGTGTTGTAAATGGAATATACACAAACCTCGCTCAGCATTGTTAAGAATTTTAGACCAAAAAACCCGCAAACATGTTATGCAAGAAACGAATCATCCAAGATGCACTCGAGTTTTGACTAAGGCTATGTGTTGTAGGTAAGGTGATATGATCTTTTCTCCACAAATTTTCAGGATATGCGCATGTGCAGTTGAAACTCCGAAGTTTGAACAGGCCTAATACAAATTGCGTGGAATTTAGCGAGATATGCACACTACATTTGCGGGGATATTTGAAGAGTTGGGGTTGCTGGTGAAATCGCTGCAGGTCAAAGCATCGAGGTACTATATACGGAGTTGGAGAGGAGGAAAGAGTGACAGGGCAGGCGAAATGAAGGTCGGACGGCCGCCCTTGTAAAACAGCGAAGCTAGGGCACTGGATGGCATCCGCCATATATATATTGTGTAGAGCATTCACAAAGTACAGGCAGTGATAAGATCGCATCTTCTCAACTATATACACTAGTAAAAGTATAGGTCATATAATAAACGCAATTGGTGTTCGATCGGGACGAAAACATTTGTCTTTAGTAATATTACTGTCATTCGTTTTACTTGATTGCCGACATTCACAACATATCCAGACATCATTTAATGGTTCAATAAATCAATTTTAAGTACAGTATTTTATGCTGGCATTTTGTCTCGACACTCGTTTTACTTGATTACCGACATTCCCAGATTATCTCTACACATTGTTGGAGGGGCTCAATGAAATCAGTTTAAAAGTGCAGTATTTTTATGCTGGTACTTTGTCTAGACACTCGACGTTGTACTTGATTTCCGACATTCACAGCGTACATGCATAGCCTATAACATTTTAAAAGTTGTTTACCGTGCAGCCTCCTATTCGTATGAGTTGTACTAACGCACATGTTATCTGATAGGCTGGCTGTGGGAGATACGGTAGCTTATAAAAGAAGGTTTCCACAAGTTTGCGTTTGGTGACTCCAAATGGACTTGGACCTCCAAGACCCCTATTGTTTTTGGTGCAGGTGTGTATAGCCACGTACAGTAGACTGACCTGTGTTTATCATGCCGTAGTGTTAATGTATCAAAATGGTGGTTCGGGCCATTTCTATAGTAACAGCTAGTTCTGCTTATACTAACACCTTTCTAGTGTACTGAAGTCATCGAAACCTCAATGCATTTTGCATTCTGGTTTGCATTGCGCGGTTAAACAATTTTGAACAGCGCCGATAGCAACAACCTAAGTTTAGACAACGACGTATGTTTGGACAACGAAAGTTAAGACATCAACGTGAGTTTGAGCAACAACATGGTAAAACAGCAGCAACAACTTTAGTTTAGACAACAACAAACTTAGTTTAGACAACGAAATATGTTTTCCCTTTTCGCGTTCCATACGCCAACACCATATTCATTGCGACTTGGCTAACATTAACCTTGACCTCTAGATAAGATCAAGGTCTCGAAATGGCTTTTGTTTTTCTGTTCTGTTTGCCTTATCTTTTCCTTCTCCCTTTTTCTTATTAATTTTATATGAAGGGTTAATAAATGTTATCCCCTTCACAAATATCCACAGTTGGCACGGAAAACATACGTAGTCAACCCACATCTTGCAGGTATGTAGTATATAGACAGTATTCCAGAAAGCGTTATGAGTATGATACAGGTCGAGGAAAACGTATATGGACCCTGCCAAGGAAAAACATGTTTCCGTTTTCAAAATGTTCCAGCTTCTGTCAAAATGAATTCTCATTTCTGCACTTGTTATTTTTATGTTGTTAATTCGTTTTTGTTGTTTTTTTTTCTCGTTGCGTATGATGTAAGGCCTGTAAAATGGGCCTGAAAGAAATTATTGACTAGTACAAGTCGACCCGACTTTCAGCACGTTGTTAAAATAAATGTATGGATGAAATATATATAGATAGATATATATAGATCAGGCGCGTAGCCAAGGGGGGGCGAAGGGGGCAGCCGCCCCCCCCCCTTGAGCATATTTTTTAATTTTTTCTAATGTTTTTTTGATATTGCTAGTATTTTCAAAAGAGAAAATGCTAAGATGCAACTTACAAGGCCTGGGAAGTGCCATTTCCAGCGATCTGGGAGGCATTTTCAGCCAAAATTTTCTTGTACGCTTCGCGCCAACGATGGCGCTACGCTTAGATAGTTTGCAGAGCCGTATATAGAGAGAGTTTGGCCAACCATGTAACCGATTTGGATTGGTCGAGAGGGACAACGCCCACACAGGGTGTAAAATAGGTCCACTTGAAAACTTTATAGCAGGCGACACGCATACTCACAGTGTATAGACTATCGTTTGTGTACACGAAAAGAGTACGAAATTATGAAAGAAATGGTGCCGGGGATGCTGCAATCGGTCAGAACATGGATATTGTTGTCTGATTTTCCGACTGACCATGAAAGAAGAGGAATTTTTTGGAAGTAGAAAGAACAAGATGGAGATCTAATGAAAAAAGTCTGTGTAGCCTAGGCCCATGGCCATAGTGTAATACGAGTAATGTACAAGCAATGCGAGAATTTTACGTTCAGACTGGTTTTTAAATTTGTAATTACATTCATGGCTATTCTCTCTCGTTTTACGGTCCAAAAATTCTATTTCATTATGCCAGCTCTCCAAATCATATGCATGGCAGATTCAGTCGCACATATAGCTATCCTAATTCCTAGTTATTGTATGCCTAGAGGCTATGCCTAGCCTAAAAAGTATAACTTTTAGTTTAGGGTGGGCTAGGCATAACGTAAAGCCCTAAGTTAAGCCCGAAGCATAAGTTAAGCCTGGGCTTAGTTAGACCTGGACCATTCTTGCTATTACTACAACTGTTATACTGTAGCACATTACATAATATGGCACAGTATAAGGCCAAATTATACTAGGCCTAAGGAAAACAAATAGCCTAGGCCTAAACTAGTTAGGCTAGTTCTATACTAATTGGCAACTTGTGGGTTGTGTACACATACAGGCCTAATTATATACACCCTTTTAGTATGCCATAAACAAGTGCCCAAATGGTTAAATGATCTTGGTTTGTGTTAATTATCAGCATTGGCCTAGCTTTTTTGGCTAACATGAATTCAGCCTAATTTTTTCTTCTTCAAAAGTATAGCCTAGGCCTTAGTTTAATTTGGATGCAGTCAACTGTCATTTATCAAAGTAGCAGGGGCCAAGGCTACATTTCAAAGATCACTAGGCCAAGGCTAATTATGGTACTGGTAGCCTAGCCTTAGTTATGCTTATTGCAAAGACTACCCTACACTCTTGTCTTGGTCACTGAATTACCTTAAGAGCCCTGTTGATAAAGAAATGTTCAAAATATTGCGTAGGCCTAGCTTGGGCACTGCACGGTTTCGTTTGACTGTTTTAAAGCAAGACTTGAACTGATTTGAAAATTCAGTGTTAACTGGTATTTCATTAAAAAGCAAAACTGTCTGTGCATTCCAACGGAGTGCAAATTAAGAGGAGGGGGGGGGGGCATGCAGTATGATACACCTTTCAAGTTTTAACACATTATAAATGCACTTATGCCAGAAACTCATTGCATCACTGTCAGTAACTCCTTATTCCCCTAATTGACACCCACATTGACGATTGAAGTTAAAAAAAATCTTTCAAAATTATCTTTAGACAGTAAATTACAACTCCCTGAATTTCAGGACTTTTTTTACAAATCAAAGGTGACATGTGCTCTGTAGAAAAACTCCTAACATAAAAAGCCACAGTTTGCAGACTGTGATAAAGACGAACCTGGTGAGTGACTATTAGACTGAAATCCAGTTCCTGCAACCACAGCAATAAAGTCTTTGTTTTAATCAATGCACTTGTGTGTTTGAAACTTTCAAATGGACACTCAATGGCAGTTGGTTAAGATATAAGGTTTTACCTTCATCATGGAGAGTTGGAGGGAATCTGCCTCATCATCTGAATAATGGACTCAAGGATAGCATCAAATCATGATTGGATAATAATTTGAGCAAGTAAATATCTGGCAATTTGAATGTTTGTATTATTTTTTTACATATTATTTAAGCTGTTTAGCTCACACATAAGCAAATGATCAAGTGACAACAACCAATGCAGTATATTTAAAGGCATTGAAGACTCGCCCTAAACCGCATGCCACGCTCTGAAAAAGTTTACTTTCCGTTGCTTGCAAGTGAAGTTTTTTTTCGTGTCGTTACAAAATGCAGACAGTGAGATGTCCACGCTGATATGTACATTGTGTTGTGGGTATTGACCGTGATGTTTGTATTGACTGTACACTAATGTCTATTTACAGATGGTAGCAAGCTGTGTGTGTATTTTCTGGGATCAATGGTGGTGTCTAACACTTCTGTTACACCGCATTCGAAACTAGGTCAGATAACGGGCATGAGACGTTTCTTTGTGCGGGAGTCTTCACACCCTTTAAGGAGAAGTATTTATATCCCATTAATAGAGAAAGAATTATGTTTCAATTGGTAGCATGCAACTTTAAATTTTGCAAACATTAGATACAATCAAACAAATGACAAGGTTCATTTACAAGGTAATCTACTGCCCTATATTTCACATTAATCTGTAACATCAGAAGGTCACAGCTTTCAATAATTATACAAACAAAATCCCTTGATGGGTGCTTGGTTAGATTCCTGCAATTTTCAAATTTTCAATGTAATAAGTTCTGAATGTGGCAATGTGGAGAAGCTTTGGGATAATCTGTGGATAAGACTGCCAGACTATCAACAAGATTCCACATCCATGCAACTCCAACGGCTTCCTGCACCTCCTTGCAGATGTACCACATGTCCAAAAAAAAGTCAGCATTGGTTAATGTAATTAAAATCTGGCTTCCTCCTGAGCTGGCAAATACACATGAATTGTCAAGTGCAGAGGTCAGTGTGGAACCACTGAAAGATCTTCTCAGCTTTCAAGAAAACAAAGACTTGAAGCCAAATTAACAGAGGCCACACTTACACCATCCCATTCTCATAAGATGAAGGTATCACACGCACTTAATTTTGCTTCTGCGATGCAGTGCCTGGTAGACTGTGCGGGTCACCCAATGGATGTTTTAACAACTGCCTGGTATATAGAGCTCTGCAACAGATAATTCATCCTGATGTCGAGTTGTCATCCTGTCATGGCCTTGAGCAAATTGAACCCAGTTCAACACAAAGCAGCTATTGAATGCTTGTCAGACAAACCTAGGTACTGTCAAATCCACATCACCATCATTGCTGGTTCCAGCTAAGCCGACAATAATAAAAGAGTACAATGAGGGTTGTTTAATTCACCCAACAGAGCTTGCATTCCAGTACCTTTGGGCAGCTGAAAAGATATTCAGAAATTGTTATATGAGTGTGTTTGTATGCATGCATATGTGTGATTTTCTTGCTTTACAGAACAGCTCCATTTTGATAAGCTATGTAACGTGGAAACCTGCCAATCATATGTTTGAAATAGGACAGGCTGAAACGATTCTTAAATGAAAAGCTTAACGACTTCTTGCATTTTGATACATCACTGTTCAGGTTAGGCCAGTAAGGGCAGTATGAAGAATAAGTAACATTATTATCATTATGGCCATTTGCTGTCTGCATAATAACAAACTGAATGATGTCATCAGCCCTGTGCTCAGTTGACAGAACTGACAAGTACAGTAGGCATACTATGTCAGTGTGATCCATGAAGCCTTATTAAGGACATGACCATATAGTTTATATGTTAATGGAAAATACATAAGCTACAACATACACCAGTATTCAGTTGTTGCAGGGTTTTTTTTTCTCGACAGACCCATTCAATCTACTGCACCTACTATAGCCTAGTACTACATTCCTGAGAAATTAACACCACAATATCAGTCTTAGGTTTGCCCACAGACTCCCAACTATTGCTAACTCCTACACTCAAGTATATAGTTTAGTTTAGTAGAAAAAGGGACCAGGAGGGACACTCAAGTCCCCATTAAGGACCCTAAGGCTATATGAGAGGAATTAAACCGAGGACACAAAATGTCATACCCAATTACAATGCTTAATTTACTCATCCAAAGCATTCTTAAACCCATTCACACTACTTGCAGTTCAACCTTCTCAGTCAAACCATTCCATCCATTCACAATCCTTGTATTAGACTTTAGAGAAAAAGTTAAGCCGAATATTAATCCTACTTTGTAACTTCTGGAGTTTAAGACAATGACCTCTGGTACAACTACTTTTGGCAACCCTGAAAAGATCAGTGAAGCATAAATTGTAATTTTATGTGTAGGCCTACTCTATTTAATTGAAGGATCTATTAATGTAGGCCTGATGCTATAGTGTGCGTCTGTAATCTAGCCTAGCCAGGACTGTGATGTGTGCTTTTCGTTTGTATGACTAAAGTAAGACTAGTAGTATGAGGCGTAAAATAAACAAGTGTAATGACAGGTTTTCAGCTAGTTTTCTATGCATTTCAGGTGTGAAGATAAACGTAAATGTCATTAACTAACGCATACTCTTATTCATTACCTGATATCCATTTTGTTCCTCGTATGCCTGTCAAATTCTGACATTCTGAGTCGCTTCGTTTGTTCACAACGAGCACAGTGTGCAAAGCTGATATACTATTGTGTGTGATGTTTTTCGTGTTTCGCGCAACTGGTAACGACATCTGGACCTATTTTGATGCCCATGGTTTGCGTGTGACGTCACAAATCGCCAGTTGGCCGAACTCTATCTATATACGGCTCTGATAGTTTGCAATGCCGAATCTACAGTTTCGCCCCTCCCTTGGTAAATTCCTGGCTACGCGCCTGATACAGATGTATATTTATATATATGTTTATTTACATTATGTCAATTCGTGCTATGTAATAAGGTTATTTTTTTTTATTATCATACTGCTAGTCCGTAATTACCGATTGCATGGAGTGGTACACAAATGAGCCAAGATATAAGTTTGCCAAACACAATGGAACTTGTAACGTCATCATAAAATACAGACATGCACCCTGCCCCATTTCTGTATTAAGACTAGATTAGCTGCATATTGCACCTACACTTAATAACTAATGACTATGTCCTACACAGTAAATTTAAAACAAACTATGTTGTTTCCCTTCCTTCGTTGACCAGACTATTTGATGTCCTTATATAGTAGCCTGGAGAAACATGATAAACCTCATAAACTTGATGTATAGTTCCCTTCAGTCAATGTAATGTGATCTACCACGGTACATATATGTCCCTTTGTATACAATCCCATACATTTGAAGGCAGGCCTACATAATGTTTCACACGCTGATGTGATTGCTTAGTATGTAACGCAAATCGATACACAATACCGTACGAATATGGGTCAATGTGTTGAGTGTGTGAAGTAACCCGACAATAGCTCTGTGCACGCACTTACGTAACATACTCGTACAATAGGCACACTGTATTTGTTTTTGCTCTCGTGTATTGTATTGTATATACTTACTCTCTTCGGTGATGTTCACGTATTCGCCCTTCTTTTCGTGGTTTGCCAATTCCTTTATTAATCTCAGTATTTCAGCGCAGTCTTCCTGCTTTCCAATACGTATAATGTATCTGTCCATGGCTCTAACGTACATAAGTGTCTTTCATGTAGATAGACCTATCCCGTACAGTCTTACACGCGTTCTTATATAAGTACTGTAGATGTTGCCACGGTTTCAAGTTACGTTAGTTGATATTATTGAGCCGACTGCAACAGTGATGACTACGACACAAAGGATTCCAGAGGTACACTACAAGGCGAGAGAACTTCAGTACCGCAAATGTGCAAAATACATATACCCGAAAAACTACGGTACCGTTGGTTACCGAGAGAATTTCCTGAATGAATAAGACTCGCGTGCAATAAGCAACAACCAGCAGCCACAGAGGTTGATCAAAGCGTAGAAGCACAATCAAACCACACGAGTGTCTCCATTGTTATGGGGCGCAAGGTGAACGCAGCACATTGATGAAACGTGCTCGGGTGATGTTTGGAAATCCCTCCTCTTCTGGACAAGCTGCAAGCACTGAACATAACTGATTACGTAACATATAATTAGAGCAAGGTATTTCCGCGGATATTGTTTTCCCTATTTAAACAGCCCCCTCTATTTGTGGTTGTGATAAAAAATAAATTAAAAAAAAACACGGTCATTTTATTGGTGGCTTCGTAAGCTTACTCGCAAGCATGAAACTATATATATATTATATTTATATTATATATTATATATATATTTCTGCATATGTTAAAATTTTGAAATTATTTATGGGGATGCTAGTGGTGGCCAGTTATAGAGGAAAGGTGGAAAATTTCCCTATTTTTGTCATTTATTGTGGTGGTTATGCCAATCTAACTTGTCTACTAAATATACACCCTTCCCCCTACACCCCTCTCTAGGACAGGGACGGTATCCCCTGCACGAGGTGACAACTATTCTAGGTACGCTTTTGAGTATTTAACTAATATCATTTCATATCCATAGCGAGTGAAACCTTAAAGGTTGTTAACAATGGATGGATGCGATTTAACTTTCTTTCGCCCGAATTGTGGTAGTTCTTTGCTAAATCCGTTTGTCCATCATCATATCGGCTCATATTAGGGATACAAGCTCAACCATCATTACTGGCCCTTATGACATACAAATAACTGTCACGAACAACCTTCCAAAACAGCTAAGAGAAAATGTAAGCCCAAGTTAGGACATATCACATATTCAATGTTTCTTCATAGTTTTAAATATGACATCATGGAGCCGCATGGGTTTCATCTTATATATGTCTGTATTTGTTACAATGTTTATATTCTATAATCTGATATTGGAGATGGCTTTTGCAGATCTAAAATAAAGAACCTCGTTACATAACATAATAATGGCAATGTTTCAGAGTGAAGTTTGTCTGGAGAAAGTAAATAGAAAGGAAACAGTCAGGTCCTAGCGGCACTTTGACATCACGGATTAACAAAATGACAGCTCTATCTCAGACGCAACTTTTTTGTTGACATTTCCCAAACAGAATTGTTTTCTTTGGGGGAAGGTAGGGGGGGGGGGGTTGATGCTGATCTTCAACGGATCATATACGCCAACGATAATGGTTGAAGTTTTGTCTCCTTTAACAAAAAGTGACTCACTCAATCGTCATTATTTATAAGAGCAAAGCTTTTATCTTTAATGATATCTGATGAATTTGTGTCTTATCTCGCTTATTGTTTTTTTTTTCTTTTTCATCATCTTCTTCTTAACTTTTCATGTTTCTTTGACAACATGTTCTATTTTTATTTTCAAAGTGTCAACTTTTGTTGAGCCCTGGTGCTATAAGATTAATGGTAACTATTAAGATCGCTGTAGGATTTTATTTTTTAATTTATAACAGCAGATAAAAATTAAGTACCACATATTAAACTGCTTTTGTTCCAAGGGCATGCATGTTTGTATGCTTCCATTAATTACCAAAGTTATGAGAACCATAACTGAAAACCTGCCATGAAAATTACAATCCTTCATATTATACACCGCACCTCAGAAAGCCATACGGCCCTGGCACCAATTAACGCTAAGGGGACCAAGAATACCTTCAATCAAGGCAGACACTGTCAGGTACAATATAACATTTGCTCGATTCATTCTTTTCTTTTTCAAACAGTGGCGAGTGCCAAAAATAAGGGGGGGGGTAGCCAGTCGCGGGAAAACGTTCGGTCGAGGGTTCCCCATCCCCCTTCTTTGAAATGCTCTTCATTATTTTTAATCAGTTGCATGGCCGTCCATATATCTGTCATATTAAACCAAATTTTAGTATAATTATTATTTAACTATACGATGACATTGGATCGAGCTAATTAAGACATCTATTTTTATAACAAGTGAACTTAAACTTCGTGTGTAGGCCTAGTAATTAATTATTTTATGATGATTTTATCATTTTGGTCGGCCAGACATTTATAACCAGTATTTCGACAAGACATGATTCTGTGATGATTTGATAATTTTGGTCGGCCAAACATTTATAATCAGTATTTGAACGAGACATGACTTAAGTCGGTGAACTCCCAAGGTGAACTCTTTAATGCAGTGATTCGAGTTAACGAATGGGGCCAGGGAAATCACTAGTAATTAATTATTTGACTAGCTACCTGCAGTTTGTTTATAACGTTAATATTATCTTTAATCTTTTTTTTCAAATTTTCAAATGTTGGAATTATGGAGCAACGATTTTCCTTGAACTGTCATTTACAGCTGCATGTGGTTTGCTTTGATCTTCAATTTCTAGTAAAATAAAAACAAAACCTAGGTCTTTCGGTTATTTCATTGTGAATACTATAGCTGGATTGATCACACAGTATAGTTACAACCCGGCAAACACAAAGCTCCAGGGGCCTTAATTTTAGAACCAATGAGTTGGAACAGATCAATTGTGTTGTCTTGTAGCTATCCAACTAAGTCAACAGTTGTTATTAGCATGTAAACGTTATGTCTGTACCCTCCCTACACAGTAGACTGGTTAATCCGTAATGTACATAGGGCCTACGTGCACGCAGCATGCTGTTACTGCCGCCAGTTGAGAGTTGGTGATACCGTGGAGGTACGAAGATCCCTAAATTGTCCAGGGCGATAAATCTGTAGAGCAATAAATATATCATTTGTATCACGGGATGGCTTCAATCACAAATTTAGATTCGAGTAAGTTCAGTGTTAGCCCGCTTCACTCTAATGTTAGAATCAATTTCAGTGAACGTGTTTTTCACTCTCAGAAGAGAATGAAATACACATACTTGCCGCGAACTTGTTATGACCATTGACATTATATACTATCGTGCTAGTCAAACCGCATGACATAAGCATGCCCCACATATTGAAAAAACAGATGCATTACTTACATTAACAGATCTATATATGGTATACTATATACATGCTGTAACAAACTATACACTAGAATCAACTCACAACATGGTGCACCCCACCGTAACGAACCCACTCTAATAGGGAGTGCCTGACGCACACGCACACACTGATATGATACAGTGTCTGCGGTTGTCTGATAAAGAAACAATTTTCGGCATAAAATATAGTAGGCCTACTTACTTATTCACTAATTTTGATAAAATAATCTGTTAGTTCTGATCCATTGCTTACAGGCATTGAAGACTCGCCCCAAAACGCATGCGGTCATCTGAAAAAGTTAACTTTCTGTTGCTTGCAAGTGACGTTTGTTCGTGTCGCTACAAAATGCAGACAGTAATGACACGTGATACCTTGTTATCTTTTATCTAGACCTGAGATGTCCATCGCTGCTATGTACACTGTGTTGTGGGTATTGACCGTAGCTGTATGCACTGACTGTACACTAGCGTCTAATTACCGACGGTAGCAAGTTGTGTGTGTATTTTCTGGGATCTATGGTGGTGTCTAACACTTCTGTTGCACCTCATTCGAAACTATCAGATTACCGGCATTAGACGTTTCTTTTTGCACGAGTCTTCACACCCTTTCATAACCTTGAGAGGCCGATCAAGCACACAGCCGAACCACTATACCACTTCCTCTAATTATTTCCAGTCTGCTGCCATCTTACATTAGGAATGAGATTAGTGACATGACGCAGAGAGAATAAAACCCAAATAATACAGTGTCGTATTGAAGAAACGGCTGAATGTAAAAATTGTGCACAAAACGTAAATTTTTGTCTTCTCGAAAAAATGAGTTAATTTAGAGTCGATAAAAGTCTTTGCGATGGAGTTGTATTTCTTCTCATATCATATATACTAGACAAAACATAAACAAAAGCAACTTACGTGGTTTCTCAAACCTCCAATACTCTTCATAAAACTTGAAATGTTTCTCTTCGGAACAACACCGAACAAACCATCGATAAACTTAGACTGGTCTCCAAACATTTCTCAACATGAGTGGGACGGAAGAGCCTCTTCCTCATTGGTGAGAAATACATATATTAGTGGTTAATATAATGCGAATCGTCACTATCGAAAATATTCTGTTATTGTATAGGGGAACAGTCTATATTTGGGACGAATATTTCCAGTATCACCCCGCCACCCCCCCCCATCTTCCCTCCCCCTCGGGGTAAGAATCTTCAAACTGATCAATAAAGTAGCAGCTTTCATTTCCCCCACCCAACCAATCCGTAACCCCTTTTACGGTATACTGTTAGTAGCGGCTTATGCAATATTATATCATCCAGACTATAGTATAGGCAGTAATTGTATGCTACGAAAAGTAGAAGATAGCTAATTAGATCTCGTGCATCTCAACAACATTTTACTGACACGGGGTAATGAGGTGGGGGGAACGGGTTCACCATCTGTTCCCTCTTGTCATAAACCTTCGAGGAATAAGCTCATGGCAAAATTTCATATCACCCCGCAGAGATGGCGGCACTCAATATAATTTATTTACTTTGTGTAGCATTTAAATCTGCAACAGAAAACGTTAAGTTTTGCTGCTTTAGCATAGTTAAAAACATTGATAGAACATAAAGTTATCATTTTTTGTCCAGTACAGTACACATACGGCATAAGTACCCAAAGCTATAGTTTACGGTCTGCAAAATTGCAACCATCAAGTTCTTCTATTTTCTCTTTTGTTTTATAGGTATCAACATAGACTTTGCTCAGTCGTTTTAATCATCTGCGAAAGTTCAAAAGTTTCTCTTTAAAGTTTCGAACATGAAAAAGAAATTCACGAACGCAATGTTATAAGAAAGCTTTTAACTTAATCAAAATAAACGTAGAACCTTGTGACAAATAAAACTGAACAAAAATTCCTGAGTTCTTCGTCCTAAAAAATAACTTGTTTATCCAAATAGTAACCCGAAAACTGAACTAAGTTATAGTTCAGAGCACTCAACACTCCAGCTATGGCAACAAGACTATCGCAAGATAACATGTCACGTGGTAATTTACGTAGGTGCTTCTGCAGAATCGTTCCGCAAGTCAACGTCACCAAGTTATATCCTAATATCGTATTATCAAAAAAGAATGTGAAAATGCTTTCAACCATAAATAACTTCTGTATATAATTGTTTGAACAAAATCCAATATAAACACTAGCATTTTCACACAATCAGAGAACTTCTTCCACTTTCATTCCCCACTTTCGAGTGTTGTGTACGCGGCGTCATTTAAATATCTCCCTGGCAACGGTGTCTTCTGACAGAACTCCACCAAGCATCGTTTCAATATGATCCTCAGAACCATAAGAAATCTTTCATTGTGTCATGTGTATCGACACCCGGATCTAAAATTGATAGACAAAAAAACAAAAAAAAAACATATGTAAGATTGACGGCTTCATTCTGGTCACGTGGTTATCAAGTGATAATGGTCAGTTGCATTACAATTGGTAGGGATGGACAGGCTGAATAGGCCAACACTGAGAACAATGCATTGTTGAATGTAAGGTTACAATATAAAGGTGGTATACTGAAGATGTGATTTGCATCTGTGTAGACACACCCCATGGCCTTACCCACCCCCACCCTCCCCCCCCCCCGCTCCTACCCCACCACGGGTTCCCACATTCCATTCCATACGCGTCTTCTACAGATAAATGAATCGTTGATAGTTTCTTGTTCCAAACAGCTTGTTTTACCGGTGGATGAACCAATCACACGTATAATATTAATATCAGTGTCCCCTATTTTACAGAAGTGAGGTCAAGGCTCACTCTTTACGTACAGTAATTCCATCATTACGGATAGGTTACCTAAACCAACCGAATGAGAAACGTTCAACTTGTCAAAGTGAAGAGTAGTCAATGTTGTTTTTATTTTCTTGCAAAAACAGTAAAGGAATTTCGTCGTCACGTAGATTTGATAAGTAATTAGCCGATAGCTAGTTATTAGCGTTAATAAGCATTTCAACAGCAAGACTGTATGGCAGATCTATCCAGATCCGAAAGTAGGTTTAGGTCAAGCTGTACGGAGGTTGTATACTGTTAGTCGTAATTCTAATCGAGATGTATTGCAGTAATACGATTACAAATTCAGAACATTTTGTAAAACAGCCTTAACATTAAGAGGAAAGAGTTTATTTATTTTCATTTTTTTTTAAATATTTTTAAAATGTTTAATTATTGTATGTGTTAGTAGCACATGTGTGCTCGTTAATGATGAGTTGTGCGCATACGCGCTAGGCTGGAGAGTGTTGCTTAGCCACCACCTCCCCTACCCAAAACAAAATTGTCTGCCAAACCCCCTACCCCCCGCGCCAAAGAAAGCATTCTTAGATTGGTTCTGCATCCCCCTCTTCAAAAGTTCTCGGGCTCCTAAAAGAATAAAGAAGTCTGGCTATAGGCCCGGCCTTTCTAGAATAAGATATATCTATAATATATCTATTATAGCGTCCCCTGCACTATATAATATCTCTGTCATATATTAATCATAACGATTTATTATAATTGCCTACAACTTACTGGAGTCTGCGATACTGTAAGCTTGGAGATCTGTGGAGTAATACTGCGGGTGAGTGTGTATTCCGTTGTACCCTTGAGAATTCCAGGTATCTGTCACGGACGGTTTTGGAAGCTCCATTTGACCCGGTATTGCAGGTAAGATAGTGGGTCTAACCGTCGGTTGAATCAGGAGAGAGCTATATCTCGGGTTGAATGCACTCCCCGAGGCATAGCCGTAACTGAGTTCATGAATGCCGTAACTAGATTTGTGATGTGCGAAAGCGCTTTGGTGGTGCGCAGCGAACGTGTAGTGCCAAGGATCGTTATGTAAACCAGACACCCTCTGCCGATAAGCGGAATACGACTCCGCCGCAAAGAGAGAGTCAGAGGTCCTGTACGGTGTTATGGTGTTGTTGGCGTTTTGGTAGTAACAACTCCCGTTGCTGCTGTTGAGGTAGTGCAAGTTAGTACCGTCTATGGGCACAAGTGAGGTCGCTCTTAGTTCCTGCCAATAGTTACTGTTCCAGAATGACGGCGGAAAATTTCGGCGGCACATCAACGTTGACGTGGAATTATCTGATGTAATAAAAATATATTAAAAAATACAGATAATGAAGCAAAGGAATTGGACACAATGTCAAGTGATGTTAGGGCAGGGGTAAGGGGGGGGATAACACGAAACGATCATTGAAATGAAAGTTAACGGCGCATTACGAGCCCGACATGGTGAACCATGAATAACAGTCACCGCGAGAATTCATGCGTCCTAAACATTATAGATCAGGCGGCGTTTTTCTTTACCAACATGTGATGTCATGTGACTTTTGTGATTAGTTTCAGAACGTTTTGCTGGGGAGAACAATGACCTAAACCGCCTCCGTGTGTTCTCCCGACTGGGGTTAAGTGTATATCAAGTTTAAAGGTAATAAGTCATCTCGTCGTTAATGACGTCATGATGTCTGCACGTCGTCAGACTTCCACACGGTATATGTTGTTTATACGTCAGCGAAGTAAACGTTCTCTCATCACATACGAACTAGAATTGTACAAGTGTGGCCTATGTGTTCAAATATATGAAAATGCACTACTACATCCGTGATGTGGATTAAATTAGATCTCTAACTGAATGAGACTGACGCGACAGTTCAGAGACGGTTGAGACCATACTTTGAGCAAATCGGGTGGAGCTATACTATTAAAGCGACACTTGATATAAAGCTGTACGGCCTGACCATGATGTCCATCGGTTCAGCAAGAATGTTCACAACTTGCCCCAACTCAACCTCCATTATGAAGGGTCATCGTTCATTTATATTTCTTTAATCGTGTTAACGTTATTCTTCACTTTCAATACAGTGTCATGTGGTTTAATAACAATATGTTGGAGATCTGTTTAATGACCACTGATATGAACGAGATCACAAGACAATGAAACGAAAACACTCTACAGGGATCATATTTTATTTGAGTCAACACTTATTGACTGACTGCATGACCTCATTAAATCTGTTATCTCTTAACCAACTATATAATCCTTGCGTTTTGATTGCTCAAGTCCGGTTCATTGGTTTGTGCTGAGATGTCGTCATAGCCCTGATGGACTGGCTAAGAATGCTTTTACAGCCGATACATAGGAGACATTGCAGAAAATAACACATCACTCTACTCTCTCCTTCTCCTCCTCTTCCTCCTCCAAATAATGAACCTCTCCTCCGGTTGCCTTAACAAAGCAAAAACAAAACAAAATTCTGACCGGAAGGAGACATCAGGGTTTAATGGTTATTGCCGGTAAGAATGACGTAGTCTGAAACTAACCAAAAGAGTCTGATGCTGTTTTTTTTTTTTTTTTTTTTTCTATCTCTTTTTCTCGGATATTCGTTTGGCTTCGGTAATTATTTTTATTTGGTAGAGATGGCATTTGTAATACTAGATGAGAATTTTGATCGTACGTTAGTTTATACGTTTTTTGTACACTAATTTCATTAACATCAGAGGAGGGGAAGTCAGTGGCGGAGCTAGGGGTATTGGCCAGGGGGTGGGGCGAGAATGGTCTGTAGGGGCGCTTTCGACACTATCTAAGCGGAGCGCCACCACTGGTTGGCGCGTAGCGTACAGGCAATTTTTGAGTAAAGATACTCCCTAGATCTCCGGAAATGACCCTTTCCGGGCCGCGAATATTTTTTTCCCAAACTGAACTGACACTGAAATTATTTCCTCGATTCTGATTGGCTGATCAAAACCGGAATGGTAGTCGGCGTTTATGAATGAATGTATGTGACACTGTTAGTGTTGATCATACCAATCCTCATGGGCCGCATCATGTCAAAAATACGTGTGTACGCCATATACAGGCTAAGTTAAAGTATGTAGGCCTAAGTGTGCCTACATGTAGATACAATGTGAGGCTTCCAGTTATCAAGAGCTACTGCAAGGGCGGTAGTATGGAAAGCCGTTTTAACATTTAATAAGGAATTTCAGATATCTCGAAATAATTTCAGATATCTCAAATTAAATTACAGATATCTCCAATTTATTTAAGATATCTACAAATAATTGCAGATATCTTAAAATCAATTTCAGATATCTCGAAATACCAGGGAATTTCAGATATCTGAAATTGAATTCGAGATATCTCGAATTCAATTTCAGATATCTCGAATTCAATTTCGGATATCTCGAATTCAATTTCAGATATCTGAAATAGAATTTTGGATATCTCGAATTCAATTTCAGATATCTCGAATTCAATTTCAGATATCTGAAATAAAATTTCAGATATCTCGAATTCATTTTCAGATATCTCGAATTCAATTTCAGATATCTCGAATTCAATTTCAGATATCTGAAATAGAATTTTAGATATCTCGAATTCAATTTCAGATATCTCGAATTCAATTACAGATATCTGAAATTTCCCGATTAAATGTTAAAATGGCTTTCCATACGTGCCATTTTAACATTTAATCGGAAATTTATGCATATGCATTTCAGATATCTCGAATTCAATTGCAGATATCTCGAATTCAATTTCAGATATCTCGAATTCGAATTGCAGATATCTTGAATTCAATTTCAGATATCTCGAATTCAATTTCAGATATCTCGAATTAAATTTAAGATATCTGAAATAGAATTTCAGATATCTCGAATTCAATTTCGGATATCTCGAATTCAATTTCAGATATCTCGAATTGAATTTCAGATATCTGAATTAGAATTTCAGATATCTCGAAATCTATTTTAGATATCTCGAATTCAATTTCAGATATCTCGAATTCAATTTCAGATATCTCGAATTCAATTTCAGATATCTGAATTAGAATTTCAGATATCTCGAAATCTATTTAAGATATCTCGAATTCAATTTCAGATATCTGAAATAAGAAACAATTTCAGATATCTAAAATTCCCGATTAAATGTTAAAATGGCTTTCCATACGGTAGGGCCTATATTAGTGAATTTGAGATCTCGTACGAACTAGTACGAATACGTATATACGGTTAATGCAGGCCTACTATGTCACCATGTATAAGAACTTCTAATTGTGCAGGTAAACATATGTGGTTACGTACGTATAGGTTATAATGCTATATACAACTAGTTAACAAGTCAAAAGACACAGACATATCGTCAAATGCCATGTTTGTGTACACTCACTGGCTGACACACACTCGCTCGCGCGTCTTCATGGCCACTACATATTCGAATAGGCCTATCATGATTCATTGACTGAATACATTTTGAATTTATGATTATAAAACTAAAAGTATCGCAACCAAACACCACGGTACATATGTACATCGGCTACATGTATACAATTACAAATGCACTGTGTGTTATAGTGTTGTATACTATACACAGTACAATAGGCTACATTACATGTATGTGTTGCGTAGAGCGGAGTCAAGCGAGTAAACAAACGAACGAGGACTGCCTATAATGGGCGCAGTAGTTGGGAATAGTTGCTTCACTCTATACTTTCGTTCAAATATACCTACTAAAAGTTCTGGAAAGTTGCTAATGTTAATATCTTGAATTTGATTGTGTTGATCATACTGATATCGACAGATTATGGAGGATCCATGTTGAAAACTAAAGTATATCACGTGCTCGCTGATAACCAATCAGAATCGAGGAAATAATTTCAGTGTCAGTTCAGTTTGGGAAAAAAATATTCGCTTCCGGGCCTGGCTAATTTGCAGATAAACGAAGAATAAATAGGTGTCATCGCCAAATTACACCAACAAAATGTGACAAATGTCAATAAGTAGATGAGAGCGCAATAAAAAAGACAATAATCTAGAATAAGTATAAAGTGGTAAAGAGCTGAAAAGGGCGACAGCAGCCCATTTTACTCCGTCAGCCCATTTTACTGACTGTATGGACGCTCCGCCACTGGGGGAAGTCCCTTGCCTCCTAGTATAAGACATATATTATCAATTATCAATGATCAAAGGTCCTAATCAAGAAAAGCACATTGTATTACAATGTATCCATACACATGTAATCAGAAAACTCCACGTGCATCTTACAATATAGTTAAAGCTTCGATTTAACAGTCCGACCCCTGTAACTCTCGAAGCAGGTGTAATTAAAAAAAGCCGTATGGGATAGCTGGTTGTAGGTCTGTGAAACACACTGTCTTGATGTAATAATAAACCATAGCAAAGCTTACCTTCAAAAACCTCTTGAATGTACATGATACAAACTGGACAAAACACCTGGTCACGAATTGTCGACGGCTTATTTATAGCGTTTGCAACTCACCGTGAGAAGGGAATCGGAACTACGCACGCGTCAATCATAAATCATGGAACGCCAAAGATGACATAGAACAATGTGCCAAGCTAAATAAATGGGGCACAATACATTCATGGAATATAGGATCGAAAAGGGTGAACAACTCGAGAGGTCGTTTACAACAGGCTGAAAAAAAACGATGGGGCTTTGAAATGGGGGACAGTTGGAGAAATTGCATATTTGAGCCATGAAAACATGAGGGCGCCAGTTAGTGCCCAGCTTGATGAAATGTGAGTTATTGGGATATAATTACTTGGCTACCCAAAGGTTACACGCTATTACCGGACCAATCTTCTCAAGCTTATTAATTACCGATGTCGTGTGTATCTTTGAACTTTGTTGTTATAAGCAGTTACGCCAAAACACATCAAACAAAGTATAACTCATGAGAGGAAGAACAAGGCTTAGTAAATCCATAAAACGAAACGTATCAAAGGGGGGGGGGGGGGAGGGACGTTAACAATAGTTTCGGCTGGTTAGCCGTAGATGAGGAATTGCGTTATTTGTATGAAGACAGGTAACAGAGGGGTGAATAAAATTGGTGAACCGACTCATCGAAATGCAAATTAATCATAGCCTTAATCAAGGACCTAACTCCAGTACTGCCTGCATTCATGAACCTTATGCAACATGAACGTGATACAACATGAACTTGATACAACATGAAGTTGATTCCATCTATTAATTGAGCTTATTTTGAATCCCTTCTATCATATTTATCGAAATAATTATTTACAAACAATGTCTATAGTTGGGTTGCGTTGCTCTGTATCAAACTCAACGATGTCCCGGTTATTACAGCACCGGGTGAAACCCTAACAACACGTTTTCCCATAATATGTGCTCTGTTTCACGGCCAAACTCCAAACCGGCAAATCACGCGCCAACGGTTAACGGTTGAGCTACAAAGTTGCAGCACAAACGGCAGCAGGGATCATGTAGAGTTGTGGGTGGAGTTCCTTTAACAACTACAGGGAAAGCAATGAAATCCCCGATATCCATGCTATATCTAGTAGATGACATTGTAGAAGTTAAGGCTCGCATGAATGAATTATGCTGAGTCTATAACTTTCTCTGCATACACTCACTATGCCAGCACCGTTGTATGAGCCACAATAGATTTAAAGTCATTTAGTATACATTATGTGTATTAATGTATCAATAAATCAAGCGCACTTTTATGAATATGATGTATAACCCCCTCCCGCCCCCCCCCACATCCCCAGAGTTCTTCTCCATCTGTACCTAACTATCGGCTGTTATATAGCATCATACTATTTATCCATATATTCATTTCCCCCTCAACCGCCCACTAATACACTTATCTAATCTTGGCATAGGCTAATCAGAAGCACCCTAGTGGGTTCATCTCCATCCCCCCCCCCCAGTCTCAAACTAAGATCAACGATCACTCATACCGGGGAGCACGCAGCGCTTAATTTTACCGCCAGGGTGTCCCTGTTGCTTTTTACTCAACAATCCTGCTGTTTGAAGAAAGAAGTTTGGCAGGTTCATTACGCAAGTGTCCTCATAGCCAGAGCAATCTGATTCATTAGCATCTGTAACTAAGTGGTCCTGCTTCTTCTGTGACAGCGATCCTCAGACCCAATTAACACATGCCCAAAGATATGTAGGGGCCATCTTAATAATCATCTATTATATCACGTCATTATTAAGTTTAGTTTTTTTTATAGTTTTCTCTGTTTATGTGGACAATAAAGTTGCTTGCATTCTCCACGTAAGAACATATCACAAGATTTAACTGTAACTAACTTTTATAATTTCGATGTTTTTTATGTATATTATTCATATAGGCCTACCGTATCAATGAAATGTTGAATTTCTCTTGAAATCCCTTCTTTATATATATATTGTAAACTCATATATTGTACATGTCAACTGATACGTACGTGACGTAAAAATACGTTGACGTAACACGTATACGTATAAGATCTGAATTATGCGTACCGGTTCGGACATATACGTTGCTGTTCTTAACTGATGTGTGACAAGGGAATGAAAACACATGACGTCATGAGATTAGGAACATTTTTCGGGCGAATGAACTTTTCAAGCCCCGAAGAGGGTAAATTATTTTTCAATTTTCGACTGGAAAAATCAAGTTTTTAACTGGCAGAATGGTTGATATGTTCTAGAGAACATGCTTATATGGATCCCAAACAGATTGGACGTTGAAATTTTCGTGTCATGGCTTCTTTAAGTTGGTGAATAAATACCCCCCTCCGCCCCCCCTCCCCTACTCGGGCGTAAACTGTCCGACACGCATCACACAATATAAATATGAGTCATTAACTTCAACAGTAAATTGTTAAATATTATTATGAAATGAGGTATTGTTTTAGTTGTCGATTTTTTTTGTGTTCTACAGAAGTTATTTTTCAAAGTGACTCATTTTCATATCGCTCATGATAAACTCTTTCTGCTTACTAGAAACATATGCCGGTTTGCCCGGATTCGGTTTATTTAGAACCATATGAATGAGAGCGTATAGTGTTTAGCTTAGGCATTTTATCGTGGCAGTTTTTATTTTGAGATGTTCTGGGAACTTCTGGCGAGTATTTAGGATATTATGTAGGCTGGGTTAAAAAATCACTTTTACTGCAACGTTATCCTTTGACCTAGTGTCGACCCTTGTAACACTTCTTAAAATGAGATAACTATATTTAATGACGATATTTTCTGTCAATGCTTGAGACCTCCGGGGTTTAATACCTGAGCACTAAAATATAACGCAGGCTCACTAAACACATTCTAAATCCATCCTGTGTCACCGCGATTAGTTGTTCCATGCGGTTAGTTCTTACGCCGAGAACAAGAAACTTTGGCACTAAAATGTTTATTGGTTGGCTTTCGTCCATTTTGTGACATTTGATGACGCAATAAATCATTTTTAATAATCTACATCTTCAATTTGAACTGTTCTTACTTTGAAGAATAGACTCTGCTCTTTTGAGAATCCAGAAAAACCGTTTCTAAAAACCTCAATCTTGAACAAGGAAGAAATGGTTTGAAGTTGACCATTAATTAGCCTCGGTGTTTGTTTACAGTTTTTTTTATATTCAGCAGCATTTGATATGATCGCATCAAAATCATGAATATATGATTTTTTAGGACACACCTTCTCAGACTATTGCCATTAGCGTACAACATGGAGCCGCAAAATGCTAAAATATGTGGAAAAAGTTACATGAGCTAGGGCAAATTGCTCCTCCATATACACATGCTTGTGCATTTGACTAATACGTTTTATATTTAATGTAGTGCCTCATTCGAACATGAAACATTCCTGTATGGGAGATTTTAGAGAATCCTGAGAGGGCAGTATTTGCTGATCTCGCTTTTAGTTGAGGCAGTTTCCATGCATCACGTTCTGTTCTGCAGAATCATCCATTCTGTCCTGCAGATTCTCCAAGATGCGTGAGGGTATTTGACGAAGTCCGATATGAAAATGAAATGGGAATTATTGTCTTACTCTATCGTTGCTAATTGAAAGTGTCCAGCTATAAGTCGGAGTACACCCTTAGTTGAACAGGGGGAGGCGGAGCCACTTTCCTACTCACATGTAATGACTATCATTTTATATGTTATCAATGTAACGTATATGTGAAATTGTTGCAGATAAGAATATAAGATATACGCATTGCACGATAATATTAACCGCCATAGTCATAGGCGTAGGAGCCCAATTTGATTGGGGGGGGGGGGGGGGCTGTAACGACTTGCCCGAAAAATATAACCAAAATTTTTCGCGCGCTCAACATCATACTGTGCATATCATTTAGGCATGCATCGGTTATTACATCGCATGCCAATAACATACAATCATTTGCCGTGTTATTAATATTACCCTTCCATATTGGTTAGAATAATTGGGAAATCGTTACAATCATAATGATAATAATATCAGTTTAACCATTAAAAAACACATTGAAATTATTTTTCTTTCAGTAGGTGCCTGAAAAATTCTCAGCATAATTATTGCCCGAATTTTCACAAAAATTTTGGGTTGGGGGCTGCATCCTCCCAGCCCCCTCCCCCGCCTCCTACGCCTATGGCCATAGTACACCTCGGTTTAAAGGTTACGCTAGTCGCAGTGCGTTACCGACAGTATCGATTTATACCCAGCCGTTTATGAGCTGTCATCGGTAGTCTTGATTCTTGTTAGAAGACAATTCCATGCATACCCCTTTAGATTCAGTGGGCCCATGTAGCATGCTGTTCTAAGCACGCTAACCTTTGGAAGAACGAGATTCTGTCACTTCTAAGAACCGTAAACAATGGATGAGACTTCATGTACCCAGTCACTACACGTAACACGATAATTAGAACTACGTAATTATTTGACTCAATTAAGGATATTTAATTATTTATATTCTAATGTTTATTTACTAATTGTGTAATGTCAGAGTACTATATCGAGAAAAAAAAAATGGGTTGCAAACATATGTAAATGTAATGTAAATAAATCACTTAATAATGCGCCATATATCCAGTGCCGAAGGCTTGTTCAAAAGCGCAGTCGAGAACTCAAAGATGAAAATATCAAGGAAACTGAAATGTCTTCAGCTGGGATTTGAAACATTTAAATGAGATGGCTTTCCTGAGGTTAAGTGGGATATTGTTCCACGATATAGAGGCAGTGATTACGAAAAACATTTGGAGTTAAATTATTGTTTGATCCATCTTTTTCATGGATGTTTTTTTGTTGTTATAGTTTTGAAGGGGAAAAATGAAATTGTAAATGGTATGTTATAGTATCCCTTAGATCATCACATACAAACGCGACCCTGAAGTAAGACATTGAAAGAATAATGCAAATCAAAATGGCGCTGAATTATATACGTTTCATCTCGGAACGGTATGTCATGCTAATAAATCGACTGTTTATTATAAGCTGTCGATAAACCAAGCGTTTGCTTTTCATCCACTCTCTTGTTTACGCGCTATTTGTTTTTGATTGTTACGTCTTTGGTAACATCACAAAACCAAACAAATGGAGAACCGTTATTATATTCGAAGGATATGATCATTTCCAATGAATTTATAAGTTAACTTATCACACTCTTTATTACGGGGGACGGGTGGGAGTGGTAGAGATGGGTCATGGAAGGATCGTAATCACATCACATTCAATGAATATCAAACCGGTAATATCGTCTAGTTTGAAAGTTAGTTTTGGTTATTGGAGATGAGTATATATACAACAGTATGTAGCTTACCAGAGTCTTTCTGTACAATCTTGCTAGCTTCACTCGAATGTTCTAATAACTTGATACGCTTCCTATTCCAGTCGTCTGCTGTTCCCTTTTGTGTTTTTGTTGTGTGCTCGCCATGACATACACCATTGCGTGAGAAGCTAGATGGTTGATCCAGGGCTTTCTTAAAGTGTTCATCGACTACCGTGTTCACGTCACCGGTATAGAAGGTAAATATGACACACCGAGCATTGACATATTCTGCTTCTGGCACCACTTCATCCACGCCGCCATTTTGTTCTGTTTCATCAACACCAGCTTTCACTGGCTCACTCCCAATGTTTGTTCTTGGCTGCAATTGCGTATATCTATTCGCTTCTAATTTAAAGAACTGATGTTCCTGTGACGTCAGAGCATGTGTTGACGCGTAATGGATACCTGTATTTGCTGCCCCCGATATGTGGTTCTGAGTCGAGACAGCAGGACTGTGGTATGGCTGCAGCGGTAATGTGTGCGCACCGACGAAATCTACTGGGCCAGCTACTGGGTAGGACTCCAGCAATGCATCTTGCATTTTGTAGTGCCCAAATCTCTGTAACGAGAAAGATAAATATTGTTACAGCGAACATTATTTATTTTTTACCAAAACGTCTCCCGGCAGAAGAGAATGTGAAGAGAGGACTGGGCGAAGGGGGATGGGAGAGTAATGGTAGGGCATGAGCATGGAGGGGATGTTTTGTAGATATATAGAGGTGAGAGCTCTTTCCCTTGTTTCATGCTCATCTCAAATACTCGTGAACAATGTAGGCAATGATAGTGAATTACACACACAGCATGAACGCTGCCCTCTTCCCCTCCCTCGTATACTACCCAACACAGTCCTACTTTAAACATCTGAAGAAAATACTGAACAAAGGGAAGAAAGGCCTATGTTGATGCTATAAAGCTTCCAGGAATCTGTACTCTGTACCAACCAATAGTTCTGGAACAAAGACGTAATGAGATGACACGAAAGGCTTGAGGTGGCCCCCTCCATGCCTCCCGACGCTCGCATACCAAGTGAAGAAATATGAAGATAAAACGTTCGATTTGGGGGGCTAGATGGGGAAAGTAAGAGATTCATTGCATAGTATAAGTATAATATATGGGAGCGGGGTGCGGGGGGAAAATGACTGGCATAACAACATTTTAATTATGCGTGCACTTTAACGCGTGTACATGTCGTTCTGGTAATTAACGCGTAATAATGGACCGTTCAAAGGTAAAACGTGGCAAAATATAAGCATATTTAATCCTTTCAAGATGATATTAATCATTGAGGATGCGGACTGGTTCCACATTTCAAACATCTCGTGGGTATATTGGTTCAATTCCTTTGAGTTTACGCCGCATCTGCTTACATTATGATCGGCCTTATACTATTTGATTTTACATCAGCGGAGACAAGACTATACACATCATTAATTGCGTAACAGCTTAACGTTTATCAACGGTAATAGTAATACATCTCTTACACGATCCACTAAGATATATCATAATTATAAATAATTATATCTTATTCACTGATAGCTTGACATGAGTTAATGGAAGTGAAAGGCCTTTGTCTGAAAATAAAGTATGTATGTAATACGTTTGGTCATTTATCGAGCTAAACATTCCTGTTTCCAATACGTTTGGTCACCGTCTCATATGAGGGACTGGGGCATGAAGTCCGCGCCCCTTGGCATATGAACTAATGTGTTCCCCGCCTCTTACTTGCCAAAACTGTAAATATAGCTGTGCTTTTCCAATACTTTACTTTCAACGATTATAGAGGTGCAGTACCGCATAGATGGTGCTGTCCGTATGAATTATAGCACCATAGCTAAAATCAAAACAAACCACATCTTCTGGTCGCCATTGAACGATGACAACGTAAATGTTTACCCATTCCTCTGTTTCTTTCGTTCTTTGATTTTCGTTTTTTTTATAATTGAGCAATAATACATTTTCCCGATGGTTAGGTAAAGGTACTAGGGCCATGCTAGCAGTCGGACATACTGGGTAACTCTCCATTTTATAATTTATAACATAGCAGCATAGAACTGATATCATGCATCCAATGCATTGCTTAATATTTTGCTATAGTATACATTAGAAGATATGTTCGTTATGGTTCTTATACAGGATGACCTACGCAGTACAGTGCTTGACTGAGCAAATATATGACATGTAAAATATTTCAAATGTTAATTGAAAAAAAAAACTTAAATATATTGAATACAAATTTCTACACATCGGTGTACCAGGTCACTACGGAAAACATACCCGAAATCGTAGGAAATGTATCAACTTATCACACAACTCCATAGTCACAAAAATGCTTCGAAAACATTTCATTACACTTTTGATAAACAGAGAAGAAGAGACTGCAAAAAATTCAGGACCAAACCTGTGACATATAATAAAATTGTTTCCTTTACAGCCGGCATTGAAGTGAAGTAACACTCACTGCCTGAATCTCAAAGTCCCTCACTCCCGACCCGCCACTCCCTCCCATTCATTCGAACAGAACGTATAAAGGTACCGTAACTGGTTTTCAGTTGAAGCAAATTAATCGTATCATAATGTTTGAACTTTCCTTAAATTTAAATTTCTAGGGAATGCGTTGTCCGTATGCCACATCCAACCTTTTTCAAGCTTGTTATTTCTATTATTATTATTATTGTTGGTTTTTTCTTGATGTCCATCCATGTATCCATTCTCTTTCTTTCTTGTCCGTAAATTTGACTAATGGAAAAGAAACAAGTTTAATATTGGTTTGTTTTCATGCTGTAGTAAAATTTGTACTTACCGCTTAGTTTAGCAAGATGAAAGAATGATCCATTAAAGATATAAATATATATATATATGTATATATATATATATATATATATATGTACTGTCAGTATTACTACATGCTCAGTCTGCTGGTTGGTGTGAGGTTCCTGCAAAGCAGTTAGTGAGTTATGACAGGCATGCGGGGGCCTCTAAGTGACCACAGAGATTGCAATTGGATTGATTGGGAGATCACTCAAGACTTTCATTCCTTGTTATTCTTTGGGGACATCAGATTAAAAAAAGACAAAAGCACAGGTGCAGCATACAGACTATACTGCAGGAGCGAATAACGAACGAATAATGACATCATCAAGATGATTGAGCAGTTACCAGAGATATGTGCTAGATTGTTGGGGAAAGGGGGTAAGGTAGAGGGGAAAGGGGGAAAGGTAGAGGGAATAGGGGGAACGGGGTAAGGTAGGGGGAACGGGGGAACGAGGTTAGGTAGAGGGAAAGGTAGAGGGGAAAGTGGTAAGGTAGAGGGAAAGGGAAAGGGGAAACGGGGTAAGGTAGAGGGGAAAGTGGTAAGGTAGAGGGGAAATGGGAAAGGTACAGGGGACGGGGACGGTAAGGTAGAGGGGGAGGTAGAGGGGAAGGAGATAACTTAGAGGGGAAGGGATAAGGTAGAGGGCAATGGGAAAGGGATAAGGTAGAGGGGAAGGGGAAGGGATAAGGTAGAGGGGAGGTAAAGGGGAGAGGGGTAAGGGGTAAGGTAGAAGGGAAAGGGGGTAAGGAAGAGGGGTAAGGGATAAGGAAGAGGAGGAACGAGTTCGTTAACATTACTCTAAATGTGAAACTTGGAATGGGGTAACTAATATTGATTCATCAGACAGTTATAATGCGAAATTAAGCAGTAAATGATTTTAATTAGCACAAATTTGATTCTGAATTAAAAGAAGAGTCGCATTGGACGTATTCTGCATGTCATCGTGATTGCGTTTGGTAACTGTAGGTAACTGTCCTGGAAGCAATATTTCATTCTGTTCATAACTGGAGTATGGTATTTACACAAGGTTTCTAAATAGGGTCGATATGATGGGGTACAATAAGATCAGGTAACATAACCGGCACCTTTAAGTGTGGTCATTCCATTAATGCTGATAACACAACATGTCGGCACAGCACGAAAGATCACATTTTTAGGAAGAATACCGTTCATGGTGGAGTGTTGGCATGCAAGAGTCAATTTACAGATAGACGTGCCAAACGAGTGGTTGGTAACGCAAGTCATAAGCAAATTTATAAAGCCTATATATGCTAGAGGAATCATGAGAAAAAATGTTTGGCATGGCACAATTTACTAGGGAACTCCACAGATACCGGTATGGGACGTAAATATATTGATGATTTAGATATATGTAAAGGATAACTCTTAGATTAATAAAACTATACAGGTTAATATAGGTCTATAGATATAACTTTGACATGTCAATATGCCCGCCAGTGATCATAAATCATACAATATTATATTCGCAGTAATAAAAGTGTTACCGACAGAATAACACCAATAAACGGGACCTGGCTATCAAATATTCCTTGATACTCAACGGCAACTTCGCATGTTTCCTTACATTAGCTTGTTTTGTTTCTTTGAAAAATATTACGGTGGTCATGAACATGCTACAAGCTGCCAGTTGTTGTACTGCGGTCTTTACGACAACCCCACATTCACGGCCCGCATACTCTCCAAGGAATGGGTTGCAAAATTACTAAGTAAAAAAGATTGACGCTTCATATAATAATAATAACAATAATAATAATCAGCAGTTACTTTTTTTACGACGCTTAAGCGACCAGAAATGTGGGAGCAACCCGCAAGGGCTTATGGGTTACAACTTACACGTCGGGTGGCTTCCAATTCAATATTATAACTCAAACTTGGAATTTTTTCAATTTAGAAAGTCATTTCAGATGGGAATACCGTAGATTGCTCTTGAATGAAAAACCCACCTTACTATGACCCGGACGGGTATCGAACGCGGAACCTGCCTATTGACTGTATCGCCCCACCACCTTCACATAACCCCTCCCACCCCCCTCCCCCACCCACCCCGAGGTTCCAGAAAAGAAAGTTTGTGGCAAGTTTACTTTCCAGGGTCTTTGTTCAGGTGTTGATAGGGTAAATGTCACAGTCATAGACACAAGACCACACATGGCGTTCATAGACGTATCTATATAAATATAATCAAACCTATAGTTGTAGGCTAATGATACAGCCAACTTTGACAAATTCAATTGTAAAAAGCGGTAAATAACGGATTTAATTGTGGCGTAAGGGGTGACAGTTATTCCCCGCATAAAATGATAATTTGACAAGAGTTGATATGATGCCAGAGTATACTATACCGTGGGCTGGCTATGGCGTTTGTTCTCTCCCTCAATCCTCTCTAATATTTTACTATAGGCTATGTGCCCCTCACGGCACAATAATATGACATAAACAGGAACGTAAATATAAGATGAGTTCCATCATCGTAACAATAAATACAATGTCGTCTGAAACACCGTCGGAGAGTTACGATTGGTAATTTTAACATTAAAAAAATTGTCTTAGAAAACATTTTACATGGCCTCCTGTTTGACAACTGTGTGCGAGTATCGATTACAATAATGGCTTCGGTATATGCTCTACAAGTATCAATATATCCAACCAATCGTCTTAACAGCTTAGGGTTCTTACAATAATAAATAAACCAATTATAAATAAAGTTATTTGAATCTATGTGTGTTGTGATATATATTAGCAAGAGCGGCAAACCGAATTAACCAGCTACACGTGTGTGCACTGTTTTTACTTCCTATTTCATACCGATAGGTTAACTGTTTAAGAAACACAACTTGTTATCTAGTAGTAGGCTGGCGCGTATTTGCGGTTACTTCAATGTATAGGGCCGGGTCCGAGTATATAGGAGGTCCATGATGTACATATATACAAATATATATATATATATATATATATATATATATATATATATATATATATATATATATATATATATATATATTTGGCATAAAAAGTACATGCAAACATAACTTTGCTCAAACCAAGGTACATAGTGGTAATATGGAGCTTTTCTTACATTTCCTCATGTACTGATGTTTGGCAGTAACATTGGTATGTATACCGATACTTGTATCCCACCCACCCCTCCATTCCCCATCCCACAGAACACCCCCACCCCTTCGGGAAATCGTGAATTCGTCAATACAATGTACCCGTCATCTCTGAACTAAGTTGCCGATTATCTTTTGGTGAAAGCCTATAATGTCCCTAAGTATCGAGTTAGCTGGTATACTACGGCATACAAGAGATAATGCGATTAATCATGGCAATATTGTCCTGGCCCCTGCATCCGTCGAATTGTTCCATTTTCGTTATACATAGCCATGATATCGATTATCATCATATATATTCCATATGTTTACACTAATGCATCTGACAGTCGTTTTTACCATATAACATAATCCCATCTCATCCAAATGTACGCACGTAAAGGTTTATTATTACGCCGTTATTTATATAGCGCATAATCCACACGTTCTATGCGCTTTGACAACAAGGTTTATGTGAATTACTCACATTTCTCACCCCAAAAGTAGTTAATCCGCTTAAGATCCTTGCAAGTTATAATGACGCTATTTGCCGAATGAACCCCCGAAACATTCCATATGAAATTACTGTTGGTATAAGTGAACCAAATGCTTATTTTTTTTCCGGACACTTGTTGTTTGAAATTAAATAAGTTATTAAATATATTAATGCAGAATGTGACATCTTAAAGTTCTCACGTATTTGTTTTGTAAGATATGTTACAAATTCAAGCAGGTACTGTTTACGAGTAACCTAATTTGAAATCTTTCTCAGAATATTGCTTACCTTTGATGCTCTGGACTGGTATAGAGAAAATGGTGACCGATAGGTGAGGGGAGATCCCCCCTGGTACATCACCTCCATACACGTCATGCTAAACTTTCTGAATCCTGAAACGATTGATCAAATAAGTTAATAAATTAATCATAGTTTGAACAGTTAGCCATTACTTTCAAATATGTTGTTTTTTTAAGTCGCAGAACGGTTTAGTCTATCCATTTTAATCATAGCGATAAAACTATGTAATCCTCAAGTAAAATAACAGCGGGGAAAAAAGTCAAAATCCGTATTATGATTCGGAGATGTTTATCGGCCCAAACAGACCAAAGCTAATATTCCTGCACTCATAAATCAAACACAAGTTCTAGTTTTCGTTTTCAACAAATAATACCAACGAGAAGGAACAATATTCCAGTCAATAATGGTATGTTAAAAATAGATATTACTTTAGTCAAATTAATAGTAAATATTTTGATACTTCCAAGTCCAATGAGAAGACTCCAAGATGGCAATCAATTTTATAGTTGAACAATTTATGCAAACTATAACGATGTCTTGTATCAACTGTTTTGCCAGTAGCAACACGAAATAATTAACATTGATATACCGCGAATTGTATAGTTGAGTATACCGTAATTTAATAACATGCAAGAAATATTCCCATGGCATGTAGTCCTCTCAAGTTTTCACTACCTTTACGGTATATAATAACTCTTCATAACGTTTCCCAAAAGTTCTATCCTATCGTAATGAACCGTTAGTATCGAATGTGGGTTATTGTCAAAAAGGCGGCCCCGTGAAATAATCGCAACACGACCATCGACGACACGTCTTCATTGACGACGTGAAATAGCCAAGTTCGTATAATCCCAAGGTCAGAGCGGCAAACTCTTCTCTGAATCTCGCAGCCAGAGAGAATGAGCGGCACAGTTAGTTCATTACAAACCATTGTGCTATCTAACAATGGGCAATACATTTGTATATCTTGATAGTGTACCAATATTAACTATTAAATTGCCTGACTAAATTAGAGGACGTTAATTTGCTAGGAATATGCAAGTGCTATGTGCGATGATGCATTACGGCTTTATAATACCTTTATTATTGTAAGGGGTTTAGGTAGAGAAGCTGAAGGATTCCATCTCGCGAGATCGAGCTTTGACTGAAATGTCCCTGTCATTAATTCTCATCTCGTCCCCACCCACACCCCACCCTCCTCCCCCCCCCCTCTCTCTCTCTCTCTCTACATCTCCCCGAGATTCGCATATATCGTGTACGTATATCTAAGAATCTACGCGACCACGGATGACTTTATTAAAAACTTAAAACCCTATGCACAGATGTTTCCCTATTAGGTAATTCACACATTGATAGTAGCAGACAAATTTGCTATAAAATGTTCCAAGATTATTTCAATCATTGAGTAAAAATACTTCTATGATTCAGTTATGGTCCCCGTGATATGTATATTCCGGCGATGCATAGGACAGTTATGGAAACTGCTGAACGGGTTTCATTGGTCACACTCTCTGTGTAGAAGTTCGTAAGCCACGCCCACATAGGTGAAAGTTAGTAGAGTTGGTTAGCCGACCGTCAATCATAAGAAACACCAATATAACACCTAAGTGCGAATGAAGCTCTAGCATGCTCTAGTCAACATGTGATCTCTTATCTCCAAGGTAAACCTTTGCTATTTGAATTCTTTAAAGTCCTCGTGTGCAAATTCCAATGCAATGTCTTCCAGGGAAAACGTTTTTCATCCCTTAGCTTCGAGGTGTTGATGATCGGGTCATGATGGACGGAGGAGAGGCAGTATGTGGGGTAAACTGAGGAGTTACAAGTTACAAATCCATTGATGTATGTATAATGGTAGTGACGAAGGCTTAAGCGGGGTTGTGATAACTCCGATAGTCTTTGGATAAGGTAATGTATGTATTATTCAAAGAATATAGCTTTCATTTAATTAGAATAAAGGTTCATTTTAGCGCTCAAATGATTTTAACTTTGAGGGCTTCCCGTGAAAAAGTTTCCATTTTAAAAGGTCAACAGCTCTCAAGTGATGAAACTTCCTGTATCGTATCACAAACAGAACATTATCTCCTTTGATTCCAGATTTTGTGACTGGCGCCCCTCATTATTGTCAGTCCGAGACTCCCCTCCAACCTCCCCACCCCCTCCCATATCCTTTCACAATTTGCAGTCATCTTGAGTGCAGTGTAAGGACTGTAGTAGCCAGACTGAAATGTATAGTCTTGTCTGTGTGACTACATAGACGGTTGTCTGGTTTTCGCATCTGACTGGTGCGCTTCAGACCCTACGTGGTCTCTGTTTCACTGCAGGCTTAAGTTGGAGTTTGCCTAACACGGAGATCAAAGATTTAAGAGTGTCTCACATATTAAACGCAGGTGTCTAAAACATTCGTGTATAGCTTCTAGTTTACCATTGTTTTCACATTTTCAGGATAACATGTGGTCGAATATAGAGTTTAAATTAAGGTGACCAGACGTCCCCGATTTTCGGGGACAGTCCCCGATTACAGTGTGCTGTCCCCGATGAACAAGTGTCCCCGAAAATGTCCCCGATTCGTCAAAATGTTCAGGAATTTCGAAAATATCCCACATTATTAGTAAAATAATTGTAAAAACAAATTTAGTCAAGTGAGCAGTCGCAGAACGGAACAGGTGGGCCAGTGTAAAGTGGAAACACAGTTAAAAAATATGCTAGATCGATCTAGCCTAGCACTCTTTCGACCGTATAATTGGCAACTACGGCGACACGACACTTATAGTGTGAGTATGAGCAACTCACAAGGACTTAAAGAACCACGTAAAGTTAGTGAATTTCATCTAAAAAAAGCTACATTTTTGAAAATAAAATTGATTTAAATAGTGCTACTAAGTATAACCATTTTACATCTAAGCACCTTAGGCACCCCTCCCCTTAGACCCCTCCCCCATATCAGTCACGCAATCAGTGGCGTAGGAAGGTACTTTTGAGTGGGGGGGGCTGAAGACTGATGGCCGGCCTGGGGGAGGGGTCTAAGGGAGGGGGTGTCCCCCTCCCCTTTGGAATTTTTTGCATTTCCAGGTGGCCTCAGATACAATTTGGTGCAATATAGCACACTTCAACACCCACTCCATTTTGTAAACTTAATTTCGTATTTTCACCTGGCCTTAGATGCAATTTGGTGCTCCAAATGAGATTTTTTTTCTCATTTGGAAATGAAAAAGGGGTTTTCTGACTTGCGGAGCGGGGGGGCGGAATGATACTTCCGCCCCTCCACATTTTTCACTGGGGGGGGGCTGGCGCCCCCCCGGTTCCTACGCCCTTGCACGCAATAAATGTCCCCGATTCCAGTCAGGAAAATATGGTCACCTTAGTTTAAATAACTGTAGAAGACTGACTGCCGACATAGCCGATGACGTCATCCAGTGTTCTTGTATATACAATTTATTCGGGGGGGGGGGTGGGTCAGAAATTTAAGAATTTTCATAAATCTGACAGCAAAAGTCTTTAAAGTCGACTCCCATGAGGTTCAATGTGTACTCATAAAGAAAAATTGGCCGTACTAAACAGCATATGCCACTATGTCAATAACCCGGCCGCTCCAGCCTACAAATGGCGCATGGTTGCCTTTGATACAAGTCCTGCTATGAAATATTCCAAAAGTCAACTATCAAAGTATCAGAATTTGTCTAAAGGTCTCTTGTTTATAGAAAAGGGACAATTTCGATTTCAGTATTCTATCTAGAATAGACAGAAAATTGTTAAACAGATCAAGGAGCAACAAATTAATACACGGAGACCCAGAGAATAACGGATTGGATCGGATTGGGATCTTAACCCCCAAATCTCTATCATCCAAATTTCTCCAAACATTAATTTGAAGTGCGGTTAAGATCGAACAATGTAACAGTTTGAGCGGTCCTATATAACAGCCTAGCCTACACTATCTAAATATGTGATACGTCTAAGTATATAATTGCTACTTACCGTTTGATATTGTCAAGACAAATGATATTGCTGGTTCCGGTCGCTTTCATGTAACAGTTATATTTCTTGTCCGTGGGTTTTGATCACGCTAAATCCAGCGGAACTTGTGAGGCGGTAACATCAAAAGAGAAGCGTCAGGTGCGTCAAAGTGATGGAGATTACTTCTAATAAAATTCACCGACAGAGATGGTAAACCGTGAGAAAGTTGACGCAGGCAAGGTATTAGGTGGAAATCCTGTAGATCTGGATTCGACGGGAAAGTGTGCACCTCAGTATATACATACGATGTGGTACATGCGGACGAGAGAGAAGGGGTGGAGTCAGGGGTATACAACTTTAGTCCCCGGGGTCAAATAGGGGGCCTGTTGAAGCATGGGATAAAGAATAGTGTGTTCTCATTTTCACAGAAAATACCTGAGGAAATATGACAAAGTGAGGGTCTCGTCGCCTATGTGCACATATACTAGTATTATCCTGTTGTTGTTACGATCTTCTTTTTTATAGATTTCTTTTCACAGGTTTTGTTCCTTTCCTTTCCTCCATTTCAATGTGCTTCTAAGTCTCAGTGGAGAAGTCTTGAACTTCGGTAAACCAATGTCCCTAATCGACGTATGTGATGTGCACATTTTTGCCATATAGTCTTGAAACTGCGGTAAACCAATGTCCATATACTGATGTGTGTGGTGTTCACATTTTTGCAGTTAACTTATTATCGTTGTTTTCTGTTTCGATGTTGACGAGGATGAAATTAACTACCGATGAGTAAAAAACAAGGAGGAATGAAGGTGATTTAAGGCATATTATAGTAATTCTTTGATGAAATAGGAATATTCTGGAACCAGAGCTGTCACATGGGTTAGCTGTACTATGTACTATACTAAAGTTTCACCTCTTCTAGCTTAACATCTAAACAAGCGTGGTGGGCAGTGACGTACATATGATTTCAAAGAAGGGGGAGGGGCCTAATTCCTTAATTAGGTATGAGCATGCCCCCTTATGGATCCAAATGTTTCGAATATGGGGTGTGGGAGAATATTCCAATTTTAGAAGTCTAATGGTACATGCTGAGACATATTTAGAGTATTAATTCGCTCCATAATTTTGAAAAACTGGCGATGGAGGTTTGGGTCATTCCCCATCCGCCCCTTTGTGCACGCCACAGGTGGTGGGTAACTTCGTGAGTATTATGATAGTCCAAGCCATCAGTAATCATATGGTGGGTAGGGCATATTGGTTGATAACTTCTATCTATGCTCTAGCAACATATATTGACAAATTTAGTCACTAGAGCAACTGATGAAGGTGTTAAAATGAGAGTGTATCATGGGTGGACCAGGCTTGGAAATAGTACAGAACTTAGAAAAAATTCATCAAAATCTTAAAAATTAATTTCATTATAATACAAATCAATGAACATATTTCATCTAAGTCAGATATAAAATAGATTCAAGTGATTGAACCAGAAACATAAAAGAAAATTGATATTATTTCTGAATTTATCAGGTAGATTTCTAACTTCTTTTGCTACTTTGAAGACTTCGTTTTCCCTCGACCCCCCCCTCCCCCCTTATATACCACCACCTTCCCATACTAACTCCCAACCCTACCACAAACCTGCCCTAGTCAATGTCATACATGCAGAAAATATTACATTGTGTACTTATGATTAATACATGAATGGAAATGTATATACATGAATGAACATACAATCCTACCCCCCACCCCCCCTCTTTCCTCTATAAGACAATCTCAACCCCCCTCCTTCTAGCCCACTCAATACCCCCACCCCAACTACCTTGATGCCTCTAACACATATTATGACTGATATAATGGCAGAGTTGCTTTCTTTTCTTTGGTGTGTCCTTTGATGTTGGTGATGTCCATTCCATGTGTCCAGTCTTCCATAGGTGTGTCCTTTGTGTTTGTGATGTCCATTACATGTGTCCAGTCTTCCACTGGTGTGTCCTTTGCTGTTTGTGATGTCCATTCCATGTGTCCAGTCTTCCACTGGTGTGTCCTTTGCTGTTGGCGATGTCCATTCCATGTGTCCAGTCTTCCATAGGTGTTTCCTTTGCTGTTTGTGATGTCCATGCCATGTGTCCAGTCTTCCATTGGTGTGTCCTTTGCTGTTGGTGATGTCCATTCCATGTGTCCAGTCTTCCACTGGTGTGTCCTTTGCTGTTGGCGATGTCCATTCCATGTGTCCAGTCTTCCATTGGTGTGTCCTTTGCTGTTAGTGATGTCCATTCCATGTGTCCAGTCTTCCATATGTGTGTCCTTTGCTGTTTGTGCTGTCCATTCCATGTGTCCAGTCTTCCATTGGTGTGTCCTTTGCTGTCCATTCCATGTGTCCATAATTTGTAGCTGGATTTATTTCCCTGGTATAAATACACTAACTACACAGCACAGTACTATTCACTACTGCTGTCTGTGTGACCAGACTGGCAGGAAATATGCTAGATTCCTTCTGAATCAGTTTGTAGGAAAGGCTGATCAACCAGTTCAGATATGGAATGTTAACATCTTGCCATGACAGTCCTGAAAATATAAGAAAGGAGAACAACGAGCATCAGAAGCGACTGACAGAAATAGCTTGTAAAACAGACAGACAGACAGATAGAATGACATAAATATCACTAGTAACATGGACAGACAGATAGACTGACAGAAATATCTTGTAACAGAGACATACAGACAGACCGACAGTAATATCACTTGTAATACAGAGAGATATACTGACAGCAATATCACTTTTAACATGGACAGACAGATGGACTGACAGAAATATCTTGTAATAGAGACAGACAGACTGACAGTGATGTCCCTATTAACACAGACAAACGGACAGTAATATCACTTGTAGTACAGACAAATATAATGACAACAATATCACTTGTAACATGGACAGACAGATAGACTGACAGAAATATCTTGTAACAGAGACAGACAGACTGACATCACGACTCTAACTGGTTACAATTACAGAAAGGCAAACGGCATGCATTTGTAACATTGACAGAAAAAAGCTGACGACACGCTCTCTTGCAACTCCTACAGACGGAATGCTCTTGTCTTCTAAAATTTGATTTGTTCAGCAAGACAAAACTGATGGCACTAGCATAAGCCTTAAATGTGACTAATTACAAATGAATGTGTTAAATCAACAGGCATTCATTTACAAACAACACTGTTCACTAAACAATTTAAGTATTATAATTAATTGCATTCATGAGTAAGTTCATCAACAAAGTCATTTAGTACTAAAGGCGTCCATTAAGAAAGAAATGTCATGACAAAAGGCATTCATTAACGAAGACATTGGGTTTTCAAGGCTTTCAACAGCATTGATATTCTGGAGTCACACTTCACTGTGTATCCTAGAAATGTAAGCAACGAGCAGCTCACAGTTTGACCCTTGAAATGACTAAAAGCCTTTATAGATATGATGACAATCCTTGTCAAGCCATTAGGCTCACCCAGTAGCCTTGAGCATAATCAAATCTAATATCATCATCATCATCATTATCGACCACAGCAATTAATATTGAATACCTGAGATTAGTGTAAACATCACGAAGCATAGATGCAAATCACACCAGAGACAGCAAACAACTGGTTTGTGGGTTCAACTCTGCTGCTGCAGCAGTAGATGATGAGAGAGGCAGGGGGGTGGGGAGATGGGAGGGGAGTGGGGAAGATAAGAGGGGGTGAAGTGACCGACAGATTCTCAACAGACCCCTCCAACCTTAACTAACAAAATCATATCAAAACAAGTATCCATGTGATACTATATATACCAGTAGGTCCCGAAGACAGAGGGCCCACTGAACCTCCCCACGCCAGGGGTCCCTGAGGGAGAAGTAGCCCCAAGCCAAATAGAGACAGGTCTATTAGTCTGGTTGGTTTCTCTTTCAACTATAGAGAATGCTAAGCTCATGGCTATGTTTGGCTTTCATAGTTTGATTGATGGGTTCAATAATTATTCTGTTCATAATAAAATGCATTCAATCGTTTCCAATTTATCAAAGAGCAGGGAGGGGAGGAAAAGGGGGGGAGTGCTTGTAGCTTAAACTTGAACTAAGTCCATGAGTTCATGAATGTTGTATCATGGAGCTATAAACAGATTAGCTCAGAAACAATTATTTGTCATTTAAGATGGTCGGGCAGCTCCCTGGTTGAGCAACCAGCGAGATGTTATCTTCGTCTCCTGCTGGGATAAGTGGCAGCAGGCTTCCTCTTGAGCAGGAGAATTTGATACAGAAGAGATAAAGCATCTTCATGACCCTGACAGAGACGAAGATTATTTGTTGTCAAGGTTACCGGTGGTGAAAACTAGTACAGTTCATGAGTTCAGGAAGGTTGATCTTTTGTGTGTGGAGGTGATACTTACTTTGAAAACTATACATAACATTTTAAGATTTTTATAGTCAGGGTTGTAGTAAAGTTACTGAAAGTTTTTGTGGCAATAAAAACAAGCAACTTTACTTAGAGTCTGAAGTCCCGTGTTTTGGCGTACTGCATCAGTTTCTGAGGCAACATGTCTCTGAAATATTTTTTTTTTTTTCATTCTCTTCAATATCAACAACCCATAACAATGCACATTTTTAACTTGACCTAGTCTCATATGAAATTAAGCAGGAAAATCTGCAAAATCAAACTTTGGGAGTTCCCAATCTGTTCTTTGGGTGTGAGAAAGTACTATTTGACAAAGTCTGTGGCTGGCAAATATTTAGGAATAGAACAGAGTAGCATTCAGCACTGTGTCATAAAGCCCGGCGCTGCGGGAGCCTTAAAGGGTGTGAAGACTCGCGCAAAAAAAAACGTCTAATGCCAGTAATCTGATCTAGTTTAAAATGAGTTGTTACAGAAGTGTTAGACACCACCATCGATCCCAGCAAAATACACACACAGCTTGCTACCGTCGGAAATTAGACACTAGTTGTACAGCCAGTACATACAGCTGCGGTCAATACCCACAGCACAGTGTACAAACAATACAGCGATGGACATCTCAGGTCCTACTTAAGATAACAAGGTATCACGTTTCATTACTGTACTGTCTGCATTTTGTAGGGACACAAACAAAACGTCACTTGCAAGCAACAGAAAGTTAACTTTTTCAGATTGCCGTACGCCGTTTGGGGCGAGTCTTCAATGCCTTTAATTCCTCAGACATAAACTCAGATTAAAATATGGTTAATTTGACAACACCTTAGTCATAGAGACAATTTAAATGCTTACAAATGTAAATAAACAGGCTGGAGACAAGATTCTTTTATACCTGAATACGTCATTCCTCTCCATCACGTAGTAGTTACCGCTCCATGGTCTTTATCGTCTCATCTTCCATCTGTTCTCTATTGACTCCCGCCTCTTCTGGTTTTTTATCCTCATTGACTCCTGCCTCTTCCGGTTTTACATCCTCATTGACTCCTGCCTCTTCCCGTTTCTTATCCTCATTGACTCCTGCCTCTTCCGGTTTTTTATCCTCATTCGTTCCAGTTTCTGTTCCGGCTCCCGCCTCTCCTCCACCTTTGCCATCCTTCTTATCTTCATCCGTTAGGAATTTCTCCCACTGGGCTAACCTCGCCTCTCTTTCTCTGTCCGTTTCCTCGATCTTGTAATCAGTCTTACCGTCCCAAAGCTCTGCGGTCAGCTGGCGTTTGGCAAACCATCTAAAAATGATCAAAAATATTATCTCTGATCGAGAAAGTCTCACAAATTTTAGAATATGAACAAATAATGATAATAACAATATTTTTCGATTGGGTTTACTGATTGATTGATTTTAAGATTTCAAATATTTACAATTGTTTTCTCTGTAGTGTTATGTTTTTCTTCTGATGAATTTTGAGCTTTAAGTAAGATATCTTGACGGCAAAGAGTATTTATTATTATGACTCTCACTCACAGATACAAAAAAGACAGCCAGTTTACAATACAGTCCTCATGTCCTTAAAAATGAAGCTTTAATTTAACACCAGTTCTGAGGCTGTCCATCAATCCCTTACTACAAAATGTAGGAATGAAAAAGTAGGACTGATGTAGACAAGAGATACCATTTTCCATGCCTATTCTGCTTAAACATAATATGAAATCTAAACTGTGAAAATATACTTATATTTTTATGTCATGCAGCTCAATTGCTACAAACTTTCCTGATAGTATTGATGTTCATATTCACACAAGTTGATATGCACACTTCCACAGTCATGGACTATCTGTTGAAACCATGCAGAACAAAGCAAAAGCAAAACAGGATGAAAAAAGGGAATGTTTTGAAGAAAAAATTAGGCTCGCTGGACAGCCTGAAATTTTGTAACCCAACCCCCCCCCCCATGTCATTACGTAGGTTTGTTGTATAAATACTACTTGTGTACATCGCTAGGCCAGTCATGTTTAGGTCATGTGACAAACGTGAGGCCGGCAGGACACATAATGTGACTGTCACACCTCAACTTGATCATAGCGTTTGAACAGAATAACCCAGTTAAAACATCAGTTCTAGATGAACCAATTCTCTGAACAGATTTCACTAGGATTGTGGCAACGGGTAACAGAGTTGTCTGATTCTAAGTCCTATAGCTATTAAATTATAATTCTGCTCAATACCTTCCATTCATGGCCGCTACACATTTGTCAGCATCATCTGCGTCTTTAAACCTCACAGAGGTGACTCCTTCAGGATGATTCTAGCAAACAAACAAGAATCTTTCATTAACATAAGGATAATACATATTCATGAGGTCACACCTTCAGGATGATTCTAGCAAACAAACAAGAATCCTTCATTAACATAAGGATGAAACATATTCATGAGGTCACACCTTCAGGATGATTCTAGCACACAAACAAGAATCCTTCATTAACATAAGGATGAAACATATTCATGAGGTCACACCTTCAGGATGATTCTAGCAAACAAACAAGAATCCTTCATTAACATAAGGATAATACGGTCACACCTCAGGATGATTCTAGCAAACAGACAAGAATCCTTCATTAACATAAGGATAATACATATTCATGAGGTCACACCTCAGGATGATTCTAGCAAACAGACAAGAATCCTTCATTAACATAAGGATAATACATATTCAAGAGGTCACATCTACTGGATGATTCTAGCAAATAAACAAGAATCCTTCATTAACATAAGGATAATACATATTCATGAATGGCTTTTTCAGGATGATTCTTGCAAATGAACAAAGATCAGTGGCGGCGGAACCGGGGGGGCTTGGGGGGGCTCAGCCCCCCCAATGAAAAAGTTGAGGGGGCAAATGCATGATAAGCCCCCCCAATATTTACCAAGGCTCCGAAACGTGCATCTGCCCATTTTTCAATGCATACTTGTCGATCTGTCCGATGCACACGTATACTATATAGGTGTAATAATTTTAGTAATTGCTGGGGGACCCTGGTCCCTGGCCCGTCCCCTGGCTATAGACCACATTGTCACCCCAACCGCGTCTTCACGTCCCGTGAAAAGTGGAAGCAGTGAGTGTGAGTACCGGTAAGCGTAACACAACTTCGTCCTAGGCCAATGACTTGCCTCATTTCAGCCAGTTCTCCAACATCCCCTTACTTAGTGGCGGAGCGTCCATATATACAGTCAGGGGGCGGATCCACCCCCCCACCCCTCCTGATGGACTCAAATGGACTGCTGGCGCCCTTTTCAGCTTTTCACTACTTTTAACTTATTCGCGATTATTGACTATTTTATTGCGCTCTCATATACCTATTGACATTTGTCATATTCTGTTGGTGTATAATTTTCCGACAAAATGGCGACGACACCTATTTATTCTCCGTTTATCTGCAAATTAGCAAGGCCCGGAAAGGGTCATTTCCTGCAATCTAGGGAGTAACTTTACTCAAAAAAATTCTGTACGCTCCGCGCCAACCTGTTGTGGCGCTCCGCTTAGATAGTGTCGAAAGCGCCACTACAGACCATTCTTGCCCCCCCCCGACCAATACCCCTAGCTCCGCCACTGCCCTTACTACACTCAAAAACGTCTTTGCGAGTACACTACGAGTAATAGCTACTCTCTTAAATCACCATCGAATATACAAATTACAATGTTTTTACAGACTTTTACGTGCAATCTGAGAAATTGCAGGCTTGAGAGCCATATTTTAGGGCTAGGTATTCGCAGCATAAAACACTCGGGAAGTGCCGTTTCCGGCCATCTGGGGGTTTGAAAAAACCCAAAATTTTATTGTACGCTCCGCGCCAACCGATGGTGGCGCTCCGCTTAGATAGTCTCCACACATTAGCCCCCCCAATAATTTTTCCGTTCCGCCGCGCCTGACAAAGATGCCACCATTAACATAAGGAAAATATATAATCTATTATGAAAATAAATGCCTACAGCTCAACATCACCTTATCATATTGATAAGATCACTGATAAATCAATCAATCAACTTCATGTAATCAGAAATAAATATGAGCTAATCAACTCAAACCCCTCAGTCTATCCCATGCAATATGATATTTTGCATATTTATTTTTGATCAGTACCTACTTTTCATATTACTCTGTATATATCAGCTCATTTCACACAAACATAATAACACTCAACATGATCATACATATTCATGAGGTCACACCTTCAGGATGATTCTAGCACATTTCTCTTTCAATGTACTCTTGACATTTACACTTCTCTACGGTGTTATCGTCAATTACGTTATCATCAATTAAGTAATTCATTAATTCCTGGCTTGAAGCTTACATCAAATATTAGAACTTTGTTGACTTCACCAAACTTTGAACATTCAGCTTTGAGGTCATCCCTGATGTCATTGATAAGCATAGCATCTTCCTAAGAAGAGAGAAATAGGAAATGCACAAATAATAAAAAAATAATCATACAATTTAAATAATATTAATGATAACACAAACGAGGTGAAACAAGTTACAAAGAACCATAACAGGATCTTCTTAAGAAGAAGGTTCATAGACCAAACAAACAGACTAAGTGAATAAATCAATTAAAAGAAAATGACAATTAACTTCTATTCCTATATCCAATGTTATCCATACATCTGTCTATGTATTTGTATAATATTTTTGTTGTGGTCTAAAGATATTCATTCTGCTAGGATTGAAACATCACTCCATCTCACTTTATAAGTTTAAATATTAATCTATCAAATCTGTTTGTAAAAGCAGTCTGTAAACAGTTCTTACATTCTTTACAATTCTTGTTACATATTGGTGAAATAATGCTGCAGAAAGTAATAAAAGTAACAAGAAGCTAAACGAGTTAAGATTAAAGATTAGGACACTCAGACAAGTTCTGTGCAGTGGAAACTTTACCATTCAAGATGTTATACGGAAAGGAAGGAAAATATATCACCTCTAATCACCAACTGTCTATAAATACTGCACCAAATAAAAGGCAAAAAAAGGTTAACCTTTTAATGTTTATTTTTCATTGGGTTTTATATCGATACAGTTTCTCAAACTCAAAATATTACGTCCAAGGAAACATATTTTTATGGTTTTCATCCAAATCTATTTATTTTCCTGAGAGTATCGCTCTATATTCTTCGGGTGGTTCGTACTTTCAGCTCTTCAATCGACGGAGAACATGATTCGTAAACCCGACGAGTCTGTCTCTCTGAAAGACCGGCCATAGTTTGTTTTCAAGAGGATTAAATGATCCCTTCCTAATTCTTCCTGAAAGGACTGGGATTTGCGACATACGCTTCAAACCGTGCCATCCACGTAACAGAAATTCCTCTCTAATACTTAACAAGGACATAACTATGTTATTCGGAAGAATTCTTGAAGTTAGCTGTCATTACACCATGATCTTCAAAGCAATTGTCATCATGTGATGACTGCATGACATAAACAGACCAAGAATCCTCCTCGCAGTGTCTTGCAGATGACATGAGCTCATGGCGAGAAAATTAATCCACTAACTGCTCCAATATGTTTGCAGTTACTCTTGTGTTAATTTAACTTATTGACGTTACCATGGTTACCAACATAAATCACTTCAGTTTATTATAAAGCTAAAACAGGAGCAATTGTGTCCTTCACCCCGGAAGCAGCAGTAAGAAAGAGTCGGGAGAGGGGTGAGGGCTAACGATATGTTTCTCCTTTGTCACCTCTCTCACCCTTCCCCAATAATGGGGAAGATAAAGTGAAATGAATATGATAAGAATAATTTCCATTAAGTAAGATGAAGTTAACAATACAATGTGGATGTGTTTTTGTATGGTTAATACAGTGCAATGTACTGTCCCCAGAGGCACCCCTGTGTTATTTTCATAGTAAACAAATAGTTTCCTCCTTTGCTTGCTTTTGTAGACCTATAAAGTGTTAATACGTCCATTTGCCCATATTCTCTGTAAGCACTTAAAGCTGCTCTTTTTAATTGAGCATAATGAATCCTCACCACTGTTTCCACATAGTGTGGTAATTTAAAAAATAATGAACCTTCAATGACAAATCAAGGATGGTCAGTTATTGTAACAGCTCTTTGCACCCACACCTACATAAAATAATCCCTAGCTAGGTAATAGTCCAAACATGACACTCAGTCAGTACTTATCTAACCCATCAACACCCCCTTCCTTGCAGAGGGGACTTGGAGGCAAACAAATTTGATCAGCAATGATAAAACATGTCACCATGGCAACTGGTCATACTCAGTCATGATGCCTGCATCTCTAATAGGGAATGTCTGCAGCATATCGGTGCCAGCTCATTATTCGAACTCTATTGATGTTGAAATATCTCAGTCACAGAAAAGACAACAGCCGGCATATCTGTCAGTCACATTTTTACCGGTTAAATCCACAAATAAATCCGGTTACTGACAGACGAAGAGATCTGTTGGTATGAGACTAGATTAGATAGGATAGGAGTTGTTTTCCTAACAGGCATTCCAAGTATGCCTAATGTATCCTTGCACTTACTTATCAAGATTCCTTAGCAGATGAGCTGAAAATTGGTTTATTTGATAAGAGGTAAGGACAACTAGTTACCAACTCAAAATTTATAATATACAGAAATAAATAAAAGCTTTTTATTAGAAATAAATATGAAAATTGTGGCCAGAAACTCCAATAGTTGCTATGAAAGTTCACAAATGTTAACAATCAAAATTTCTATGTATCTCTCATATTTGTTTTCCTCTTAAGGCAAACTAGACAATAAAACTTTACACAATCAATGTTATGATTTTATATAGCAATATTGCCAGATGGTAAATTCATTTCATGGTTCCAGAATCACCATTGCTCTCTTAAAGAATCATATAATGTACCTTCTTTCTACACATGTGTTTATTCTTACATTTCAAGGTTACTACATTTCCTGCAGTTTGGTCTATCCAGAGCTTTGATAAATGAATTGTTAAAGTCCTTTAATTAATTAAAATTTCAACTCAATAATTAGTCTTTTGATCCCTAGTTGCTTCCATTTTTTTTTTTTTGTTCCTGGCATGGCTCTCTATTCCAAATAATTAGTCAAGGTACAGTTGTATAATGTAAGCCTCACATGAAGAACCAGAATGCAAAAATGCATTGTGGTTTCGATAATGTAACATGAGCAGTTTTCATCATGAATCTGACATAATGTATAGTGAAGGTGTACAATGTAAACTTGATCTTAGTAATACAGTAAAAGCAGTGTGATGTGACAAACAATTGTGATACATCAACATACTAAATATGACATCTGTCCTAAATATTGTTTAAAACATTGTTTTCACAATTTGACCCCCCTGGTGAATTCAAACGACCATTGACCTCCGCCAACAACATTAGGCTTCTTGTACTCAATGTGGAACAATTACATACCAAATATGCGATCTGTCCAAGCTTCCCTTGCGATATTATGTTTAGGAAGGTGTGTTAGTGAAGAGAGACAGGTGAGAGGGGAGTGAAGTAAATGTTTTGCATTTGTTGACCTCAAATGACCTTTGACCTCCACCAAAATCAATAAGCTTCTTGTACTCAATGTGGTACTTCTACACACCAAATATGAAATTGGTCTGACCTTCCATTCTTCAGATATCGTGTTTACAAGCTGGGCGTCACAAATGCACATACACATATACACACATACGCCATCATGAATGCAAAGGTTGCGATAATCATCGAAACCAAACATGCTTTCAAGTACAAGGGTACCATGAACCACCCTTGTTGATTGAAGCTACAAAGTGGTGATTGCAGGCAAGCGGGGTAAGCAGGGATAGATAAACAGTTTCCATGGTTACGAACAGATTGCATAACCAAAAATCACCACTAGCAGCAAACATTTAAGATGGTACTGTAAACATGCTTCACTGTACTGCACATTAAATCACTTAGACTGGAAATGCTAAAACTAACAAGTATGCTTAGCTAGTGCCTGTTGTGAAAAAAAATGCATGCCCAGGATGAAACACAGTAAGTAGATGCTTGATACATCACCATGACTAACGGTAGATTTCAATTATAACAACAACTGGGTGATTTCGAGGAATTTCAGGAATAAATTTGTTAATTTATCGGGTGGTAAGAAGTATAAAATCAAATAACTATGAACGTGAATATAAGATTTCGAGATAAGTTTATGATGTGAATGATTCAAATTTTACCAAACACGGACACTCGTCATATCATTAGGTTCTGGAAGAATTTTATAAAACCTGACAAAAATTACATGAATGTGATTTTGAAGGTGACAACATATTACTCAGACTATCTTGTGCTCATTATTTAAATATATCACACCTTGCGAGAATCACAATATTTTCTTTGAATGTTATAAATTATCAAACTGAATAAACCTTGCAAAATCTTTCAACAGTGTATTAGTGTAACAAAAGAGACTAAATAATTGTAACGAAGAAATAAACTCAAATGGCAATAGAACTTCAACATTATAACAAGTGACTTAATTTGGAAGATAAAATTGAGTCATTATTCTCAAGCATAACTGACTGAGCATGGTGGGACAGTAGTTCATACTTAATGTGAGAATAATATCAATAAGTAAGTTGAATTATTTTATCCAGTGTTAAAGCTATGATTATAGTGCACCACTAGAACACCTACAGTGTAGGCAGTGAGTGATACCTACGTGAATAATTTAGTGCTTTAAATTTTGCATAGCAGTTTCTTGAACCCAAACTTCATTTCTAATGAGATACTATGGTTCTGATTAAAAAACTGCTACTCATATTTGGACTTGACCGTTTTGTATAGCAACTTGACCATTTTGCATAGCACTTTGCATATCATTTTACAAAGCAATACTGGATGAATTATTCGCTGACCTCCACAGATGAAGACTTGAATCAGCTTCGAGTAATACCAACCCAAAGCATACATTTCAAAAGCTGAAATCTATTTGTATCCTAATGCATTAATCAATCTGACGATCCCTCCAAAGAACAGAGACTGCACCACTATAACGCCTAACATTACAATATCACTGCAAAATCTTAACACCAACACCAACACCACACCATCCCAACACCGCAACATCCAAACATCACACCATGCTGACTCAAGAGTAATACTGTTATCCTTTCACGATGTTTTATTAATATTCTGAGACAAAGGTATTATTACATTTTTTTGGACTCACAGCAAATTCCGATGGATCAAACATATGTTTGATGATAACGACTTGCTCGTTTCTTTTCCTTTGATGGAATTTCTTGTCTGGTCTCCAGGTTAACAATCTGTTGAAAAGAAACAAATGTTAACACCAGAACATGATAAATGACAATGTAGTTTCATTAGTATCCATGATAGGAAACACATTGCAGACTTCAAGTAATTCTGGCTTTGAAAAATCACCTTAGTGCAAACTTGACACCATTTTGACACCATTTTATAATGCAAGAAAATACATACATGCACACGGTACAGACTACTTCGTTCAAACTACATTTTTCTCTCGACAGACAGGGTTCTTCTTGACTGTGTTGTAGTTAAAGGTTTGCTGCCCTCAAATGATCTTGTTAGCTATATTCTGTCCATATGAAAACCATACCCTTAATTAAAGTTACCTATACATTTAACAACACCAATGTCTTCTCTGTCAACTGTTATACCCCATTCGACATCCTGCAATTTAAGGGTAGGGTACAGTACATACCCAATGAATCTCCATTGTCCTGTTTTTTGCAACCAAAATATATTGTACCGACTGCAAACTGAAGTGTTCCAATTTTTTAAAGGTCTTTGTGACCTCCACGAATATCTCTGTTGTTAGTTGCAATACGCAAATTAAAAAATGTACAAATGCTGTATGCGTCATTAAATATTACAAGTGGACATTTCAAAAGCATGACATAATCAATTTGACATATTAATGTTAAAAGCAGGGCCTTATTGGAAACCAGTTTTTGCTGAATAAGCAAACCCTGGATAAAAATGAGAATAAATAAAATTTCAGCACACAGATGTGATTGATGGCTGCATATTAGATCCACAAGTCTTGGGGAGAGATTATGTAGCCCTCTTTAAAATCAAAATAAAATTGAAATGAGAGGGAGAGATACAGTGTTCGATCTTGCAACCAAAGAAATGGTAAGCCTTGTTTACAAGTGGTACCTTATAACAAAGGGACCAATGCTTTCTGAGTCCTCTTATACCCTGCAAACATTAAACAACTGAGACATTAGTGAATAAGAGTGTTCTCACCTCTCTTGTGGATTTTTCTTCTTTTTGGTTTTCTTTTTCTTCTTTTTCAGTGATGGGTTATACTGGCCTTTGATGGCAAATTGTGCCTGTTCTACATGAATTCTGCTTCCTCTAAAGTCATAATCATCGAGTAGCTGCATTGCAAGGTCAACAGATTCTCGCTATGAAGAAAAAGGCAAAGCTGGTCTCGTGCTTTTAACCATTCAAGCGCTCAAGTTCAAACCGATTAAGTACTTCCTTTCTGAGCTTGTAAATTACACTTTAAACTTAGAGAGTAAGAGAGTTTCAAGAACAGAGAAGATTCACACAGTTGTGAGCCAGCATTAAAGGGTGTGAAGACTCGCGCAAAAAGAAACGTCTAATGCCGGTAATCTGACCTAGTTTCGAATGAGGTGTAACAGAAGTGTTAGACAACACTATCAATCCCAGAAAAAACACACACAGCTTGCTACCGTCTGTAATTAGACACTGGTGTACAGTCAGTACATACAGCTGCGGTCAATACCCACAGCACAGTGTATAAATGATACAGCGATGGACATCATAAAGATAACAAGGTATCACGTTTCATTACTGTCTGCATTTTGTAGCGACACGAACAAAACCTCACTTGCAAGCACCAGAAAGTTAACTTTTTCAGATGGCCGCACACGGTTTGGGGCAAGTCTTCAATGCCTTTAAGGAGACTGACTGGCAGAAAAGCAAACTTTATGGAGGGATGCATTGTTGCAACAATTTAAATAAATATTAAGTTGTTTTGTCACAAGATGATTTTATTTTCCAACCATTTCTATTTAGCAGTTATAAAAGAGCATGGTGTGTATTTAACCTTGAAAATATTCAAATCAAAGCTACATTTGTGATTACTTGAATACTGCCCTCTTCTTTTGTCTACAGTGATGGCTGAACAGTGACTATATTAAAGTCTCAATACGTGTTTGCTGATGAAAACTTCCGAAGCAGATTCAATGTTTCTTATTCTAAATGCACTCTGACCAGGTGGGTTTAATGGAGAAAAGCTGTCGCAATCGAAAGAAAGAAATTTATTTTCTGTTGCCCTTATGGGGCGAACGATTTACCGTTAAATCACTGCCACAGCCCATGTCAACATGTTCATTACACAAATGAAAACAAAATAGTCTACATGCGGCCCGATCAAGATTTTAACACGCAGTCCTATACTTGTATCATCCACTCTTTACATTTCCAGGGAGGAATTGTCTAGAAACACCTGTTTATTCATTGCAATGGAAGGAAATGACACAGTTTTGCAAGCTACATCGGTTAGACCGAGATAAATATACAAGAGCAGGGACCTAACACAGGCTAGCCACAAAAGTAAAAGTAAGCCTAGGCCTAACGGTCGTAAACAAAAAAGAGAGTTTTGGGGCGGGCTTGCAAATTTTGACCAAAGTTTGTAGAATCTATGGACTCGTTAATAAATCTGGTGACTTTTATTCAGCTCAAAATTTTAAACGACAGATAACTCAATAAAAGTAAGGAATATTAATATAAAAACTGCATAGAACGGTGTCACTTTTCACTGAACTTTTAGTGCAGTAAGCTAGAAAGGTCGAAGTTTGAGTTTGGCAAACACATACTGAGACTTTAATTGAGAAATTAATCTGGAATAAAACCATTTTCAAAGCCTAGCAAATATTGATGATTTCCTATACAAGTGTGTTAGATACTCTTGCTATGAGTTATTCATCTTCATGTTCAATATGTTACAAGCACGTGGAAGAAATATATAAATATCTTAAGATGCAATTTTGTAACCTGGACAAGTCCACAACTGATACAGAGTTTGACATTCTATACTCTTTGAAAGCTCTACGTAAAGTTGGAAACATAGCCAATAAGTTTAAAGGCATTGAAGACTTGCACCAAACCGTGTGCCGCAATCTGAAAAGGTTAACTTTCTGTTGCTTGAAAGTGAAGTTATGTTTGTGTCGCTACAAAATGCAGACAGTAATGAAAGGTGATACCTTGTTATCTTTAGCTGGACCTGAGATGTCCATCGCTGTATTGTTGCACACTGTGCTGTAAGTATTGACCGCAGCTGTATGTACTGACTGTACACTAGCGTCTAATTACCGATGGTAGCAAGTTGTGTGTGTATTTTCTGGGATCGATGGTGGTGTCTAACACTTTTGTTACACCTCATTCGAAACTTAGTCAGATTACCGGCATTAGATGTTTTTTTGCGCAAGTCTTCACACACTTTAAATAACTCAATTAAAATTACCCACATCAAGTCATTAATTACCCACATCAAGTCATTAATTACCCACATCAAGTCATTAATTACCCATATCAAGTCATACAATAATTACCTTCAGATACGTGCAGAGGCCGTCTCCTTTCAGATTACCCTCGCTGTCTGTGTATAGTTTTAATCTTGGTTTGCCCGTGTCCTCCTCCTCTGTGATGATCCCGCACTTGTTCATTAATTCCTTAAACTCATCCAGAGTTGTGTCATCTGGTAAACCAGACACATACACATTAGTGTTTTTCTCACCTTCGATTTCAAACCATCCTAAAAATAGAAAAAATGAAACAATGACGACCAGTTATATGCGGTGACAAAATGACTGGTAGATGGGAAGGGGGGAGGGAGGGAGTGGTGTGATGGAAGCAAGCAATGTATATTATTTTGAAAGAGGCTGATGAAACCAGGAAAGATCAGAAACTTTTTGAGTTATTGCAACAACTGACACCTATCTAAGATTTGTAAATAAATGAATAAGTGCATAAAGTTTTCCACATCTTGGTGATTATAAAGATACTAGGGTTTCCTGCAAAAAAGCTGTTATATATTTTTGCATTCATGTACCAACCAGTTTTGTTTCATAACTGGAGATTAAAAAGGAATCAAACTGACACCTAAAATGGATCCAGATTCCAAGTTTACTACCAAATTGGAAGAAGACTTTAGTTAAAGTGGAAGTTAAGTTAAGCATAGATTGGAGCAGGGTAACAACAAGACAAGAGGTACCATAACTTGATCATGAATCCAACATCCTCAATAAATACAGAGTTTTGCTTCATCAATGAGAAGATTGCTGTAACTTCTTGGACCTTAAAATGAACAACTTGAGTAAAAACTAACCTTCATCTCCTTTCCGTTTCGGACCTTTCTGTTTCGTTTCTTGCTCCTCTTGTGTTGCACTACTGGTGCCCTCACTGAGGGCAGCATCATCCTTTCCTGTTGACGTATCTATACCGTAACTGGCCTGATACGCTGCGAGAAAGTCATCGTCCACCTGCGAAACAGAGATTATGGCCAATGTACAATCTATTGATGACAGGGATGAAGGTCATTGTACAATCTTTTCATGACAACAACTAACATTCAGTTTCTCTCCAGATCAAGTCCATGAATGTACAAAACTGCACTGCAGTGAGTATATGCAACACTGGTTACATTTAGCCATTATATATGTCAAGTTTGTCCAGTGTTAATGATTGCAAGCTAAGTACTCATCATCCATAGGACAACTTTGAAGGAAACCTTGAATGTCTGAAGAGAAAGTTTACTTGCAGGTAAAACTTTTCCAATATGGCATCGCTACATGCTATGCAAGATTGTCAAATTGCAATTCAAGTGCAAAGATGAAGATAACAATTTTGTACACAGGAACAATATAATAATAATAATAATAATAAATGAGACTTATATAGTGCCAAATCAGTAGACAAAAGTCACTGCTCACTGCGCTTTATAGATTAAATATAGTATTTTATCAGAGATAAAATGCAGAGCTTTCAATACTGCTACACAAAATTTGAATGATACAGTAAATTATTCCCTGACTTGTCTTTGACGATCATTATAAAATCTGTCATTTAAACTATTGACAATAGGCTTGTTGTCATGCAAACTATACCTTAGGAAACCAAGCTTTTCTTTGTGCGTCCCATTCATACACAGAGCCATCATTTGGATCTGTGTGTGTATAAGCATCATCTGCTTGCTGCTTCTCCACTGCTTCCAACTCTAACTGACGATCAAACTCTTCATCGGATGACATTTTATGCTTTGAACTAAAGAGAGAAAAGGAAAAAGAAAGAATATATATGCTCCCTTTTAGGATATAGTTTTGTCCAGCTAGCAACCTGTTAATTAAACATTGTGACCTATTACAGAAATGAATTAAATATAATACGGTTTAAATTAATGAATTTGTCCAAACATAGAACACTTCATTGTATTTGGTACCAATATTGAGCAATTCTGTCATTAAATATGCTACACTGAGATATAGCATTACTGATATCTTGAAGACTTTGAAATGGAAACCCCTCATATAAAGAAGGAAAAGGGCCAGATTCATGCTTTTTATCAAATAATTAATGGCCTAGTTGCAGTCCCAAATGAGACTAATCCATTCTTGAAACCAGGGACACATGGCCACAATATTCAAATTCCACATAATCATTGTGCTTTTAAGTATAGTTTCTATCCAGAAAAGACTGCGATTCGCAATCCTTGGCCGTTATGGGAAGCCCTAGTCTTGAGGTGTTTAAAACTAGATTGCCCACGAATTGTTACTAGCACTGCTGCCCTGCGCACCAATATCCTCGTTGTCATACCCGAGAGGGGTTTTTAACGAGTATTCAACAGAAACAGAAACAAATCTTCAATCCATGCACAGAATCCTGCATTAAAGAACTTGCAAGAAAGGTCTGTATCAAAATAATTGAATATGTTTATTTATTTAAACATCACAAACACAAACATTTCTGGGTTCACAGATAAGAGCACAGGCAATCACAAGATTTTACAAAGTACCTGGAGTATACATGTGTGGAAATGACATTAACCATCTGCAATATTTTGGAAGCTTCCTTTGCTACCCTCTTTAGGAAAGAACTTTTCACACTTCTGATCAAAAGTGAATGTGACTTACTGTAGATCTAGGCTTAATCAACCCACTTGCAAAACCAGGCTAGCAGCCTATAGGCCTACAGTACTTAAGTGTAATATTATTTTATAATCCTAGGCCTAAATACTAATAATGGTTGAGTTGTTGATATGAATATTCCTGTGCGGTATTTCAACAAGAGGGTCCATGCTTCATGATCACGAGAGTTAATATTTTACAACTTGTCTAATGCCAAAAGTCCAAGCCTTACTAAGGTGATTAAATCTTCATACCCTTCCATATACAGTACTTTAGTCAGTATTGCGAAGTTCGGAACACTGCGAAGTTCGGACACCCTAAGAAATACACGATTTCACCATGACAACCTATAGCAACAGCCAGATTAACAAAAAACTACAATGCTACAGTTATTTTCTCTCCAAAATGACCCGTGTGTAAGTAAGTACTTACATATTTATCAATAAAATGACGGAGATCTATGAAGTCTGTTATAATTACTGAAAGAGCAACTGCGCCACCAATTTTATCACCAGCGCCACACTGTGGGTTGGGTGTCCGAACTTCGCAATACTCTAGCAAAGAAATACCAGTTCCACAATCACGAAGAATCTTCTTGAAATACAACGTGAAAACAGTTTGCAGGAAAGAAAGTTTGGCCGTGTATCGTAATATAACACAATTCTCCCACCATATCAAGTATATTTTCAGGTGATTTAGACCAGAAGATATAGTTTTGGGGTGATTTAAGGCTTAGGTGTCCGAACTTCGAAGTGTCCATGCTACTACTACTACTAGCTTTAATACTAAGGCTAGCATAGCTATAAATCCAAATACAATGGTGACAGGACCAAATCTGAGCAACATTGCACACTTTGAGGTTATGCCCACCTTATTTAGCACACAAAATAATTAAGTCTACCAATTATAACCGCCAATTACGGAGTACTGAAACGTACGATACAAGTTGCGCTAGATTATATTTAACCAAAGTTTTAAGTACTGTTATACACAGGCGTACGCTATGTATAACTCTCGCGAAAACGGTTAAAATGATCTTTCATATATGAGGTGCAACCTAATGTGAGCGTATGGATTCAGGTTACATATGTCTAACTAAGTGACAACACTCGTCATAGCCAAGATAGAAATAGACAGAATTTTTATGAATTTACAGTTAAGGAAAGTGTCTTTTATCTTCAATGAGTATTACCTGCACAATCCAAAAATAAATGTTGCAGCGATTTTCCCTCACAAGGACGATCGAAAAGGAGTACTCATGTAAAAGCACTCCCATTCTGGTTCCAAAGCTTGATGGACTTAGAACCGCGCAAGGCGAAAATTGTCGGAAAATATTTTGCAGTTGGTCAGGAACATCATGACATTTGAGCGAATTTTTCTCGTTTATCTCAACATTTCTACTTTTAGACTCAGCATTTTCAAAATATGTATTAGTTTTTTTTTTCGATTTACTTCGAAATTTTGAAGTTTATAATTTCAAAATTGTAACATTTTGTTTCTAACTTCCGACGGTTTTACTGGACAATTCACCTCATTTCATGCTTTATTTCAATATTTATACAAGTTATCTAGCAATGTGACGTTTTTTCATAACATGTCCAAATTTGTACTTTATATTTTGTCTACGAATATGCCAATAAATGTTGATACTTTAGCTCGAATAATTAACCTCTCTTCGTTGAACCACATTTTTTTTTTTTTTTTTTTGCAAATTTATTGTTTTTCCTTGCACTGAATTAATTTTGGTTGTGAGAGATCGGTTGTTTCTTTTGCTTTCGAATCGCACCATATTAATTGTGAACAGTTTATTTCACATCTGTTCATTCGGTATTGATTTCACAGCTCTGTCGTAATATTCATAACTCTGATATTGATTTTCAATTAAATATTTCGGTTTAGTTGAACAGTTGATTTAGCGATACCTTTCATATTTTGGAAAGGATTTAGTTGGATTTCGCATGTTGTATCGTAGTGTGGTAGTGGATGCGCATTGTCAGGACATTGTCTCAAGTCGGAAGAAGATTAAATCTTTGGTAGCCCAACATATTTCTATTTTAGACTTTAAATGATGGATTGATTAGCATGTGCTGTAGTTTGTGATGTATTTCAATTGTTTCTTCCTCTTTATATAATGTCGAACGTTTTGTGTAGATTTTTAGATTAGATTTGCAAACCACTGTCTTGAGATCTCAACCGTCGAACATACCTGGAAAAAAATCACATGTCCGTTAATCCTAACCCATAACCAGGGGCGGACTGGGTCTTGAAACCGGCCCGGGCATTTTCCACCTAGACCGGGCCATTATTCATTGATATGCTACTTACATAGTGATCGCTGTCCTGGGGGAGGGGTCTAATTAATTCATTTATATTTTTTTTTGAAGTTAAGGAATGCCTAGATGCAAACTGTTGCTTTATTTCTGAATTTTGTAGGTTACAATAAACCTTTAAAAATGACCCAAAAATACTTTTCCAGAAGCAACACTTGATGAAACTGAGGAAAGTTAAAAACGTAAAAAACAAATAGACAAAAATATATCTTTTAGACTGGATTTTATTTAGTTTTTCAAGCATTTTGTGACAACATGCTTGAAGAAAACCTTAAATAAAATCCATTAGCACGGACGGGTTGCCAATAGCACGTTCTTTTGTTACGAACTAACAGACTAACTAAGATGGTGATGTCATGAGCTGATTCCCACAGTTAAAAATATATTTCTACACAGCCCGTCTGTATTCTATTAAATACTGTGAAAATGGGCTGTAATTTTTACCCTGAGGCTCCCCAGCCCACCGGGCATTGCCCAAATGCCCGTGTGGCCAGTCCGCCACTGCCCATAACCCTAACCCTTGAGCAAATTAACGCTTGACCCATCTTTTTACGCAAACCCCTTACATCGGGACTGTAAACATGCTATGGGGTTAAAGTGGATGGCTCTATCATAATTAGCGTCAGGGGGTGGGGGTACCACATTCAGGGGTGGATTTATTAAACCACTCTTCTGGGTGTACACGCCCATCTATAAATCAGTTTGTAAAATTGAGAATTTGCCAACCTTCCTAAGTTGCCCCTCCAAAGTGTTTGCACCTGTCTCATCACTGGCTATAGGCCTTTTGTTATCATGGCAGTGTTACGACGCGCGAATTGAAACACTGGTCATTGAGCGAAACTGCTGCTTTTCTAGAAATATGTATATGAGCGAACTCGACGCACGTATGCTTCATATAGTTCATATATAGTTAATCGTATAGTTTATCTATACTTAGTCTATACGTAACCACAAGCAAAAATACGGCATAGCGTATATTTCACTAGTTTTTATAACCGTGACGGCTTGTTGGGCGTGAAGCCCAATCAAATTGGTTAATTTGTCTCACGTGAACAGAAGTACCGTGAATGAACTTACTACCGTGAAATTCTATGTTAGTAGTGGAGGTTATTTTCGTTGCCTACTCATAACGAATGAACGCAAAGTTTTCTTCAGTTCTTTAAACTTGATCATTTTTCCAAAAGTACTTATTTGAGAAGAAACATACTTTGCCTCACCTGAACAGAAGATTTTTAGTGAGCTTTCAAAATGGTAAGTATATTTCTTTCTTTCCTGTTTATTCATAGAAAACCGTGATTCAGTTATCTTTCATCGCTTAACAATCTGCAGTCTTATAGTTGCAAGCGGTACAGGAAATCATTATCATGGATTAGAGACTTGTAATGGAAACTTACAGGAAAACATATAAATCCTGTTCGTGTCTTATTGTTGCCAATTCCTGCTTACAGTATACTAGCGTACAATGCAATTGGCAGTACAGGGGAAAAACTGTGATATGAAGGAAGTGTCATATAATATATGAGGAAGACAATGTGTAACGGTAATTGAAAATATTATCTAGACTGACTAAGTAGGTTTTCAAAAAAACAATGCTCAGACTAGTATTTCATTTCGTTTGGGAACCATCAAGTAATCTAGTACCCCGTTGGTTAATAATGATGTCATAATGACGTCACATATATACTGCATGAGGGAAACGACAAGAGAGAACTTAGCTGAGATGAGAGAGTTGCACCCTCCCCAGGGCCGGACCTAAGCGTGTGGGGGGCCCTATAGTCTGTATTTTTTCCGCACTTTCATGCTTGCAAATTCAGAGTGTATTTCACACCCTCGATCGAGGATTTCTCCCGGACTGATTAGTGACTGCCTTGATTCGAGTAGCGAATAATATTCAGTCAGCGAAACAGCATGGGAAACGCATCACTTCAACAATACATGCTAAAATTTTGTGGATCACAGTTTTGTAAATTTAGGATACACTAAATGTGGGGGCCCCAAAATGTGGGGGCCCGGAGCACGTGCCCAGCTGTTGCCCCGCCCTTAATCCGCTGGTGACCCTCCCCCTCCCACCACTCCGTTATATTTAACACAATTCAATAACATTATTAAGAGATCCTTCATAATGACAGAAACACTGAACGATGATTTTGCTCAAGTGATCTATCAAGTGACCGGAGGATCTTGCTTGTGTAAAATAATGTATATATGTAAATGTCTTAGATACTAATGGCAGGTGCTTCTTGTAACATGTATATATGGCGTACTGAACTATTGTGTACTAGTCTTCGATGTATATACATGGCATCTACCGGGTTAAATATTTACGCAAGTCAATACACGTGTGGTAACACTAAACTTGGCTATTTAGCTTCTTACTGTATGTTTATAATAGTGATCATAGTTCATTATCTTTAATACACCAGCATATTGCATGGTATTGCCACAAGTCGCTGTCCTTGGGTTTGAGTGTTTTCTATTGTTGATATATGATTCTTGATTCTATAATACAGTATAGACTTTACCAGAAGGAACTTCTTGCATGAGTAACCGTTTTAAATACACATTGTCCTATAGACAAAGTGAAAATGCAAAAGAAGGGAACTAAAGGACTCGTTCTGGATGGCTGAACTACTAGAATACTACCTGAATATTACCGTTAGAGTTTAAGTGAATTATCATAGTGACAATGATATAGCAGCCCAAGCTATATACAGCAGCAGATTGGAAACGTATCGGTGTACAAGTAGTATAGGTGTAGAGTGTTTTACATTGAAATATAAAACAAATATACAGGCGCATATCCAAAAATAACCAAAATTTTTCGCGCGCTCCGCGCGCGTTCAACATGTAAATGCCAATATCATATAAGCAAGCATCGGTTATTACATCGCATGCCATCATGTACTGTACGGTCCGTGAAAGTTGCGCAGTGTACCGCGGGATGATATATAATGTAATCAACGAAATGTCTTATGTAGATGGGGAAAAAGGCATGGAGGCCCAATTATGTCAAAACTCTCTTTTACATTAGTAATGGCGTATTAGGGGCTGCAGCCCCCCCCCCCCGCCTCCTACGCCTATGTGTGTAGTGTTCGGTTTCGGAAATATCTGCTATTTTTTTCATTTCCTTCAAACCAAGTTTTATAATAGTCGTTATAAGAGGTTTTAATATTTGTACACCAATAAATTAACTGTGTCTGAATTTTCGAAAATTTCTGACCAACATTCTTCATCACACTTCCCTCTACTCCTGCAAATTTGACCGGTCTGTTAGGGGTTGAACGAGGTTTTTCTATATTGGTTGTCCATAGATGAAATTTTTTGCAACATTATGGGTATGTTTTGAAGTGAGTTTATTCACGAGAAATGTGAATTTTCAAATTCGGAACAAATAATGGGCTTGGAATCTTGAAAAGTGGGCCTGACGGATATTGTGGGCCACGACGTAGAATCACCTACAAAAGCAATGATCCACAGGACATGCGATGAGGTCGAACATGATTTGTGACTGGTGACAATCTTCAAGAAGGTTATGGATGGAAAAAAAACTATTGGGAAATACTTGGTTCTCAGGCAAAAAGTGTACATCTGGTTCGTCATTTTCAAGCCCGAGAAGTGCCATTTCCGGTGATCTAGGGGGTATCAAAACCAGAAATTTTCTTGTACGCTGTGCGCAAACTGATGGTGGCGCTCCGCTTAGATAGTAATTCGCGCCCCCCGGGTTAGAAAATCCTGGATACGCCCCTGATATAGATATCATGAAGGGGCGGAGAGGGGAGGAGAACGGGAGTGGAGATCGGGTGCATTATGGGGGGGGGGGGGGGGCGGGAACGTTGAGGCAGGACTTGTGATATACGATTTCTGCTGAAACTGCCTTTTAAAGTATTGAATCAATAAGAAAGTCAAATAATGTCTACACTTAAAGGGTGCGAAGACTCTCACACAAAAAAACGTCTGATGCCGGTAATCTGACTTAGTTTTAATGAAGTGTAACAGAAGTGTTAGACACCACCATCGATCCTAGAAAATACACACAGTTTCCTACCGTCGGTAACTAGACAAAAGTGTACATTCAATGTAGATACTGTCAATACCCACAACACAGTGTACATAGCAGCAATGGACTTCTCAGCAAGAAGTTTGTTGATGGAACTCCCTGATCTCAGGTCGAGATTAAAGATAACAAGGTATCACGTTTCATTACTGTCTGCATTTTGTAGCGACAAGAAAAGACTTCACTTGCAAGCAACGGAAAGTTAACTTTTTTTTCAGATGGCGGCACGCGGTTTGGTGCGAGTCTTCAATGCCTTTAAAATTGAACAAGCTGTTTTACTGTCAACCTGTAGACCTACACCATGTTGACTCACAGAGATATATTTCATTGTCAACTTGAACAGTCCTCGGTATTAATAATTTGGAGAGCTAAAGACCTTCAAGAAGGTCCTTTTTAAATACTACTAGTCGATTTGAGACGCAAGTTTTCTTCTTTCCTTGAAATACACTTCCACAGTAAGAATAATGTGAGGGCGTTGTGGTCAAGTGGTTAAGGCAGTGGACTTGTGATCTAAGGATTACATGTTCGGGCCCTGGCCAGATCATTACGTTGTGTCCTTGGGCAAGGCGCTTTATCTCTATTGCCTCTCTTGACCCAGGTGTATAAATGGGGACTTGCGAGGTGACTTGTAAACATAGTTGTTTTCGCCGGTTTGTGGCTGCACCCTATGGGAAGTCCCCCGGGGGACACGTGGTTGCGGTGCACTGTGGTGCCCCAGGAGAGATTGATTGAATTGTGCACATTTTGGTGTGTAGGTGTCACAAGTTACCATGACCAGGTTTAAAGTTGCAAAGTCGTGTGAGAAGGCCTTGGCCCTGAACAAGACTGTAAACCTGAAAATTAATTAATTAATTAATGTGCGTCCGCCTAAAACGTGCATCGTTGTCGGGGAAGTCCATAAGGCACCTATTTCAGTGTCATTCCCACTCCGTTCCACTTTTTTTACTGCGCGTTTGTTGCAGTTATCATCTTTATTTTGTATGTTTGAACGTTACACTGATAGCTTGCAATGTATAGTAGTGAAGGTGTAAATATTTCGGAGGATGGAAAGCCAGTTTAGAAATTCGTTAGTGTAAATGAACGATTATGCGGCGAGAGCAGTTGGGAAGCACTATGTCACCTTTTCTAGATCTTTGACCGCTCCTTCTATAGCTCAAACTGTACATGGTCTAAAACGTGGCAAATTGTGCCATGAAAGTCAACCCATCAGCTATGATATATCGGGTTGTACATTCCGCTTGAGACTTAATTATATAAACGCTTTAGCGACCTCTTCCGTATAGGCTATAGTCTCCACCATCCTCACAATCTCCATTTTCTCTTGAAGGATGAAAATATATATCCTTGTCCATTTGACTGAACCCTTTATTTTACAAAAGAGAAATAATTATTAAAATTTACATTGATTCAACAGCGTGAAGTTATTTCTGTCCACATTGGTCAAGCCGGAGTCCAGATTGGCAATGCATGCTGGGAACTCTTCTGTCTTGAACATGGTATCCAGCCTGATGGTCAGATGCCCAGTGATACAACCATTGGATACGGCGATGACGCTTTTAACACTTTCTTCAGTGAGACAAATTCTGGAAAACATGTTCCTAGATCAATTTTTGTTGACCTGGAACCAACAGTCATAGGTATAAATAAAACCCGTTGTATAATTTGTATCACAAAACAACCAAATATATATATATATATATATATACTCTCATAGGCGTACGGGACCATTTCGGCAGAAAATTTTGTGCCCGAAAGTTCCCGTGTCACTATCTAAGCGGAGCGCCACCGTCGGTTGGCGCGTAGCGTACAAAAAAAATTTTGGCAAATATTGCCTCTCAGATTGCAGGAAATGGCACTTCAGAGGCCTTGCAAGTTGCATCTAAACAGAAAACATCTAAACGAAAAAGAAAATGTTTCTTATATATACTCATGTCGGGGATGTCCAGGTATACAGTTGATGACTAGTTAGAAAAAATGTTTACTGCGGTTTTCTTCACTTCAGAGACTACTAATCTCCATGCACGCATATATCACCACGATTGTGAGCGGCGATCCCTGTTTTGGGCGATATAGTGCAAAAAGCGTGGTAGCCCAGATGAGATGCGCTTACGGTGGTGTTACACGGAAATATTCGGGCATCATGATGCTAAATAAAGAAATCATTAGGCCTATATTAATATTAATGTCACAAAACAAATAACACAAAACGCTCTCCACGGAATTGTCGGGCGAAAATATGAAAAAGATTCGGGCAAGCTACTACATATTTATATATATATATATATATTTTTTCTCCTCTTAGGCTGCCCGAATTTTTCAGGACTTTTGCCCGAATTTTGGAAATTTGGGGGGCAGTCTGCCCCCCTGCCCCCCCCCCGCCTCGTACGCCTATGTATACTCTACATGAACTTCTAAGAATGTCGATAATTATTCGGCAGAGCAACCAATAAAAGAAAGAGCAACTACTAAGTTGTCAATTTAGGTCTACGCATGACACCTCAAGTAATGTACAATACACGCGTCCAAGTAAAGTGGTTCATTTCTCAATCGTTAATCTTCACAGCTATACCAGTATTACAGTATACTTAGAATGCAACTTTTTGTATAAATATTAATGATTTAATAGGCCTATTACAAAGGGGGGGGGTAAAGGTCAAGTGCCCTCACACTTCCACTCTGATGTTGTCAAATACATTCACAAAATATCACAATATCTGAAAAATTATGATCGTCGTCATTCGAATGCTCTGAGGATATTGTTTTGGCCTACAGATGCAGAAATTGTCCAGCAATTTTGCTTGCCAATTTTGTTCAGTAATCAGAAAATCCCCTTTCGAAGGTCATCGGTACTACTTGGTCACAATCGTTAAATTTTCCAAGAAGTGTTCAATGGTAATTTCCTTGCAGTTCTGGTCCTCAAACACAATTCTACACATTGAGAAGTTTTGGAATATGTAATTTAACCGTCTCCTTAAAGGCATTGAAGACTCGCCCCAAACCGCGCTCTGAAAAAGTTAACTTTCCGTTGTTTGCAAGTGAAGATATCTGCTTGTCGCTTCAAAACGCAGACGGTAATGAAACGTGATACCTTGTTATCTCTAGCTGGACCTGAGATGTCCATCGCTGCTATATGTACACTGTGTTGTGGGTATTGGCCGCAGCTGTATGTACTGACTGTACACTAGTGTCTAATTACCGACAGTAGCAAGCTGTGTGTGTATTTTTTGGGATCGATGGTGGTGTCTAACACTTCTGATACATCTCAATCGAACCTAGGTCAGAGTACCGGCATGAGACATTTCTTTGTGCGGGAGTCTTCACACCCTTTAATGGCTTACTACTTTTGCAATGTTAGTAACATGCTCGTTTGACATTTGAGCATGGGCGACCATTATCCGACCTACTAGCATATTTCGGGGACAATATTGAAGATCTTTAAACTGCCTTTATTTTCACTTTCGTCATCATCTTTCATGTTTGACTTCATTTTTAACTTCTTTACTTCAGATGAAATCAGAACGGGGACTTATAAATCGCTGTTCCACCCGGAGCAACTTATTACGGGTAAAGAGGACGCCGCTAATAACTATGCTAGAGGTCATTATACTGCGGGTAGAACGCACATTGACATGGTAATTGACCGTTTAAGGAAACTTTCCGAACAGTGCTTTGGATTGCAGGGATTTTTGATCTTTCACAGTTTTGGCGGTGGAACAGGTTCTGGATTTACAGCTTTACTGATGGAACGGCTGTCTGTAGAATACGGGAAAAAGTCGAAACTAGAGTTTGCGATTTATCCAGCACCCACTCTATCCAGTGCTGTTGTGGAACCATACAACTCCATTCTAACGACTCATGTCACGTTAGAGCATTCAGATTGCGCATTCATGGTTGATAACGAGGCAGTTTATGACATCTGTAATCGGAACCTGGATATTGAGCGGCCATCTTATACCAATCTAAATCGAATCATGGCACAAGTCGTTTCCTCAGTTACAGCTTCTCTGAGATTCGATGGCGCACTGAATGTGGATCTGACAGAGTTCCAGACTAACCTGGTACCATACCCTCGTATTCATTTCCCTCTGGCCACCTACGCCCCTATCATCTCTGCAGAGAAGGCATTCCATGAGCAGCTCACAGTTGCTGAGATCACCAATGCTTGCTTCGACACCGCCAACCAGATGGTGAAGTGCGATCCTCGCCACGGCAAGTACATGGCCTGCTGTGTGCTCTTCAGGGGTGACGTCGTACCCAAAGACGTTAGTGCAGCCATTGCTGCCATTAAAACCAAGCGTACCATCCAGTTTGTCGACTGGTGCCCAACTGGCTTCAAGGTCGGCATCAACTACCAACCACCAACCACGGTACCAGGTGGTGACCTCCCCAAGCTCCAGCGTGCTGTCTGTATGTTGAGCAACACCACCGCCATCGCCGAGGCCTGGGCTCGTCTTGATCATAAGTTTGATCTGATGTACGCCAAGAGGGCGTTTGTCCACTGGTATGTGGGTGAGGGTATGGAGGAAGGGGAAATGTCTGAAGCAAGGGAGGACATTGCAGCCCTGGAGAAAGATTATGAAGAAGTTGGAACCGACTCTACCACTGGAAGCGAAGATTCTTCTGAAGGCGAGGAATATTAAGAGTCACTGGATAGGGTTATTGACAAGTGTACAGCTTTTCTGTGATTTTTTTTTATTGAATAGTCAAACTGACATGTATCTTCTGACTGAGTAAAATCACCCATGGTAACACCACTCCTAAACCATACCACAGATTAAAACGATATTAGATCATGTACTTGATTATTCCGTGCCGTTGAAATCAAATTTTCCATTCTTGATTTTCTAACTCAAGTGTAGAAACCAAGCAGATATATATATATATATATATACTATATATTTAGCAATACCTAACAGTACCACATCATCCATTATTACAGATCTTATTAAATGTTTTGATCATCATGTTGGGAAATATCTGCAAACTGAAATTGATGATGGCATTATAAGCCATCTGATCAGATGAAATACCTTTGTCTTTGTCCTTTTATTCCAGTTTATTCCCTAACCCCTTCCCTTAATCCTCTCTTTGTCCCTCCACTGTTTACCTCTCCTCTTCCCTTGTTGGTTTCTTTCTTTCTTCTCTCCATCCCTTGTCTACTAATCCCCTTACATCTCTTTGTGTTCACCATGCTCATTAACCTGTCTGTATTCTGTGCGTGTTTTTGTCCCTTCTGTTACTGTTACTTGTCATTTAGCCTTTTAAGAAGTTCCTGCTAGGAACGAAACGTCAGGCCAACTTACTTTTACACATTCTCTTACACAGGCTCTCTAGTGGATAAGCAGTTTGCTGACAGTTTTATTTTATTTTTATTCAGATGAAATACAATAAACAACCTCAAAGGCTTCATTGTTTTCAATCATTCAGAAACATCAGCTTTTTAAACAGCATATTTATTCCCAATATCCCTGCAATCTCCAACCTTTTTACTTTCCTAAGTCTTCAACATATAAAATACCCATATTAGAGCCCATACATATCTTTGATGCTGACCACTGTCCCAACTTACAAAGCTGTTGGCTCCCACTCCCCACCCTCCTCACCAAGCTTACATTATGTCTCTTATGCCAGAATGGCACAGTTACTTTCTCCCAGCTTCACCATAACAGCCCCTTAAATACAACAACATGTTGAATAACCAGAATGCAAAATGCATTTAGGTTTCGATGACTTCAATGCACTAGACTTCTGCTTGTTAGTATAACCAGAACTAGCTGTTACAATAACACTATGGCATGCTAACACAGGTCAGTCTGTACGTGGTTATACACACCTCCATCAAAAACAGTAGGGTTCTTGTACTCAATGTTATGAATCCGCACACCAAGTATTACAAACCAAACCAAATCTCTAATAACTTTGCACATTAAGGTTGCAGAGGAGTCCACTTATGGACAATTTAGATTGGAATATGCCCACGAAACTTCAAAGAATCAGCTTGAAAGAAGCTAATACAGGTCACTGGAGGTCAACCTGAGGTCAAAGGTCACCCAAATGCAGGTCGACTATTGTATTACAATAGCGTAACTCCCAACCTTGATGGACATTTGGTTCTCAAGTTATTGCAAAAATACTAGTTTTTGACCCCTGATTGACCTTTGTTGACATTGGATCACATGACTGTTATGTTTTGAAACAATCCCTACCCCATTCACAACTAGTCCCAAAATATCAACCTTGTGGACCCTGTCAATGGTAGTTTCACAATTTATTGAGAAAAACTAGGCCAACATTACAGCCAACTCCATGAAGTGAAAGCAAATCTCAAGTTCACAGGTGCTTGACCTAGTTTCTCCTTGGCAGCTGGCCAAGAAATGTTTTGAAATTTGTGGTACCTGTGCAACTTACATCCAACCAGAACTACCAATGATCTACAAATATTTTCTAGAGAAGGCATGCTTCGCCATTCAAGTGCACTATTCCATCGAAATCACATCAACTCTTTAGCAAAATATCCATACGGATGAGTGACAAGTGTTGCAGTAGCTCTAGCACTATTATATATCTATGGTCTGCAAGCAAGCCTTGGAAGACACTGTTACACACACACACATGTATGTAGCTATGTACATAGCAATTCAGGACCTCTAGCGACACACTTAAGTCAATGGGGATATTGTCGCGAGTTCAGATTCAAATCTACGGATGCCCGTAAGATCATTTTCAATTGTCAATAGGCTCTCCTATTCTTATCAGGCGAATCGCCCATGTCATCTACTTATAGGCTGGACGATGGGAGATACCGTATATTATGAAAAGGTTTTTACAAGTTGACCCGTGGTGACCCTAAATGACCTTCGACATCCACCAAAAACGATAGGCTTTTTGTACTTAATGTGGTCAACCTACATACCAAATATGAAATCAATCCAAGCTTTGCTTTTTGAGATATGTTTACAAGCTTTTCACTATTTGACCCCTGGTGACCTTAAATGACCTCTGACCTACACCAAAAACAATAGGCTTCTTGTACTCAATATGGTACTCCTATGAGAACTGTCCAAGCTTCCCTTCTTGAGATATCGTGTCTACAAGCTGGGCGTCACAAACGCACACACACACACACGCACGCACACGCATGATTGCAAAGGTTACGATTATCATCGAAACCAAAAAGGAGGATATTTCTAGCAAATTTAAAGTTTTCACATATAATTCAATTCTGAAAACTCAATCATTTACAGTAATGTATTCAACGTTGCCGCTGAATTCTAAAAATTGACAACTTCAGCATAAAACTTGCTTTCATGAAATTTACTAGTCCAAGCACTGACTACGTAAAATTAAATAGAAGAATATATTAGTTAGTAGACAAATTAATCACATCTTTGTCGTTTCAGCTTGAGATAGATCCACTGATCAAAGAAACATCACAATATTCAGGGAATCAAAAAATTAACCAAGACTGATGACTATCCTGGGTCTACTCGCTCTGTATGATCTGTCATACATACATACATACATACACACATACATACATACATACATACACACGATCTGGCCAGGGCTCGAACCTGTAATCCTTAAATCACCAGTCCACTGCCTTAACCACTTGACCACAATGCCCCCCAAACTATCTATTAAATAAAGAGAGACTGGTGAGGATTTAAAGCCAACCACCTTATTAACTTAAAACAAAAGGGGGTTAAAATATGCTAATACTGGATCATCTAATCGGGAATGACCACAAATATAGGTCAATATCAGCTAGATGTGAGATATTTATTCTGATGACACAAAACAGATACACATTCAGGTTTTCTAATTGACTGGTTATTTTTGCTATTATATAATTTATAATAATTTTTCTGTCAGACTTAATCTTTCTCGGGGGGAAGACTGTCATGACGACATAGGATAAATGCCTCAGATATAGTTCAATGTCATCGTAAGAGAAAATTTGTAATTCCGAATAGCTAAAATGTTAGGCATGAAGGACAAAGAACTCCAGCTTTTACACCTTGCCCATTAGTGCCATGACTTAAGTTGTCAGGCAAGTGATAGCCTACTGTAGTAATGTTATTGTCTATTCATATATTCTTCAAAACACCCAGATCTTGGGCCTCGCATCCACAACGGCTTCCACAGTATTTCTAAACAGAAGACGAGCAACTCTACCCTCATCACTCTTGGTGTAGACGCTTCGGCACTTAGTTCTCTTCCCGGAATATCCAACTTGCTCCCACAATGCACATGGTACGATTGCCATCCATGTTTGTTTGTCTTTCCAGGCTTCATGTGTTGATAGCAGTCCTCATGTCTTTTCGATCTCTCTTGGTCTCGACATGTCTGAATATTTTAGCCTTCTGCGCCTTCTTAAATTTGTGTTGCTTCATATTGAACCCTTTGTTCTGCTTGTCGGCTCTCTTACTCGCAGGAACGACTGAAATACTCGTTAAAGAAAATGATTCATTTTCGAAAATGGAATATACATGTACAGGCATAACATCATTCTAATATCTTTGTGTTCTCAGCCTGGGTCTCTGAGACTAATTAGTATTTAAAGGCATTGAAGACTCGCCCCAAACTGTGTGCCGCCCTCTGAAAAAGTTAAATTTCCGTTGCTTGCAAGTAAGTTTTTCTTGTCACTACAAATGCAGACAGCAATGAAACGTGATACCTTGTTATCTTTTATCTGGACCTGAGATGTCTATCGCTGCTATATACACTGTGTTGTGGGTATTGACCTTAGCTGCATGCATTGACTGTACACTAGTGTCTAATTACTGACGGTAGCAAGCTGTGTGTGTATTTTCTGGGACGGATGGTGGTGTCTAACACTTCTAACACCTCATTCGAAACTAGGTCAAATTACCTGCATCAGACGTTTCTTTGTGCGCGAGTCTTCACTCCCTTTAATAACATTAACCATGGCAGACTCGGAAAATGAAACGTAAACACAAGACCTATATTTGGTATCTTTCCTATCCAGTCTGCTCTATGATGACAGGGTTTCATCTTCCAGTGTTTACACACATCAGCTGAGTGTAAATATTGTTTACACACATCAACTGAGTTTAAATATTGGTTACACATATCAGCTGTGTGGAAACCTACAGTAAATATTCTATTGTCAAGTGCTTTGATCCAGTATGTATGAGGCATGGCTCCAGTCAACTCCAGACCATGCCCCAGTATTAGAGCAGCTTCCAAATATTTGTACCATCGTTGCTCTAATTGTTCGTCTTATCGAGGTTTACTTAATCATTCGGCGGCACTGGCTCAAGCATTTTTACATTTTTTTTACATGGTTAGAAAGAGAAAAATAATAACTAAAAGGACAATGTATCAAAACCTTCCACGAGACAATTCCTTTAAGCCTTCTTAGTTTTTAGATACTCTTTGACATGTTTCATTTCCACTATCATTGTAAAGGATACTCAGATCAACACTTGGTGGAACTCGGAAGCCAAATGACTTGGCCACAAGGTTCAGATCCAGGCTTTGTACGTTGAAGATCTTCTTCAGCGAGTGGGAATCATATGACCTGATGTAACCTTTATATGCTTGCATTGCAGACATGTGCAGAAAATAATTCTTTTCCAACAGCTTCTCCAACTGAAAAATTTAGAACGATAAGAATGTTTAGCTACTATTAAAACAGAAAATGGATCAGATCCTTGTTACATAATTTTCTCACAAATTGATTGTGATGGCTTGGGGAGGGATGGGGAGGGAGGGGGATTGATTGATTCTAAGGGGGGGGGTGGGAGTGATTGATTCTAGATGGTAGACATAAAGCAAAATGTTTATGTCACTGATCATCTCTAAGTAAATAAAGTAATAGCTGATTTTTATTCACTTGAAAACATGATTGCGGCTGACCGGGAGAATTTCTTGGAAGAGAATAACTTTCAATATTTATTATTGTTCCGAGTTGATGGGGAAGGTTGGGATGGGCAGGTTACTCAGTTACTAACCACATCAAATTTAATACAATTGCAACATCTTCCAACTGAATATCAGAAGTTTTCTTGATCAAACTCACCTGAATTTGAATGTTGGCAATTTTACCCCAGGAGAAGTCATACTCATTTATTGGAACCTTGGCATGTTTCAGGTATCTAAGGAAACCAACTTCTTCAGGTCTCAAGATCAAGAGGGCATGACCCCTTCCATGCAGACCTCTGGCTGTCCTGCCAACCCTGTGGATGTATTCCTGCAAACAAGAAGACAACTTACGCTTTTAACCAGTGACAATGATATAAGCAGAAATCTTTCTCTGACTTCTGGGCAGGTCTTTTGATCATGACTAAAGATTTGGAAGTTATTTCCATGTACCAAATTTTCCTTATGCTGTCATGTTCTTAGTGGACCAAATCATCATACTTGGCCCATGTAACAGATACTTTTATGACAAATTCTTCTCACAAACAGTTAAGGGAACTCTTATTCTATTTTGGAGATACTGTGTTTTAATGACAAGACCACAGACAATCATCAAGTCACTTGTGCATTAATTGTTATAATCATTCTCAACAAAGACAGAGAGAAATAAAAAAGTTCTTGTACCCTGGTGAAACTATAGAACCCACTGTCGGCCATCTTTAATCATGGCATTTCCAAACATAGCAAGATTTGTCTTAGTGTTTTTGTTACCAAAATAACTTTTATGTACAACATCAACAACATCAGAACTAACACTGTCTGTTCAGAACATAACAATATGAGCAACACAGTATTTACACTTTCTACTGACTATATTTGGTTTTAACTTGTCACATCAATCAAAGTACTTCTGCCATCAGAGTGACCTGAGGCTTTACCTTGGGGTCATCAGGGGGGTCAAACTGGACGATCCAGTCTACGGCCGGTATATCCAGTCCTCTGGCAGCTACATCTGTACATACTAAGATTCCTTGCTTAGCCTGACAGAACTGGAAGAATGTTGCTGTTCTATGCTGCTGTTTCTTTCGTCCCTGCAGGATAATGAAAACATTGTAATATGAATCATATAGTAACCTTCTAACCGAAGGAAACCAATGGTTACAGCTACATCAAAGATACCACTGGTTCCACCTCTGCCACATACTAGTATATGAGTCTTCCTCATAGTTGGTCAGATTTGTATGTGGAAAATGGGCAATAATTATTAAAATGCATCGGAATTACCTTAATCAACACCAGTTTTATCAGATAACTGTCCCCTATTAACATCAACACATGCACTTGATGGTTAACTCAGCCGGTGTTTATCCCAACCACTTCCCCTGTTTGCTTCAAGTCTTCACATACATTAAGGCTAAGCCTAGGTTTAACTTACTGTGACAATGTTTTAAATGCCTAGCAATATCAGTCCTATAGTCATCTACTTACATGTATACTAACGACAGGAAGGTCGATGTAGTTGAGCAGTTCGGAGTGAAACTTCACAGACATACACGAAGACATGAACACCATCACCTTCTTATTACGATTCTTCTTCAGAAAAGTGAAGAGAAGGAGAAAGCGTTTCTCCGACGGACACAGAACGTAACCCTGATGAGAGAAGAGAGGTTTTCATGATCGATGCATCAACGAAGTTACAAATGCCAAATTGCAGTTTAGCCTGCAACAAATGATCTTTGGAATATCCATTGCTCAGAATCAACTGAATTTAACACGTACTTCCTGCCTCACCATTTCAAGTGTACAACCATCACACATCAATTTTTTTAGAGCGGGACGAAACGACTCAGGAGAGGAATCATGATTGAATCAACTAGATTGTCAACAAAATGAAGGACAGCAACATTTTTATACAGTGGACCTCACATAGTCAGTTAGCAGTTAAATCTGGGATTAATATTACTCTCTTACGGTGGTGTTCACTTTCTCAGATAAGCCAAATAAATTTACAAGATGCATCAATGGTTTAAATTTCAATTCATATTTTCCCCCAATCTCACTCAAATAGCATTAGAATGTCCAATCCGCATTAAATCACCTACCTGTTCCAGACCATTTACAGTAGCTACAGTCTTCTCATCATCAACACCTATGTAAATGGGTTCTTTCTTCAGAGATACCCTGGCCAGATCTTCTGTCTTTCGTGTTTGAGTAGCCGAGAATAACATTGTCTGTCTCCTTTCTGTAGCAAAGAACATTGTCACCAGAAATTAAGATACAGACGAGTCTGTATAGAAACAACTGTAATGTATAACTGTTGAGTAGTTACCCTTCCATCTTTCAACATTGGTATTTGACACCAGTCCAACATGTGGGATCACAATACTACACTGGTTTAGTTAGACAATAGAATACTAAATATTATCCATATTGAGCTAAACTTTTACCTGCTTTTACCGCCTTGTAGTTATTTTTTAACAATTTAAAGTTTATATTCCATCAACTTATTTTTCATACAATGTAGGGATGAAATACTAAAAGAAATCAATCAAAATTTGTGAACAATCAAAGTCCTCAAGGTATTGTAAAATTCCAAGTTGGATTCTACTGGTGTGTATCCATGAGAATCAGAAGTATTGTCACCCCAAGAATCAGGACAAGAGCTATGTTAGCATTTTAATCTCTATCTTGACTGCATCAGAAATATCACAATCATCAATCTCATTATTAGAGTAATGAAGACCGTCGTGAAGTTATCATCACTTGCAGTACATTACACTAGGGTATCAAAGGTTACCGTAGCAACATTACCATAATATACCCTATGAAAGACAGTCCCATCTATGGCTTGGAAGTTGAATACTGTACAGCAGCTAAAATGCAAATGAAGAGGGGGTGGGAAAAGTAATAAATGGCCCTGTGTCCTGCTCCTGCCCCTCTCTACCCGGCAAATCCCACACGGAAGGTTAACCCTCAGTTTACTCCTTGCATTGTTCTCTTACTTGGTAAAAGTTTGACAATCTGTTTTAGGTCCTCTTCAAATCCAATTTGTAGAATTCTGTCAGCTTCATCGATCACCAAGCACTGTAGATTCTTAAACATGAACTCTGGTGTTTTCTGATAAAAGAAATCAAACATTTCAGTCCACATTAAAGAAACCATCCATCACACATAGCATATAGATCCTACAAATGAGAGACTCCGAAATATTCATTAGAAGCTACAAATGACATAATCATGTATATTCATTATATCCTGCAAATGATAGAATAATGAATATTCAATAGAAGCTAAAAGATTCAAAATCATGCATATTCATTAGAAGCTACAAATGACACTGAGTGAGAGAGTTGTTGCACTAGCTACATTCATCTATATGTTTATGCAATGTCACACAAGTGTACGGTGTCCAACTAGCTACACTCACTGCTGTGTTTATCTGCTAGAATAATATGTATGTTTATGCTAGACCTATGTGAGTATCAGTATACTTATAATACCCAACAATCGATTCCCTTGTTATTACAATACAGAAAGTGAACTATGCCTCAAGTCATATACTTGTAATGTTTGCTCCTAGCATCAGTAAAACAACACAATCATCATTTCTAATTTGATATGAAGACCGTCGTGTGCTATCATCACTTGCAAGGAGCATAAGGCTTATTGAGATGTTAACAATTTAGTGCAATTTTGCAAATACATCAGTTCTTTCTACAACCAAAGTAAAACCCTATATATATCTGGAAATTAGAACACACACACTGTCTTCTTATCACTGTTAGATATTATTTTAAATAAACAAAAAACAGCAACCATTTCCACTTGGGTGTATAAACAGCAGAATCTATGAATATTCAAAACCATTATTTTAATGTTCCCTAATCATCTAACAAGTGAGAAAAACAGTAGTGACTGATTGGAAAATCTTTATACAGCAGTACTGACTTATAATTAGACTGTACCTTCATGTGGTCCAATAATCTACCAGGTGTTGCTACGAGGACGTTGATCCCCTTGGCTAACTTCTTGGCCTCAGTTCCTCTATGAGTGCCACCCATGACAATACCAAAGGTGTGATAGTGGTGCTCCATGACTTCCTTTACCACTCCATAAATCTGCATGCAGAGTTCACGGGTAGGTGAGATGATGAGTACCCCAGTACCTGTACAGGAACGAACCGGTTAGATCATTCACAATATCATTAATAACGCTTATTTAGAAATTCAAAGATTTCACAACATACCAAATTTTGTATTGATATTCATTTTTTAATTTTATTATTTTTAATGATATTCACAACTTAAAAGGTATTTTTGATGATTTTAGCTGCTGTTTACTGACATAACAATCCCACAGAGGTGAAACATCAACTATCAAACAGTTAGCTACTCGACTGCCTTTTACAGTCAAGGACATCACAATTCCTATTATGGTAACTTAGCTTGATCAGTGTCAGTGAATAATAAGGCAGTACTTAGACAGAATGTCATGTCACATACTATGCATGAAAAGACACGTAGAGTATGACCAACAAGTCAATGAGAATAATTATAACATCCGGTTGGCTTTGCACCACGTTAACTCAACTATGTGTAGCTGTTGGACTTGTTGTGTTTGAAGCATCATGCTTAACCTCAGCTGACCTCATGTGGCTTTTACCTCCTTAAAAAAAAATAGGTCTCTTAAGCTCCTTATGGGGCAGGGGCACGACAACATGTTCAGTTGACAGACCTATTAACTGTGTGTCTGGATTCTTTTAATTTACAGTCCGAAACATCTCGTACACCATGACATACACTGACAATCACAACTGGTTAAATGACAGCAAGGAGTCCAGGACATAATTTATCCAGTATCGCATCACAAAATGCTATGCAAAGTTGTCACAATGCTTTTTTCAAGTCCAAAGATGCATAGCAAATTTTTACACAGGAACCTTAAAACTTCAGAGCATTCAAAACTGCTACATAAAATTTTAGCATTAATCTCTATCTTGACTGCATCAGAAATATCACAATCATCAATCTCATTATTAGAGTAATGAAGACCGTCGTGAAGTTTATCATCATTTGCAGTACATTACACTAGGATATCAAAGGTTATCATAGCAACAACATTACCATAGTATACCCTATGAAAGACAGTCCCATTTATAGCTTGGCATTTGAATTCTGTCCAGCAGCTAAAATGCTATGAAGAGGGGGTGGGAAAAGTTTTAAATTGCCCCGTGTCCTGCTCCTCTATACCCAACACATCACCCCATACGGAAGGTTAAACCTCAGTTTACTTCTTGCATGTTCTCTTACTTGGTAAAAGTTTGACAATCTACTGACCTCATGTGACTTTTACCTGCATAAAAAATAATAGGTCTCTTGAGCTCCTCATGGGGCAGAACAACATATTCAGTTGACAGACCTCTTAACTGTGTGTCTGGATTCTTTTAATTTACAAAAAAACATTTCATTACTCCCTTAAGTCAAATATATGCTAGGTCACAACATTCTATGTTAATTGGTTATTAAAATAGAAACTAACCATTTCTTGGCATAAATTTCAGCTTGTGGATAAGTTCAATTGCTGGAATAAGGAATGCTAGAGTCTTGCCACTCCCTGTCTTGGCAGCTGCCAAGAGATCTCTGAAGGAAAAAGGTAATATTATGAGGGATTAGCCTGGGTTAAAAAAATTCACTGAACTTTGTGGATGATACTATACTAAAATATAAAAAAACGTGGGAAACTTAAGAAAATATTGTTGATACTGTATAATGTTGGGAATGTTATGAAAATTCACAGAAAAAATTGCGGTATAGGCTCCAGTTTGTGTATGCTACAGTGTGTAAGGATACTAGTTTTTGCCCCCCCCCCCTTGCAAGTTGGATATCCATCTGTAATGAAAAACATGCGAACGACGGAGCAAATGATACAACGCTGTTGTTAGAAATTCACGGAAATTGAGAGGTGTAAATCTCAGAGGTAGAAAAGAAATCCGCAGAAAAAGCTCATGCCTGTATTATAGTTAGCAAGAATGTAACAGTCAATATCAGGTTACAGTGATGACAAGGACTGTCTAAAACACTGTTTGATATGCACCAACTTCATCACTTTATGCCTCCTTAAATGAAGAAGGGAAAACCATGAGCTAGATCTAATCGAGAGATTTGAAAGTTTGCTCCTGCCTGACATCAGTACAAACACAATCATCACTCCCTTATCGGATATGAAGACCGTCGTGTAGTATCATCATTTGAAAGGTGTAGAGGGTCTAACATTGTAAATTTAAGTGTTATTGGATTGACATGACTATCTCAACATTTAACAAATGATAGAACATACAGTCACTCCTTCATGGGGATAATGAGGGGTAGGGGGCGGGGAGGTGGGGCTGGAGAGTGTACCCACTGTTATGATTTAAACTGATTGCAGGGAAGGGTTCAACAACCTCACAGCTGAAGATTCCATCTCATTTACAAGACAGAGTAGATGGGTACAAAACCACCAAGGAAATGGGTACAATATTTAGGACCCGAGTCACACGAGGATCTGAATATGTCTGCAGTTCTTAACTGTTCGCAGTTCTTAACTGTTCGCAGTTCTTGTTCTGTTCGCAGTTCTTAACTGTTCATATCCCTTACCTTCCCTCAAGGAGATGAGGTATGGACTTGGCCTGAATCTCTGTCATGTAAGTGAAACCCATGTCACCGAGACCTTTCAGAGTTTCGTCGCAAACTTTTCCTTCCAATGAAGCAAACGATGAGTTGGTAAGAATGGCATTTGTGGCTGAAAAGAAAACCAAGAAGGATATTTCCACTGGTCACTATTTCCCAGACCTTACAAACCCCATTATAACCCTGAGGTCAAATTAAGGGATTTGAAACTATTTATTCCTGGCATCAGTACAAACGCAATCATCATTTCTGAATGGATATGAAGACCGTCGTGTAGTATCATCATTTGCAAGAAGATAGTTTAGCAATGTACACTTATTGTGTCAGTGCTGTTCTAAAGGTTAAATTACATTGATATTGTTTCCTACATAATGGAGTAAACGATCAGTCAGTGGCTCAGGCAACAATCAATTCTGTGTTTCATTACCATGATGTTCTAAGCCTGGAAAACAATAGATAATGGAGTATTCATTTCCAAACATAACAATTGTTTCCATTCCAATATTAAATTTTCCATGGGCTTCCCAGGGAACCAGTATGTGAAAAGAATGGTGAAACTGACAAATTCCAAACTAATGCCATCTTTGGGCTAGACTGCTAATGTATTGACACAAATCGTATATGCCAAGGCACCCAGATAACTATACGGTATGTCTATGCTCAATATAAATAAAAAGTCACATTCTAGTTATGATCACCTTTCTGAGCCTCAGACAATGGCACATCACCATTAACATCTGCCTCTCCTTGATTTTCATCAATTTTAAGACTTTCTTGAGAGGAATCACCGCTTTCCTTTGTCTCCACAGCATCAGTCTTTTCCTTCACCTCTGTCTCTTTAGATTCAACATCATCTTCTTCACCACCATCATCCTCTGAGTCACTTTCCTCCTCAAGATCTTGTGTTCTCTTTTGTAAAGATTTACTCTTTCCCGACTTTAAATCTATTTCACTTTCAGAGACATCTTCATCACTATCACTATCTTCTGATTCATTCTCTTCTGCCTCTAGTATTTCTTTGGTGTTTTTCATTCTTGCTGCATCTTGTTTTGATTTATGTCCTTTATCATCATCATCATCATCATCATCATCAACGCTACTATCATCACTACCTTCACTCAGGGCATCATCTATTTCACTATCATCATCTCCATCACTCTCATCAATTCTTTCTTGTCTCTTCTCCTCCTCCCTGACTGATGTATTTCCTTCCTCATATTCACTTTCTTCTTCACTTGACGCTACCTCTACCTTCTTCCCAATACCAGACCTAGGATGTCCACGACCCCTACTTTCCTTTCTTGCAGTGAATTTTCCTACTGCACCCTTTCCTTTTAACTGTTTTGCATCCTGACTACCAGTTAAGTTCCTCTTTCCATCTTTTCCATTTTCTATCTTCTTCCTTTTATTCTTTCCTAGAAAGTAAATAAAGAATGAATGCTAAGAGTAGACTTGTTTTTATCTGAATCATTCTAAGCTACATCAGTGCCAGCCCAATCTTCTAATTTTGTAACTTCTGTTCTTACATAGACAGACAAGAGCATGAGAAGCATTACATTATACCTAGCCCATCACACACAACATAATGAAGGCACTGTAATCAGCAAAGCTGAACATTATAATAAGCCTCTGAAGAAGATCCTGCTAGGATCGAAACGTCAGGCCCTCTTACTTTTACACATTATAATCAGTATCTGTACATTTCATTACACCACTCACAACAAAATGAAGGCACTGTAAGCAGCAACACTGATCAATATAAGTATAATAAGCACATTATAATAAGTATCTAATAAACCTGTCAACTAGATCAACTAAAGGTAGCAACTGTCAAAGATAAAAAAATATTTTTAGTTCAAAGCTACCAGAAATAACAAAAGACGTTGCAACCTTGAAATAATCAAAGCAAATTGATGCACAGAAAGGCAGGCAAAAATGAGTAAACTGTACTGCTAGTACTGTAAATATTAAAGCAAACTATTTGACGAATTCACACAATGCTCTCCACCATTTCCCCTCCCAGTTTAAGTAAAATTTTCAAGATTGCTTTTTCATGTTTCTTGTGACTGATACAGGAAAATTGTACCCAATAAAATGACCTAGAAATTAACCAATCTATGGATTCATCTAAAAACAAGGGTTTTGTTAAATAATTCTATTTCAGCCTAAATAAATTTCTAACTTACCAACAATCACTTCCTGTGACTTTCTTTTCTTCATTTTATAAGATGTCTGTAAATGTGGAAAATAAAACATGATGGTATTTATCAACTTACTATAACTGATGTGCACAGTATTTCATCAACAAATGGAGAATTAGTTAAACCCGAGTTGCCAAATATCTTGAGTTTGAGAACTGGGAAATTGTGGGTTATGGAGACCATTGATTGCTTTCAGAGAATCAGGATGACCTTGAGATGACTGGTGGTCTTCATCATTTCATAAAGCTTTCAATGTTATAAGTAACTGATTAGTGGGATCACAAAGATACACTACACTTCGAAGTATGGAAACGTAATGTTCAACTTTTGTGAACCGTTCCACTAAATTGGACACAGGGAGGTGTACTTAATATGAAATGCCCAAGAGTACAAATGTCAACTTTTAAAGGTAAACGCACAAAGTTGATCAAAACTTTCTCAAGTGGGAACAGTTACAAATTATGCTCTGAATTTTATCTTTAAACAAAGCAAGATAGAAGGGAATATCACCAAATGATAAAATTATGGAATAATACACATTCATTTTCCTCCCTTTCACAGAGCTCCCAACTGACCCGCATTTTGCGGGTTGGACCCGCATTCTAACACCCAAACCCGCTGACCCGCGCAAGCGTCCAAAAAACCTGCATGGCAATTGTCAAGTATACATAAAAAAAATTGCATCAAATTTTGACTTAGCAACCATCATTTCTTTAGCATTTAGCATAATAGAGTATATACCTCCTTTACAGCATCATTTGAACCTCAAATTAGCCTATATTTCTTTTCATTGGGGCGAGCAGTGAACATTTTCATGCCACGGGAAAGAATTAATTATCACCTACTATTCAATTTATTGATGTTACACACAAAAAAATGCATATTTCTCAGAAAGTTTTGGGTGACAAAAGCCTTTCTAAGTGCCACCATTTTACATGCAGGCATCACCAAGATTCCAAAAAAATTCAAAAGGGGGGACACCCCCTCCCCCAGGTCGGCGATTCGTGGCATGGACCAGCATTTGCCTTCTCAAGAGTTGGGAGCTATGCTTTCATTACTTAGTAACTTGATGAATCCGGAGCAGGTAGGCCTAGGACCTAGTAACACTAACAGTAATATGTAGTAATTTTTTTGAGTTCGCCTGTGTGTTCATGTTCCTAGTATCACTACACCAGGGCTGGAAAACCTTGCAAACCTTCCGAACCAGGTTCGCGGGAAATCCGCGATGCTCGCGGGAAATCCAGCCTGGCTGGAGAAAAAAAAAATCAGGGGAAAAAAAAAAGAAGAAAAAATGGGACGAAACTTAAAAAAAAACACGCAGGAGCAAAAAAACACATCCGTAAAAACAATAAGGAAAATTTCAGAAGAAAAGTTTCAGAAACAAAAGAAAAATGTCCAGAGAGCGTGCTCGCAATTTAAGTCACAATAGCCTATAACGAGTAATGATGTCCCCAACCCACTCACAAGGGCATTGTCACACGGACACACATGGCCCAGCGCGGGAAGGTTAGCCTCGCGGGAATGTTTTGAACAATATTGCCATTCCACATTTTTTTATACTTATATTGTATGTTAGTAAGTAAACGTTTTCTTTCGTATGAATTTGACTTCAATTCAGTGTTCCCTCTAAGGTGCGGGATTCCCTTTAACTGACTCAGTAATCCCGCAAAGAAAACATTTGTCTGCTGGAAATCCCCGCATCGTTTTCTTGCATTCGCCATAAGTTTATACTCAATGCACAATGTATTCACTTGACTGTAGAAAAAAAAACTCTGAAAATCAGTACAGAAATTACCAATTGTGTTCGAAAAGTAAGTTGGTACACCTTTCAAATTTTACGAAAGATCCAGCAAAACACTTTCAAAAAATTCACGCGAAACTGGCATATCATGCTAAATGCAACTAATGTCATGTAAACAAGGCTTTAGTACACCCATTAATAAACCGTAAGACCACATCTGGTGTTAAGCGGGGGGAGGGAAGAAAGTATTTTCTAGAATTTCCAAAAATACAGAAAAAATATCCTAGCATAGTTAAGTGCATAGCAAATAGCCTAACCACCTCGTCGGTTACGGATCTCACGTAACTACAAAAACACAACTATTTGTATTTTGCGAACTTGACGTTTTCTACAAGAACATGGAAACAATATTAATCATTTAGTTAATCATGCCAAGTGGCCTAAAACATATTTTATTACAAGGTTTACTTTCATAAAGATGGCCATAGCTAGTGGGGCCTCGATGTGCTGCGTGTATGGTATGGACTGTCTCGTGTATCATGGGGAATACTCCATGAAACGTTTCTTGGAAACGTGCCAAAAATGTTAACAAACAGGTGTAAGACAGGGGATGAGTGCGCAGTTGTTTGGTAAGGTACCTGGGGAAATTCGCAACACATGTACTGTACAGTATCCTACCGTAGTATTTAAGTGGGGTTAAACCGTACTGCAGTTGTTAACTGATGTACGTATAGTGTGCGCTATTCATTGTTAGGCAGTCTATAAACGGGGCTTTGCCGAATGTTGTTTGTTTCATAATATCGGAAGTTCTGTAAGTTAAACTTTTTAAAGATTGTAAGACAGATTAAATCTCTTTTCATTTTATAACATAATATAGCTACTCTAACTTGTCATTTTAAAATTTTCATCTGCTTCGTGACAATTTAAATTCAAAAAGTTGTCAGTATTTTGCATCCTCAATTGCGAATTTTTCATCGCCAGACACGCAAAAATACCACACCTTGACCCCACCAGGGCCCTGAGGCGGGCCCCTGGACCCCACGCCTTTATTCTCGCACGCTATGCTATGTGTTCGCGGGAAATTGAACAAGGTTTTTCAACACTGCACTACACAACACACACATTTATGTAAGGCAGACTTAATCTAGACTGTTATTTATTGGGTCCAATTTAAAAATTTGAAGAAATGGCCAAGGCTTTTGGTTGTCCCAAAATTATTTGTTGTAGGCCCTAGCACTTTATATTGCACCATCATAATTAATGTCCCAGTACTTAGACCTACATCAATATCCTCCACAAAATATATTGCTACAGAATTTGTTCTGAGTTTCTTCAGATGATTGTCAAAACAATTTGAGCCAACATGCCATAACAAAACAACTTACTCCATCATGAAGTTATTTCTCTTGGAATGACAGAAATGCCATGCGTGATTATACTAAGGACGACAAACGTGAAAGTAAGCACTAATCCTAGCGTTATCCAATAACGCATACAAGCAGCCTAGGCTATTCTAACTTACAATACCAAGCAATGCCAAGCGGACATGGATACATTTTGTAGTGAAGTTGAGGAGACGATTCGAAGGAAAATAATGCACAGATTGAAGAAATACCAGTAAATGTTATGGTCAGTTCTCTTAAGGCCCAGCAAGATTGATTTTCTCTTACTCACTCCAGATTTATTAACCAGAAATACGTGGACATACTCACATGGGATAACCAGAAATCAACCTGCAATGCGAAGTGCTTTAGAATGCACGTGTGTAAGTCGGGATCGCAGTCTATGTAACGTAATGAAACGTGCACAGTATAGTACGCGAAGCAACCAACATTGCGCAACGAGTTTTGTGCTGTGCAAATCGGGGATTTTTGTATTGAACGCGAAAATCTTAAACTATTTGTATGGGCGTTGTCGGGTTTTAAGTTCGAAATCGTGCTTTCCTGGGTGCTGGGAGGAGAAGGGATTGGGGAGGGGTGATAAATGCAGGGATTAATTGCCTGTGTGTTTTATTTGATAAGTAACACGGGTTTTTCAGAAAGACTATAATACAGTGTATAGTCAAACAATAGGAGCATGTGGCTATTTAACCTGCCGGATTGACGCCGATTTATTTTATTTGAATCATATTTGTTTTATTTCAAGCAAAGTATTTTCTATGCCAGATAGTCATGTCTTTTCTAACAAATGTCAGTTTAATGTTAATTTAATTTGTAAAGAAAATTTTATGAATTATTTCTGAAGTTAATACAATTTAAGTAAACAGTTTGAATTCATTCTTTCATACTCAGCCAACCATCTTTTTGAGGGCATTCCACGAGACCGAATTTCTGCGAACATATGGTCCGCGAGACCGATGGTCTTTTTCATTAGAGGGGCTTCAGAGCGGGTCGAAGAGATTGACAAGTGGGGCAATATTGTTTAAAATAGGGTATCGCTATATCTAATTATTCGGTTATATTGTATTATCATATTACATTTGGGGCAGCAGGGGGGGGGGGGGAGGGGCGAGACTTTTGAGAGCGGGGACTTTTGCCCCCTGCAAACCCGGGTTCTCTGGTGGAGGCGTAGTATCAATGCAAGCCGTCCCAGCCCCCTTGCGTAAGTCACTGGTATCCAGTATGAAATGAAATGGCTGTAAATTATTTTTAATTACGAGCTTTATCAACGTAATATTACCGGTAGTAATATTTGTCTTACCACTGTTAAAGGCCTAGTAATAGTTTCGGTCTGGCGGGGCCTAGAAATAGTTTGGGTCTCCCGGACCTCGGTCTCGGAGACCTTCAGTGTCGCGGACCTTTTTTAATTTCGGTCTCGCGGACCTTCGGTCTCGTGGCCTGTAACCTACTTTTTGACATTGACAGTCACATGTGTTCATCATTGTAGAACTTGAAAGGAATGGCAGTATACGAGTTGAAAGAGCTGAGTTTTTTTCAAAGGTTAGGAAGCCATCATACACCCTCTAAACCCTAAGGCACCGTGTCTGCCCCCCCCCCCACCCCTTCCTAATTATGTTTTGCAAACACAACCACCGAACGTGGAAAGTTGGTACAGATGTTTTGCCTGCAAAAATGTTTGCGAAGGCTCTTGACCTTGAAAGTTTTTGAGCTCCTATGGCCACTGGTAATACAACATGGGGTCCACGGTGACAAAGATAAATGTTGAAACACACTGTACTGTAGGCAACAACCTAGAATTTGGAAAAAGATATGTTGAGTGAAACAAAATCAGTTGGATTTTCCCACATAGTCTGTCAACGATAGGGGCTCTGTAAATTGGCTTACAGGACTTACCAACGTATCATTCATCTTGTAGCCTACTAGGTTGATTAATATCCCTATATTTTGAAAGTAAATCTTTGAATCAGTTTTAGCTTCTATTGTGTAAAATCATTATTTGATATTTGTTGTACTAAATAATATTTAAGAAGTATTCAGATGCCACACATTAAGTTTATTAGTGTTGGGTAAGGGATCATCATTATTCAACTGCGGCCTCCAATCATGATGAGGTATCAATTTATAAGCTTTGTATGTGTATAGCTACATGACAACTAATAGATGGATGCTGCATGTAGCTTGTCAGTTGTCACTGTTGGTATTCATGGAACTGCTGTAATCTTGGTGAAAAAAACCCACCCCTCATAAGATACAGCAGCACCTACACCCACTCCTAACAAGACAGAGCTGCACCTACACCCACCCTGCATAAGACACAGCTGCACATGCACCCACTCGCACATGACAGAGCTGCACCTGCAACCACCCTTAATAAGACACAGCTGCACCTGCACCCACCTTTCATAAGACACACCTGCAGCTATACCCAATCTTCCCTCCAAGATGAACCTGCAATCACCTACATATATACCCATGCCTCATAGGACACCGCTGCAACCACCCTCTTATATGACACAGCTGTACATGCACACACCTCTTTTAGGACACAGCGACACCTGACCCCACCCCTCTTGAGGACACAGCTGCACTTGCACCCGCCCCTCTCAGGGCAAGACTGCACCTGTACGCACCCCTCATAGGAGACAGCAGCACCTGTACCCATCCCTCATTGGACACTGCTGCACCCACCCACCCTCTTATATGACACTGCTGTACCTACACCCAACCCTCTTATGACACAGCTGTACCTGCACACACCCCTTTTAGGACACAGCGACACCTGACCCCACCCCTCTGAGGACACAGCTGCACTGGCACCCGCCCCTCTCAGGACAAGACTGCACCTGTACCCACCCTTCATAGGAGACAGCTACACCTGAACCCACCCCTCTGAGGACAGAGTTGCACCAGAACCTGCACCCATCTTATGACACAGCTGTACCTGCACCCCTCTTATGACACAACTGTACCTGCACCCCTCTTAGGACACAGCTGCATGGAAGATTTACTGGTCTTACCTGTCTGGAATGGGAGTACCCATGGCATCCCATGGAATGTCACCAAAGTGACTGGCCATTAATGATAAAAACACAAGGAAAACTATAAGAACACAGACAATATAATTTTAACTTTTCGTTGAAATGGCATAAAAAACCATATGCAATGAAATGGTTGTAATATTGGTCATTTAAATATGCATTTCCACAGATAATTTGTCTTTATAGCTATCAAATGTACTTCCACTTTTCTACAAAAAAAATTATACAAATGACTAATACCACATTACTAAATGTAATTATTATTATTATTATACCCACACACAATTGCCCTCCACCAGGAGCTTTCAAAAATATATATATATAAAATAAATCCGTAACAGAACTTTTGTCGACCTGTTTCATGATAGGCAGTTTATGCGACAGATAAAGACACAAATTAATAAGAGGTACAAACCACCATGACCAGGGCAAAACAAAAGAAAGAAAGAATAGCTTCGTTGTTGATGAAAACTTAACACAATAGAAGAAGCTTATGGATATGGGTATACCTTAATAATGACTTAATTCCAAATAACATTCCATGAAGTTAAAACTGTGAATACTCCAGAAAACTGGACACATTCTTATCATGGCATAAGGAACATTGCATTGACAAGCAGAAGATGGTCTCTAACCATGTAGACAGGTGATTATGCAATAATGCAAATTCATGCCTCTTGTCGTTTAGGAACAAGAAATCTTTGTCACAACTGAACAATCAAGTAAATGTCAAATTTACTCTACCACCAGGATTAGAATCTCTCTTATATCCGCTACCCCTCTCCCTCCCACCCCCCCCCCCCACACACACATTCTTTATACTCTTGATTAGTAATTCACTCTCCTTCAACTGTGTACAAGTGGTTAGGCACATGGAAGGGCATAGGGTTCACTAAGAGGACTAAAATCAAACATAGTCATGACATATGTGATCACATGAATGTCTGTTGTGAACTGAAATGATAACATTTGTAATGTGCTTCTTGTGAGTAATCCACCACCCCACCACCCCCCCCCCCCCTCCCTACATCAACCTTTGTTCTCAGTAGAATTGATGAATCCTTGTCTATGTTACCTGCAACATGGTAAAAGAAATGATTTATGCTGGAAACATCTTCAGCAGAATTTCATAGACATCATTTAAATTATTTTCTCATCTTAATTAGCTTTTAGCAATACTGAGTATTCGTTGAATAATTGTAGCAATTTTTATTTATTTTTATAGAAATAATGGAAATCATAAGAGATAGACAGAACAACAAATTTAGGTAAATTTTGTTGCCTGGTAAAAATTATGCCTGCTTAAGTACATGTATTATCCAAATTGGAACCAATGAATATAAATTAGCTGTTGCATTCAAAAATTAAGTATTGAAATATACATATTTCTGTATCTATATTAGCTTTGCCAGGCTAGGAAACACTCGATGGTCAACCTTAAAATAAGGGGGAGGACAAAATTAATTTCTAAACGATTCACCAATCATGAAAACAACAAAGTTTAAATCTTACTTTGTTTAGTGAAAATCATTCATATGATTAAGTACCAGAAATGTATCAAGGAATTTGTTTTTAATTACAATTAAAATTCTGGATGAACTGAATGTTATAGCCGTATCATACACCCTCACAAGAATTAAAGCATAAATCACAAATTGAATCTTGTTACCATGCCAACTGTTAGTGATTGAAACTCCTAAGCCAACCTAGTGCGCACACTAATCTTATGCAACAGAGCCGTAGTGGTTCAAGTGCAACACTAACAACCTGCCATTAAGTGGAATTGGCCTAACAAGTAACTCATTTTTACTGTTGCCATGGTAACATGAGGATTACTTGCTTACTATAGTTAAAAAACAAATTATTTTTACTATGCTGCTGCTAAAAAAAATTCAATTATATCATATCAAATCATTTAACATGAGGAAAAAGATACAAATTACAGAAAATATGCAGACCAAGTATTACAATATTCTCGATAATCGTCATGAATTAACTGATAAACCAGGGTACCAGCCCCATCTATTCCTACAGAATGCTTCACTGTTTTTTAAATGGTGTAGGTGATTACATCCTAGCACCGTCAACCATAAGAGGTAACAACCGGACCATTGATAACAAATTGTTTTATAGTTTTAATATTTGAAGATCATAATGAGCAGAAGTTACTCATGAACAGATCATCACAAACAACTGTTTGTTCCCTTTTGTTTATAGAATGTGAACAAAACAACATGACATGGTAAATAAAGCACATGCACATAGATAATGATATCCTAATTCTCAGTATGTAAATCTTCTTAATTATTACAGAGATTGCTTAATTGTCTTACAAACACACTCAAACAGAAGTGCTCCTGTCTCTCTAAAATACAAGACCAAAATAATTATCTAGTACGACCCTTGAGAGACCTCTAAGGTTAACTAGCCTAGTGAACAGGTAAATCTAGTGTACAATAATCTGTTATTTAAGTACAACAACATGAATTAAAACAAAGAATATATTTCTCTTTCAATCATAGCCATTATTTGAAACACTTTGTGTTATACAATATCCTACCATAGCAATGAACATTGTGGATGTAGAATTTAGCTAATAAAAAGATGGGTGAAGGGCCTTCCAATTGAACCACCAAAACAGAAGTATTCTTTTCCTCTCCTCTTCCCCCTCTACTCTCCCTCTCTTCTCCCCTCCTCCCCTATCCCACCTCGACTCCTCCTCTCCTCTACCCTCCTCCCCTATCCCCATCTCTCCTCTCCCCCATCTGACCTCTCCCCCTCATTTCCTCTCCTCTCCACCACCTCTCCTCCACCCTCCTCCCCTATCCCCATCTCTCCTCTCCCCATCTGACCTCTCCCCCTCCTTTCCTTTCCTCTCCTCAACCCCCACCTCTCCTCTACCCTCCTCCCCTATCCCCACCTCTCCTCTCCTATACCCTCCTCTCCTCTGCACTACTCCCTCCTCTCCCACTCCTCTCCTCTACCCTACTCCCCCATCCCCTCCTCTCCCTCTCATGACCTCTCAACCCCTTTCCTTCTCCTCTCTCCCACCTCTCCTCCTCCTCCTCTCCTCTCCTTCTGTTTACTAGATGATTGATATACTCTAAAAATATGGTTGATTACTACTGAAACTGGAAACATACTTTAAACCAAAACAGCACAGTCAATGATTATAACATAGGTTTTAGGACTACACAAGTTTGTTTTCGACAATAGATGGACAAAACATAGCTGGAAGAGGACTGATGGCATCAGCCACAAGTCTACAAAATGCCCTGCTAGACTGATGCCACAAGTCTACATCGTCTTCTGCTGAAAAAACATGAAAAAAGATTCTGGGCAAAAAAAAATTCAATGAAAGACAACGTTTGTTTATGTCTTGCAGCTATACATGTCATTGATGAACTAAAAGATAAACAGAATATATGAAAACTAGAGGTCCTGGAATGTCCTGTATTGGAGTGAACATGGCTCAGGAAATTACATAAATGTTAAAACATCTCCTGTGTATTATCAGACTTTGACATGGAAAGGCACTGTGAATGGTTAGGGGAAGAAAAGGTAGGGAAATATCTATGCTTAAGCATACAAGTTGTATTTGTACAAATAATTCATAAAAGTTCCGAGATTGACCTTGTCAAGGTCTGACCCTGCAAGTGACAGGTCTCCAGAAGGTACACCCTACTAATAGCCCAAGAGCATTTTCTGTGGCCCTTGTAGATTTGTGCACATCACATCAGACTACTTCTATCTCTCTTTGTAAACATGACATAGCTTTTGGTCCTTGCTACTGAACAGATCAACAAGACTCTGGTAACTCCAACAAGGTAAAGATGGCCGAAAGAAGGGACAATTGGATTGCTGGTCATGAGAGCCTCTTGAAGATGTTGCTCTGAGAAACATCTCTTAGAACAAATCTCCCCGACACTTTATTTGAATTCATGAGTAGGCTGTAGCTACACGATGAGTTAGACTTGTCATCCAGTAGAAGTAAAACTGATTGATTAATATAAACTACATAGCACAAGATATCCAGATGAAAGAAAGTTGGCTACAATGACTATGCTGTGACGTCGCATCGCCTTTCTCGTCTTGGGGTCTCCATTTTGAGTTGACAATCATGGAGGAATGGTAGTAGAAATATGCATAATCCTGTAAATGGGTGGTACTGTTGGTTACTTCACTACTACTACATGGCCCCTTCCATTATCCGAGAAACCATACAGCTTCCTGCATGTCCCGTCATTGTACCGCAATTTATACTAATATCTGATAAATTCAGTTGTGGTTTATACATAAGAAAAGCTATCATACAGAGGTGTCTAGGCAGTGCAGTCAGTCAAATAAAGTATTACAAAGAACCTACTGGGCCTGATTTTGTAGACCAACAACCTTCAAGGTTGTAATATCGTAGAATCCTCGCTTACAGGTCCCAGAAGTCGTCCGTCTTAGGCAGAGCTAAGAGACCCGCTCCTCCTTCTTCTGTACTCGGCTTGGTGGATATATATGAGAATGATACAAAATGAATACTAGCTGTCTTGCACTGACCTAGTAGTTGAGCTGATGATGATGATGAGGATGTTGATGATGATGATAGTAGTAATGGTGACCCTTGACCTCAGTTTTTCAGCATTCTTTTGACTCTATCGAGTTCCACTTGCATACTCATCCGGACTTTCTTCTCCTCGTCTAACTCCTGCACCAAATTATCCACTTCCTTCTTCACCTCCTTCTTGTGACTGGCCATTTCGTTTCTCAGATTGGCCATCTCCGTGCGTAACGCTTTCATTTCGTTTTTGAGATCGTTTACATCTTGGCCTGAACCGGCTGCCCCGACACCACCGGTGTGTGATGTTCCTCCAAAAGACTTGGAAAGTGGCGATTTCGTTGGCACGTTTGAAACAGGACCATCGGTCACCTACAAGGCAAGAAAATGATAGAGTAATCGATACTTGGCATCATTTAAACATAAAGGATAATTGCTACCCACCAGAGCGGCTGACAACATTAGCTTGTACCGACCGGAACAGGTCAAGAATCGTGAGTTATCGTGCTTACAAAGTTTTCAAACTTTTGACAAATATTGACCTCAAAGAACCTTTGACCTTCACAGAAAAAAATAGGGTTCCTGTACTCAATATAATGGATCCACATACCAAATCTGAAATTAATCCACCATGAATTTTTTGAGTTACTGTGTTTACAAGTAGGTGTCACATACAAACACACCTGTGCCGTCAAAAATCTCATAGATTCCTTTCACCTGCTGGAAGGAATAAATATAACTACGGGACAGGCAAAACCTATTTTTGGGGACATGAAATACCACTGATGGATTCCAGTGATAAAACAACCATTGTGTCCTAAAGACACACTCAATAGGAATTATTTCGAGAACTGGTAGCAAATTGATGTAATAAAATCTGGGGTTAACACCCTGAATGCACTTAGCAAGAAATTCGATACTCAACGGTATTCTTGATGTAGGTTCTGTAGACAATAAAATCGAGTAAACTATTGATACTTCTTAGATTAAATCTTATTATCAATTTTTATACGGAGGATTCATATGGCTTCTTAATTCATGAGTTACTGTGTCTGATATTATCATATTGTAACAGTAAGGCATACAAGTTAAGGATAAAACAGAATATATTACCTTTGCATTTATATCCTTCACAAACAATAACATTTCTGATGAATATTTATGGAGGAAGATGCAGATAATTGGTACTGACATCACCTATTTATCCACACTCCCCCACCCACCCACCCCCCCCCTCCCAGGTAGTATCTATATGAAAAGTTCTTGTGTATCATATGTGTGGAAAGTGTGTTCTTCTGTTCATAGAAATGCACTTTCAAATTCAATAGGATATCTCCTTACAATTGAATCTAACTGTGATAACAAGGTGCTGACATGTACTACATCATGATTATTCATATAACATTTACAACCATGTTTATTCATAACATATTACACCCTTCATAGTAATATATATCTTGTCATTAGACAACATATAGTATCCTGCCGTGATTTATTCGGGTCGTACATATTCATAGCGCATGTCATATCATGGATATGCAAAGATCTGGTTTTAATCAATGTTTTTCATAGGCCACATACCATATCATGGATATGCATGTTTCTGGTTAAACAGTATCATTGTTTTGAATAGCTCATACATATCATATCACAGATATGCATATCTCTGGTTTTATCATTGTTTTGAATAGCATACATATCATATCACAGATATGCATATCTATGGTTATATCATGGTTTTGAATAGCATACATATCATATCAAGTATATGCATATCTCTGGTTATATCATTGTTTTGAATAGCATACATATCATATTACGGATATGCATATCTCTGGTTATATCATTGTTTTGAATAGCATACATATCATATCATGGATATGCATCTCTCTGGTTATATCATTGTTTTGAATAGCATACATATCATATCAGGGATATGCATATCTCTGGTTATATCATTGTTTTGAATAGCGTACAAATCATATTACGGTTTACGGATATACATATCTCTGGTTATATCATTGTTTTGAATAGCATACATATCATATCAGGGATATGCATATCTCTGGTTATATCATTGTTTTGAATAGCGTACAAATCATATAACGGTTAACGGATATACATATCTCTGGTTATATCATTGTTTTGAATAGCATACATATCATATCAGGGATATGCATATCTCTGGTTATATCATTGTTTTGAATAGCGTACAAATCATATAACGGTTAACGGATATACATATCTCTGGTTATATCATTGTTTTGAATAGCATACATATCATATTACTGATATGCATATCTCTGGTTATATCATTGTTTTGAATAGCACACATACCATATCACAGATATACATATATATGGTTAAATCATGTTTGATCTTTGGCATGTTTCTACCATAGTTATCCATAGCGTGTGTCTATTTATCACAGACCTTATATGCCTTAGCTTGACGATTAACTCTACAGAAGCTGCTTTCAGTTTTTGACAAATCAGAACAACTTCATGACAGCAGGATTACTCCACGTTTAATAGCATGGACCAAATCATGGAGAGTTACCAAACAGGGGCGTATTACAGTATGGTTCTCAACAGCTGACGAATCCTGATTGTCTGGTCTTCTCAATCCCACATCACTGATAATCTCTACCCCTGCTCCTAATCTGGAAAATCCTTTCTACATATCTTTCACAAATTCCATTCATGTCAGACAATAAAATTCTCTAGAACATTACCAATTAATTTCTAGTTGTCCCATTTCTCCAGACTGTAAAATTACTTAATTATGATGACTATTTGCAGAGCTTATAATTAGAGCAAAAAAGTTACAAGACCAAAAAAAAAAAATGTTTATTATCTGCGAGTGATATACTTTTGCCAGGAGAAGTACCGGAAGAGAAAAGGCGAGGTATAAATTTTATTTTAGTAGGCTTTAAGGAGAGCAGCTGGCAATGAATTCATGTCAATGGTTCTGAAAGTCGGATGATGTAACATAGTCTATGCAAAAAATACTATAGCATTATGTATTTTCTTGCTCCTCTTTCATTATCTAGAGTACTTTGTTCATTGTTCTAGTTACACATAACAGGATCAGTATGTACTGTTTGTGAGCAACACATTGAATTTGTTGTTACCAGGCAGTGTTTGTTAGGTAGCCATGTTGATACAGCTTTTTTGTACTTTTGGTATTGGTCATAATAGAAAGTGCTGATCATGTGTCACCCAGTGGGGGAGCGTCCATACAGTCAGGGGGGGCGAATGCCCCCCCCCCCGACTGTATCAAATGGACTGCTGGCGTCCTTTTCAGCTTTTTACTACTTTTACTTTTTTCACGATTATTGACTTTTTTATTGCGCTCTCATCTACCTATTGACCTTTGTCACATTTTGTTGGTGTAATTTTCTGACAAAATGTCGATGACACCTATTTATTCTTTGTTTATCTGCAAATTAGCAAGGCCCGGAAAGGGTCATTTCCTGCTATCTAGGGAGTATCTTTACTAAAAACGCTCCGCGCCAACCTGTGGTGGCGCTCCGCTTAGAAAGTGTCGAAAGCGCCCCTACAGGCCTTCTCGCCCCCTCTGACCAATACCCCTAGCTCCGCCACTGGTGTCACCATGTTGTCATTGCCTCCACCCCCCCCTCCCTCACACCCGCATTGTACAGTATTGAGGGTATGCTGTGACTGTGTAGCATTATGAACAGATCTGGGCAGAAGTCACTACTGTGTCTCGATATGGATGTCTTATTGCTCCTTATCATTATGGAAAGTTCTAGGTAGAACCGTATTGGTGTTCGAATCTCACAATGTTGTGATGAGTGCATCGTTCTTCCTGAGGCTATCACCATGCTGTGATGACCATACTGTTTATTCCTTGTCATTGACCGGAACTGATGCTATGCTATGTCACATAGTGCTGAGAGTGCCAACCAGGCAGTCATTCAATCCTGTAGTAACCACGTTGCCCTTCAACCTAATACTGATGGTGCGGTAGTGCTAACCAGGCAGGCATTCCTTCACCCAGTATATCATGCGTATTAGTCAACATGCTATTAGATTAATCTACAACATGCAATGTTACGCAATTTCTTTTTGCAAGGACTTTTGTTTAACACTTTGCACTGTAAATGATACATTTTTTTTTATAAACTTGAACTTAGCATTAAGTTACATTAGTTTTACACATGAATTTCACCTGTTCATCGTTCTCTCGAGAAACGATTGGAGGTCTTCGTAAGGATTTGGACTTGAGATCCTTGGACCAAGGGGGCAGCTTGGAGGCTTCAGGAGCAACCGAAGAAGCAGCGTTGACATCATTTTGCAGGTTAGTAGAAGGAGCAGCAAATGACTACAGGGGGAGAGTAAGGGTTATGTTATGGAGGAAACAGAAAGAAGGAACAGAGATATTGAGCAGGCAGGCATCTAAGACAGGAAGATGCAACTAATGCTGGACTATGTGCAACAAACAAAAAAGAAGTTGTATGGAATAAGAAAAGAGCAAAGTTTTAAAAATGAAACAAAATCGCATTTTCTCCATTCATGCATTCTACGGCAAGAAAAGCAAACTGCAGGTGAAATTATGTTCACGTTATGATTGAACAGCTGGTGCCACATTGTAAAAGAAACATCAGCTTCTGACTAGAAACGGGTGACACCATTCATCTTCATATTGTATCTGGTTTTCCTGTCTCTCAGTACAAAGATCCTTGTGATGACTTCTCCATGAGAAAAATTTACTGAACGTTTTAACAACCAGGCTTCCGTCTAATATCACCCAAGAGTTAAAGATCAAGCAGAGATTTCCTGAATCAGAACTGCTCAGCCATATTTAACAGGCGGTTCAGCAAAACCTTTTCCTGGCCTTTTAATGAAGTCTGATAACTTTGACTTTCTAGGAAATTTGTATTATTTCCAGATTTATGTATTTAAAACATGGCTTCATGATGATATTAAGCCTGATTATTGTTAATATATATTGCTTTATTTGTAAAATTGGCACACCACATATAAGGCAAATATGAAATATAATGGCATTTGCTTCCTTTGTAGTGGGTACCACTTTATAACTGTATAGCGTTGAGTTGATTTTGTTATAATTGGATGAAATCATACAGAGTGATGAAAGGCAACTGACGAAGGCCATATGTTACTTTAATCCATCAAAACTGTACCAGAAAATGATCAAAATTATGGGACATGCAATTTTTCATAGTCGGATTAACCGCTTAATGAATTGCTGATTACCAGTAGTTAAATGAATGCAACTACATAAATCCCTTAGTTAGACTGAAGGTATCCAATTAGGTTTGGTTAGGGTAAACAAAGGAGCAACCCAATGAAACATCGTTTAATGAAGACCTCAACAGAATGTTCAAAAGCATCATGGGTTACCTTGTGTGAAGTACAATAAAGAATAATAGTATAGTTGAATTAATTTCAAATTTTCAATATTAATTATAACAAACTGACAAAAAGGAGGTGAAATAGTGCTACTTAGAAAGAACATTGTTATTTATATGAACCCTAATACAAGTAGTAATTTGGATACCCTTGGAGGAATATTGGCCTGGGAAGATTATCAGTACAACCATAGTATTAGTAAAATGTATAGGGTGGCAGGTAGGGTTGTGGTAGGGGTATCTGGTAGGGGTATCTGGTAGGGGAGGGGGTTTATCCTTTTTGTTGCTATTTATGTGTATTACTTTGTCTGTTTTCTCCGGGGTGCTCTTGCTTTTCAAGCCGGAAAAGGTTCTTAAGGGTACTTCCTTTCGCAACCTGTGGTTTTTCGATTTTTAAAGATTAAAACTATCTATCATTATGTTTATATTTTGTTGTGATTAAGGAATTAAGGAATATTGTCCTAAATGTTTCTCATCAATCATACTGTAGTACTAGTGATACCATGGACATTGCTATCAAACATAGTATTAGTAAGGAGTATAGTCCTAAATGGTCTTATAGTAAAATAATCTTATCAACCATAGTACTAGTGGAACCATGGACATTTCTATCAAACATATTAATGAATTGCTGATTACGAGTAGTTAAATGAATGCAACTAAACAAATCCCTTACTTAGACTGAAGGTATCCAATTAGGTTTGGTTAGAGTAAAACAAAGGAACAAGGTTAAATTATCTGTCATTATGTTTATATTTTGTTATGATAAAACAACAAATTAAGGAATATTGTCCTAAATGTTTCTTATCAATCACAGTACTAGTGGTACCATGGACATTGCTATCAAACATAGTATTACTGAGGAGTGTTATCCTAACTGTACCATGAACACTATATTAGCCATAATATTACCAAGTATTAATTAAAGTCACTATGAACAATATCATCAACACTAGTGCTTGTAAACATAGTCGAATAGGTGACATTGTTAATATCAACACTATTACTATGAACATTATTATTAAATCAAGGAGTATTAAAGGTTATATGAAGACTTCCAAGTATATTATTAATGACAAGGATTTTGTGTTATGAGCATTAACATCAACCAAAATGGTAAGTTTGAAATCATGGAAAGATTTGTTGAGAGGGAATATTTATTTATTTGATTTATGTAAAGAATGACAAATTAAGTGGATATTGTAAGAAAAACGTTGTGTGGAAGAAGCGTTGTTATGATGATGACCATGATGGAAAAGACAATTATACCTCACTAGTTTCTCTATGCTCAAATGTTGCCGGGAGGCTGGGCCGTTTGGCCAACAGATGACGCAGCTACGAAAGAGCAACAAACAATTAAACTTCTTGACAACAAACAAAAAACAAAACAGGAAAAACAAAATTGCAAGCTCATCACTTCAAGCACAGCTTTAAATAATAAAACATAAAATTTAGTTAAAAAAAGCAAAATAGATAATAAAACATTTATTGAACAAGTTAGCTTTGCAGTGAATTTGTTGTGCCCCATTTTTTTTTTCCATTTTTCTTCATGAATGAATGAATTACTGAAATTCTCCCTTGCATCATTTAGACACTATTCAATGTTTAATGCTTTCCAAACTTCTTGCAGCACTAAAGCATCTGCACCTTTTATGCATACCCCAGTTGTGTACCAATTTCTTACTTTACATTGGCTCCTGACATCCCTTGCTTTTTGTAGACACAATCAGGAAATTGGAATTACCTGGGTGCTGCCATGGATGCCTTATTAAGACATTTTTCTTCTTCTTCATTACGATCAAACAAAATATTTGCATCTTAATTGAGGACTAAATTGATTACCATCCAACCACTCCCGCCCCCGGTCCCACCCCCTACTCTCTTTCTTTTCCATTGCTTTCCCCAATATATCAACTGTGGCACCACAAATAGTTACCCACCTCAGAGTGCGGTATTAAACTGCCATGCACTCTTTTTGCTCCCTCTTCTATTTCTATGTTACCATGTTACATGCTTCCCTTCCACAGTGTATTATATTGTGAGTATATCACTGACATTCATACAATTTCCTTTTGTCCACAGGCCTTTAAACCTTCCTCTTCCATCTGTGGTAAACTTTCTTTGGCCAGGAAGGTGGCTGCTGGGGTAAATGGGGGTGGGATTGGGGGGGGGGAGATAAGGGTAAGAGGAGTTGCTTCCTCAGTTGGTCAGAAGGGTGGTGGCTTCAGATGGCTGGAGATGAGATGTGCTTCCTCGCCAACAAGCAAGCTCATATTCTGATATGGTCAGCTTTCAGTGATAAAATTATATGACAAACTTTTTGTGACTGCTGTGAAGGTATTTGCACCATTAGTGTATTTTGGTTGATGTGACACAGCTGCAAACAGGAATGTTGGTGCATGTGGTGCAGTGAAAGAGCCACGGCAATGCCAACAAACTTAAACAAAGCTAATGTGCAGGTGCTGGATATCACCATGGCAACATACCACAAGAGAGGATCTCCCGTGAGATGGGAATGAATGTGAAGGCATCTGTAAATAAGACCAAGCAGGAATAGAGTCATGCAAATCAAAACCAGAACTAAATACACCTTTCCATTAATCCCTCTACGTCCTGTGCAACTTACACAGAATTCATTTGTTTACTGACGCTTTGTTCCTAAAGGCTTTGTCTTTGAAAACAAAACAAAAAACACCAGAGAAAGCAAGATGGACAAAATGGTTTTTTGGAAATACCTTATCGAATAATACCTTATTGACTTGTAAAGACGGGTAACCCCAAAATGCATCAAGGGAACGCTGGGAATAAAGTGAATCACTCAAAAGCTACAAAGGGATTAAAATAAATGATTAAGAAAAGCCTAATAGTCAGAACCAGCACCCTCTGAAGGAAAAGAAAGGTAAAACTACAATTCTTTTGGTCAGTTGATGTATCAGTTTCTCATTTTGCTTACTTCCTGTGGCAGTAACATTTCCGTACAGAATACTGCAAGGTGTTGAATTTTCGATTTGAATGGAGGAAAACCTGTATCCTCTTGATCAATTTTGCTGCTAAATTGGCAGTTTAGTTCTTATTTATGCTTTCATGCTGTATCCTTTTCGTTCTTTCAAAACAATTGGTTTCATGCTCTCATGCCTTATCGTTACATTCTCTCGAGACAAAGTGCTAACTACTTGCAGCTCAACAGTGCAATTGCTTAAGACTCTTTGGTCTCTGTTTTTAAGATCACCGTGTACAAAAAATTTAATCAGGTGCGAGTACATAGCGAACATGTCTCTGATCTGAAGACAAGGTCGTAATGTTTTAGAAAAATTGTAGGAGAGAATGAGTGAGATATATCAGACACTTCACTTAATTCAACCAGTGGCTTACTGGAATCAGAAAATGTTTCTTGTAAGAACCAATAACTTTTATCAGTCCGATGTTCTTACTTAAGTAAGCCAATGACTTACGCCAGTCCTATTTGCTTACTTAAGTGAGCTGATGACTTATTTTTAAAAGGGAAATGAATGTTAGATAAATTCTCACAATTCAGTATATGATTATTTAGTGTGACTGAAGGAAGACTTCCAATGCAAACACACACAAGTTAACTATCAGCTTTTTAGCTTTAATTTTAAATCAAAATTTGTCAAATATTTCATGTAGTTCATGGGTGACACTCAACCTTGAAAAGGGTATTGCCAGAGAAGCAGAAGAGAGTTTAAATAAGTTTTTTGGCATTCTGGTAAGAAACCATGCTGCCAGTTGAAGAGATTAGAGCGACATTGAAAATAGTTTGAATGATCACACTTAACTGACGCAGAGAAAGTGATACAAATAGGAATATGGGGTCATCTGTTCATACTATTAACAATATTGATATTAAGATGAGGTCAATGGTTAAACACGAAGGATTTCCAAAAGTTATTATTTGCAGTCTAGTCTCTCAGTCTTCAATCGTTCATCTATTATTCATCTATCGTTCATCTATCGTTCATCTATCGTTCATCTATCGTAATGAATAATGAATAACTGATGCTAAACATGCTTTATGACTCTGGCAAAGTCAAGTGAATGTACAACTACAAAGGAATGAAATAACCATTAAAGTAATGAGGAGCGAGAAAAGAGAATTATGTTACCGAAGTGAGGGAGAGAAGGTGGGGAGGGGGGGGGGAGGGGAAGGAACTAGCTAAGCAGAGGAACTGTGTGGTGCTGAAAGAGGTAACTGCTACACATTCAACATATAGCAAACTAATGCAAAGTAATTAGTATTATAGATGGTAGGCACACCTTTGCCTTTGGACATAATTCTGTTAGACACCCATCTACCAAAGCACGGCATTGAAGATATGCAATTGCAGGACTCATAATACACAGAGGTAATGAATAGGCAGGACTCACAATACACAGAGGCAATGAACAGGCAGCACTCACAATACACAAATACTGCACAGGGGCAGGACTCACAATATACAGGAAATACACAGGGGCAGGACTCACAATATATAGGAAATACACAGAGGCAGGACTCACAATATACAGGAAATACACAGGGGCAGGACTCACAACATACAGGAAATAAACAGGGGCAGGACTCACAATATACAGGATATACACAGGGGCAGGATGCACAATATACAGGAAATACACAGGGGCAGGACTCACAACATACAGGAAATAAACAGGGGCAGGACTCACAATATACAGGATATACACAGGGGCAGGACTCACAACATACAGGAAATACACAGGGGCAGCAGGACTCACAATATACAGGAAATACACAGGGGCAGGACTCACAATATACAGGATATACACAGGGGCAGGACTCACAATATACAGGAAATACACAGGGGCAGGACTCACAACATACAGGAAATAAACAGGGGCAGGACTCACAATATACAGGAAATACACAGGGGCAGGACTCACAACATACAGGAAATAAACAGGGGCAGGACTCACAATATACAGGATATACACAGGGGCAGGACTCACAACATACAGGAAATACACAGGGGCAGGACTCACAATATACAGGAAATACACAGGGGCAGGACTCACAACATACATGAAATACACAGGGTAGGACTCACAATATAAAGGATATACTCAAGGGTAGAAATTAATAATTTAGAATCTACACTGGGCAGACTCTTAACATGGTATGCAGAATGACTATGCAGGGACAGGAATCACAATGGAGAGAGACAGGAGACTTGCTACTTACATTTTCATTTACTGTTCCATGGCTTGATGGTGGCCTCTTGTTATCAACCTTTGGCCTGTCTTTTGTTAGATGACTGAGTTTGTTAGCGCTTGGTTTAATATCACCAAATACATCTGTCAAAGTGGGAACAAATTAAATGAATGTACGGTGAAATCTGTCAAAATCTAATTAGACAGATTTAACTTGAGACTGTTTCAACTTGAAACAACTGTTGTTTTAAATATTAAGTACCTGGCACACGGCAGATTGAATTGTTTTAAGAATTTTCCGTATAGCAGATTGAGGATTGAACTACTAGACACATATGGAGGCTAAATACTTGTAGGAATATCCTAAATTACAAAACAAGTTACATTTGAAGATAGACTCCATACCCTTACTAGGCTCATCTGGTGTAGGGGTTGGTTTACGTTTGGGCTCAGGTGCAGGCCTGGATTTTACCTTGGGTAATCCTGGCTGGGCCTGAGAAAAAAGATATTAATACAATCCTTGGAAGTTATCAATTGAAAACTCAAATATGGAAGACGTAATTTCATTTTGGCATGGACACTTCTCTGCTGACTTAATATATATTATCATCAAACACTGTGACAATACCAGATAAGACAAGATTAAACTCTGATTTAACTTGACTCATATACATGCCAAGTTTACAAACTGCTGATGCCCGAGTATTCAAAACTCTGTAAGCTGAGGTACCCATTTCTGAAGGGATTAGGCAAACATGAGTTCACAGTCAGACTAATCCAGTGCTACTTATCTATCAGTGCTTCATATCTCTTCTTCTATTGGCTGAGGCTTTATTGTTAAAATAAATGAGCAAAATAGCCAGCCCCCTTCAATGATTTATTCACACTGGCCCTGTTAAAAGCATCGACTGAAATGATTAGAAGAAATCACGTGTACATGATGCATATCCCCAAAAGCACTAAGGATACTTTCGTTCATCCAGATATTCGTAAGCCTTCATTTATGTTCTTTCCACAGACAATCGAACATGATAATTAATAGTGAACCCATGAGCTGCTCTCCAATGCTACAGTTATTCTCACCGTTTTTGCTCCGACTGGAGGTTTTCTCTCATCTGGTTTTAAGGAGCTTCGTTTCGCTTCCACCGCTTTTGGACCTGAAAGTAGAGGATCATCCACTCAGCTGATTGACACTGTATTTATCAGACGTCAAATGATCATTAACGACACACATCTCTTATTATTCCTCCCCCTCTACCAATTTTATGCCACATGTCACAAACAGACAAACTTTCAAGGAACGGACTTCCTTACTGCACAGGCAGGCATCAACCATGCATTGGCCATGCTTCCTCCACTTGTACTTGCCGGTGTGACTCATTTACTGGGTATAAAATGGCTGCAATACATTGATAACTCTTCCTCTCAATGCCCTGGCCAATGGGACTCGGTTCTCTTGTAGACATTGTCTAACATGCATTCACCACCTAACATACTGGCCAATGGGACTTGGTTCTCTTGTAGACATTGTCTATCATTCATTCACCACCTAACATACTGGCCAATGGGACTCGGTTCTCTTGTAGACATTGTCTAACATGCATTCACCACCTAACATACTGGCCAATGGGACTCGGTTCTCTTGTAGACATTGTCTATCATTCATTCACCAGCTAACATACTGGCCAATGGGACTCGGTTCTCTTGTAGACATTGTCTATCATTCATTCACCAGCTAACATACTGGCCAATGGGACTTGGTTCTCTTGTAGACATTGTCTAACATGCATTCACCACCTAACATACTGGCCAATGGGACTCGGTTCTCTTGTAGACATTGTCTAACATGCATTCACCACCTAACATACTGGCCAATGGGACTCGGTTCTCTTATAGACATTGTCTATCATTCATTCACCAGCTAACATACTGGCCAATGGGACTCGGTTCTCTTGTAGACATTGTCTAACATGCATTCACCACCTAACATACTGGCCAATGGGACTCGGTTCTCTTGTAGACATTGTCTATCATTCATTCACCAGCTAACATACTGGCCAATGGGACTCGGTTCTCTTGTAGACATTGTCTAACATGCATTCACCACCTAACATACTGGCCAATGGGACTCGGTTCTCTTATAGACATTGTCTAACATGCATTCACCACCTAACATACTGGCCAATGGGAAACAGTTCCCTTGTAGACATTGTCTATCATTCATTCTCCAGCTAACATACTGGCCAATGGGACTCAGTTCCATTAAAGACATTGTCTGTCATGCATTCACTAGCTAACATACTGGCCTATGGGACGCAGTTCCATTAAAGACATTGTCTATCTTTCATTCACCAGCTAAAATACTGGCCTATGGGAAACAGTTTTTCGTATAAATGGTTTACCATGCATTCACCATGCTTGCTCCACACGTAATGGCCTATGGGAAACAGTTCTTTTGTACACACTGTCTACTGTACATTTCACCATGCTAACTCCACAAATCCTGGCCTATGACCATTTATTGGGTACAAAGTGTCTACAATGTATTCACAACTCTCAATCCCAATCAACTGGCCCATCATGAAGAATTTCATAACCTTACCAACACCAGGCCTGATTGGCGGTGCACCCTTTGATTTTGCCTATAAATGGAAAAAGAATAGAGATATCTTTAATAATGGATAAAATCTTAAAATCAGTCAGCCATTCATACAGTATTTTATTATTTTTTTGCAACCTGCAATCAAATATGGCTGAAATCAATACAAGTACAAGCTCACTCAAATTTCAGGGGACTGCCAAGTGTCCTCAGAATGGCAACAGCTTATCTTCAATCTCTGTTTCTACATTAATGTATGATCGGAGACCTAGTCTCATTAATCCGCCCTTACTGTCATTTTACTTCAAACCTTCACCCAATAATTAAATTAGCATTTTGAAAGCAAAATCTAAAGTGGACTGTAAATAACATTGAATGAAAAAAAAAGGGCAAACAATATTCCCCTTTTTGCTCTCTCTCTCTCTCCTCAGACGTGCTGTAGGGCAGGAACATGTTTCTACCTTAGGGGGGGGGGGGGAGAGGGCAATAACAGTGTACAGTTGTAATTATGAAACAAATTTCCACTTTGTTGATTTATAATATTTCACAACACTGATTGATAAGTTGCTGCAGTCAGTCTCAAGAAAACTCCACGGTCTTGAAAGCAATCTACAAACCCCCAGCCCCCCAACCTCTTGAAAAATGGCGAATGTACGCCCCCTGGATATTAGTCAAATTGCAAACACTCAGACCCATCATATGCGATATTTTATGTGTAAACAAATTACAGTTCATCAAGACATTGCTCACCTCCTGGTCCGCCGATAACAGTTTTACAAAATTGTCCGGAAAGACACCGACTTTACCGTCTTTTTCTCCTTTCCACCAGCCCTTATCACCGACATCTTTGGATATTACAGTTATCATGGTTCCCTTTTTTAACATGAGCTCGTCTGGGTTCTTGGGATCGTAGTCAAACTCCACTATAGCTCTTTCTTTCCCACCTGACAGGATAAAGATGACAAAATCAGAGATTCGTGTAGCGACCAGAAAAATTATTATCATAATCACTTTATCCCACTTGAACAAAAGTGTCCATTCCAGCCTGGAAGTCAGTTACTTTACAAGACACATAAAAGCATTACGGATAGAAACCACATGGCTTTTTAAATTTACACTTCACATTGGTTGGGCTGTCCGATTTACAGTCTATGATCATTGTGGAAAATAAGACCATTTCAGATCAGATTGTGGAAATTGTGCACTATATGCACCCACAATCTCACAGATAATAAGTTTTATTGCTTCTAACCCCACAGACTTATTCCACTAACAAATAACCTGGTGGCTATCTGAAACAAAACGGACTGTCTTAGACTGCGTTTTAATTTAGCCGATGTGTTGAAAATGTGATGCAAAAATATAATAATAACTGTTATGAAAAAACTTTTTGGAATGCCTGAGACCACTTTCTCTGAATTTACAAAATTTGTTCTGATATGTTGGTAAATAATTAAGCAAGTTGATAGTGTAACCCAAAGATTTGAGCAGTTCGTGGAGAATTATTTCGTTCAATAACTCCAAGATTTTGTTCAACTCATCAGCACTGGCAAAGTTGCTTAAGCGGTTAAGAATATTCAAGTGACAGTCATGATCCTGAAGGTTGGTAGAGAATGATTGTTATTATTCAAAACTATAAAATGCCAAAAACAAACAACAGAGGCTTGCATTGTACATAAAATTAAAATGATTATTGATTGAAAAAATAAAGAATACACTGCTTTGGTGGGAAAGAAACTGATAACCTTCTTTTTAACCTAATCAAATTTAAAAATAAGCTCACACGTTTAATTTCTCAAGTTTAATTTCAATGCATGGTAGTTTTTTAAACTTTTTCCCGTAATGCAATATTGCCCACAAGTGGTAAAGACAGTTTTCTTGAATTATCGAGGGTTGAATTAGGAGAGGAAAGAAACGGAAACGGATAACTTCCTGCCCATTCTTCCTGATATGGTCTACTCTGTTAACATTAACAAAATCATTAACTGTGTGAACAGGTCTAGTGAATTCTCATTAACAGAGTACCTGGCTAATGGCCATTTATATATATATATATATATATATATATATATATATATATATATATATATATATATTACGACAGAATCGGATTAGAATAATCCGACACGGATTAAAAATAATCCGTTTTTCTAAAGCTTCTGTTAATTCCAGCAGAAATCAGTAAGTCGCATTGACTTGCCGATACTCTTCTCTATGAAAGCTGTTTTAATGGTCCAGAACAGAAGAAGGTGGTCTCTCTCATTTGCTTTCCTTTTTGTCAAAAGAATTGTTTAGATAACTTAGTGAATGGTGTATAACAAAAGATAGGGTAAGATGGCTCAGTGCCTTAGCTTCGCTGTTTGACAGGGGTGGCCCGCCCCACCACTTCTTTCGCCCACCCTGCCAATTCAACCAATTTTTACCAGCAACCCCTTCCCCTTCGTCCGCCCTTGTACTTCCCTACTCGCCAACTCCTTAGTACTAGCTCCATGCTTTGACCTTACAGTGAATCCAACAACCAACTCTTCAAAAATCCCTGTACCTACAGTGTGCATATCTCTCGCTAAATTCCACACAGTTCACTGTACTATTGCATGTACATAGTTCATTTTCGACTACACATGCACAAATCCTCAAAACCTGATCCAACATGACAATTACATAGTGCACTGCTACCTATCAATTGATCATGAAATAAAGATGTTATTGGCTTTCTGCTATGGAAACTGAAACTAACTCTAAAAGCTACATTCAACTCTAAAACAAAGAACATTCCAAATCAAGGTGTTCTTGCAGAGAGAAGCTGCCTGCTCCGGGTAGGCTCTGTAGCTATAAGCAATCTCTATTATATTCCTGGCAAAATTCATGGACCAATTCAGCATTGTTTAAGTCATTTGTTTCCTCTCAGTATTAAGCATAGTTCTAATTTGCACTGATTTTTTTTGTCATAATCTCCTTGTAACAAACTTCATCTTTTTTAGAATGGATGTAAGGTACAGTAGACTACATACTACGGTACTTTCATACACCAAAACTATCCCACGAATATTGAAGTTACAATGACCTTTGTCTTAAATGAAACCATAACATTGCATTTGTGCAACTAGGAATGGTCACAATATAGCCACATAGGTTTTTTAGTTAGATTGAGGAACCATGTTAGGGAACCAAGCCTAGTCCAAATGATCTAAAGGTCACACCAGAAAAATTACAGCCCTCAGAGAGGAACTAAATTGGAAATACTTTATTCTTGACATTTAAAGAAACGTTTAATGGTTTCCTATAGTCATGACCTTACAGTCAGCTACTTACTAAGGATCCTCTGGTTATTACTACAGTCCTACACATTACCAATGTTACCATCTGATAACCATGTTAGATATCAATGTAACCACTGAAGAATGAAACACAAGCCAATCGTTTTCCTTTGAGTCATGTCATGAGCTAGAATATATCTGGGCAATTACTTTATGATCCATTATTTTTCTAATAAAAACATCAATACAATCTTCCTTTACCACATCCTTCCTTCATTCCGTCATTCACATGGATGGATTAGCCGATAAAAGCCAGTCAGTTCTATGTAAAAGTTCTATGAACCTAATGTAATAATAATTCACATAGATATTCCAGATTTCCATATTGACCAGCTCTCAATTCTTTCTAGTGGTCATGTAAAAGCATGTGAAAATGGCAGCTTTCTGTCCAATTAAAAATATGTTACCCACTAAAAATGAAACATAAGCCACATGTGACTATAAGAAAGCTAACAAATTTTTCATGGATGATGTAAGCGGTGACTCTAAGGTGCCCTAGCCTCCTAGTCCACCCCTATCCCCACCCGGCTCATTTTTCAATACTATTCATGAAATGTACCTGAATCTTGAGCTGTGTCTGCTTTTGGTGGCTCTGAAGCAGGTGGTGATGGACCTTTGTATGAGTTCTGCAAATAGCAAAAATATTGTTCAGTTATTAAAAAAAAAAAAAATTAGAGATGATTATCTCTCAAAACAGTTTTTATTGACAGGATAGGATCTTAAATAGGGATTAGGTAATATATGATAGAGATTAGAATTGATACAGGTGTTAAAGATAATGCCAATATAACTACATATAGCTAGTGATATAATGCAGTAGTTTGCATAAAGTAAGTGCCTTGATGATTAAAGACAGCACTGAAAAATAGTTGTTGAAAGTGACCACACCTAGAACATAAATACCCTGATTTGATCTAGCAATATGATTGGTCAATCTTGTGCATTACAGCGAATCACAATCTCTGATTAGCTCTGTTCACATATTCTGAGGACAACTTAAAAATTTGCAATGAATGTGCCATCCAACGGGGCTGTAAGTTACAAACATACAAACATAGGATTGTAATTATCTATGTGCACAGATGGTTGCACAATGCTAACATTGACAACAGCACTGTTTCTAACAATAATGAATAAATGATATGCTAAAATTCAAGTTCACTTCCCTCGCATGGTTTTCTTGTAAACGACGGATTAGAAGCATATATTTGTTGTCTATAGGCTGACTGAACATGGAACATTATTGATTAATAAGTTAATTAGCATGAAAGTAATGAAGTAACAAAAAGTGGTAAGTACTTAGTGTATTAGTATGAAAACAGATCAACATGGCAGCTCAAATCAGCTAGTCACACACTAAACACGCAAGGTCTGGTCCACATGGGCAAGACTGTGGACCAATTTATCTTTTTTGCCAAATTTGGCCCGCTTGGAGCCTATAGGGAACCATTTCCTAAAGTAAATAATGCATTGTACTATACCATATTTCTTTTTGTAAGAGAATAATGCCATCAGCTCTAGTGGAAACACTCATAATAACAATAATAACTTAAGGCCCAGAGTTTAATATGCAAATTAGGACAGTCCTAGGTACATCGGTTACGCAGATCCAGGCTAGATATTTCATTGTTAGGTGTCTTAAATAGTAAATGAGATTCTTCAAGGATCACACATGATTGTCACATTATTATATCAAGCTAACTATTCAATACATTAACATTAAAGCAGAGAGTACACTGTATCCAAAACTGGGCAAACACAACATGAACTATGAATGCATCCAATGTTGCACACCATCAATGGACATTTAGGAACAATGTGTTTATTAGCTGTGAAACTGATTCCAGAAGAGACTACTTTTTTTGAATAAATGTACAGAATAACTATTAATGCTAGTCATTACTATACAAGTCTAACAGAACATTCTTGACATTGGCCAAATTTCATAAACAAGTATTTTCATCTTACATCTGGTAATAGCATTGAATTTTCATATCTGTTTTGTTTGTTTTCCATTGTTCTCTTACTTTATTTTGGCTTATTGTTTTCATATTAATTTTGTTTTTAATTGTTAGTGCATTTTATAAAGAAGATTGCTGGTGCAGTGTCTTGAAATAAATGGCATGGATATTTACTATAAACAAACAAAATGTGTTATTGCAGAGCCCAAAGTGTTATGCTTTTAACTAAGAAAATGACATCATTACAGGGAATAACATATCGAGTATCACATCGCAAAATGCTATGCAAAACTGGCAAATTGCTAAGCAAGTGCAAAGTTGTATGGCAATTTTTTATACAAAGGAAGCATTAAAGTGTGTGAAGACTCGCACAAAAAGAAATGTCTAATGCCGGTAATTTGACCTAGTTTCGAATGAGGTGTAACAGAAGTGTTAAAACACCACCATCGACCCCAGAAAATACACACACAGCTTGCTAACGTCGGTAATTAGACACTAGTGTACAGTCAGTACATACAGCTGCGGTCAATACCCACAGCACAGTATACAAACGATACAGCGATGGACATCTCAGGTCCAGCTAAAGATGACAAGGTATCATGTTTCATTACTGTCTGCATTTTGTAGCGACACGAACAAAACGTCACTTGCAAGCAACAGAAAGTTAACTTTTTCAGATGGCTGCACGCAGTTTGGGGCGAGTCTTCAATGCCTTTAAGTAATTTATATGAGAAAGTTTAACTGCCCTCAAAATTGCTACACACAATTTGAACACTAAATTATCCCCTGCAATAACTAAACAACAACGGTTCAAAAGAAAAATAATAAAATCTACCGCACATTGAAATGATAGAAAAAATGGTGACTAAAATGCATTTATCCTGCCGTATAAAACCTTGTCCAATAGGTCTACCTATTTTTTTTTTTACTTCATGTTATCTGTAACTCAATCAATAAGATCGGAATAAACCAGATGGCAAAAAAAAGGGTTACATAGTTTCCCATTTTGGCAACTGTCATCAAAAACTGTAACTGCTCTTACCCTCCGTTATCCACTGGCAATACTGTTGGACATCATTATTCGCACGGCCTTAAAATTGAAGGTTTGAGTTAGATTTCTTTAACCGGAAATAACGTGAGACCAGTGGCGTAGCCAGAGGGGGGCCAGGAGGGGCAATGCCCCCCCAAATTTGCTTTGTGCTACAGTCTCGCCCCCCAAATGAAATCCAGTGATGAATTCAAAATACTTCTATTTACATTTGTTCGAGTTCTTATCACAAGTATTCATACCTCAGGGCTCATGTTCATACTTCATATAAGGTCATAACTTGGTAATCAGTGTGTCATGTTCCACTGAACCATTGGATGTGTATTTGTGCAGACGAGGTGCCCATTGATACATATCTGTCTTTGTAATTCCTACCATCAACCATCACAGGTTTGCGCCCCTTAAGAAAAGTCTTGCCCCCCTAACTATAGAATGCTGGCTACGCCACTGCGTGAGACTGGCCTCGAATGCTACACGGCAGGAAAAATGTTACGAAAAAAACAAAATAAACACATACCTGCGGACCGCAAGAGAAAGTGTGAGGCACCCTTGGCTACCACCCTAAATTTGATTGGACAAACTCACCCGTTTAACTGCTAATGGCCTTACCGACTTGGATGAGTCAGCTCTGCTGGCTGGCTCTGCTGGTCTTGGAGGTTGAACCACAGGTTTCAACCTTGGGGTACCCATGTTTTTGAAAATATCACCAAAGCCTGGTCCTTTCGGCATAGCTCTTGGCTTGATAAGCTTAGCTTCTACAGACCATAGGTGAGAAGAAATGCAAAAGGATTGAAATAAATTCACGGTTATGTTTAGTCGCAACTGTGAAATATGTACCGTTACTTTCTTTTTGTTGTGACTATTTCACATACTGCTGGTAATAAGGAAGCATACCTGACCAGTTCAAGAGAGGCTGCCCACATACTACACATATTCATATTAATATTTTATGCAAACTGCAACCTTTTGTTTAAAAGTAACTGTGTTATTTCATTTGAAGACTTAAATTTGAGTTTATTTGCATGATGTAATTTCCCCATGACAAATACAAATCATCCTGAGCAAACTATTGCAAAATAGCGCTAAGTCCAAAGTAAGACTACCATTGACATTGGTAAAGTTGCAATCAAAGTTCACTGTGTATTTATTATTGTGTCTGTTTGCGCAACCTACACACATTACAATTGTCTGATAGTGTTGCTGGAAACTTCAAGTGTAAATTGTCATATTGTCTGGATTGAGAATTGACCAAACAAAGTCTGTTTGATTCTGGCAAATTAAACAAAACCCTTGCAACCAGTTTTTTTCACTCAACACAAGCATGCAATTAATCGTACTAAGGAGTAACAACAATGGCATTCCATATTTCCATTTTTTAGGGAGACTATGAACCGACCTGATTCAGGTTTCTCCTCTTCTTCGGGCAGGAGTTCAACAAAGTTTGACGGAAACATTCCCTTCTTGCCATTTACGACGCCCTCCCACCAGCCGGGCTCAGGCTGGCTTGTGACTTCTACTTCTGAATCTACCTCCAACGGTAATTCATCCTCGTTCTGCGGTGCGTAGCTGTAGGTGACCTTTGCCCTGAGCTTTTTCTTGTGGGCACCGTTTTCTAGGGAAGAAAAACACACAGGGCTTCCTTATTGTTTGATGAGGAAGATAAACTTGCCCTAATGATGCTACAGCACAACTTGAGGGTTAATATCATCTGTGTATTTTGGCCGCCTACTTGCTGCAACAGGAGTCATATCATAGTAGTGAGCATTCCTTGGTTAGCTACATAGATTTACCTTGTATAGTGGTTATTAACCCACCAGGATACTATTAACCCCGCCTCCACTAATGAATATTCATAACAGAAGTTGTGACCTTCCATCCGTGAAAAATGCTTAGTTCATCATATGTACTTATTGTATGAATTTGTATGAAACATATGTACTGACTTTTGTGTAATTGTGAGAAAATAATGCTGAAAGTATGATGGATTTACTGGACTGAAGTAAGGCTTAAAACTGCTTTACAATGCAAAATAACTGTACAATTTGAGCACCTTAAAGGGGAAAATCTGTAAAGTACCCCAAAAAACAGAAACCTTTTACTATGGTATCAGATCAGGTGAGATATTGTTATGCTTCTGAGCCTTAATAGAATTTATCAAACAAGGGATTATATATGCCAATATGAAGAACTTTATATTATATTATTGGTATGAAAATAATTGTTAAAATACACATTTTTGTTTTAATTCAATTCCCATTATTTTCCCTACTTATCCACTCTTTTTTAGATCTGGTTGAGACTCACCCCTCTTGACAACTTCCTCCGTCGGTGTTTGACCGTTCACTGCCGGTGGGGGAGCTGCTGAAGCCCGACTTGATTCCTCTTTCAGCACCTTCAAGACAGAAAGAACAAACAAACAATCATACATACAGTAGGAGTGTTAGCTCAGTGTTTAACGTGGTGCCTTTCAATCATACATACAGTAGGAGTGTTAGCTCAGTGGTTAACGCCGGTGTATTTCAATCATAAGGTCCCGAGTTCGAGTCACTCCAAGATTTTATGTATGTCGTCCAGTTACAGAGTTGTTGACAATTGACAATTCATAATCATGGACGTTAAAATATGAATGTAAGAGACTGACTTCGGTCAGCTTGCGGCTTTGATAAGACAATGAGGCTTCTTCGCGAGTTACTGCTTGCAGGAGGATCTAAAATACATACATACATTTTAATAACCAAATAACAAAGTATAGATTCAAATATTTGCACAGACCGGCATTGTTTGGTTTATCAAGTATGTTGCACTCAAAGATCAATTCATGCTTAGTAGAATTCCCAGGGAATGTTAGTGTCACATAGCGAAATTGCTATGCAAAATGGGCGAATTGCTACATAAGTACAAGTGCAACGCCAGTCTGCATGGCGGAAATGGCGTTGTTATTCTAAGGTTTCTACGGTATTGAAGGCATGCAGCAGCACCAGCACCAGCAGTAGGTGTACGTGTAGTAAAGGGCGGTTGTACATGATAGTATGTTCCGGCCAGCTGCATCCGTAGCGGAGTGACGTCCCAGCGGATCATTAGTCTATAATTCTCTTGTATATACACAAGAAGAGAATGCCGACGGTTCTTTGAGGACTATGGCAAAACAGCAGCAGCAGCAAAGATAGCAGCTTTTGTAGGAACAGTGATATTTTATAAGAGAAAAAATTCAAGAGACCTCACAACTCCTAAAATAATATATTTGAATTCAAAATTTTTCTCTGAGACATGCACACTGATATTGACTGCAAACAAGTATATCACAGTTCCAGCAGATAACTTTCTTACATTTCATCAAGAGAGGGTTCAAGAAACCCTTGTCCTAGTTCTTTCTATCATCACTGTGTCCCAAAAACCTTCCCAAATGAAAGGACAAGTGTTACAAGGTTCCCAGTTCATTCTAGGTACGGTAGAACGAGAGTGCTGAGGTTGTGAGGAGACAGGTAAGCGTGGAGCGAAATAAATCTTTTCATTGAGGGTTCAAGAAACCCTTGTATTAGTTCTTTCTCATCATCACTGAGTTACTTTCTGGTCACCCGTGACACAAATACAGAACCATGAAGGTACTGTTAATGGAAGGCATAACTACTATACCATTCCTTACTTGGCACTAACAGAATAACAATGTCAGCATGTTATTTATTTAATTAAATACTGGCAGACAATACTCATGGCTCATTTTAGGCCACTGTAGTTTCCCAATCCCAATATCTGATAATGAGACATGGGGATTATCAAAGAGTGAGAGGGGCAGATCTAGCATTTGCCAATAATTCAAAGATGGGTTTACCTTGACGAAGTTGTCTGGGAACATTCCTCTCTTGCCGTTGACCTCTCCTTCCCACCATCCACCTTCCATTATCTTTATGCCGGTGATGGTGTCTCCGACCTTGATCGTCAGCTCGTCAGGGTTGACGGCATCGTAGTCATACTCCACGAGCGCCTCCACTGCACAAAGAGATAAAGAAAAACAATCACAGGAATGGTTCTGCGAAGTAACGCTAATTGTTTCATATAATGTTGAACCTATTTTGAAAGCGCCCTCCAATACTGAAACCGATAATAGCCAATATTCAAATCTTTAATAAAGTAATCAGTGAGTCGGTCTTAATCGGCCCAATTGTTCAAGAATGAGTAAATGATCAGAACCTGCAAATTTGAAAGTGCCTCGATTTAAATCGAAACGGCTTATAGTTTAAAGTTTTAGTGTAAAGATAATGCCAAGGATAAAATAGAAATTCCTGACTTTCATGACGGTCTTGACAAACTTTCCCCAATGTAGCTGATGTTAATAGAAAGACAATAATTGCAACCCAGCAACAAACTAATTTATGCTGTTCAACATGAGCTGGATATGATATCTAAATTATCTGGCAGACATAATAAAAATAAATAATCATTAAGTTTTAATCATACTATAAGAAGGAACAGCATTTCACCAATACATGACATCAAAAGGTTATTCCAGGATTTGTACAACCAATCCGATCACAAAAATCATAAAAGACAATCGAAAACGTTAAAGCAAATTTTGCTGACGAAAATGCATAGCGTTCTTCCTGGATGGTAGATTCAGAAGTTGTAAGTGGGTAGTGCCCTGGTAGCGAGGGCGCAGTGCTAAAATGTTCCAGTGTGTAGTTACGTAGATGGGAAAGTGCAGTCTATGTGGAGTGGGAGACAGGTAAGAGAGGAGCGAAGTAAATACACACACACGCACACCCATGCACAAGATAACCTCCAAAGAATTACAGAGGTTTACATTGAGAGTGGCTATTCTCATTACTGTGCAATGTGAAATGCTGTCACAAATGCTTATGATAAATATAGAAAGATTAATGAAAAGGGCAAACCACAAGATGATGGCCAATGTGTCGGCCTTGGATAATTTCTTGCCCCCCCCACCCCACCCCACAATTAGTCTCGGATGACATTTCAATACTTATATAGTTGCAGGAACAAGGATTTTACATCTCCAGCAATCAAATGGGAGAGTTAACAGGTCTTTGACAACAAGTCTCCTTAGAAAGGAAACAACAAGATGATGAATGAACACTTCATTCTAATCATCCAATGAACATATCATAAATGTTATTTTGGTTTCAACTTTGATGTCATGCTTTGGTGTTCCTAATTACATCTGCTTTAACTTGAATACACTGTTTGAATCAAAAATAAGAATTTTCCTCTAAACTGAATCAGACCAGTTGTGGAGCTAGACAAAGCCATAAACTGCTATTTAAACCACTATTTGCTGTTGCAACAGGTTAGGCACAATACAAGACACTTAAGTATCCTGAAATACCTCTTTTGAAGTATTGCAGTGACTTTCTCATTGAAACATGATCTCAGCATACAAGTTCAATCACTCTGAACCCTTCTAAGGCAGGATATGTCATTCATAGAGACAAAGCAAAAGACTTATCTAGTTCATCATCTCAAACAGGAAGTATTAGTCTTTCAAGTAATACTTACCTAACCTTACCTCCTAATTGAGGTCATTTACTTGAATTCCAAATGCACAGGATGTTTCAGAAGGTAGTACTAAGCCTCATTCTAAAGCTCTTTTATAAGTTTAAATAGCTATCTTAACTTGTAAAAAAGGTAAATATTGATTTTAATTAGTTTAAAGAATACAAATACTAGAGGTATCATGGATACACACCATGCTGGATGGCTACTGTACCATAAAACAAACTTTACTACACGTATCAGTATCTTTGGGTGTAGTTAGTGTCCTCTAACATCAAAAAAGTGAATGAACATTCAATGATAGGATACCAATATACCAACTATTAATGCACACTAGCTCATACCATATCCAACTATTAATGCACACTACAGTAGCTCATACCATATCCAATTATTAATGCACACTAGCTCATATCCAATTATTAATGCACATTGCACAATAGCTCATACCATACCCAACTATTAATGCACACTAGCTCATACCATATACCAACTATTAATGCACACTAGCTCATACCATATCCAATTATTAATACACACTAGCTCATACCATATCCAATTATTAATGCACACTAGCTCATACCATATCCAACTACAGAATATGAATGCAAACTTCATCAAAATACTTCCTACCTACAGTAATTATGTACATTGTAAAGAAGTAGAACGTATCATGATATATCAAAATACTGACTAAGACCAGAAAGGAAATGGCCAATAACATAGTCTGAACAATTTTTGAAACTGATGAAAGTCCAGGGATTGTTTAGAAACAGTATGACCTAAAATAAGGTTAACCCTTATGAGTCATTCTGTGTCCATTGTCCATCTGAGACCATCAAAGTAAAGCACAGATCAGAAAACTAGTAACTCTGCAAACAATATGTACACAAACAATTCATAAGTATTAGCATCACAGAGCATACAAAAAGGATTTAAACAAATGGCTACAACTGGATGAAGAAATTTGGATTTTGTAACCTTGATATCAACTAGGCCTTTGTAGGAAATTTACTTTGGAGAACCAATCGAAACTGTATTCTCCACATTAACAGGACTTTCTCTTTACCTAAAACCTTTGGAAAGTCATATAGATTGCATTCAATGACCAATTTAATACACCTCTCCATAATTTGCAGGACTTTCTTATTTTACCTAAACCTCCAGTTAATCATATAGATTGTGTTCAATGACCAATTTCTTACACTGGGGTAATGGCTTAAAGTACATTAATTGCTTTATAATGATCTCAAAATGATTGTCTGAAAACTAACAATTATGATTAAACAATATTGCCTTTCCTTTCAAACTGGATTGTGTAATTTCATATCCTGGTACAATATTTTTAGGGTTCTTTGACTTCTTTCATACAAACCTCTGTAAAGGTTGTGTTGTGAAGCAAGAGGGAAACGCCCCGTAACATACTCAACCTTGAATATTAATGCAGCTTTCACCTTCTATTTTCTTTTTTAAAGTCGTTACTTTATACAGTATGTATTTATTTAGCCTATGGGAGTCATAGTTCAAAGCAGCAACATCTATTGCATTTATATACTGCTTGTTCATAACACTATATATATCGAAGTAAATTTCCTTGTCAAGAGGACATGGGATTTGTAACCTTGATATGAAACACTGACAAGTAACAGACTTCCCGAGAGGGGAACTTGCCGGTCAGCATAATAGCCCTGTCATATTTCCTGCTACTATTGTTGAAACTAGATATGAAAGGATGCCGTGCTGGCTTTTGACGCATTGTTTCCTTATATATTTTGACTTTTCATAAATTCAAGTCTATAATATTGCAAGCTTGTCAATGAACAGCAAGCAACTGTGTTCAACATACAGTAATGTTTAACAAGAGTGTTTCAGACTTCAACTTTAAAGTCTCAGTATATGTTTGCCAAATTTAAAGTTTGACCTTTCCAGCTTACTGCACTAAAAGCTCAGTGAAAATTAAAACCGTTCTATGCAATTTCCATATCAATATTCATTATTTTTATTGAGTGATCTGTCATTGATACATTTTGAACTGAATAAAATTTTTTGCTTTCGCTTTGGTTTTACCCATGTTACTTGAAAAAATTGTGTCATTTCCTTCCATTGCAATGAATAAACCGGTGTTTTCAGGCGTGTCCTCCTTGGAATTGGGTAAAGAAAGTGGACAGAACGAGTATATTTAGGTTACATTTGTGTAATGAACATGCTGATATGGGCAACAGAAAATAAATTTCTTTCTTTCGATTGCGACAATTTTTTCTATTAAACCCTCCTGGTTAGAGTGCACTAACCCTAACCCTAACCCGAACATTGAATCTGCTTCGGAAGTTTTTTTCCGAAATTCATCAGCAAACACGTATTGAGACTTTAAAGAGGTTAACATTTCATTATAGATCACCCCTACAAAGAAATACTTTCAATACAGGTTCAATTCTAGGTTGCTGTTTTTTCTTTTAGCTGGTAAAATGGGGGTGGACTGCCAAGTTAGACACATCACCTGTTTTATCTATAGACCGTCTCCCCTGTAATCAATGTCACTAAGTCGAAAAGGTTTCAAGTTACAGTATCTGCTGTTTCCACTTTAAAAATGTTGGCAAACCTCGACAGATTTAATTAATGTGGGTTCCAGCGTTCCAGCGATGTGTGATTGAGCGATATAGTATGCTGTCATACGCCACATTCAGTAATGTAAACTAGTAAAACAAGTCTTCAAGTCGTCTGTGTGAAGGAATAACATATGCAGCTCAATCTGATTGTGTTGCATATATTTTAGTGAGACTGGAACAAATTATATATAAACACTTAAAATGGCTATCAACAAATATTCAGCTATTTATACATCTAAATGATATAGCATAATTTAAATGTACACAAAGATAGTCATCAATAATTAATTAACGGCTACACGGTAATATGTATATGTACAGGGAGTTAAGGAATCCATGTAGAAGTTAAATTTATTCAAGTCTGGGAGAGGTAAATTACTGAAATGGCAGAATTGAATTCTTTAGACTGCGTTTATTGTAGGACACAGTACGCATTAGCACGTTTACATGATTACACGTATCCCACCACTGTACTAAATGTGGGTTAAACATCTATGGATCTTTGACAGTTGTCTGGTTTAGGTAGGTTAATTGTTTTATAAGTGATTTACTTTATTGGTTATCCTATGTAACACATTCACTACTTTGTTAATATCAGAAAGTGTACAGCCTACAACCTAATGAATGGAAATAATTCATTTACTTGTTTCACTAAAGAACTGACTCGACATGAGGGACTTGTTACGGAGGAGATACTGTAAGCAATGCTCGAAAAACACCAGTTTTGGCAATGAAATCTGACACCGAGGCACTTTTGTATTCCCAAATGGCATGATTCAATTGCACTAAGAATGTGTAAGTGTTTATTTTAACCGGGTTAGAAGCACAGCTAATTCAAAGGGTTTATGGGTGAGCGTTGTATCTTCTCCCAAAGCGACTCCCTGACAGCATTGACACCCACAGCTATTGTAACATATAAACTCCAATACAGGACTCTACCATCAACTCCCACATCATGTGTACTGTACACAACATGAAACTCTTGTTTGCAATGCATATAACTGCCAAACTGTAATTTATCTGGTAATCATCAACTTTACCTAACAATGCAAAGTAACATACACTTGGCTGACTTTATATCTGGGAGCTTGAAAAAAGTATTGTAAATTGTACTTAAAACCAAACAAAATCGAAACTCATTATTCACTGTACACCAAAGTAAAAAATAAAAAAATATAACAAAAGGACAGGATAGGATCAATGAAAGTAAAACATGTGTAATGCTTTTGAATTTGCAGTCAATATTAATAAAAAGGTCTAACATTTTAGACCTTTAGTCCATGTTTAGGAACTCCAGATCTAGCATTCAAGTAAGAAATCAACAATTTATAGATCTGTTAACAATGAAATTACTTATATATTCTATAATTTTCAACTGTGATCTGCATTTCAAATCATGAACGTATAACAACAGTTCTGGAATTGTTCTCATGTTCTGATCACATCATAACCGGTGAGAGTACTAGTCACCACATTCATGTTTTCTTTGGCAAATAAATTACTTTGTGCACTAAACTGCTGCCAGCTAATTCCACAAGGAGTGCCAAAATGGACTGAGAAAAGTGATCTATACATGATGTGCACACACCCTGTTGGAATATTTAGACAATACTATAAGGCACGTCCCCCAATGGAATTAGTGGAGCAGGAAACTTCACAAAACTATTTGGGTCTTCTTCCAATTCCTACTGTTCAACTACAGTAACTCTATGTGGCAAAGCAATGCTCTACAGATGATTGCACTAGGAACAAACAAGCTATTCAATGGAGGGAAGGTAGCAAAAGTTAGATTGAACGGACCAACACACAGATAAAATGGTGTCTGAATTTATGCTTTAAAAGTAATAAACTGTGGGGGATCATACCATATACTGTAGGCATCATAAATTTGTGGATAGATTTATTATGATACCTCCAGCATATATATATATATATATATATATATATGGCATTTATTAGGTCTTACTGTTGATCAAGCTTACCATTAAACCAAACAGAATGGTGATCTGGCACACTAAAACTTCCTCAAAGTTAAAAGAAGACTGAATGTATGTAGATTCTGTTGACCATGCATTTCTTTACTGTTTGGCCAATTATCCTAAAGCCTTGGCTCAAGCAAATAAGTGGACCTCTTTTTCCCTGAGAGATATGTCAGGGATTTCCCTCTACTTTGGAGCTAACATTTGACAACATAGAAAACGGCCCCATATCCTGAAGAGTAACAACTAGGTAGAAAGATTTCTGTGAAAGTGTAATTTTAGAGTTATCCACTGCATATTTGTCTAATATTTTTATTCAACAATAAACATATTGAAAACTGGTCTACAATACTGACTTTTTCGGAAATTTGGAAACAGACCAAACTGATTTCACTCCCTCCCCATCCCCCCTCCCCCAATCCCTCCTCCCCCCCCCCCATTAAATAGTTCAGTCTTGTTAAAATAAAACATTCAAGCAAAGTTAAAATATCTGGAACTAACCCTTTTCCTCAAGATATATTAACCATAGAAGAATTTAAATTAAACCAAAGTGCACTACTTTATTTGTACTCCCACTATGAAAGCAGTAGGCTAGCACATGTATCTATGTGCAACATGTTCTTACCTGAGTGAATGCGTGGAAGACAGGCCATCCCAACCTATTATCTTGTAATCAATTTGGAAATGATATTACAGTTTTCCACAGGGTTTTATACATCTGGGCAGGAGGTCACTGTGTGTAGGAATAGCACTAAGCAAGGCACCTGTGCATTCTTACACACACATATATACTGTACATAATCCTGCATTGATGGACATTTGTAGGTAACAAACTAACCGATCCTCAGTTTTCTCTCATGTGACATTATGAGACTGGGAACTGACAAAAAAAAATAATGTGCTTTGATGGCATCATAGACCCCATTCCTCCCAAAATACAAGCTTTTTTAGTACACTTGCTAGCTGTGTTTTCAGGTCTGTACTTAATCCCAGATATAACCAAAATTTCAGCACAGCTAGGTTTAAGATATTAAATTGTGAATTTCATATACAGGTAGCAATGCAGAATATTTTGTACATGTGAAGTCCTATAACATTGCTTGCCAAGAATCATTTACAGTATACCATATATTAAGATCACACTCTGTTCCTTCAAAGATTGTATAGAAGCACAATTATTTAAGTAAGCCTCTTTCTAACAGGACATAGAGGAAAAAGATGCTCTATCATTGTGATAAGGAAACTAGGTACTGTGCAACTTGAATCGTCCTTTAATGGTAATTCATACTATGAAGTTATAATCTTCTGAAATTATTATGTTATGCCAAACATGCCCCATCTTCTGTAGTGTTTTCAAATAAACAGGGGGCGCTTTCCTCTTTTTGCTTCATTCTGTTGCTTTCCCTCCCCTCCCCTCCCCCCCCCCCCCTCCAACCTCCTCTCTGCTCTTCATAATAGCAAGAAGAAAAGAAAACATTTCTGCTATTGAATTAAATTCAACTAGAAAGATAATGCTATTGTGGTAACAAATTGTGTATATGGATATGAGCAAACATTGTGCAGATTAGCAGTGCTTACAAGTACAATATATACATGAAATGACACTGCACATTTAACATTGAAGAACTTGTATGAATAGACTGAGACTACCTATGTTTAGATGTATTCCTAATTTTATAATTTATATAATCACATTATTAACCATTCTTTTACTAAACAAGTTAAAGTTAATAATAATCAATCTACTATATTATTCTATATTTGTTACTGTACTGGTACCTGTAGATTTATGTACATGGGAATCACATTGTTCACTTAAATAATCCTCGCTTTAAGAGCTGCCTTATTGTTAAAGCATTCAGGAAACACAGAACAGTTATACACACCTTAAGTCTTGCTTTACTACTACTACTACTGTGGTATTAGTCATCATAGATATATTCAAACCATTTTAGTAGAGTCACTGTGTAGCCAGTGGCACGATAGAAAACAAACATGGCCTGTACTATTGTACTTGCCTATGCTTGGGTGGGTATCAGAATTCACACACACAGAATGGAACAAGTGGTTTAATGCAATGAAGCAGATATATGCTCTGTACCTTTATATTATACACTGTAGTATCATAGCTGTTCTTCTAGTGTAGCATAGATGTGTGTCACTATATTCACTATAGTGCACATGTACAAAGAATTACATTCAGGATACATATTTAGCCATCAGTAAAATATTTACTACAGTTCAAAAATTTCTAACAAAACATGTCTTTTACTTCTTCTCTCTCTCTCTCTTCCACAGACACAAAATGTACTTAGAAACCAGCACTCAAAACTCAGAGAACTCACTTCGGCAACACGAACCAAATGCAACAACACTACTTGATGTATCACACTCACACGCAGAACCACTTGAATAATACTCGCTTAGCGAACATGCAAATGGCAGCATTAAATGGAAAGATATATCCAGTAAATTCAACAACATTACATTTTACTAAGTTAAGAACAAAGCTGAAACATTTTGGAGAGGGGGGGGGGGGGGACCTGGACTTGGTGAAGCTGACTCCCATTAAGGGAGTCTGGGGGTAGGAAATAAGAAAATGTTAAATGGTACATTCCATTTTTGTCATTCCACTTTCCCAATTAGGTACAAGTTGGGCTAAAACACAAGGTTGTGCTAACAACTACTATATGTATGTACTATATGTATGTACACCACCCATTCCCATGGATCCATACCCGCACTGTTTGACCAGCATAATCTGGACTGACAACTACTCTAAGCATAAAGAATATTCAAAACAAGATTCCTATAGTCATTACCATTCAAAACTATTACCTTTCCTACAGAAATCCTCACCTCTCACCTTCATGAATGCTACAGTACTTTAATTCAGTTTTGCATAAAAAACTTTAAGTTACTGATAATATTGTTAATTTTGCGAGCATCACTGAAACATCATGAAAACAGTCATTGTTTTTGTAAAGTTAATCTAGTAGATGAAAACAGGCTGACAGCCTGACACTGAGCATTCTCTCATCAAAAAATTGCTCTGTGAATTAAACCGATGTTATCCAAGTGCTATAATCTTCTGACCTGCACCATTGCTCCTCCAGTTTATACCCTAATCAAATATCAAAGGAAAGTATGTACAGTTCATACACAGTAACACCACCTGTACCTCAAACCATTTTTTTCCAAGATACATAAAATTGAACACAGATTTGGGATCAAGTCCCACTCGTCGTCACCAGTCTGTTATATTTTGGACTGTACCATTCCATGAGAGGTTGGCATCGAGTTTGACAACGGTAAAATGTCGGCCTATGTTGGGATTAATAACCATATAAATAACACTAATTTATTAAAATTTAAACAGGTTTGGGATGTGAAGTGTCATTCTCAAAATAATTTGAGAACGACAAACAATGACTGTTTTAGATCCTACACAAATACACGACACCCTTTTCTTAATAGTGGAATGTACGGTCCAGGGACGTGCGGGAATTAATCGCAGAGTTGCCCCAAACATTCAGCTCTCCAAGTTTTGTTAAAGCTAGTAACAATTCAAGCTTGTATGATGTATGAGGCTTAGTTTCAGTAACACTAGGTCATTCATTCATTCATCCATGATTGTTGATTGCACTACAACCTAGTCAACTCTGTTTTAACCGAAATATGAAGTCTCTGACAATGTGGTTTGTTCACCCAAGTTATTATCTAAAGTTGGCTCTTGTCAAATTCCTCAATGTTTACCACAATGCATCTACTGTACTGCACACTGCAGAGTTTGTGAAACATTGTTTCAATACATGAACACTAGTTAGGCTACTGGCATAATATTCATGATGGACCAAAGCATGCATCTCTGCAACACGATATGAAGAAAGTTATTAAAAAACAAACAAGATTAAGTTTCAGCAACATTTTGCAGTAAATGAGGCTGAACCTACAACTCCCATTGCATAATAGCTTCATTCAATCTCTCCAAATCAAATAAAGGTGAAGCTTTCAAAAAGCATACCTTTTTTGCCTTACATGAGAATACACAACAGAATTTCACTTCCTTCCAAAATTGTTGCACAGTTCTAATTGACAATGTGCCCCAGAAGTAACCAAAAAATTCATATTCATCAACATAATGTCACAAGATGGTCGGACCTCACCGGTCGTGAGATGAGCTGTACTGACAAACATACAAATACAGTGGTGTAACCTAACTTTTGACTAGGCCTTTAAGTTTAAAACAACCACCTGCAGCATAATTCAACAGGTTAACTCTGTTGCAAGGCAATATTGCACATTACTGAAAAGTAGTTTAGATCGGAATTTAAGCATTCTGAACACTAACAAATGTGAGATAAATCGTGTCCAATGTAATACTAATAGTAATATCTGATGCTGGCAAGATTTAGATGTCTACTCAAATCACATGCAGTAGGCCTAAGAACAAGTAGGTTAGTGAAATAGTAACATCCCAGCCCTAGTCTATGGCTGTAGGAATCTATATTATAATTAAGGCAGGTTTGTAAGCTTGAAGTATTTTGTACTAAACATTACGATCAGGATTAACTTAGACTATTTTTCACATTTCACAAATTTGAAGTAACAGTTGTTTGTGTACACACTACAAAAGCTGGTCAAACATTTAGCTTAGGCTAATGATAAATTGTGTTCGTTTTCCTCATCTATTTTGCAGTGGGTGTGTCGTTAGTATATTTTCAATGGTTTGGCTAATGTGGTAGAAACGCTAATTAACTTATGTAACAACGAATACATTCTCAAGGTCTGGTTAGGCCATTTCTTGAATATGAACAAATTCCGGAAGTTAACAGTAATAACACTAACTCGGGCATAAAATAGGCCTACATCAACCATAGTATTAGGATACGCCTTCACATTTACACCTCTTTGATGACGGCTGTCTAAATATTCCCTGATTTCAATCATACGTTACAAACACTTGTACGGAGGTAATTTGCTATGTAATCCTTACCCATTGTTGAAAACTTATGTGACTGTCATACAAAAACAACCCAAAGAAGTAAGCCGAAAATATTAGTCCAAAGCAGCGACGTTGTTTGGATTACGGATAGTGCGTCAGTGGTATATTTTTTAGCAGTAGTCTACGTGTGTTGAAGACGCAAGTGAAGCAAGCAATATACTAAGTTAGTGCTATTAGTGTTACGAATAATCTGTACAGTGTACTGAATACATGTGTTGGGATAGGACATATCCATACAAACAACACACTGTCGTTGTAATACCAGTGCCTTACTGGAACGTGGAAAAGGTACAGCTCCCTCTATTTGAAAACTTGCCAGAATTGCGCACCTGTCTGTGTGTCACCTTTGACAATTACATGTTTCTTCGTTACCTTTCTGTTAAATGGATAACGAAGTCTAGACTTTAAACAGACACTGGCGGATCCAAGGGGGGCCAAGGGGGGCCATGGCCCCCCAAAGGTGAGCCAAAAAGTGTTTCCGAACATCCGCTAAATCATATGATTGGAAATTTAAAAAATCGAGAGGAATAGCAGTGGTAGACTAGTCTAAACCTTTTCGTTTTCTGGTTTAAAATTAAATGCAGAGCTCCCAACTGACCCGCAATTCGCGGGAATTAGACCCGCATTCTAACACCCAAACCCGCTGACCCGCACAAGCGTCCGAAAAAACCGCATTGTAATTGTCAAGTATACATAAAAAAATTTGCATCAAATTTTGACTTAGCAACCATCATTTCTTTAGCATTTAGCATAATAGAGTATAAAACCTCCTTTACAGCATCATTTGAACCTCAAATTAGCCTATATTTCTTTTCATTGGGGCGAGCAGCGAACATTTTCATGCCACGGGAAAGAATGAATTATCACCTACTATTCAATTTATTGATGTTACACACAAAAAAATGCATATTTCTCAGAAAATTTTGGGTGACAAAAGCCTTTCTAAGTGCCACCATTTTACATGTAGGCATCACATTTTTTTCTTGTATCCCTAAAAAATTATGTAAATTTTTTCGTAAATCAAAAGTACCGCCCTTCCTATTTCAGTAAACTATAATTACCATTAGTTTAGTTTAGTAGAAAAAAAGGATCAGGAGGGACACACAAGTCCCAATCAAGGACCGTATACCTTTTTGGATAAAAACAACAACATATGTTGCACTGCCCCACGAAGTTCCTGATCCCCTCCTCACTTCCTCCCTCCCCTCCTTTGCCTACCTTCAATCCATTTCCGCCGCCGCTGGAGGAAATATCTCCTCAACGTTTTAGAAGGCCATGTTTACCAGAGTAGCAATAATTGTATGCCAGTTTTTTTTCTCTCTAGTGTAAGGTGACCAGACGTCCCCGATTTTCGGGGACAGTCCCCGATTACAGTGTGCTGTCCCCGATGAACAAGTGTCCCCGAAAATGTCACCGATTCGTCAAAATGTTCAGGAATTTCGAAAATATCCCACATTATTAGTAAAATAATTGTAAAAACAAAATTTAGTCAAGTGTGCAGTCGCAGAACGGAACTAACCAGTATTTCAGGTGGGCCAGTGTAAACTAGAATATGCTAGATCGATCTAGCCTAGCACTCTTTCGTAAAGTAAGTAAATTTCATCTTAGAAAAAGCTACATTTTTGAAAATAAAATTGATTTAAAAAGTGCTTCTAAGTATCACCATTTTACATCTAAGCACCTTAGGCATTTGAAAATTTTCCAATGGGGAGGGGGACACCCCCTCCCCTTAGACCCCTCCCCCATATCAGTCACTCAATAAATGTCCCTGATTCCAGTCAGGCAAATATGGTCACATTACCCTAGTGTAAACTAATCAGAAGTGGCAGTGACAACTAATCCCTTTTCGAGTTCTCCCACCAGTCACCGTGCTACATCAAGCCTCCTGATCAATTTCTATGGTCTACACACATACGGTTGGGCAGAGTATGTTTCACAAATCTGATACTTAGACGCATCACACATTTGCCATGGTAACCACCGACTATCTGCGGATGAATATATAGAAGAGTAAAGGTTTTCCCTATAAATGCAATCTCTTCTGTTCAAAACTTTTGCAGAAAGCTACAAAAGTGATTTTAAAAATCACAATCATGATATTCTACAACAAGTTTATGAAAAGTTTGGAGTCTTTCCGTCAAATCTAAAGGGCCTATATTCTCTCAGCGGTGTATGTTTGTTTTATAGATTTCACTTTCTCCTCTACTTGTGCACCTGTCGCCACCGTCCCTGGGCCTGCGTACTGTACACGCACAACGAAGTGTAACATATTGGGTCTTTACAGTATAGGTACAGGCCGCAGCAATGTTGTTTTTACTGGACCATTTTGAAGTCCCGATTTTAATTTTGATCGCATACAGACAAACCATCTTTTCCGAGGATAAATCGACATAGTTTAAACTTTATAATGGAAGGTGACGGTGGTAGGCAAGAAAGTCCGGGAGCAGACGGAGGTCCGAGTGCAAAGGAAGCGAATAAACCTGACTCTCCGAAACCGGACACTGAAGTTGCTCCACCATTGATCAGCTCTTCAAAACGTATGCACTTTAAAGATATAGTTAAAACTTAGGCGTGAGTTAGCATCTTGCCATAGCCACAAGAGTTGGTGAATCGTTTGAAAGCCTTATTTAGACTAGACTGTGTAAGACTGTATGTAGCCGGAAGGATGAATTAGTAGGACTGTGGGGCATTTATCTTTTTCAGATTAATTCCTCAAGTTGATATCTCATATTTGCAATGAGTTTCTCATATTCACATTGATACTTTACATAACCTAGCCTAGGCCTAGCCCTTAAGATATCATTAATCAAAAATAAATCATCAAAAAATAAGTGCACCATAATATACATACAGTACCTAGCCTGAAGTACCTACCTTAATAAATGCCTTATACAAGATTCATATCAGACTTTGTCATCTGAAAAAGTGTACACCATCTTTGGTTGCCTCCTTGTTCATACGTAAAGGTCAATCGTATAGCCCTCTGTTTCATTTTACCAAGAAGTATTTTTCCTGCCAGATGTTTTTCATGCACATACTTCCTCAGCCCGTGAGGAGTACTAGATTCTTTAGACAGTAAAATGTCTCAGAGAGGGTAAATACTTAGTCCCTAGCAGGCCTGGTACCTAGGATTTTAACTTGAGTAATAACAACATTTAATGATATGCTCATACTAGCTTCAGTGCACTCCAGTCTTGGTAATATATCAGAAGCTTCAAAGTTCTACTAATGGATCAGTTTGGCTGAGGGAAATAACATTTATGTAGGCTACTATCATATGCATAGCTTACCATTTATGTTTATCTTAGTGACCACAATATTCCTAGATAATACCTCAAGGGCTAAACTGACCATGTTCAGAAGTTTATACCCTCATCCTGGAATGTATACATGGTCAGGCGCGTAGCCAGGAATTTGCCAAGGGAGGTAGATTCGGCATTGCAAACTATCTAAGCGTAGCGCTCCATGAGTTGGCGCGAAGGGTACAAGAAAATTTTGGCTGAAAATGCCTCCCAGATCGCTGGAAATGGCACTTCCCAGGCCTTGTAAGTTGCATCTTAGCATTTTCTCTTTTGAAAATAGTAGCGATATCATAAAAACATTAAAAAAAAATTAAAAAATATGCTCAAGGGGGGGCGGCCACCCCCCCTTGGCTACGCGCCTGCATATGGTACTTAAATTTGTGAGAAAACCTTTGCATATTCTCAAGTTGTCATAGTGATGCAGTATTTCACTAAATTTTGGCGCCATCCTGAGATCTTCCAATGTTTGCTTGAACATCAAGTTGGCATTTTTAACTGCAGACCTGTATTTTGAATGTTAGGCATGTTATCTTATTAACAGACTGGACTACAAATGTAGACACAGTTAATTTTGTCTGTCCATTAGACACTGAAACTAATAAACAAACATGCAAACTAGGATAGAGCATTACATATAATTACAGACATATTTTCAGATGTTTTATTCCCTCAAGGACTTAGTTTGGAAGCCATTTACTCAGAATTTAAACATTTAATATTTTCAATTTTCGTATAATATTCGTAATGTTTCTTCTTACTTTTCACAACACATATCCAGCTGAAGAAAAGAAAGATGCTGATACTAAAAAGAAAGCAACCATTTCAAATGCTCAACCAACGACAACCCACAGACGTGGTGGGCCTGCTCCGGTAACTTCCTTTAATGCTTGTTCACATGTTGCCATAATGGTTCAGGAGTTTGAGGGAATAATTCTTGGTTTGGAAACACTGTTTTTCATTACTGATGCATGATTGAATAATGTTTACTGTAATCTCATCCTAATGATAATAATGATCTGTATTCTCATATATAGCAAAGACAATTTTTAAAGTAACTTTTCAACTACAAAAGCTTAAAACAGGTTGTATTAAAATATTTATTAATCCTGATCAACTGAGATCTGTCTGAACTGAGTACTTTTGAAAAACAGCCAAGGTAATGAGCTATCATTGAGAGGTCAGCTCATGCAGCTATCGATTATTTCTATGAAATACTGTACTTTACTACAACTCTGCTAGATATTTCAGTCATTTGCGAGTCACTGTAGTGTTGCACATGTCAGATATTGCTAATATCAGCCTGTGTTTACCGATATGATATCGTATAATTTAGATATTCAAAATTGATATCAGCCGATACTGGCTTTTGAGAAAAAAGAATCCCGGCCCAAACATCGCAAAAATAAAGTTAGCTTGGAAAAAGAAAGTCAATTTCTTGTCAAACAAGAATATCGATAAGGCACATATTGAAAGTTGATGCAACTTTTACTGATATAAGACCAATACTGGTAATTGCGCGTACAGATCAAACGTGAAAGACTACTAATCACCATATTAATGTGCGGCATTAACACCTAACCATATCAAATTTAAAGTCGTAAGGAAACAATTCAAAGGCAATTTTTTCAACCTCAAAGGAGAAAAATAATTAAACTTGCCTTGGTCAGTGCTTTCATTAAAGCAGATCTGAGTTTGTGATTTTTCAACTAAATATTGATACGGCTTGATCTGAGATTTGAAATTCATTTCAGATAGATTTGAAAGACATTAATGATCTAATTTTGCCTCTACTTTTGTCATGTTTTGCACTTGTAACTGATCAGTATATATTTATTTTCTTCTATTCATCAACATTGACAGAAAGGACCAGGGGTAAGTTTATTTCCTTTCTTTACGACTTGGTAAAAAACAATAGAATCAAATCAAATGAGACCTTTTGTACTTTACAAACACTATCCAACTTCCTTTCTTATATTATGTGTACTCTTTTACCTTTTGTTCGATTGTGACGTGTGTAACATGGTTAGTTTGGGCTAGAAAAAAATACTACATGTGGCAATAGAGAAAGAGAGACATAGACAGGAGAAGTCGAATGACACTTTCAAAGGAAGCACATAGTCATTTCCAGTTGTTTATTTTGCCACTCTTTTGTATCCTGTTCTTCAGTGAATGTCGATAGCTGATTCATCAGCCTTGATTGATCACAGGGTTATTTTTATGTCAACTTTTCTTATTATATTTGTATACAGTGTCATGCTTCTTACTTTCACTTTTAGGGATATAAAACCAGGTTCCAGACTGAGAGAAAGTCAATCTCCGAGTCTAGAAGATATGTATGTTTATACTGTAGCTATACTACCCTGGCTGTTGCATGCTTCAACAATCCGTCCCCTGATAGCAACAATCCCCCAATTGATCACCCTTAATAACTGTGATTCAATCTATACTGTGATCTGCTGGATTTGTTTCTTGTTCTTGGTCTTTTATTTTGGCGACACATCCATAATAACTAAGGGAGTCTAAGGCCTAATAGTTCAAGATCATTAAATCTGATTTTTACAGGAAGGATGCAGCAAGTAATACTGTACCCTTGAAAATGAACTTGTGTCAGCAGTTTTGATCGCCTTGTGTTTGTTGTACATGTAAATTTTCAATATCTGATTAAAATTTGACTAATGATTTTATATTTTTATAATTTATCCTTGAATAAACATTTGAATATGGTGACTCAAGTTCACTCGAGACTTGTAGCAAACGTTGCAAATTCGTTTAATCCTATAAGTACTGTAGATCACTGATATTCACAGTGGGGATCCTGACTATTTGTAGGGTCAGCAGAAATTTTTGGAGGATAACCAAAAAAGAAATTGCTGATATTGTTGAAAACAAGAAATAAAATAATTCTGAACAAAAATTTCTACAAATGCTGCAAACTGTAACACCATTTCGCAACTACGCACCCTCAATCATATGGAATTTCCTAATGGGAAAGTGCTTCACCAACACCCACAACTTTTGCCACTGATTGGTGTTGCAAAGATGATGAATGGTGAACATTGGGGTCAGCAAGCAATTTTAAACAAGTTTAAATATGCATGAAATATCAGGCATATAGATTATTGCATCCAGTGATAACTGCATAATCTTTTACTAACAAGGAAAATTAAAATAAAAGCAACTAATACTTCATGCATCAGAATACATTCTGTTTCTTTGCACACTGATTTACTTACATATTAAAGGCTTGGTATGTATTGAAATGAGCATGACATCTTTGCCATACTGTACTCCCTTGCTCTGCTAGTCTCCTAGCATGCGATACCACATTGTAATGATGAAATGTTGTTGTGAACATGTGCTTCTGCTAATATGCATATTATCCAAGTTGGGAATGTTATCAAAAAGATGGTAGCTCTAAAAATGAAGGTAACAATGTAACTATTGTGTTCTCATTACTGTGGTACATAAGCACTGGAAGAGGGAGGGGCGGTGGCTGGGAGAAGGGTGGGAGGAGGAGGATTACATCAGACAGTTTTGTAAAATTTTCATGACGATTGAGAATTCAAATGAAACAAAATATTTTCCAAGATAGGAATAGGACTAACAAATGAAAAAGAAAAAATGGTGGAAGTGCTAGCCATATTACTAACATCATCAACATAGCTTCTTTGTAGACAAATTCATTCTTTCAATTTAGAAATTTTTGTAATATTTAGAAACAGTGGTTTAGATACAAAATGATGACCAATTCATTTCTTGTAGCAAGAGAGATAATATGGAAGTAGTGGCTGGAAAGTCTGTCTGATATATATTTGGTTTTCATAGTTCTAGGTAGCATTGCTCCACATTTAATGCTGCATGTTGAGTTGGTTTGTAACTTTATATCACTTGCAAACTAACCAATTAAAATGATATTGGAATGTGCTATGCAAAGCATCCACCTTAAAGGTAGCCACTATAGGCCCCAAATTATTGCACGCTATAATTGCTAGAAGTTTTCTAAAAGTACTTTCCTGGAGGTGTTTACTCTCCAAATTGTTCTCAGACCATGGAGCTATAAACCTGGATAGCTCCATGCTCAGACAATGTTAAGGAACACACAAGTTGACTGAATGTCCCAGTGAGGAAATTTCCTCAAAGGTTGTAATAAAAACAGTTTAAAAATTTTGACCAAAGGTGACCATATTTGAATGTCTAACATATTTGGGGCAATACAGCATACCTTTAAGTTCTGCCATGTATTTCGTTAATACATATTCCAATATAGTACAGGTACAGGGATTCATTTAGTGATCAAACTTTGTGTAGCAGTTTTGAAGCCTCTGAGGTTAGTCTCTTATGTAAAACTATGGTTCTTGTGTAAAAGAACTGCACTACACATCTTTAACACTTGTGTAGCAATTTGATCATTTTGAGGTAGAACAAAAGAAGACTCAACAGGATCAAGAGACATGGAAAATGGAAACTACTGTACCTCTAGGAACCTCCAACCACTCCCTCCCCCTCCCGCAACCCCATGAGAGCATATGTTGTTCATTTCATTTTTAAAAAAATTCAAAAAGTCCATGCTCTGTACCTCAAAATATTGTTTGGAGTATATCACAGTGTTAGAGGTGTGAAGGTTAACAGTAAAGTGAACGGGCAGAAATCGTTAGACGAATTAACAAGGAACAACTGTAGTTTTTGCATCAGAGTATTTGACTGTATACTCATTCTAAAAGTTACCTTATGACGACAGAAAAGTGGCTTCAGAGCCTTATAAGCATTAGCTGATTAACACTTTCAAATCACTTATTCACCTGTGGAAAACTGTTAACTCAATCAGCCCTTATTTTTTATTGAGTCTCGTATTTTATATATTTATCTTTCTAACCATCTTTGTGATTACTCGTTAATGTATCTGTTTCTTCTGTATCTATAGCTACAACTCTTTCCTAGATAGGACATGACTCCATGCTCATATTGACCATGATTAGTGTTGCCTCATTCATGTTGAATACTATTGTTTTATATGTTCATTGATCTGTAGTCCATAGCAAAGAAGAATGTAGTGATGTCATCAGAAGCAATGAAGGAAATGGCCAAACAGGCAAAGGCGACGAGAGATGAAAGACGAACTCAGGTAACCGAAAACCTTCAACAGGAATGTCAAATTACTGATCTGTACAATTTTTGAATCTCTGCCACAGTTGTGATAATTATATTTGCTTCTGACCTGATGTACATTAGAACCTTAAGATTTAACAGTTTTTATTAAACAAAGTCACTATGTTACCCTAGTGATATAACTTTACCATATATTTGGTTACGCTGCAATCGTGCTGCCGTGTGTGTGCATGTGTATGTGACGGCCTGCTTGTGAACACATCTCAACAACCACAAGTAGAATCAATATGTCACACTTGATAGGTAGATGACACATGATGTGTAGATGTACACTTTTGTGTATGGTTCCCATCTCACAAATATTTATGAGTGGGCAGGGCTTAACATAAAATTCTTAAAGTGTCAAAGGGATTTTTAACCTCAAAATTTCGTTTTATTTATACAATCTATGTGTCTACAGTATATATCATATAGGAATTGGAATAAGAAGTCTGTACTCTGAAATCCTTAATTAGTGAATTAAAAGGTTGATGCCCACAAGGGAGTGATGCACATATGAGCTAGACATCGCTGATCTTTTCTGGTTCTCCCTTAATTCATGGGCAAATTTAAGTCACTTGCTCTACATGATTTTCATAGTTATGTGGAAGTTTTCAGCAAATTGTATGGCAAGGAATCACAAAACCTACTGGCTTTCTGGTTACACTCTGTCACTATATAGACTTTGTCAACATAATAACTGATTCCTAATACATTTTCATTATATGTTGCCACATTAGTCAATAAATAATCCTCTTCATTTTGGTATGCACAAGTTTATGAATATTAACATGTATGACGTACTACACTATGAATATGTTTAGGCATCATAACCACTAAACATTTTCATATTTTGATTTTCTTATTCTGTCATTTCTTTAGATGGATGCCAGACACGCTTTCCTATTTGAGAAGGTAAGCATGTAATCCTACTAGTTTTGACTTCTATACCATTCTACTGAATATTCATGTCTATTGAATATTCAAAGTTAAACTGAGAGAGACATCCAGTTGGGACATTTTCCTAATGCTAATAACACTCTATACTGTCCTCTCATATCAGGCTTTGAAGCACTGGTACTGACAGTACAAACAGTTCTTAACCCTTATCAGCCAGAAAATATGATATTCACACTGCTCACACTGTCAGTACAAGAGCTTTGATGCAGGACATGGCAGTACAGTATAGATAAAAATGTCCTGACTAGGTGAAAGAGAAAAATTTAAATTATCATTTCCAGTTGTGATGTGTAATTCAGAATATGGTTGTAGGGAGGACAATTATAAATTCAACTTTTGAAAGATGTGTCAAGGACGTTATAAAAGGTGTACAGGGCATATCAATAATTCATTTGTTAATATTTGATGACATAGACAATATTGCCTTAATTTGTTTTATTGCACTGTTATCAAGAATCAGTTTCTAACCATTGAGTGGTTTTTTTCAATGAATTCACAAAGCTTGACAGTATATATAGCTCAACAAGTACTGAAAGCTACTTAAGTATGTCCACGGTATATTGAGAGTTGTTATCAAAGAGTGATAGCATTTTCTTTTGTCTCTTCTGTTTAGCTCGCTGAGGCAATAGGCATAGAGCTCACTCAGGTTGAAGACTCTGTTCTTGGAGATGAAAAGGTAAGCTGTATTTAAAAATATTAAAAGTTAATCTTAAACTTTTAAACTAGGAAAAGTTAAGTGACAGCTAGTAGTTTTTTTTTCTTTTTTCAAACATATATCTTGAGATGGAAGTAGCTAAATTGTGGCGCTAGTTATTTATTATCTCACTAAGAAAAGAGTAAACCGTACAGTATTACGCGAAGTCGAATAAATCGGAAATTAATTACCAGCAGAAAACAATGTAACATCGTAAAAAACTTGCAAAACAATGTGTCATGGTTAGGTTTTTTTTCTTATTAGTTTCATTCTAGCTTGCTTTTGTGACAGATTAGACGATGCAGTAATAATAGAAGGGTCTACTTTCGTTGTTTGTAATCAATCCGTATTTATATGAAAATACTAATACATAAGACTAGAATATAATTATGACTTACTCCCTGGGTAATGCTCTTTTGCTGAAATAAAATGCATTATGGTAATTTAGTTTTTAAATCACATGCATTCTTATCACGAGCATAAAGTCGGTTTTGGTAAAGTGTAATCAATTTGGCGACCAATGGGTAGACATGCATTAAAAGTTGCTATGAATTTTGAACTTCTCACTGAGTATTTGATCAAAATTTACTTCTGTTTGTTTTCTCTTCTCTTGCAAAGAATGTGGCAAGAATGATCTTTCATTTTCGTAAATGAGGAAACACTTATCGCAAACACCGATTTGTGAGAAATATTCAACACAACAGTAAAATAAATACAGTTAACATAGTTGCAACTAATATGAAATGTTGGTGTAGGTATTAGCTTGCAAGCATAGGTGTTGAGGATGGGCCCTGGGATAATTATCTCACCCGGCATACTTTTTGCTCTTCCTCACTTTTCCGTTAGCGTAGCACGAAAATGCAAAATGCACCTCAACTCTTTATCCCATATTTTCGGAGCTTCCTCCACATTTTCTCTGCCCATTATGGACCACAAACCCTGTTGCTGTATCCCCAGACTCCACTCCCGTCATGACTGACTAAAGTTGTAAGTTGTGTTCTATATATGTTTATTCTCACTTTTCTATGTTTTGACAGTTTGATTTAATCGAAGACTTCTTCAAGACAGACGGTTCTCGTAAGTTGATGTTTTTCTACCAAGAAGGAAGCGGAAGAGAAAGCCTGTACTCCAGAGCTGGTACAATGCCAGGTACAGTATTATAATGTGCATCTCCTGATTGAACTAGTTGAATGTATAAACTTAGAGTGGTGACGTTTTTTGAAATGTTGCATGCTTACTGACGTATTCTGATTGTGGCTAAGTATAATTTTTCTGCATACTGCAGCATGCTCTTAGTAATGGGGAGAGGCCATGAACACTTTCATAATGGCCAAAGTCCTGGAATGGCAGCAAATTTTCATAATGCCCACAAATCATGGATCGGTCACAAAAGTTTTTCAACTTGTCCAAAGTCATGGTTGAAAGCTTTTATGGTCCAAATTCATGGAAACTTGTGAATGCCAGGGACATTTTTCATAAGGATCAAAGAAAATGTGCAAAGAATATATCAAACAGCCAGCAATACAGTTATTGATGGGGAATGCAATTGTAGTAGCATGCCAGATTTATTTTGGATTCTGTGTTGTTGTTATTGTTTTTTTTTAAATTGTTATCTAAACTTTTATTAATCATTAAGTAGTGATGGAATGCAGTTTCCTTGTATTAAACACACATATTCATTGCTGGACTTGCTGTTCCACTCCTATTTTCTAAATATGTAGATTCGTCCAGTGTGACAGCTCAACAAGCCCAGAAGCGTCTCTTTATCACCAATGGCACATCTGACCCTCTCAGCGGCATGTGCTACTTCTTCCTACGTATCACGCCAAAGGCTATCACTACGGCAAACATCGCTCAGGAGATTAATTTTAGCATGATGGATTGCACCAATGGGAAACTGCTTGATGGGTTGAGCACCCTTCTTTCTAAAGTTATGGTGCCGGCTCTCAAATCTAACGAGGTGAGACTTTATTCTCTTGGTATTTTCATCTCATCAGTCCATTGATGCCTTCACATACCTTTGGTAACATTTGCTTTTACATCTTATCCCTTGTTTGTGAATTATATCTCTGGTATTGAGGATTGTGAACATATTTGTCATATGAAGTAATGCAAAGACCATTAATATAACTTAAGCAGAAATTGTAAAGAGCGTGATGTCATCACCTGTCTTATCTGTCTTAAGTTTGTCTTAACGTTGATGTCCGAATTATTATTAGTTTTCCAATGCGTTTTCCATTGACCAGAGCTGGGGTGAGATCAAAGACAACGGACAGGTATCGGACTTCTTAGAACAGTTGGAGCAGTTTGTACACAGCTTATCAACAGCTAAAGACAACATGGATGGTAGAGTAGAACTTAGTGAAAGTGATTCCCTTGAAGGTCTGCTAGATACACTGAAATCACCATCAGACTACCTCGCAGCAGGTAAGACACATCACCTCTCGTTAGTTGAAAAATAAGTTGAGAAATAATATTGTTAATCTTTCCACCATTACTAAGGACTACTTATCTGCCAAGCTTACTAAACTGGGAGATATTCCTCCCGTTCAGTCAGTATACCTTGAGAGGTTTGAATATTTTCTGACTGATTTATGATAAATTGCACCATTCATGTCATGTGACCTAGATATTAATATGAACCAACCTTAGTTAATGGTATTATCGAACGGCTAACTACCCACATCGTAATCGTTGTTGTTGTGTTTATTATCAACGTTTGGAGGCTTTGCTTTATTATGGTAACTTCCTTTTTAGTGCCGTTATGGGACAATGAGGTATGGTAGTGTAGGAATGCAATGATAATTCATGTCTCATCATACGATACCTGCCATCCAGGCTGAATTAAGTCACTCGGCCATGTACAGTAGCAGAAGGTTTTGTGAACCCATTTATTTGTTTATTTGATTACTGCATACACTTGATTGTTGTCATAGGTCTGTAGATTTGGTCCTTTGTTATTTGCATCTATTTCTGGTGGCTCAATAAAGGCTAAAAAAGTTGGGTGATACTTATTTATAGAGAGTTTAATGTGTATATTCTTAGTACAATTGTTGTCATAGGTCTGTAGATCTGGCCCTATGTTATTGCATCGATTTCTGGTGGCTCAATAAAGGCTCATAAAGTTGGGTGATACTTATTTAGAGAAAGTTTAATGTGTATATTCTTAGTACAATTAATACGCATATTAATAGTACAATTATGCAAAATGTTAGACAGAAAAGGAATAAAAGGATTTTAAACTACAATATACTTTCTATATATGAATCTGTAGCATCGGTGCCAGACACTGTGGAGAAACTAGAAGAGCTCTGTCTACAGTGGTGTAGGCAAATAGAGCAAGTACTGGCCGAGAGCGAACAGATGCGGAAAGAAGCCGATGATATAGGCCCAGCTGCTGAACTGGACCATTGGAAGAAGAGGATGGCTAAATTTAATAGTTTGCTGGAACAGGTCAAGAGTCCAAGATGTAAAGCAACTGTCGGTGTACTTCATGCGGCCAAGTCAAAGGTGTTGAAACAATGGAAACAACTGGTAAGTATACACCTGAATGTATAAAATACAATAGCCTGGTTGAAAGCTCTCTTTTGCTTGAAAGTGTTATAACAATGGAAACAACTGGTAAGCATATGCTGAATGTATAAAATACAATAGCCTGGTTGGAAACTCTCTTTTGCTTGAAGGTATTAAAACAATGGAAACAATTGGTAAGCATATGCTGAATGTAAAAAAATACAATAGCCTAGTTGAAAATCCTATGTCATTAAAGGAACTATAGGAACTCTCACATTTTGAATTAATCCTCTGAGCCTGTCATATTTCTTAACTTTCATAAGATATTTTTTTCAGCCAGATAGACAGTGATGGATGTTATCAACCTGATCCACAAAGTGTGTTATTATTCTATGGTTTTTGTCATCCCGATGTTGCTGGTGATGCTGTTTTAGCAGACAATTATAAGCATTTTATCTTCATTAATTTGTCACTAATAGAGAGATACCATAAATAATTTTATCTTCATTTTGCAGGACATCAGAATCACTGATGCAGCTAATGAAGCCAGGGATAATGTCAAATACCTCTACACTCTGGATAAGTTCTTTGGACCTTTAGTTAAAAGTGATCCAGTAAGCATTCTCTTTCTTCTCAGACTAATTATCTTTGAATTGCTATTCAGCTATAACAACCGCAGTTTTCCATAGTCAGAGGCATGTTTTAAATCCTGCAGTTGGTTTGTTCAGTTTGTTGGTATCTGTCATATTTATTGTGTAAATTCAATCATTTCTTCAAATGAGGGTTGTCATCAGGGACAGTCATTATATTCCTAACGAGATATATTCCTAACGAGAAAAAACCTAGCTCTTTTTTTTTTTCTTCTTCGTTTTTTTTTTTTTTTAATTTTTTTTTAATTTTTTTTTAGTTGAAATTATTCTGTTAAACTTGAGAGAAAAGTGAGAGAATAAAAAAGGAATTAGTCATGAATTTTGGATCAATCAGAATCAGTTTTGGCTATTGTGATAATTGTTAGCATTCTGGTCATGGCTAATTAAAAGAATTATAAATTACAAAGGGCTGTAATAGACGAAGAAAGATACATTTTGATGAGTATTTTAGTACTTTTTTTGTTCCCAATTGACTCAGCTATGTCTTGTTGTTTCACAGAAATCCATGATGGAGCACATCCCAAGTTTGATGAACTCAATCCGGATGATTCACAGCATATCTCGCTTCTATAATACATCTGAACGAATGACCTCCCTGTTTGTTAAAGTCACCAACCAAATGATCACCACCTGTAAGGGGTACATCAACCAAGGTGTCAGTCGAATCTGGGACCATGAGAGGTAAGAGGAGTACAGTATTTTGTAGAAGTGAATGAGTAATCAGGTGTGGCACACAGAGGAAGGGGGTATGTTGGAGAGCTATCATAGTGTAACCATTCTGCATACATTACTATAGGGATGTTAAAATTCCAGTTCAAGTTTGTAGCCAAACGTGTGTTTTCCCAGACACCAGATATTGAATGTGGTTCCAATATTGCTTTGCACAATATGGCAGTTTTCAGTGATATCCTGATCAAAACCTGGCTGATAATACCGATATTCTCTTAGGCAACTCAGTGTGTTGTTGTGTTTCTCATTTCACATCCTAAAGCCAGGACAGGTAGTTTATGTACATTCAATACATTCACTTATTATCAGACATCACTGGACAGCATATCTCACGTAAGAGAATCTGTTCTGCTACTAGAACAAGGGCCTACATGAAAGTGTTGTTTCTCTCCTGCTCAACTTCTCAATTTCAGCTTCTCTGTGACAATTCTGATGTTAATTAAGTCAGTAATTATGGATTAGTAACTAGTTTCAGACATCACTGGATAGCAATCTTTCATGAGAAAACCTCTTCTGCTACTAGAACAAGCCTCTACCTGAAGGTGTTGTTTTTCTTCTGCTCAACTTCTCAATTTCAGCTTGTCTGTGACAATTCTGTTTGATGTTAATTTAAGTGATCAATTATGGTCTAGTACCTAATTTGATTATGGTTTAATTATGATATAGTTTATAATGGTTGGCTGGTATTCATACTAGATTTATCATGCCGAATTGAACATATTATGATATATCATTATTTAGGCCTATAACAAGGATAATCTGTAATTCTTTCAGAGCTGATCTCATGGAGAGGTTGCAGAACTGCATAGAACTGAACAATGAATATCAGAACTGCTTTCACCGAACCAAGGAGAAACTGAAGGCAACACCAGAGGAGCGACAGTTTGAATTCAGGTTCGACAATTGATTCATTTGCATAATTTAATTTCAGAGATTTTTGGGAGAAATACAGCATGTGTTGGGCTCATCCTACCAATGTATTCTTCTTGATGCTAACCTTAATTCTGTTCTTAGTGACAATAAAACATTGCCTTTATATGGATTTTTACATCATCCCCTGTAGTGGAAGTACTACTGTGTGACGTTACAAAACAGGCACAAGTCTTCTTTTATCCTTGCAGTGTATCAAAATTATTAACAATTATGTCAAATGTTAGGTTTTTGTCATTCTTTTATATTTGTATGGTTTATTACCTTCACCCTTTCTTCTCATTCGTTTGGCGCATGTTTTGGCCGTCAGTTTCTTTTGAATGGTTTTCTTTTCTTTTTGAAACACTTTTTTTTTTTCATTTCCACTATTTATATATTTGGATCATTGCGAGCATGTATTTACCCTCTTTGGAATACAATGAAGTTGAATCTATCAAACTTAACATTTTATTATCTACTAGGCCAACCATGACACTCTTCCAGTGACTCAAGTATCAAGGTTAATATGGTACATGTACCAAAAGCATTAACATATGATCTTTTAAATCTCATATGTCCATAGTTCGTTAAAAAAATTCTATAATTTTCTTGCAAAAGATCCTTACGATATGGGAACTGTTGATTTAGTATATTTCTTTTCTCCCTCCCAGTGAGAACTACATTTTTGGTAAATTTGATACCTTCTGTAAGAGACTGGAACGCATCATGGATATGCTCAACATCATGGAGTGTCTCGGCTGTCTGGGGGATGTTAAGATCGAAGGAATCGATTCTCTGTTTGTACGATTCCAAGGAATCGTGGCAACGTACAAGAAGAAAAACTATGATATTCTGGATCATAGGAAGGGAGAGGTGAGGAGAAAAATCATGTTGACTTTTGCCAACACATTATATCCAAGCCAAAAATTGAACTTAATGCTTCAATATGTAGCTACTATATATATCAGTATGTGAGATTTTATATATATATAAGTTCATACTTTGACTTCCAATGTCTATCCCTGCTCATCCCTCTTAGAACTGCACATGAAGTCAGTAGTCAGTCAATATACAAAACAAAATCATGTTAGTCCACATCAGGGTTTAGGTTGTTGTGTAATAGTAAATGTTAAAATCAACATCAGGTGTTAGATTGTTGAGTAACAATAAATGTTAAAGTCCACATCAGGTGTTAAGGCTGTTGAGTAATAATAAATGTTAAAGTCCACATCAGGTGTTAGGTTTGTTGTGTAATAATAAATGTTAAAGTCAACACTGAATCTCCTATGTTACATTTATCTATTTTTTTAAATATTTTTATTATTATTTTTTATTCTCATTTTATTTCAGTTTGATCAAGACTACACAGAATTTAAGGGGCAGATTGAGAGTCTTCAGAATGCTCTGCAGAACTTCCTGGATTCTTGGTTTCAGAAGAACTTATCTGTAAGTTAAAAACGTAAATCTCTTGGTAACAACACATCCTTGAACCGTCATGAAAATGTTCTCGTTGTTATGACGATTTATATATTGCACCTAAATTCAAACCTTTAATGTTATCATATCGCTACTTAGGTAACTTCTGAAATTCATTCTTCATCTGTTACTTCCATGGAAGACTCATCCTAAACGATGTGCTTAATAATTTCTTTCAGACTGACAAAGCCTTGGAACTGCTCGGTAAGTTTGAGAAGATAGATGGCGCTACTCTGAACATCAACGAGAAGTACATGAGGGTGCTGGCCAACTTTGGACGTGACTTGGAGTCTGTCCGTAAACAGTACCAGAAAGGGAAAGATGACCCTACAGTGCCCAGAAATATCCCTCCAGTAGCGGGAAAGATTGCTTGGGCCAGACAGCTGTATCGTAAGATTGATATACCGATGAGAGCGTTCAAGAGAAAACCAGATATTCTGAAGGTAAGAGAATTACGATATTTCCTGTTTTCATCTGAAAATGAACAGCCCTTAGTTCATGTCAGTCAATTAATTTTGAAACAATTAATTTCTGTGTTGGTCTTAGCTGAAAATATTTAGTTGATAAAGTTATGGTCCCGTGGTTAAATGTTACCTGCACAGTCAAGAACTGTGTCAAGAAAATGATTTGTTAGACCATTTTGCTTATCTGATACATTTTATTTTTTCACAGACATCAGAAGCAAAGAAGATCATCAAAAATTTCAACAAAATGGCTTCTGTTTTGCTGGAATATGAGGTATGTCTCAGGTATTTGATCACTAAATATGAGCTTCATTTGTATCAAAAACATTGCTAATTATAAGTACATCATAATATCACTGGTTCAGATCTTGTTGTGTCAATAATTGTAGTAGAGTGTTTTCTCTGAAAATGACTTTGGTTACATTTTATGTCACCACTACGATTAATAAATACAGCAAAACACTGAGATTATCGAATAATGGAAGGACATCAAGTATGCCCAATATTATAATTCATTTAAGATCTCTCGCTCATTCTTGATGTGATACTCTCTTCTTGTCAGATGTTGTATCACCGTGGCTGGTTTCGAGCCGTTGATACGATTAAGTCTGGTCTGAATGCTTCCCTTCTGGTCAGGCACCCAGAAACCAAACAGCTGTTTGTTAACTTTGACCCACAAGTCTTGGAACTGATTACTGAAGCGAAGTACCTCAATAAGATGGGTCTCGAGGTTCCTGCCAGTGCAGGGACCCTGGTTATGAGAGAGACTGGTATCAAGGCAAACTGTGTCAGGTGAGAATATAGTACAGTAACACTCTTATTCGCTCTGGTAACAGAGATTTCATGGTTATTCCAGCTTTGTGTACTGAAAGCAATACAACATAAATATATAATCAGGGAGCGTTGCCACTCTCTAAGTTACTTTTTAATGTGAACCTGTGATGAGTAAGTTAATGGGCGACAAGTTTCTAAAGCATCAACCATGAGTAAAAGTAATACAATATATAATACATTGGGCATTAATATCTCTATCAAATATTTACTCTTTTGGTATCATAGATGGCAGATGTTGTCATATCTTCATAGTCTGGGGTTTGATGTAAATCAGAAATAATTTCCATTTTGCACGACTTTGGCACTCTGTTTATTACGATAGTCTCCTGCTGGTATTTTGTAGTCAGCTTATGAAATGATCTGTCACTGAATCCTCTTTCTTGGTCTGTGGCTGATGTTAAGCTGTGTTTATGCCGTATTCATTGCTTTAATATACCATAATAATAATAATAAACAGTATATAGCGCAACTTACAATAAAGTCTTGCCGCCCTGTACAAAAGAAAGTGAAAGATATGTACACAATATACAATAAGAGTAAACATAACAATTATAACAATGAAAACAGGTGTGTCTTCAAAACAGTTTTGAACATCTCCACAGACACAACATTCTTTTTGTTGAGTTGGAGTTTATTCCAAAGGAGGGTTGAGGAGTACTGGAAAGATCGCTCACCATAAGATTTAGTGGATACAGGGTACCATACACCACATAATGCCTATAATAGCTGTAAAAGGATCCAGTCTGCCTCCGGATTTTTGTATTGTTTTACTAAAAATCTTTTAATTAATGTAAGACTACAAATTATGTGATTTTTGGGACATTTCCTGATCACTTTTGAAGAATGTTTTATTTTTGTCATTGTTGCTACATTCAGCCTGATGGAGATGTTGAAGGAGTATGACCGTATTGTGGCCTCCATTCCCACCATCCTCCTGCCTCTGATGACTCCCTACAGGAACAGGGTAGAGGAGGCCCTCTCTCCTGGACTAACCAGCTTAAATTGGACCTCTCTTGGTCTTGATCAATGTAAGCTTTCTGATTCAGCTTTCCGGATACCGATATTTTATTTCATTTTTAACATTTTAATAAAGCAGAAGACAAGTGACTTAAATGGCGTGAGTAAATGTTGCATAAACCATTGTATGACTTTTAATACTGTTAATGTATGGTAAATTTAGATGGTTTATAGTACGGCATACATCACCTATCACAGTTAGGCATAAAGGGTATATCCTATAGAAAATTAATATCCCAAACAAAAGAAGATCTTTCATTCTCATACATTCTTCACGAACAAGAACATTTTCTATGGATATTTGTGAATAAATGTTTGCAGATAGTTGGGTACATTCTTTACGCATAATATGAATATTCAATGTGTTTTTAGATAATTATTCAATTCATTAAACAGCCACTAATGATTGATGAATATTCATTCTTAGGTAATTCATTTATTTGTATGCATCTCTTCAGTTATTGCAAACACCTACAAGGAGATCAATTTCCTGGAACACCTGACTAAGCAAGTTTCAGATCTGTTGGATTGTCGTATCGATGATGTCCTGAAGGACATGGCAGGGACCCCTCTGTGTGACCTACCAGAGCATGAACCCACCACCATCCAGGTATTCCTTGAAGCCACAGAGAAAACATGCAAGGAGGCGTGTCAGCAGCTATCCAGGTAACAATTGGAGAAGTCCCATAAGTATAGCAGCATTAGTAGTGGACCAGTGTCCTATCATGATCCCTAATTCTGATGACAGCCTCTGTGGTTCTTTGTGTACAGTGGTACTTAACATATTTTAAAACTCTATTTTATTTTTGTGTTCATATGAGAAAGTAAAGTTAAACAGAGTTGAAAGTTTGTGTGTGACAGGATATTGCTCAGAAAGATTTCAAATGACAACAACTTTGACATAATTAATTAGCTAAGCATGAGATGGTACCTAATGACCATGAAATGGAAATATTAATGAACTGTAAAACGATATGAAAGTTGAAAGGAATGACAAAGTGTGGAAAGAGCCGAAAATAAGAGAAATAGAGAAAACATGATTCGTTGATGTAGATTGTTGTTAATCCTAATTACACATTTACAGAGAGTTAAATGAGGTAATGGAAAACAATCTCATGAAATATTGTCAGCCTGGTCAGAATGTGATGTTATACATCATCTATACACTAGTGTAAATCAAAGATGAAGTAGTTACTGTTCCAGTTATGCATGAATTTTTAATATTGGGTGATTGTTAGTTTGCATATTAATTTGGCTGTCTTTCATGCAGCCAGCAAGCTATGTTTTAATAAATCTAAAGTTGATAAATCAAAACTCTTATCTTGAATTAATCAACGGTGATGTTTTGTGTAATGATACTCCCTCAGACAAAGTCAAGCGGTAGAGAGAGCCGTCCAGGACCTGGTAGATCTACTCAAGAGTCAATTAAAGGAGAAGGAGAAAGCTAATCTATCTGGTCACTACCCGTGTCTTCATCCCGACTCCAAGAATAAAAGATGCCTGGAATGCATTCCTTGTTGCTTCTCGACCATGCTAACCAGCTTCAACCAAAAGAATACAGATTCTCTCATCAAATGTAAGTAAAACTGGAGACATTCTCCCTCATACTTCTGGTAGTTATTGGTCAGTCTCAATGGTGTTAGGGGATCTTGTTTGATTGCAATACTCTAAGTACAGCGGTGTCGCTGTAACTGCCATTTTGTTTGAAGTGAGGAGTGTCCTGTTTCGATGCTCACATGTGTGTAGTCATTAACCAAATGTTTAGTCAGTACTATGTACTTCCTACAGCATTACTCTCTTTTTGTTGAGTTTTGTTGAGTTTCAAAAAACTTGTGTAAAAGTAAGTTGGCCTGACGTTTCGATCCTAGCAGGATCTTCTTCAAAGGCTAAATGACAAGTAACAGTAACAGAAGGGACAAAAACTTGCACAAAAGAAAACTTGTGAGCATTTGGACATTTGCGATAAGAGGTACGTTTTTTTGCTTCATCCCTGGATGTCCTTTAATTTCTTCATCAGGCACTCGTCTTTCGTTGGATGCCATCAAGAGACGTCTACAGACAGCCACCAACAAATATTCTATGAGTGCAGCGGAGAATGTAGAGGACAGGGTCCCTCTCTTCACTGCCAATATTGTCCTTGCTATCCCCACCATTATGCTCCTGCCTGGCCTGGACGAGATTCAACAGTGCGTCAATAAAGCAATACAGATCATTCTCAAGATGGCGGAAGACATACCCATCTGGGAACAGACCATCATCAACCAAAAGGCAGTTCTTAAGGTTAGCTTTGACTTACCATACCTGTCTCAGGGAAGGATATAACCTCACTAGAATGGCAAAATGGTTCATAGCACCTCATAAAAGATCTTGTGTTATAGATAAGAACGGTTGCATTGTCATAGTTATGAAACAAAAATTAGTCTCCCAATTTTTCTTCTGCCTCCGTTGGTTGTTATGTTGTTTCTGTATCTCTGCCAGCTTGCTAGTTCTTTTAGGTGGTGATGGATACCTTATAAATCGTTTTATTAATTTCATTGTTGTCCTTATTGTTACTAATAGTTTTGAAGATGCAGATGATTTATTAAATTTCCTCTATCAATCCATCAATCAAAAGAGATTTCTTACTCTTCCTCTTTTCAGGAGCTCGATGATTCTAAAGATGATAAGGATGCTGAGAAATTGGCTCTGCTAGCTCAGACTCAGAAACCTCTCTACAAGGTGATCAGCGAGCACAAGGACATCATCAAAGTAGTGATTCCGTTAAACTCCATCATCAGTAGCCTCAAAGTAGACTGCCAGGAGGTCTTGGATAGCTTCACTCAGTTCTCGGAGCTATGGAATGCTGTAAGTAGTCTTTAGTGATTCAGATTAGTTTGTATACTGCCATGAGGAGGTCTTGGATAGCTTCACTCAGTTCTCGGAGCTATTGAATGCTGTGAGTAGTCTTTAGTGATTCAGATTAGTTTGTATACTGCCACGAGGTGTTGGATAGCTTCACTCAGTTCTCGGAGCTATGGAATGCTGTAAGTAGTCTTTAGTGATTCAGATTAGTTTGTATACTGCCAGGAGGTGTTGGAGCTTCACTCAGTTCTCGGAGCTATTGAATGCTGTAGGTAGTTTTTAGTGCTTCAGATTAGTTTGTATACTGCCATAAGGAGGTCTTGAATAGCTTCACTCAGTTCTCGGAGCTGTGGAATGCTGTAACCAGTAGTTAGGGATCCAGATTAGTTTGTAGACTACCATGCAGTTTCTAATACCTCAAAATATGTAAGAAGTGTTTGATTTTATTGTGAAGAATTTCTTTAGAAGAATTACCTCTGTATGGAACCACAGTGATCATATTTGTGGTAGTTAAATGCTTCCTTGTACAAGATGTCTGAGTGAGATGTTTTACATTTGTGCTTTCTTATATGCAGGATCCACAGGAGAAGGTGAAAGAGTTTATGGCCAGTCAGCCACTCCTTACCGAGATTGAGGCTCAGATCAGGTATTATCAGGTACGTCAGCAGTCTTTTAACTATAAAGTATTAAGTGTTTATGAAACATGAAATTTGGTTAAAACTTAAAAGTAAACATATATCTTTATGTTAATAAAACAATAATAATTAGCAGTTACTTTTACGACGCTGAAGCGACCACAAAGGTGGGAGAAACCTGTAAGGGCTTATGGATTACAACTAACATGTCGAGTGGCATCTAATTCAACATTTTAACTCAAATTTGGAATCTTTTCAATTTAAAACATTATTTCAGATGGGAAAAACGTAGATTGCTCTTGGATGAAAAACCCACCTTTCTATGACCTGGCCGGGTATGGAACCCGGTTGCTAAGTCTCATTACCTCATTGCTAAGTCTCATCGCCTTTTTTGTCTCATTGCCTCTAATGCCACTCACTCGGCCACAATGATATGATGCTGTCCATATAATATCAAGTAGATGTGGCAATAATGCGATTAATTAATTAATTAAATTTTTTTGGTGTCCTTAGAGCTCTGAGCTGACCATCGAGGAGATCCCAGCCAGTCGTCGCATAGGTTCCGTCATTTGCCTCACCGACACCTTGAAAGGATCCTTGGTCGCCGAAGCCAGAGCCTGGAAGGTAGCATTCGGTAGAGCCCTTAACGGTAAAGCCAGCACCGACATGGAAGAGATCTTCGCCTTCATGGAAGATATGCAGAAACGTCTGGCTCGACCAATCAAAGATCTAGATGATGTCCGGGCAGCAATGGCCGCTCTGGAGGAGATTAGAGCCAACGAGATCAAGATCGACATGACCATCGGCCCCGTGGAGGAGTCATTCATGTTGCTGAACAAGTTTGAGCTTCACTTTCATGACGGGAATGCAGAGAAGGTGGACAGCCTCTCCTACAGCTGGAAGAACTTACATGCCCAGGTCAGTGGTATAACACAGGATTGATGTAACAAGGCTCACAGCAAATCAAGAATTTGAAAATTTGTGCCCTTTTGTCTTATTTTTGACAATGATGCATTCTGAGCATTGAATCTTTGATTTAGGACAAAATGTTATAGAAGCTCAGTAAGCACTGTCACGTATGTGAGAAAATAATATTTAGACCACATTGAGTGTTAGTATTTAATGTGGAGTGCCAATAGTGAAATATATGCTCTATGTATGGACATCTTTAATGTACAGTAACATAAAGTTGATCTTGTTAATGAATTAAGAGAAATTATGATATGCTTGAATTGAAGCAATCCAGTTTTTGCAGCTCAGTTCACTGTAAGGTTTTAACTAACCCATCGATCAAATGTCTTTACAGGCTCAGCAGGTCCAATTGCATCTTCTAACTATTCAACCGCAATTCAAATCAAACTTGTTGAAGGGAGTAGAAGCATATCACAAGGACTCTACAGATTTTGTTGGAGATTATACTGAAAGGTAAGAGGTCAAGGGTCAAGGGTATGAAATTATTGACATAGTACACATAAGGATAAGATGGCTGTTCTCATTAGCATCCCTGTGGTTTATAGTGCCGTTTTGCTCACTGTTATCAACATAAATTCGAAGTAATACCATTATCCCTAAAAATCCAAACTTATTTTCAAAATAATTTGACCCAGCATCTTTCAATTTGGTTTTCCTTCACATTTTATTAAGTGCTCATATGAGTGTGTTATTAAACTGAAGAGTGCATGTTCTGTAATAGATTATTATTCTTATGAATATACACTTGCCTGTAGCAATACCTTATGTAAAATGCGAAAGCTATAAGAGCTCAACAAAACCAAATGATATACATCTACATGAATGAATTTTTAACATTTCCAGAGGCTCAATTGAATATTCTTGCACCCAGTTGGGACAATATTTTATATACTGTAGTGTCATGTCCCGCTTCAGAGCACTTGTTTTGTCAGTACGAGCAGTATGAATTATCATGTTTCTATCAGATCTAGGTTAGGAACTGTTTGTACTGTCAATACCAGTGCTTTGAGAGCATGATATTGGAGTACAGTTTAGAGAGGTATTAGCATTAGGAAATTGTCCCAACTGGCTGATTCTTAAGAGGTTCTTATGAATATTCGTTTGCACGTAACCGTACCTTATATAAAATACAAAAGCTATAGGAGCTTAACAGAGCTAACTGATATACCACTACATGAATGAATTTTTAAACATTTCCAGAGGCCCAATGGTCCAAGGCATCGCTCCCAGAGAAGCCAGTGATCGTTTGCAGGTTTATCAAGCCCAGTTTGATGAGCTGTGGGCCAAGTTCCTCACTTACTCTGGTGGTGAACAGCTGTTTGGACTCCCGGTCACAGAGTACCCAGACCTGCAGAGAATCAAGAGAGAGTTTACACTTCTACAGAAGCTCTACTCACTCTATAACAATGTCATCGACAGTGTGGACGGCTACTATGACATACCCTGGGTGGAGGTCGATATCGAAAAAATCAACCAAGAATTGATGGACTTTCAAAATAAGTGAGTAGTGAGTGGATACGGTTATGTTACCCAGGATTAGTGTACATGGAAAATTTCTGAGTGAAGATTGATTTCTTGTTATCATTGATTGGTTTATCATGTAAGACAAGCCAGTGGGGCTACAGTTATGTGTTAATTTGTGGCAATGTGTTCAGAATGTTATGCTTGATTAAGATGTATGCAAACCAAATTTTGTAGTGTTACAGTTGTTGCATCCGGTATCTAATGGTATGGAAGAAAATAATCTTAAGATTTAACATTGAAGAGATAATAACAAAAGATGTTGTTACCTCAGTTGGTCAGTACTTAATAGAGGATATGGGTTCAACACGAATGATAAATGCTTGGAATCTCAGTACTTAAAAAAGAATTATGTGAAAGGAAAATAAGTTATGAAACTGTGTCAGCTTGTAAATTTACATATAAGGTTTTTTCTTTGAACTTCATTCATGTTCAAACTATGTTACCTCTACACTTCTCTGTGTTTGCTTGATTAGATGCCGTAAGTTACCAAAGGCTCTGAAGGAGTGGCAGGCTTTCCTTGACCTCAAGAAGAAGATTGATGATTTCAACGAGTGCTGCCCTCTATTGGAGATGATGTCCAACAAGGCTATGATGACACGTCACTGGGATCGCTTAGCTCAGATCACTGGGCATACCTTCGACGTAGAGTCCGATGGATTCCTGCTGAAAAACATTATGATGGCCCCTATACTGCCTAATAAAGAAGATATTGAGGTAATGTATATTGAATCATTTACACTAGTTTCTGATGTATGTATATATGCAAGTTTCAAACATTTTAAGGTACAGAAAATTACTGCTTTCTAAGTAAATAGAGTGTCCTATGTTGTAACCTTGTTTGTATAAATGATTGGAAAATATTTGTGATGACTAGATAATATCTGGTACTTGTGTGAGTATACATTATATTGACATCACTGCTTTTTAAAACTGTGTGGCCAGACAAATAATAGTTCTGCTGTTTTATGATGAACTGGACATCTGTTACATAGCAGGTTTGAAAGTGTTATTAGTATGATAGAAGTCTCCTGATGATGTATTACATTTATTTCTATCTCGTACAGGATATCTGCATCTCGGCTGTGAAGGAGAAGGACATTGAGGCTAAATTAAAGCAAGTTGTTGCAGAGTGGAGTGCTCAGGATTTCTTCTTTGGTCAGTTCAAGTCCAGAGGTGAATTAATGTTAAAGGGTGATACAACAGGAGAAACCATCTCAGCTATGGAGGACAGTTTGATGGTCTTAGCTTCACTCATGAGTAACAGGTAAAGACTTGTCATGATCGTGAAAGATATTTCACCAGTCTGGGGAGGATAGGGAATCAACTGGTTACTGTAAAAGATATATAGAAAGCCAGGTATGAGCTATCATCCATTCTAGTGTTCTGTAGTATTATACTGATGCTATGATCCATTCTAGTGTTTTATAGTATCATTCTGATGCTATCATCCAGTCTAGTGGTTTATTATATCATGCTGATGCTATCATCCATGCTAGTGTTTTATTGTGTCGTGCTGATACTATCATTCATTCTAGTGTTTATATAGTATCATACTGAGGCTATCATCCATTCTAGTGTTTAATAACATCATGCTGAGGCTATCATACATTCCAGTGTTTAATAACATCATGCTGAGGCTATCATCCATTGCAGTTTTTCATAGTATCATGCTGATGCTATCATCCATTCTAGTGATTTATTGTATCATTCTAATCTTACGATCCATTCTAGTGTTTTATAGTATCATACTAATGCTATCGGCTAGTGTTTTATTGTACCGTGCTGATGCTATCATCCATTCTAGTGTTTAATAACATCATGCTGAGGCTATCATACATTCCAGTGTTTAATAACATCATGCTGAGGCTATCATCCATTGCAGTTTTTCATAGTATCATGCTGATGCTATCCATTCTAGTGATTTATTGTATCATTCTAATCTTACGATCCATTCTAGTGTTTTATAGTATTATACTAATGCTATCGGCTAGTGTTTTATTGTACCGTGCTGATGCTATCATCCATTCTAGTGTTTTATAGTATCATGCTGATGCTATCATCCATTCTAGTGTTTTATAGTATCATGCTGATGCTATCATCCATTCTAGTGTTTTATAGTATCATTCTGATGCTATCATCCATTCTATTGTTTTATTGTATCATGCTGATGCTATCATCCATTCTAGTGTTCTACATTCCTATACTTGATGCTATTTTTGTAGGTATAATGCTCCTTTCAAGCCTGATATTCAGAAGTGGGTTCAGAAGTTGTCTAATACTACTGAGATAATTGAAAACTGGATGACAGTACAGAACCTCTGGGTCTATCTGGAAGCTGTCTTTGTTGGAGGTGATATTGCTAAACAGCTCCCTCAGGTAAAGCTTTGTATGATAGTTCGTATTTGCTAATCATTCCATCAAAGCTGTTCGGTCCTTTTTTGGAGTATTTTTATGCAAATAAAATCTCATATTCTCATAATGAAATTAAAAAGAATAGCAATTGTATTTCATCCCTCTCTGCAGTTGCTCGCCAGGCTACCGAAATAATCAACTTGGAGATAAAAATGTATTTACAAGTTTTCAAGAGTTAAAACTTATAGTGAGCTTTCAATCCTATTTTAAGAAGATGACTGGGTACATTTCGTATATCTCTCTTAAAACTGTTTGATTCTCCAGGAAGCCAAACGGTTCAGTAACATTGACAAGTCTTGGGTGAAGATCATGCAACGAGCACACGAGAATCCCAACGTAGTCCAGTGTTGTGTCGGTGACGACACTCTCTCACAGCTACTGCCCCATCTCCTCGAACAACTGGAGATTTGTCAGAAATCACTGACAGGTTATCTGGAGAAGAAGCGTCTCATCTTTCCACGGTTCTTCTTCGTCTCTGATCCTGCTCTGCTGGAGATTCTTGGTCAGGCTTCTGACTCTCACACCATCCAGGTAATTGTTTAATCATCTCACCTCGTCGATATTATCTACTTTAATCCCATCTCAGCATTTTGTGTTTAGCCAATCAAAGTTGTGGTTTGCAATCCTAAAATCATACTCTCTAGATGTATAACAGTGATCTGTGAAAACCCATCAAAGAGAAATCAAGATTTGCTTGCCCCAGTTCATAATGTGACAATGCAGCTATTTGAGGTTAACTTAAGATTTAACACTGTTGAATCTTGAGAGGCATGTCTGTGTTCCAATTCTCTGTTCTATCCCAATGTCAATAAGCTACTGGACAACCCCTGCGACAGGTCTTACAGTGATTCAGGTGCAATGTCCTCAGCTGTAGTTAAGTTTCACTCTATTTGTGTAGTTTATTCTGTTTCAAAATTCAAGAGTAGTGGGAGCTATAAACAGTCAGTGTGGTTACACACCAAAACCCAAAAAGTGAAGGTCTTGTTAAGACTTGAAGTAAGCATAGACTAGTGGCACTTTTCGTAATCATATTTTAGACATAAAACTGTAGAGACGCACCCAAAACTGATCTTTCTTGGTTTGCACATAAACATCTGCTGTAATAAGGTATCTATATTTCATTTCATTTACAGGCTCATTTAGAGGGTCTGTTTGATAATGTGAAAACTGTGGATTTCCATGAGAAGAATTATGATCAGATCCTAGCAGTCAGCTCCAGAGAGAATGAAAAGATTGATCTTAGCCCTCCAGTAATGGCTCAGGTAAGCATGATCAGGAAGAAAGCCATGTCACCATGGTAACTAACAAGTAAGCTATGTTACCATGCTAACTAACAAGTAGCCCATTTTACCATGGTTATTATGGTACACACTGCGCGCAGTCATATTTCGTTATCACAGAAAACTTCAGGATTAGTAGTAAACATTTAAGCCTGCATTTGATCGTGATTGTTTACGTTAAACGTCAGTTTTGAATTATGCAAATCAATTCCTTCCGACTATAGAGGAATATGTTTTTTTTGTTCTAATCTTGTCTTGAATTATCTATTGGCTGTTTCCAATGTGTATTTGCTTCATTATGATTATTCAACCAGGGTAATGTCGAGTTATGGCTCGGTCAACTACGAACCACCGTCCTTAAGTCCATCCATGGAATCATCAGGACCGCTTACATAGCTCTGCAAGATAAGGAGAACTTTAATCTGGTCGAGTTCCAGAATACGTACGCAGCACAAGTTGGTTTGTTGGGAATACAGATGTTGTGGACCAGAGACAGCGAGGATGCACTCAAGAATGCCCGCTCGGATAGAAAGGTTGGTAACATTACTTTGTGCATCAATTTTGATGTGAGATGAGAATGCTAGAATTTGGGAAACAGTTTGGCTTACATAATTGATTAAAGTGGATGTCTGTTCATGAAAGTTTATCATGTTAATCTGTCTTATGACTGATATTGCGGTATTTTCAGGGCGGGATAATCATAAAATGCTACCTTGCGCTTTTGTATCCATGCATGCAAGTGTTACCCGAAAGAGTCGCCTATCAGAGGATGTACTGCTGACTATTTTGCAAGGTTCTTGCACGATTGGGGTGGTTAAAATGTTTTTCTCAGCTCATCTCCATTTTGTCATGTCTCCAACTTTTCAACTGTAGAGTACTTGGTGCTATTCATCTAGTCGTCAAACAAAGTTTTTAATATGGCAACTGAATTCTGAATTCTTTTCTTTAATTAATTAAAATGCATTGATGGAATTTTCTATAATGTTTGAAGGATGATCATGCTTAGTTTCTCTCTTTGTTCTGTTGTTTTAAATCTAGATCATGGCTAATACCAACCAATATTTCCTGGACATCTTAAATCTCTTGATCGATGTTACTACTCAAGACCTGACAAAGTACGAGAGGACAAAGTTTGAGACCCTGGTTACCATCCACGTCCACCAGAGAGATATCTTTGATGATTTGGTACGGAGACTCATAATTCAGATTGAGATTTATTTTGTAATGACGTATTTATATATGTAAATCATTTCTTAATTGGAGACAAGTGCCAGATGGGTTCCCTGATACTTTTACCTTAGATTCTCCATTATTTAGTATTGTTTTAAAATTTGATTGGGACAATTAAGGTAAGCAAGAGGTATTACTTGCTGCAAAAATTAATGTATAAAGTTTGCCCGATAGAAAGTGTAAAGCTGTAGACCTATGAAATTAACATACATTTTTATGAGTTGAATGAGTTGTAATCATCTCATCAATCACCACAGTTCTTTGCTTCTTGTACTTCATAGTGTTAATCGACACACTAAGCAGTCATTTCTTTTCTGTAAAAATGTATGTAACCTAACCATGTTATATTACCCAAGTATCATTCGATAAAGTTGTGATTAAGTAAGATTGGATTACATCTCTTTGATATTCTGTTAGTGGTAGTCATCCAATCAATATGAAGACACAGAAGAATAATCCATTGAATCACATAATACATTGTTTCCTCCCTTTCAGGTCCGAATGCACATCAAGTCACAGAATGACTTTGAGTGGAATCACATATGACATTAATTCCTTCCTTTCATGTCCGAATGCACATCAATATGAAGATAAAGATGAATAATCCATTGAACCACATATTACATTGCTTCCTTCTATCAGGTTTTAATGCACATCAAGTCACAGAATGACTTTGAGTGGAAATTACATATGACATTAATTCCTTCCTTTCATGTCCGAATGCACATCAATATGAAGGTAAAGATGAATAATCCATTGAATCACATATGACATTGCTTCCTTCCTTTCAGGTCCAAATGCACATCAAATCTCAGAATGACTTTGAGTGGAATCACATATGATATTGTTTCCTTCCCTTCAGGTCCGAATGCACATCAAATCTCAGAATGACTTTGAGTGGTTAAAGCAGTCTCGTTTCTACTTCAATGAAGACACAGATCAGTGTGTGGTTTCCATCACTGATGTAGATTTCATCTACCAGAATGAACCGGTAGGATGCACGGATCGTCTGGTCATTACACCTCTTACTGATAGGTAAGCAAAGCCTTCATTATTTTATATTAATCATTATTTTATATTAATGCAAGAAAGAAAGGTCTATTTGGAATATTTCCTTTACTTTTATCCTTCTCCTTACCCCTCTTCCATCCCCCTCACCTTGCATTCCCACCCCTCCCTCTACCCTTTCCACACTCAATCTATCAGTTGCACAATGTTTCTCATTACCTTGTACTGATTTCTAATGTGCTTGTTTTCCTGAAATATTCAGACTTGATAAATGTCCTTGTTATGTTGTTCTCAATCAGGTGTTACATCACCCTAGCTCAGGCTCTTGGTATGAGTATGGGGGGAGCACCAGCTGGTCCCGCTGGGACGGGTAAGACAGAGACCACCAAGGACATGGGTAAAGCTCTGGGCAAGTATGTGGTGGTCTTCAACTGCTCCGATCAAATGGACTTTAGAGGTCTCGGAAGAATCTATAAAGGTGAGGCAACATTTAAACAAGTTGGAAAAATCAGTGAACAGAGAACAGGTCATTATGTAGTCTTGTCAATAAGAGACAATGGATATTAACATATATGTTGTCAAAATGTAGAAGAAAATTTAATTTATTTATGTGTTACTGTTCCTAGTTCTGGTCTGTTTTATCTATAAATTAGTGATGGATAAAACTTGTTTCAATAACTACATGTTTTTCTGTATTGAAATATAAACAGTAGCAATTTTTATATCTCTTTTTAGATGGTTTTGACAAATATATTTACTTAATGTAATAATGATGCATGTTTTATTTAACATAGATTTGTTTACCCATTTTTTTCGTCCACATTTTGTTTAATAACCACCGTCTCTTCATATATATCTCGTCTGTTAGGACTGGCCCAGTCTGGTTCCTGGGGTTGTTTTGATGAGTTTAATCGCATTGAGCTTCCTGTACTCTCAGTCGCCGCTCAGCAGATCGCCATTGTCCTCACTTGCAAGAAGGAACGGAAACCTAACTTCATCTTCACCGACGGCGACAATGTCAGCATGGATCCGGAGTTTGGTATCTTCTTGACTATGGTAGGTTTAAGCTGCTTCTTTCTTCCAGCCAGTTGGGACATTTTCCTGATGCCAATACCTCTCTAAACTGTACTCCAATATCATGCTTCAGAGCACTGGTATTGACAGTACAGATAGTTCCTAACCTTGATCTGATAGAAACATGATATTAGTACTGCTCGTACTGACAATACGAGTGCTCTGAAACAGGACATGACACTGCAGTATAGAAAAAAATTGTCCCAACTGGGTGTTCTTTCAATTAAAACTATGAATTAACATGATCTTCATTCCTTGGTTGTCAAGTCTATGAATAAACATTATTTTCACATTTTCCATGTCAAATACTTGCATATATCCTCAGTTTGTTATTTTCTTGACTATGGTAGGTTTAAAATTTCTTATTTTATTAAAACTATTAATAAACATGAGTTTCAGTCTTTGGATGTAGGACACATTGAAAATGGATATGATCAGGGTCTTTTTTTTTTTCTAAATCTATAAGTAGATGTATGATGATTTATTATTTTACCGATAATAAATCTATTGAGGAAAGAAGTGAATTTTTAAAAACTATTTTTTATAAACTTATTTTAATTGATTAAATATTTAATTAAGTAAGAGTAAGTTTCTTCTATATAACCAATACCCAATCTAAGTGTGTGTTTTGTTTGACCGCTTTAGAATCCTGGCTACGCTGGACGTCAAGAATTGCCAGAGAATCTGAAGATCCAGTTCCGTACCGTGGCTATGATGGTACCAGACAGACAGATTATTATCAGGGTCAAGTTAGCCAGCTGTGGTTTCCAAGGAAACATGCTATTGGCTCGTAAATTCTTCACTCTCTACAAGCTATGTGAGGAACAGTTGACCAAACAGGTAAGAAGAAGATATACACAAAGTTAATATTACAAGTATCATGTGCTCTCTCTTATTGCATTGCCCTCTTATTTATTGTATGTGACATGGTGTGAGAAAGATAAACAAATCTTTGCAAACCTTAGTGAATGTTCCTTAGTTATATAATAAATTATGATTCAAAACGTGACATTTATCTGTGAGGTTAGTCATTCTAGTACTCATTGTATATGTATTTTTAGTACAGAAAGTTTTTCTGCAGCATTTCCTCAATGCGTGAGTCATTGCAAATTGACGTATGCCAGTACATTTCCCTTACAAACTGTTTTGTTGCTTGGAATCGCTGACATTTGAAATACAATACTAACAGTTTATTTATTGCATAGATTGGAATACTCAAGAACTACTGAATGGCATATTGTCAAAAAAATAAAAATTGTGATTTTGGAACATTTAGATCCTTCTGTTACTGCTGAAAGGTGACAGTAAACACAAAAAAATATGGTTTAGTTTGGTACATATGAAGTCTGTGTCCCTATGTAATTTATTTCTATACATGACATGTTCAGAAATCCTCTCTTCATCCTTGATTCAGTTCCATTATGACTTTTGCAACAAACTATGGTTTAGTTTTGTACATATGAAGTCTGTGTCCCTATGTAGTTTATTTTTGTTCATGACATGTACAGATATACTCTCTTCATCCTTGATTCAGGTCCATTTATGACTTAGCAACAAACTATGGTTTAGTTTCATACATATGAAGTCTGTGTCCCTATGTAGTTTATTTTTGTTCATGACATGTACAGATATACTCTCTTCATCCTTGATTCAGGTCCATTTATGACTTAGCAACAAACTATGGTTTAGTTTCGTACATATGAAGTCTGTGTCCCTATGTAGTTTATTTCTATACATGATATGTCAGTGAGTATCCTATCTTTGTCCTTCATTCAGGTCCATTATGACTTTGGTCTTCGTAACATCTTATCCGTCCTACGTACTCTGGGAGCTTTCAAGAGAGCTAATCCACAGGACAGCGAAAACACCATTGTGATGAGAGTTTTGAGGGACATGAATTTATCAAAACTGGTAGGTTTTACTATGACTCTTAACTGTGTCTTTTTTTTTCAATATTTTTACGTTTAACCAGATTTGGATCCAGTGTAGCTTATCCATATTGAAAATAATACATAATTCTGTGCCTTTCCATATTGAGTAGTTGAATTATCATTTCGATATTGTAATATTGCCAATGTTGCTCAGTATAAATTATACTTCCTGACTTTGTTCTATTTCTCCATCTTCTGTTTGTAGGTTGATGAAGATGAACCCTTGTTTCTGTCTTTGATTGATGATTTGTTCCCTGGTATGACTCTGGACAAGGCTGGTTACCCGGATATAGAGGCAGCTATTGAGAAACAGGTCAGTTAACATCAATTTCAGCTGTATTCTGTATTTATTTAATCCACGTTGTTAAAAACTCTCCATTCTAATCATGCTGACATCTTGTTTGGCTTACAAGATATTTATAACTTGTTACTTCCTTCACAGGTTTATATAGTCATATATTTAGTCATTATATAGTCATTATATAGTCATAAACATAATCACTTTTATGAACTATATTCTCGGCCAATCTTTCAGAAATGATGAATAGTTTGGTCATGTGACTGCTACTACTCTACCTGTAAATATTATTGTATTATAAAGTTTTAATAGTAAATTTTACCTTACCCTACCCTACCTTACCCTACCTTACCTTACCCTACCCTAACTTACCCTAACCTATCTTAACTTAACCTATCTTAACTTAACCTATCTTAACTTAACTTAACTTATCTTATTTATCTTACAGGTCATGGAAGCAGGTTTGGTCCATCATGATCCATGGGTCCTAAAACTGATTCAGCTTTATGAGACCCAACGCGTCAGGCACGGCATGATGGCCTTGGGCCCCAGTGGAGCTGGTACGTAGCTATGATACTACACCTTATATATAGAATGACACTGTACCGTATGAGAGCCAGTCAGAGATAATCAATGTGCACCAGAAATCAATCAAGATTGATACCTTTAACTGATGATAGATGGGAACGACAAAAAGGAGTTTAACCCCTGATCGACCTCGCGAGAGGTCCTATGGAGAATAATAGTATTGTTTTTATAGAATAGACACTTTTTTTCTTTTTTTGGGGGGGGGGGGTGGGAAGAGATAATTCTAGAAGTATTTATACTCATTTTGTGTGTGTCTTACTCTTGTTGGGTTAGGTAAGAAGTGATTTAATGTAGTACTAATAGCACTATAGTCTTTTTGAAGCAAGTCCAATTTCTGTCTATGAGAAATTAAAATTGTACAGTTTATCACCTTTCAATGTGAATCAAGTGTGTGACTTGTATGTGAAGGAACAAGTATTCCTGTATCCATATTTTAATGTGATAGGATGTGGCTAGGATGTTGCTCAAAGTTGTGAATTAATATAGTGTGGTATTAGCATGAGCCCAATCTAGTTCTGACTTCATTTACGTCTTCATCCATCTACAGGTAAAACATTCTGCATCCACATCCTAATGAAGGCTATGGGTGATTGTGGTGCTACTCATAGGGAGATGAGAATGAACCCTAAAGCTATTACAGCACCTCAGATGTTTGGTAGGCTGGATGTAGCTACCAATGACTGGACCGATGGGATCTTCTCTACTCTCTGGAGGAAAACTCTCAAAGCCAAAAAGGTCTGTAGCAGAATTATAATCAATCTTCACTTGTACTCAAGCCCCAGACATTACTGCTAGACCCACAAATATGATCTTCACTTTTATTCAAGCTCCAGACATTACTGCTAAACCCACAAATATGATCTTCACTTGTATTCAAGCTCAAGACATTACTGCTAGACCCACAAATATGATATTCATTTTTACTCATGGTCCCAGACATTACTGCTATACCCACAAATATGATCTTCACTTTTATTCAAGCTCTAGACATTACTGCTAAACCCAAAAATATGATCATCACTTGTATTCAAGCTCAAGACATTACTGCTAGACCCACAAATATGATATTCATTATTACTCATGGTCCCAGACATTACTGCTAGACCCACAAATATGATGTTCACTTTTATTCAAGCTCTATATATTACTGCTAGACCCACAAATATTATCTTCACTTGTAGATGTCAATTGTCATTGTAAACTACCCTAATTGAAATTGTGGTAATTCTTCTTAGTGTTAGTTTTGTACATATTACTGGATTTGAATGTTGACTGGTGGTCTGAGTCTGTGGTTATGTGTATGTATTTATATTGTTAGCAATTGCTTACACATATAGTACATAGAAAGACACATAAATAAAATAATGGTTGGTAACAGCAATGATGGCAGAATTCCTTTTGAATTCCTTTTACGTTTTGCACAGTTTATAATGGGATATGAATATGGGATAGAGCTTTGTGGTCAAGTGGTTAAGGCAGCGGACTTGTGATCTGAGGATTGCCGGTTCGAGTCCTGGCAAGATCATTGCCTTGTGTCCTTGGGCAAGGAACTTTATCTACATTACCTCTCTTCACCCAGGTGTATAAATGGGGACCTGTGAGATAAAACTGTCAACTGGGCGCTGTTTAGCTGCTGCCATGTGGAGGGATTGTCTCTATGTTTGACAGGTTATCCTTGACCGGGGTAATATTGTGATTGTTAGGCGCTTCTGACGACACTTGTGTCATAGTGGCACGGTATAAATGTACATTATTATTATCATGATTATTATGATGTCGTGTTTATATGGCAGGGGAAGAGTTGGATGATTTGAATGAGCAGGAGATGACAGAAGTACCTGTCCTTTTTGTTTTCTTTGTACAGGGAGAGCACATATGGATTGTCCTTGATGGTCCTGTAGATGCTATCTGGATTGAGAATCTCAACAGCGTGCTGGACGACAATAAGACACTGACCCTGGCTAATGGTGATCGTATCCCCATGGCTCCTAACTGTAAGGTTGTCTTTGAGCCTCACAACATTGATAATGCCTCCCCTGCTACTGTATCCAGGAATGGTATGGTTTACATGAGCTCGTCTGTTATGGACTGGGAACCAATTCTGAGGGTGAGTTTCAAGAGTGAACTCTTCCTGTTAACGAACTCTTCGAACCCGTTTTGTAGCTATTATGTCTGAATATGGATTCTAAGAACAGAGGACAATAAATCATGATGTACTCTTTACTGTGTATATTGAATGTATAAATATCTATATAGGCAGGTACAAGTCACTCCAAGATTAATGTATGTCGTCCAGTTACAGAATTGTTGACAATTGACAATTCATAATCATGGACATTATATGAATCTAAGAGACTGACTTCAGTCAGCTTGCGGCTTTGATAAGCCAATGATGGCTTCTTCACACGTTCCTGCTTGCAGGAGGATCTAAAATACAAACATACATACAAGCATCTAAATAACAGAGATGATTGGTACTTCCTTGTGATGACGTTATTATATGTTTTGTTTATAGGGCTGGTTGAATACAAGACCAGTAAGCCAGCAGGAGGTTCTGATGTCTTTGTTTGAGAGTACCTTTAAAAACCTCTTCAATTTCTGCATGCAGTCACTCTTTCCAAAGATGGAGGTAGGTGAAAGATAGAGATACTTTAATGTTCCGTATTTGAAAGTGCAAACTGTTGGGTGCTTTAATGCAGTCAGGTAGATGGTACTTGGTGTGACAGAAAAATAGGTCAAGAGACCAGTGTGTGTCTTTTGCATATATGTGTGTTTAAGAAACCACTTGAAAGAAAAATGACTGCAATGTTATATATTTAACTAACCACAGTTAATAGCTAACCACGGTTAACAACTAACCATGGTTAATAACTAACCATGATTAATAAACATCCACTGTCAATAACTAACTGTGGTTACTAACTAATCATGGTTAATAACTAACCATGGTTAATAAATTAAGCATGGTTAATAACTCACCACAGCTTATAACTTACCACAGCTAATAACTAACCATGGTCAGTCATATTAGGGTTATACTGGAATACCGTCAGTATTCTGTAAGTCAAAATGCAAACTATAGTGGTTTCGTACGATGTTATACATCTTTTCCTTCTCTATACACCAGTGCATTATATTGACAATATAATGCTATTTGTTAGTTTGTTTGTTTGTTTGTTAGTATGTTAGTATGTTTGTGTGTTGTTCTGTTCATCATGGTCAGAAGTCAGACATAAGTTTTGTATTATACTGTTAGATTTGTCAACATGTACTTCCTATTTCTCTTGGCAGCTATTGGAGTGCATGTATGTAAGACAGTCCATTGATATATTGGCTGGTCTGATACCATCTGATGAAGGGAGTAACCCGCCCACCAGGGACCACCTCTCAAAGCTTTATGTCTTTGCAATCATGTGGTCACTGGGTGCCTTACTGGAGTTGGACGATCGTAAGAAGGTATTTTACCTGCATTAGTTTCCCTGATAACCTTCACTGGTCTCACGTTTTGTAATGAAACCAAGTACAGGCTCGTTCCTCCATATCCATTCATAATGCATTTCACTGTTGCCGGAAGATCTGTCTATGTCGTACCTGATAATATGTAAAGGATGTACAGTACATAAATCGACTGTAAGGACATTTCTAGACCTTTAGCAAATTTCGTTCCTGAAGCAACTCGCACAGCTTAACTTCCTTGAATGAAACAATTTTGATTTCTCAAAACAACAATTGTTACATCTTTATGAGATGAAACTTCATCCTTAAATTGTCCGTTTATCACCAAGATATTTATCAGAGCTATTACAGCCTTATAATGCACCTTGTGGATTGTGCTCTCCGAATAAACTTGCTTTCACGGTAAAGTCCACAACCATATCCTGGGCAAACTGCTGTCTTGCGTCTGCTACTCCACATTGTTGGTACAAATTAGTGGAATCCATCAAGCTCTCTCCTCCTACTCTTGTGTCCGTCATATCAACTCTGAAAACTCATCTGTTACTAGAACTCAACGACTTCTAATTGACGTTTTCCTTTTGTTATCTTATTCTTTGTCTGTTCCTTGCTTTGCCCTTTCACACTGTTGTTTCACTGCCACACGAGCAAAATTTTTTGACGGATACCGACACATTACGAGTGTTCATCATTATTATGATGAAATATGTTAATTTTTACTTTAAACAGCTTGAGGAGCAGATGAAAGCGGATGGCACCCTTGATCTACCACGGATCGATGCCAGTAGTCAGGATACCATCTTTGAATATATGGTAGATGATAATGGACAGTGGGTTCATTGGAAGGAGAAGGTATGTATTCCTTGACTTTATCATGATTGAGTTGTAAAATACACACATGTGAATATGTTCATGTAATGGTTACCTGAAGTACATTACGATGAGTAAAAACAGCACTGTTCAGTTAAGTTAATAGCTTGAACATTCTTATCCTTCTGTTGTAGCCAAAGATGCCATATGAAACCAAATATATATGTTTGTAGTCAAATATGATAAAGAACCTGCAACTTTATTCAGCGTAATCAATGGTTAGGACAAATAATTGTGGTACTTAGTATTGCATCCACCGGTGGTTTGTGGATTTGAGGTACACAATTTTTTTTTCCTTCAAAAATGTTATGTTTTATTTATACTTTAATAAAAGAACACAGTTCTTATGATCTGATGATAAATGAAATGGTAGATATATTTCTAAATTATTGACATTGGTTTGATAGTATTGGAGATAACAGATCTTTATATATATATTTTTCTTGGGTACAATATTATCCTTCGTCAGGTTCTGGACTATGTGTATCCCAAGGATTCCACTCCAGACTATGCGACCATTTTGGTTCCGAATGTTGACAATGCCAGAACAGATTTCTTGATTTCAACCATCTCAAAACAGAACAAGGCAGCTCTGCTTATTGGTAAGATGTCTTTAAATATATGCTTAGACATAACAAATCCTTAACTCTAGTATGGATTGCAGTACTAGTAGAATGGGGGGTGGGGGGGGCTGGGGTCAATCCAGTTTGATGTTCATATTGATAAAACAGACAAAAATCCTTCACCGAATGTTAAACAGAATTCAGTGAATATTTAATAGAATTCTCAGTAAAAGATTCATTGACATGACACCACTTGGCAGAAATCAATTCACTGACGAGGCTAGTTTTGTAATAGATTTAATTCTTAGATACATTGCAGAGAATTGTTTCAAAGCTAAAAAAATAACAATGCTTGTTATTTCTCTTTGTCCAGAACAGTGTCTGAATCACGAGATGTTACTATTTTACAATGACAGATATAATCTTTCACTTCCTTGGTGACTTTACTGATATCTTTATTGCATTGCTATTCTCATACATAATGCTTGTATCTATTATACAGGTGAGCAAGGTACTGCAAAGACTGTTGTTATTCAAGGCTATTGCCAAAAGTATGACCCAGAACAACATCTCTTCAAGGGATTTAACTTTTCATCTGCTACCACTCCTAACATGTACCAGGTAAGCTTGCATACTCATTCACAGATTGGACCTCTTGTTAATGCCTCCCCCATCATGTCCTGCATTACAGGTTGTTTAATACTGTAGAATACAAATAGAGCAATAAAATCATGCTGTGAATTTTTCTTAAAATCATATTTTATCATAATGAAATGATATAGTTTATATATATATATATATATATATATATATATATATATATATATATATATATATATATATTTTTTATTATTCCTACAAAAACATAGGAAGATGAAAACATTCATTTCGATTCATTTAATTTCTTTTATAACATAACATCGAGAGCTAAAAATCATTTTGTGTATATTTTCTTAAAATTATATTTTCAGAATAAAATGATATGGTTTTTTTTTTTTAAATTTTTTTATGACTCCTACAAAAGCATAGGACGATGAAAACATTTATTTCCATTTATTTAATCTCTTTTATAATGTACCATCAAGAGCTAAAATCATGTTGTGTATTTTTCTTAAAATCATATTTTCAGAATAATATGATATAGTTTTAATATTTCTTTTTTTTGATTATTCCTACAAAACCATAGGAAGATGACAACAGTTATTTCCATATATTTAATCTCTTTTATAGCGTAGCATTGAGAGCTAATATTCATGTTGTGTATTTTTCTTAATATCATATTTTCAGAATAAAATGATAGTTTGTTTTATGATTCCTACAAAAACATAGGAAGATAAAAACATTTATTTCCATTTATTTAATCTCTCTTATAGCGTACCATTGAGAGCTATGTGGATAAGAGGGTTGGTACAACATATGGACCTCCTGCTGGCAAGAGTATGACCATCTTTATAGATGACATCAACATGCCTGTTATCAATGAATGGGGTGATCAGGTAATGATAGCTGGGGATTAAATCATGATATTTATGTGGTTATCATTGACAAAAGAGGGGATTGAGTAATGATACTCACATATTAACTCATGATATCTATATTCCATATTGATATAGTACTACTGACATAGACAGTGAGCCATATTAAGTTACTATTAATGAATGAGGTGATTAAGTAATGATACTCACACATTAACTCATGATATCTATATTCCATATTGATTTAGTACTCCTGACATACACAGGAAGCCATATTAAGTTACTATCAATGAATGAGGTGATTGAGTAATGATGCTCACATATTATCTCATGATATCTATATTCCATATTGATATAGTACTCCTGGCATAGACAGGAAGCCATATTAAGTTACTATCAATGAATGAGGTGATTGAGTAATGATACTCACATATTAACTCATGATATCTATATTCCACATTGATATAGTACTCCTGGCATTTGACAGGAATCCATATTAAGTTACTATCAATGAATGAGGGACTTGAGTAATGATACTCACATATTAACTCATGATATCTATATTCCATATTGATATAGTACTCCTGGCATAGACAGAAATCCATATTAAGTTACTATCAATGAATGAGGTGATTGAGTAATGATACTCGCATATTAATTCATGATATCTATATTCCATATTGATATAGTACTCCTGGCATAGACAGGAAGCCATATTAAGTTACTATCAATGAATGAGGTGATTGAGTAATGATACTCGCATATTAATTCATGATATCTATATTCCATATTGATATAGTACTCCTGGCATAGACAGGAAGCCATATTAAGAAACTATCAATGAATGAGGTGATTGAGTAATACTAGAATATTAACTCATAATTTTACATTGCCTCTCTTGTCAGGGTGTTTAGGATAAGGTAATGCTATCCGCAATGCTACACTAGTCTAGTCATAAGGTGTACACAGATGACAACCACAAAAGATTTCTTTTGATTACCATATTAGCGTTCTCTTTGCACTTGTAGATCACGAATGAAATTGTCAGACAACACATGGCAATGAAAGGATTCTACAGTCTGGAGAAACCAGGAGAATTCACAAACATTGTGGACATTCAGTTCCTAGCAGCCATGATCCAGCCTGGAGGAGGCAGGAATGACATCCCTGAACGTCTTAAGAGACAGTTCAATGTCTTTAACTGTACCCTGCCATCCAATACATCTATTGATAAAATCTTCAGCACAGTAGCAGAGGGCCACTACTGCCAGGTGAGAGAAACATTTCATCATTAGTTAGAATATTAAAACTAAAAACCTTCTTCACAGTTTACCCAAAGATATATTTTGAGAAGTTAATGTTCTGTGATCGAGGTAGCTCGCTGTATCTTATCTTCTGTGATATTTTTGTATATTGGATTTTATTTGAAGGGATTCCCAGAGCATTCAAAAAGGAACAAATATATAACAGATACTTTTGCGGGAAATCCCTTTTTGAAAAGATACCTAACCATTTTATGTTCTTTTCAGTAACACTTTGATTACTCTATGATATTTTCATATTTGGGCATAGAATTTTCCTTTTTTTTTTTGGATTTTGTTTTTGCAACAATCTTACAGAAGTTCATGCTTAAAGATAGTAGAATAAAAGCGTAAATTTGTTGTTTATTACAGATCTGTTGTTATTCTGTTGATCTGTTGTTATTTACAGAGCTGTACAAGTGTCAGCTATAAACTGCATCATAGTTTCAGTGTGTATCTTGCATTTAATCATCCATAGCACCACAGATAGAACAGATGGTAATCAAACAACAACCTTCACAGTACAAACACTCTAAAGACATGGCAATGAACATTAATGAAGGGTTTTCTTTTCTTTCTTTTTCGTCATAAGTTTCTGCAATGTTGATATGATTGTTTATTGTAATAGGAGAGAGGTTTCCCTGAAGAGGTTTGCCAGCTTGCCAGTGGTTTGGTTTCCTGTACCCGTAAACTCTGGCAAAGGACCAAGATAAAGATGTTACCAACCCCGGCTAAGTTCCATTACATCTTCAACTTGAGAGATCTCAGTCGAATTTGGCAGGTAAGGGCAGCCTACATACAGATACAGCAATACAAGTAGGATTTTTCCTAGAGTAGCTATTAAGAACTGAAGTCAAAGAGAAAATAATCAACTCTGAAAGTTTCTTTTAAATCTTAACTTTTAGTTTACAGAGGAATGTAAATGTAATAATATTTAACTAAAGATGTGAATAAGCAAAACAAAAGCATCAGCCTGTTTGGTTTGTCTATAGTGTTTACCAACAGATTATTAATTAAAGTCAAAAGTTCTTTGACTAAGCGTTTCAGGATGCAAACGTTATGGTAAGCTTGATGAACACAATGAATATAAAATAGGATACCAAGAATATTCATTCCCAGTTTTTGAATTTATTTTCATAGTTTCTGTTTTTGCTTCAATGACAGGGAATGCTGAACACACTGAGTGACGTGGTTACAAATGACACAGTAATGCTGGCATTATGGAAACACGAATGTAGCCGTGTCATAGCCGACAGGTTCACCAACCAGGAAGACAAAGATTGGTTTGAGGTCATGCTCAAAAAGGTGAGGTTTGTTACACCTAGGACCTTTGTGTGGTAGTAAGACTCATGCAAATGAATGTATCTGTGTGGTAGCTGACATGAATGTAACCCTGTAGTGAATGTAGCTGTTTACAAACTCCAAGATGAGGTTTGGTTTGAGGTCATGCTCCAGCAGGTGAGATTAATATCACATAACATCCTTGTAGTAGTTAATCTCTAGTAATTGTGTGTGGAATTTCTGTGGTATCTTGACTCTTGATGGAGGCCATTGTACTAAAGGTTTATTTGTATTTATTATTGCGTTGCTTATTCAGTAATTGATTGCGGATATGACACTACCTGCTGTTAAGGTTAAAAAAATCCTTTTCTTTTTTTGTTTCTAGACAATAGAAGAAGACCTTGGTACTGCCTTGGCAGAGCAGATTCCTAAAGATCCTTACTTTGTAGACTTTCTTAGAGATGCTCCTGAAGCAACAGGTAACCTCCCCCACCCCCTCCTCCCTCCCCCTCCTCCCTCCCTCCCCGTCCTTCCTCCCCTTCCTCCCTCACCCCTCTCCTTGAGCTGTATTCCATTACTTATTAAGAACATATAACAGGCAAAACATGAACTTACATTTGTGAATTACTGACACTTCAGGATTGAGAGTAAACATCTAATATTGCTGGTGTTTTATAGAAACCAAACATAATATGAGGACTCTCTGTATTAGTTGATGACAGCAAAAACGATCTGATCTCAAGCTGCTATCAGTTGCTCTGTATCCTACAGTTTTCTTTGTCATTAGGGTAGGATGGAATGTTTACTCAATCAGTTTTAAATTCCCTTCTCTCCATTGTCATTAGGTGAAGAGCCAGACGATGCCGATTTTGAAGCTCCGAAGATATACGAGCCGATCGAGGGTTACGATCACCTCAACAATAGACTGATCATGTTTCAACAAATGTATAACGAGACTGTAAGAGGAGCTACCATGGATCTGGTCTTCTTCAATGTATGTAGCATTTTATTACTACTGCTTGCTTTATTGTGAATACGGTTCAAATGTAGTATTTTGTTGCTATAGAGATGCAGGCTGTGTATTATGAATCAAGGATGCATTATTCGGTTGATGGAGACTTAATGAACAGAAGTGAGCTTGAGAGACATCTATTTAGAGGATGTTATAACTGGTAGAGTTATTAATGATGAAGGTGGTTGAAAGTATCGAGGAGAAACAAGTATCCTTTCTGGTATCCTCTGAAGATACTTATAGGACACCACACTATTCATTGCAGCTTAATACACTCTTCTACACTGTATACTGTCTGATTCAATAAGACCTGTAAACTAATGTTTCTTCAGAAACTATCAGTTATTAGAGACGGGATGATGACCATGGTTAATGCCAGAATTTGACTGTTTTTTGTTTGTTTCTTGTTTCCCCAGTATACTATAAGTTAGAATGATATAAAGTTGTATGATGTCAGACATCTGTAAGGTGCAGTACAGTAAGGGAGATGTAAAGCTTAAGATGGTGGATTCCATGCTCTGTTGTGTTACAGTACATAACCAGATCGCTCCAGCATTGACAATTGTATACTGTTCTCTTGGAACTTTAGTTTGAAAACATGTGACTTATTCCAAATCAAGCTAGCCATTGAGGCAGCTTATTAAAGATAGTTGTTGGTCAGTATTTGATGTTACTACATGCATAGTAATATACTGTGAACAGAGAGTAACATTCGTGCATTACTTGATAGTATATCTTCTATCCCTTTACAGGATGCTATGGTCCACTTGGTAAAGATTTCTCGTATTATCCGTACCCCGAGAGGCAATGCCCTTTTGGTTGGTGTTGGGGGATCTGGCAAGCAGAGTTTAACCAGATTAGCCTCCTTCATCGCTGGATACAAAATTTTCCAAATTACACTGACGAGGTAGGTCCCCCCCCCCTGTAAAGGGTTCTTGAGTCAACAAGTGATTCATTGATACAAAATTTCTTGTTCTTGCATATGATGTGTATCTTTCTTGCAGGGAAGAAATGTAAAGAATTTTTCTTACTTATATATATTTGCTTTTCCCAAACTTCAGAAAAGGATTTTGTTTTGGCTCTCTTTGTTACTTTGATGTTTGAATTTTAAAGCTTTATTTCTTTACTTCCACAATACTAATGTTAGACCTGATCCTGTATTTTATCTGTAGGTCCTTACCTTTATGATATCTCTTGCCTTCAGATCTTACAATTCTAGCAATCTGATGGACGACTTGAAGTATCTCTACCGTACAGCTGGCCAGCAGGGCCAGGGCATCACGTTTATTTTCACTGACAATGAAATTAAAGATGAAGGCTTTCTGGAGTACATGAACAATGTCTTAGCATCCGGAGAGGTAAACACTTGACTAACTACTTGAAGCAGCCTGGTAACCTTATCAACCATTCATGACCATTTAAGCCCTGGCTGGCATCCTTATTAACTCTTCATGACCATTTAAGCTAGGGCTTGCTTCAAGATCATTGTGTGGTTTCAACTAGTAGTCATATTGTCATTATACAACAGTAGTACCACAATTGAATTCAGTCATAGCTCATGTAACAGTTTACATAATGGCAAGAGGTTTGCTTTGTGTTGTTGTTATGAAACTAAAAGATAGACCATTTCTTCCCCTCAACGTACTGACAGTTTAGCAGATTGCCAGCCTATTCTCTTTACCCTTCCCTGGTTACACCAGTTACCGATCAGTTCTGTCTCCTGTTGTTTATCTTCGTTATGTATCTAATTCTTCATCTCGTTGTTTTGATCATTCTGTTCAGGTCTCCAACCTCTTTGCTCGTGATGAGATCGATGAGATAAACGGAGAGCTCATTCCAGTCATGAAGAAGGAGTTTCCACGACGACCACCAACCAATGAAAACCTATATGAGTATTTCCTCTCTAGGGCTAAGACTAACCTCCATGTTGTCCTGTGCTTTTCTCCTGTAAGTATAAATACAATACAATACCCTAGTATATACATAACATTATACTCTATACAGGACAGCTCCTATACATAACTATCTATGTTACCATTACTGTAAGTTTCCAAACATTTTTCAACAGATGATATGAGAGTTCTGTTAGTTTTGCAGTAAGTGCATGATGTAAGAATATAAAAACAGAGTATTGCATATGTGTTTCCAAGGGCTTAGGAACCAGGGGGCACCAGCCCCCCCAGTGAATAATATGGGGGGGCGGAAGTATCATTCCGCCCCCCGCTTCGCAAGTCAGAAAACCCCTTTTTCATTTCTCAATAAATGATAACAACATTTGTCATTTTACTCAGAACATTTTGGCAGAAAGAAATCTTATTTGGAGCACCAAATTGCATCTAAGGCCAGGTGAAAATGCAAAATTATTTACAAAATGGAGTGGGTGTTGAAGTGTGCTATATTGCACCAAATTGCATCTGAGGCCACCTGGAAATGCAGACCCCTCCCCCAGGCCGGCCATCAGTCTTCAGCCCCCCCCACTCAAAAGTACCTTCCTACGACACTGTGTTTTTCCTTTGCCTGCCATATATCTTCTTTCACAATTATATTGTTACTTTGTCACAAAAAATTGACATTCATACTTACTCCTCAATTTGTAGCTATTCTTAAAAACGAAGAAGGAATATATGACATAAACTGGGTCACAGCACACAACGCCAACAATACCATTTGCAAAAGTCCAGTTTCTTTTCTCACAAATGTATCCATATTTTAATCCTTGCCATGTATTATAATAGTCAATATCTTTGACTGTGAATTGAAAATGTAAAATTAAAATGTACCACTTTTGGAACCCTGGACAGTGAAATTATAAATCTTCTTACTTTACCTCTCATGAATGAAGACTTCACTCATTTTACCTTTGATTGTAATAATATCTCAACTGGAGGATACAGTACTAGTATGCAATCCCTTCTTCTTTGAAAAGTTTTTTCTGTTCCAATTTTCTTTGTGAACTGTATTGGTTTTTAATTTGCTGACTATATTCTATACTTACAGGTCGGAGAGAAGTTCCGTAACAGATCGTTGAAGTTCCCCGGTCTGTTTTCTGGATGTACGATGGATTGGTTCAGCCGTTGGCCAAAAGATGCATTAGTGGCTGTCTCTCATCATTTCTTGTCAAATTTTGATATTGTGTGCACGGATCAGGTCAAGAAGAGCGTTGTAGGTGTCATGGGTGTGTTTCAGGTGAGTGGGCTGCCAAATTTACTCTACATTTATTATTAAACAATTAACCGAGTACACATACCTACTGGTGTGCTGTATTCATTAGTGGCTGATAGTTCTCATTATTGAGGGATAGCTGCCTATTTCATAACGTTGTGTCCTTTGGCAAGATGCTTTATCTCACTTGCCTCTCTCCACCCAGGGGTTAGATGGGTACCTGTGAGGTAACCTGTCATTGGGCCCAGTATATAACTGCTGCAGACTGGAGGGATTGTCTCTGGGACAAGTTATCATTGATCAGGGGATAATATAACGTCTGTAAAGCGCTTTGAGACCTATCGCTGGGATAAAGCGCTATATAAAATCAAATGTTATTAATATTATTATAGCTAATAATAACCTGGCAGGTCACAATCTACTTTCCAATTGACTTTCCTTTGACAGGATATGGTGGCTGAGACTTGTGTAGAATACTTTCAGAGGTTCAGAAGGCAGACCCATGTCACCCCTAAATCCTATCTTTCCTTCCTGGAAGGCTACAAGACCATTTATCAGGAAAAGAAGGATTCAATCGGAGTGTTGGCAGAGAGGATGAAGACAGGTAAGAGACGGGTCTCACGATTGGCTTCTGTTTCAGGAAGTATCAGTTTAAAGAGAGAAGAAACTGCTGTATGTATTGCAAAATGTCTGTGTAGGTTAATATGAAGAAGATCCTGCTAGGATTAGAATGTCAGGTCCTCATAACTATCAGCTTAAAAAGAGTAGAGAAAGTATTAGCAAACTGCTTTATGTATTGCATAATGTCTGTGTAGGTAAATATGAAGAAGATCCTGCTAGGATTAGAATGTCAGGTCCTCATAACTATCAGCTTAAAGAGAGAAGAAACTACTAGCAAACTGTTGTATGTATTGCAAAATGTCATTGTAGGTTAACATGAAGAAGATCCTGCTAGGATCAGAATGTCAGGCCTTCCCTCATAAGTATCCGTTCAAAGAGAGAAGAAACTGTTAGCAAAGTGCTTTATGTATTGCATAATGTCTGTGTAGGTAAAATATGAAGAAGATCCTGCTAGGATCAGAATGTCAGGCCCTCCCTCATAAGTATCAGTTTACTGATATGATAACATAATGGTTTATAATACTTCAACATTGTCAGGTTTGTAAGATTTTTTTCTGTTTATTTCCAGGTTTGGCTAAGCTTGTGGAGGCTACTGTGTCTGTCAATGAACTGAGTAAGGAACTTCAGGTAAAGGAGAAAGAGTTGGCTATTGCCTCAAAGAGAGCAGATCAAGTGTTAGCAACGGTGACTGTCAGTGCTCAAGCAGCAGAGAAGGTCAAAGCTCAGGTCCAGAAAGTCAAGGACAAAGCCCAGGCAATTGTGGATGAGATTAATGTAAGTATATGTATAACAGTATATAATTATATTAATGTAAGTTTATGTAAACAAAGATGTAACTATATTAATGTAACTATATGTATACAAAGATGATATTATATTAATCTAAGTATATGTACACAAGGATGTAGTTACATTAATGGAAGTAGATGTAGATAAGTATATTAATGTAATTATATGTACCCAAGTATGTAACTACATTAATGTAAGTATATGTACACAAGTATGTTATTATATTAATGTTAGTATAAGTATACAAGGATGTAATTATATTAATGTAAGTATATGTCTTCAAGTATGTAGTTACATGAATGGAAGTAGATGTATATTAGTATGTAATTACATTAATGTAAGTATATGTATTCAAGTATGTAATTACATTCATGTAAGTATATGTATACAAGTATATTAATTATATTAATTTTACAAGTATAATAGTTATATTTCATGTAAGTATATTTATACAAATGTGTGATTACATTAATCAAAGTATATGTCTACAAGTATGAAATTTGACGTATGCAGTTATATGTATATATGCTTGTAATTAGACGTAAACAAGTACATAATTACGTTAATGTAAGTATTCAAATATGTAATTACTTTAATGTTAAGTTCATCTGTGCAAGTATGTGGGTACAGCAATGAATCAATGTGAGGGTTACACTGCACGATATTTTGTTTAGATAAAATTTGAATTTTAAAGGGAGACATTTGTTTTAAATGACAGGGTGACAAAAAGATTGCGCTGGAGAAGTTAGCCGCTGCCAAACCTGCTCTGGATGAAGCTGAGAGAGCCTTAAATACCATTAAACCAGCTCACATCTCTACTGTTAAGAAACTGGCTAAACCTCCTCATCTCATCATGAGAATCATGGACTGTTGTCTCCTGCTCTTCCAACGGAGAATAGACCCCATCACCATGGACCCCGAGAGACCCTCTCCAAAGCCCAGCTGGCAGGAAGGTCTCAAGCTGATGGGTGGGGCTCAGTTCCTGCAAGGGCTCTTGACCTTTCAAAAGGTATGTGCAATGAATCACTGGAAGAGGGGGGGGGGGGGGGGAGTTAGGGAGGGATGAAAGAAGTATTGATCCAAATATGGATGGAAGACTGAAAAATAGTCACACCACTTGTAGGGGTGTCAGAGCTGAAGCCAGATGGAGGAGGAGGGGGAGGGGGCACATTGAAAAACTTGCTGAAATTATAGGCAAAATACGGAGGATCCTTATGGAATCGCTCGTGGTTATTTATGCAGGGAGAAAACTTGCTTCACTATTGGCTATTAAGTGAATTACGTTCTTTTAATTTTGTTTTGTACGTAGGACACTATTAATGAGGAAACAGTGGAGTTACTGTATCCATATATGAGAATGGAAGACTACACTCTAGAATCAGCCAAGAAGGTCTGTGGTGATGTGGCTGGTCTCTGCGCCTGGACTAATGCTATGGCTGTCTTCTTTGGTATTAATAAAGAAGTGTTACCTCTTAAGGTAAGTCATTTGGTATGAGCTCATGCTATTGCATATGTTTCTTTGGTATTTAAAGAACTTTTAATATATGTAAGGTAAAGTTTAATTGCATGAGAAAATGTTATTGCAGTGTTCTATGGGTATTATTAAAGAAGTGTCACCCACTTAATGGGTGAGTTAATCACACAAGCTGATGCTATGGCTGTGATATCAGTTATAAAGAAGTTTATCATATTTAATATTTGTAAAGTTCTTTCCGCAATTTGCGGATATTGTACTCAGTGCCACAGCTCTATGTTGTTGTGTTCATCCGTCAGTGTCTGATATTTCTTCTCACTGTTCCTTAAATTTCCTCCGCCAGGCTAATTTGGCTGTTCAAGAAAACCGCCTTGGGAAAGCTCAAGTGAGTTTGCAAGCTGCACAAGCCCAGCTTGATGAGAAGCAGAAGGAGTTAGATGTTGTACAGGCCCAGTATGATGCAGCTATAGGAGAGAAACAGGTACCATCATCCTCACTCAATCTATGCTCTACCCCCTTGAGTACTTAACAAAGGGTTTGCTTTTCTGTGACAGTTATCATCTGGATTGCTTACTTTGCTCTGTGCCGTATTATTCTTAGATCTAGAGGAAAATAATTTCAAGGAAACAAATCTGTAAGCTGAGGATTTGTATTCTCATAGCTGGAGATTTGTATTCTGTAATACCTCCCACATGTAGAGCAGCCAAATACAAACTTATTGCACTGATTGCCTTACTCTAGCACTCTTACAGTCAAGTTAAGGATGACCTAGTCACCTGGATTCTTATAAAGGTTCACTTGTGTTTGCTCAGGCATCTTAATGCATCAGTTTTACGAATCAGCTTGCTGTCATTTATGTGATATTCTTGTGAGTGCATTATTGTCATTGGAATCGTCAATTCTGGTGTTTTGATTGCAGGCATGTAGCTGTCATTTTCCTTTACTGTTTATTATTCTGTTATTGTAGCAGCGTTGAATTTCACTCTGTTGTTTGTCTAACAGGCACTGCTAGAGGATGCTGATAGCTGTCGCCGTAAAATGAACAACGCTACTACTCTCATCCAGGGACTTGGGGGAGAGAAAGTACGTTGGACTGAGGCCAGCAAGAGGTTCCAAGACCAAATCAATAGGTACAAATGCAGCGATTAAATATAATAGACAGAAGACAGATGTTGCTTGCTCTATGAGCTAAGAAACATTGTTGTATTATATTAGACATCACTCACCTGTGTAAAGTATAGTTGCTTCAATTATCCTATTGTCAACAGAAAATAGTCAATGGGTTTGATTACAAGATCATAAGCTGTTATACTACAGTTGTTTAGTTATTTTCCAAATATATTCTAGACAGACTCAATTTTAAGATCTGTGGTGAAACTTTAAAACCTATTTGACTGTTAACCTGAGCACATTCATCCTCACTGAGCAAGTGCTGGTGTAGTTTAAACTTTTCATGTCTGTGAATAATTTAGATAGTTTGAATCCCTAGGAAAGTGTTTTGGATAAGCATACTGAATCATTATGAAACTGTTTTGGATAAGCATACTAATTAGAATCTCTAGGAGAGTGTTTTGGATAAGCAAACTAGTTAGAATCCCTGGGAAAGTGTTTTGGATAAGCATACTAGTTAGAATCCCTGGGAAAGTGTTTTGGATAAGCATACTTAATCCTTAGAAAAGTGTTTTGGATAAACATACCAGTTAGAATCCTTAGAAAAGTGTTTTGGATAGGATAAGCATACCAGTTAGAATCCTTAGAAAAGTGTTTTGGATAAGCATACCAGTTAGAATCCTTATGAAAGTGTTTTGGATAAGCATACTGAATCATTAGGAAACTGTTTTAGATAAGCATACTAATTAGAATCTCTAAGAGAGTGTTTTGGATATGCAAACTAGTTAGAATCCCTGGGAAAGTGTTTTGGATAAGCATATGAATCCTTAAAAAAGTGTTTTGGATAAGCATACCAGTTAGAATCCCTGAGAAAGTGTTTTGGATAAGCATACCAGTTAGAATCCTAGGAAAGTGGTTTGGATAAGCATACCAGTTAGAATCCTTAGAAAAGTGTTTTGGATAAGCATACCAGTTAGAATCCTTAGAAAAGTGTTTTGGATAAGCATACCAGTTAGAATCCCTAGGAAAGTGTTTTGGATAAGCATACCAGTTAGAATCCCTAGGAAAGTGTTTTGGATAAGCATACCAGTTAGAATCCTTAGAAAAGTGTTTTGGATTAGCATACCCGTTAGAAAAGTGTTTTGGAAAGCATACCAGTTAGAATCCCTAGGAAAGTGTTTTGGATAAGCATACCAGTTAGAATCCCTAGGAAAGTGTTTTGGATAAGCATACCAGTTAGAATCCTTAGAAAAGTGTTTTGGATAAGCATACCTGTTAGAATCGTTAGAAAAGTGTTTTGGATAAGCATACCAGTTAGAATCCCTAGGAAAGTGTTTTGGATAAGCATACTTTTATGTGACAATAATTGTGATCAACATGGATAACTTTTAAGGAAGGAGATTTTGTTTGTTAATTTCCATAGAATATGACTTGAGTCAATAAACTGCATTTGCTGTAACTTGCTTTATTTGTTCATAGACTGGTTGGAGATGTCCTGTTGGCGACTGGTTTCCTATCCTACTCTGGTCCATTCAACCAAGAGTTCCGTAACTTGATTCTGAAGAGTTGGAAGAGAGAGATGCATCATAATAAGATTCCTTATAGTGATGTAAGTATTTATAACTACCCCCCAACCCCCACCCCCACCAACTGCCTGCACCCTACAACCCCCCCCCCATCTTACTTTCTACAACTGTAGTCTTTCCCTCCTATGCTCCTTACTTGTCTTTTCAGTGAATTTAAAAACAGGAAGTTTGGGCAAAAGATAAATGGAAGATATGATGTCAGTCCCATCTGCCATGGTTTATTCATATCCAGTTCATTATTTGGGTATTAATCATGAATTTTATTCATAAGAATTCATTTCTAAGATGTAAGTGCGATCAATACCAGGGGCAAGGTACTTCTGTCCAGTTTAGTTGATTAAAATATGTTGCATTTGTTTCTCATGAATAATGATTTTGGAAGGACCACTTATACCCCCCCCCCACCCTTGATTTGTGAGGTGCCAGATACATTGTATAATACCCATACTGCTCTCATCTCCTACTATAGGATGTGAACGTGACTACCATGTTAAGTGATCCGACTACGGTGGGTGAGTGGAATCTCCAGGGACTGCCTAACGATGAGCTCTCTGTACAGAATGGTATCATCGTTACTAAAGCCAGTAGATATCCACTACTAGTAGATCCCCAGGGACAGGGTAAGGCTTGGATTACCAGCAAGGAGGCGGCCAATGAACTACAGGTACAGTATTAGTAAATTAGTTGTAATTAGTAGTAATTAATTAGTTAAAGACACTGACTGTGTGGTGATTTGGTTATTTACTTCATCTGATGTGTTTAGTACAATCCCCCTTTGTGTAAGGTGTTTCTGTATAACAGATAAATCATATATGAATGATTATAGTTGAAAAAGCTATCACCCTGCCAGGAGTGAACCTGTTGTCTCATGAAGACCATTAGCTTATAAGCTTCAATGCAGGTTAAATGAGGCTTTCTGTTAGGGTTTGGAAAGTTCCTTGACCTCTGACATGTGAAATTTATTATGATTGATCAATTTAAGAAATATTTTTGGACTTTTTGGCTCAAAAAAATGTTGATCAGTCCACCAGTGATTACAGTGAAAAGTTGACCAATGTGATAATTTACTGAAAACAAGCCCAGACCAGCCCTGGTATAACAAGTTTAATGTATATGTATGTAATAAAGTTTTCAAAAGTTTGCTCGATAAATAATGTGTCTTGCAATGGATCTAACATTGGAAAGATTCCTTGAACCATAGAGCCAGGTATTAGTCATACCACCATATAAATAAATGCTAGGAACCTTATTTGTATAAAGCCAATTTTCGTCTCTCTTCAGATCACATCTTTAAACCACAAGTATTTCCGCACCCATCTTGAGGACAGTCTATCCCTTGGAAGACCGCTGCTTATCGAAGATGTCGGAGAAGAATTGGATCCAGCTCTTGATAATGTACTGGAGAAAAATTTCATCAAGTCCGGATCAACGTTGAAGGTAAAACATTATTTGATCTTTTTTTTTTTAAATATAAATTCCACGGCGATGTCATTGCATCCGTTTACACTGTTTGTCTGTCATATATGACTATTATAAGCATTATAAAGTAATAATTAAGCATCATGTCACTCAAGATATGGTCTGCAGTGTTTATAGCCAGCACTAAATAGTTTCTTTATCTAGTGGATTAACTCAATATTACCTCTCTCCTGGGCTATAAACATTGAGGGCAGTCTATATGAACATCTATACTAGAAATGCAGAAAATAGACCATCAATATTTTCTATTTTTACTTTTCCAGGTGAAAGTAGGAGATAAGGAGTGTGATGTGATGGGTGAATTCCGTCTGTATATCACCACCAAGCTGGCTAATCCAGCTTACACCCCGGAGATTAGCGCAAGGACCAGTATCATTGACTTCACTGTCACCATGAAGGGATTAGAGGACCAATTACTGGGGCTTGTCATCCTCACTGAAAAACAGGTCAGTCTGAAATCTCTTCTAGTTGGGAACGGTGAGATCGTACCTGCTTGATCGGCTGAATTATGTAATAGTGAAGAATATCAAAGATGAAAATTTAAGAAAGTTGTTATTAAGGTTAATTTAGTAATTATGAAGTAGATTGCAACTTCAAAGATAGCAGAGATTAGTGTCATGGGGAATTTAGCGAGTAAAATTCCTTAAGTTTTGTTATTTTGGTTAAGAGCAAATATGGTTAACGAGTTAGGTTGTCATGTTGCATGTGTAGGTGGCTGCTATTGGGTGTCTGGTAAAAACATTGCCATGTCATTGTTAGTTGATGTTTACTGCCCTCAGTAAATTATCTACTAGAATGCCATGCCATTGGTAGTTGACGTTTACTGCCCTCAGTGAATTATCTACTAGACTGCCATGTCATTGTTAGTTGATGTTTACTGCCCTCAGTAAATTATCTACTAGTCCAGTAGCAAAACTTTTATAATGACAGAACTCACAAAAGCTAAGATACTTGTGATTACTCACTTTCTAGTGCCAATAGATATACCTGTATGTTTGCAGTATGCAAATCACCTACTTATGCCATACTAGGAGTACAAATCCTTGGATCCACTGGACATATATAAGATGTAAGATGTTTTTGGTTGTTTAGCTTCAAACTAATAAAGTTTGTTTTGTGTTTATGTATATTTCAGGAACTTGAATCAGAGAGGACAAAGCTGATGGAAGAAGTGACAGCTAATAAGAGAAAGATGCAGGAGTTAGAGGATAACCTGCTGTATAGACTGACCAGTACTGAGGGGTCTCTGGTGGAAGATGAGTCCCTCATAGAGGTACTACAGGTCACTAAAACTACTGCTGAAGAAGTCAGCGAGAAACTCACAGTAGCAGCAGAGACAGAGATACGTATCAACACTGCCAGAGAAGAATTCAGACCAGGTATGCAACATGATGATAAGTATCCTAACTATTAGGCTACACTATGTGATGCAGCATTGCAGTCAGTGAGTCAGTCAGGCACTGAGATGTACTGTTAGTTGAATAATCCACTGAGCTTTATGAGTGTGGCCTGGCCTCAACTAAACCTAGGGATAATGTTAATCTATAGCAGCTGATTTAGGGCATACCTCACCCTGCACTTTTTCTTTGCACGGGAACAAAGGATCAGATGTTTAAGTACTAAACCTCTTTGGTGATGATCTGTGATATATATTTTGCAGGGTTAAAGACTCAACACTCATGATATTTTTGTCTTTTTTTCCAGTTGCGACCAGAGGCAGCGCTCTATATTTCCTGATTGTAGAAATGAGTGTGGTGAATGTGATGTATCAAACATCCCTGAAGCAATTCCTGGGAATCTTTGACCTCTCCATGGCAAGGTATAACTCATAGGAGTCATTGTTATATTTAGATCTACATTGTTTTATTCATCTGTATGACAAAAGCCTCCATTGTTTCATTTGTTTGATCAACCTATTGTTTCTCATTTGATATATTGTCAAGATTATTTATTTCTGCTGCAGCTAATCAATCAGATTGTAGAGGATTAAATAATGTCCTTAATCCATGTTTTCTCTTGCAGATCTCAGAAGAGTCCCATCACCTCCAAGCGCATTGTTAACATCATTGACTTCTTGACATTTGAAGTCTTCAAGTACACCTGTCGTGGTCTCTATGAGAACCACAAGTTCCTCTTTACTCTGCTTTTGGCCCTCAAGATTGACCTTCAGGGAGGCAAAGTTAAACATGAGGAATTTCAGATACTCATCAAAGGTGAGTTCTCTCTGCTATCACGGTGGATGAATGAAGCACAAGCAGTGCTTTGTCCTAAAATTAAGAGCATTATTTGTGGTATTTACTTATCAGCAAGCACTCAGAAACTATCTCAAACTGTAGTCTGTTTTGGCTTGAAATCATAACAGAAAAATTTCCTTTACAGTTGGTGTTACCATAGTGTCTGTCCTACTCATCACCCAGTAAAAACAGTGTTACACAGGGGAGTTTCTCCCATGCATCACCCACTGCATTTGTGCTTATTCCTTACTCAGTAGTGAGCCCATGATGTCTCTCACCATTTTTTATTATTATGATTTCTTACCCAAGCGGTGTAACCATGGTGTGTCTCACCCTGTACATTGCTATTATTTTTTTACCCAGTTGGTGTAACCGCTTTCTCTCATGCTGCATATAGTTTTCTTTCTTAATCAGGTGGCATGGCGTCTCTCATCATTCCGCTTTATTCTTTCGTCCTCCTTCAGGTGGTGCTGCTCTCGACATGAACTCTGTCGAACCCAAACCCAAGAAGTGGATTTTTGACATCACCTGGTTGAACCTGGTTCAGTTGAGCAGCCTTCCTCAGTTCTCCCAGTTACTGGGTCAGATCAGTCGTAATGACAAAGCCTGGAAGCATTGGTTTGATGAAGATGCCCCCGAGGAAGCTATCATCCCCGATGGGTACTCTGCATCTCTAGATGTCTTCCGTAAACTTCTCCTCATCCGATCCTTCGTACCCGACAGGACCATTCCACAGGCCAGGAAGTACATAGCTGAAGCTATCGGACCTCGGGTGAGTACCCCCAGATAGCAAAACGAGTACCCCTGATCCCCCTGCTGGTATAATTACTTGATATAATAATTCATGATTCTACTTTCTTGTTCTACTTTCTTTTAACATTTCAGTCATTGGTTTTTGCAATTATGACTCAAAGCCTTCTCTACCAGATTGAAATCGAAATTTAATTTCTTACTTTTTTTTAACCACAAAATTACTCAAATTGGTCATTATTTTCTATCAGTTACATTAAGTTTCCTTTCTCTCTGTTGTAATCTTAACACCAGAGAATGTATTGATAAGCTGAAAATATTCCAATATTTCTGCAACATGTATTTTGCCAATTTGTAAAGTGTTCCCTCAATTTGTGCAAATTTGCTGATTTTAGGAATGATCGTGGATGTTACTGATTCCTGAATGAGCATTGTTGCTACTTACTTGGTTTTAATAATGAAACTTAATTTTTAATATTTGTCTCCTTTGATTTATTTCAACAGTATGCTGAGGGTGTCATTCTCAACCTTGAGAGCATGTGGGAGGAGAGTAACGTTAAAACACCCATGATCTGTTTCCTGTCCATGGGATCAGACCCCACAGCGGCTATAGAGCTAGTGGCCAAGAAAATGAGCATCAGTAAGTCGTTTAACCAAATAATACTTCATTATCTGTTTATCAAATGTCATATGTGAAATAACTGAAATTTTTACCAGCAGTTAAAGGGTTGGATTAAACGGCAAAATGTTATTTCGTTCGGTATGAGGTAAAGGATTAGGGATTCTAACTGGATTATTGTAGTTAGTTTCCATTAGTCGCAACTTATGCTTCATATATGGAATGTTTTGTTTCTTGACAGGATGCCGTGCCATTAGTATGGGCCAGGGGCAAGAGGTCCATGCCAGGAGGCTCATTAGTGGATCCATGGCGGAAGGAGGATGGGTTCTTCTACAGAATTGTCATCTCGGCTTGGACTTCATGGATGAAATGTTAGACAGTGTAAGTCTTACCTTTTAATATCACTTCCAGGCCCAGGATTAATTGAACGTTCACCAAAATCTTGAGGACGGACGTCTCTTTTCTCATGGAAGGATTTTATGCATTTCATCATAATGTAACAAGAGTGTTAATGCTTGTAATATTTTACAAATTATTGGTATGTCTGGTAATAATGACTTTTAGTTATATATGCTACACATGTTTCCCACCCCCTCCCATCCCCCACTCACACCCTCCCTCCCACTCACACTATCTCTCCCCACTCACACCCTCCCTCCCACTCACACTATCCATCCCCCACTCACCCTCCCCCACCCACACTATCTGTCCCTCTCCACCCACACTATCCCACCCACACTATCCCTCCCTCTCTCACACCATTTGATTGAGTACATTTCTGTTCTTCTCAGGTGGTCACGGCTGATAATCCTCACAGTAGTTTCCGTATGTGGATCACTACTGAAGTACACAATAAGTTCCCCATCAACCTCCTGCAGTCATCTATTAAATTCACCAATGAACCTCCTCAGGGGATCAAGGCTGGTCTCAAGAGGACCTACGCTGGCATCACACAGGTACATTCATTAACCCTGAACCTAAAATACCTTGGTTTTGTATTTGTGTGGCAAACGAGCTATATCAATACTAGTTACGATACTGATTCATCAGATATGTTCTAATTTATACATCATATTAATGTATGTGTGGTCCATATGTGATAGCTAGAACAACTTTGAAATTTTAAAATTTTTCTTCATGATCCTTCCTCGTTGACAGGAACAACTTGACGTATCCAACCTACCACAATGGAAGCCCATTCTCTATGGTGTTGCCTTCCTACATACAACAGTCCAGGAACGTAGGAAATTTGGTGCTCTAGGCTGGAACATACCCTATGAGTTTAACCAGGCTGACTTCACTGCTAGTGTTCAGTTTGTCAATAACCACTTGGATGATATGGATATTAAGAAGGTAGGTCCTAGTAAGATATCCATTCTGTTGTATCACAGTGTGTCCTCCATGTTGAAAGGCATTGAAGACTCGCCCCAAACCGCGTGCCGCCCTCTGAAAAAGTTAACTTTCCGTTGCTTGCAAGTGAAGTTTTCTGTTTTTCGCTACAAAATGCAGACAGTAATGAAACGTGATACCTTGTTATCTTTGGCTGGACCTGAGATGTCCATCGCTGTATCGTTTGTACACTGTGCTGTGGGTATTGACCACAGCTGTATGTACTGACTGTACACTAGTGTCTAATTACCGAAGGTAGCAAGCTGTGTGCGTATTTTCTGGGATCGATGGTGGTGTCTAACACTTCTGTTACACCTCATTCGAAACTAGGTCAGATTACCGGCATTAGACATTCCTTTTGCGCGAGTCTTCACATCCTTTAAAGATGGTGTCTTCTGCTAATTTCTGCAAAAAACAAATGTGTTTTTAACTTGAAGCTGTATACTTAACAGCCAAGTTACTATCAAATCTTTGCTGTTTGTATTCAAAGTGATGCTGGTCAAATCCCCTTACAAAATGGTTCTGAAAAAAAAACACCAATCTGAAAGAGTTTGATTTATATATGAAAAAATTTGAAACATTTGGTTCTGATATGCTAGAAAATCCTGGAATATGTGAAACATTGGGCTGATTCAAATGTTTGTACTCAGGGAGTGTGATGGGTATCCTATCATATTCATTTACTGACTCACATTTACTGATTCATACTTTTCTATTCAGGATGTGTCATGGGTATCCTATCATATAGTTACCTGACTGACTCACATTTACTGATTCATGCTTTTCTATTCAGGGTGTGTCATGGGGTACAGTCCGATACATGCTGGGAGAGGTTCAGTATGGTGGACGAGTCACAGATGACTATGATAAACGTCTCTTGAACACATACTCTAAAGTCTGGTTCTCCGAAGATATGTTCAGCGACAAGTTCAAGTTTTATACAGGTAATGACTTCACTCTAAAGTATGAGCTGGTTTAGTACCTGGACAGACTGTTTAATTAGATTATCAGTCAGTGGTTATACCAGGTAAAAGTTCTAGTGCAATCATGTGATTGGATTTATAAATGACAATATTAAGTGAATATAGCTTACCATTGCTATTATATGAGTTATAGTCTTATATGATCTTATATAGTCTTATATGGATTTATAAAATGCAACAATAATTTTAAAATACTGTTCTGTTGATGTTTTGCCCCACGTCTCCTGATGAATCATTGTTACATTTTGTTTCCCCTTTGCTAGATTAAATCATTGCTTCCAATTTTGTCTTCCCATCTTGTAGGTTATTCTATTCCAAAGTGCCGTACTGTCGAGGACTACCGGGCTGCCATTGAAAACCTTCCTCTGGTGGATTCCCCTGAGGCATTTGGACTTCACCCTAATGCTGACATCACCTATCAGACTAATATGTCTAAAGAGGTGAGTAGTAATTCAAAGCAAAACACAAACCTGTTTCAAGGTTCAATTTTATTCCTGAATACAACATTTTAGTAAAATGTTTGGTATGTGGACATGATGTATATCACATGGTTTGTTTAGCTGTTGTAGCTATACCCAACCCCCCCTCCCCTGCCCCACGGGAACATTCCCCTCCCAGAATGAAAACAATTTCATTCTTTACTGGTAAATCTATATGTTGTAATCACTCTCCTTGCATAATCTACCAAACATTTTCAACCAATTTGCCAGGGGTACAACTGACCTAAAAACAAGTATTTTGTTTAGCTTTGCTTTGATGCATGGCTTTGATTGTGATCAAGGTGAAGCCTGATACTGATCACAATAAGTGGATGTTTCATAAACCCATCGATGAATACAGATTGATTTGTTTTCTCTCATGCATCTGTTATCATTGACAGAATTTATTTCTTCTGTCCATGTTTAGATCTTAGATACGATTCTGAACATTCAGCCTAAAGATAGCGGTGGTGGAGGTGGTGAGACCAGAGAGGCGGCAGTCTATCGTCTAGCCGACGAGATGTTGGAGAAGCTCCCCGCGGACTACATCAGTCACGAGGTGAAGGCCCGGCTACAGAAGATGGGTGCGTTGATGCCTCTCAACATCTTCCTGAGGCAGGAGATCGACAGGATGCAACGGGTCATCACTGTCGTCCGTCAGACCCTGTCAGATCTCAAGTTAGCCATCGACGGTACCATCATCATGAGCGAAAACTTAAAAGATGCTCTGGACAATATGTATGATGCTAGGGTACCCAGGCTATGGGAGAAGGTAAGGAAGGAATGCACTTTGTTATGTCATTTTGTAATATAAGTGATGGAGTGAGGTGTTTTTCACATCTATAAAGTTAGCCAATGGTAGTACAATCCTCATGAGTGGAAGTGGTCACACAAAGTGTATTTTAGGGTTTTTGCTGCCCCCAACTTCCTCCTCTCACCACTCCACCTGCAAATCAAATCTTGCCACCCCTCCTACCCCCCACCCTCTCCCCTCAACTTCCAAACTTTCACCTGATTCTCTTACAATATTTCCAATAACTGTCTGACTCGGCTTCTCCTCTCCTTCAGGTGTCTTGGGAATCGACTACTCTTGGTTTCTGGTTCACTGAATTGATTGAAAGGAACACACAGTTCAGTGAGTGGTGTTACGAGGGAAGACCTATGGTCTTTTGGATGACTGGCTTCTTCAATCCTCAGGTAGTTACCTGTGTTTTCACCGTTCTTTCTGTTTGTATTATAAATTCATTGTATGATTAATAAGAGGAGGAGGATCTTAGAGCAAGTGTGATCAGTGTATGTATGGTTGATGGGTTAGTTCAATATTCATCTCCTAGTTACAATACTCATGTCCTTCCCGTTACTCTTTCTCTCTCTGCCAGGGCTTCCTGACTGCCATGCGACAAGAGATTACTCGAGCTCACAAAGGCTGGGCCTTGGACAGTGTTGTTCTACACAATGACATGACTCGCTTTATGAAAGAAGATATAGCCAGTGCTCCAGCAGAGGGTATGTAACACATGCTTACTTTTAACAATCTTGTTACTGTATGAGGTATCTAACCCATAGGTTAGATTTTGAGGACAGGGTTTCTGCAGAGGGCATGTGACCCTACACATTTAGTTAAATGGCAAAGTTCCTACAGAGGTATATGAAACCTACAAACTAAGTTAAATGACCGGGTTCCTACAGAGGGTATGTGACCTACACATTTAGTTAAATGGCAAAACTTCCTACAGAGTATATGAAACCTACACTCTAAGTTAAAAGACCTAAGTAAAGGACCTAAGTTAAAGTTCCTGCAGAGGGTATGTGACGTGCACATGTTCCTACAGAGTATTTGAAACCTACACACTAAGTTTAATGAATGGGTTCCTACAGAGGGTATGTAACCTACACATTTAGTTAAATGGCAAAGTTCCTACAGAGTATCTGAAACCTACACGCTAAGTTAAATCACCAGGTTCCTACAGAGGGTATGTAACTTACACAGTTAACTTTTGAATACAAACTGAAAGCACCACGTATGCTTCCTAAATGTGTCAATTTGGAAACAAACCCATATTTTAAAGGTATTGTCTGTTCTGCTGTTTCAGGTGTGTATGTACATGGCTTGTTTCTGGACGGTGCCGGTTGGGATCGCAGAAACTGCAGACTTGTGGAGCCACCACCAAAGATCCTCTTCACACCCCTTCCTGTGGCCCACGTTTACGCCATCAATGCCACAGGTACCAAAGATCCCCGTCTCTACGAATGTCCCGTCTATAAGAAACCTCGTCGTACAGACTTGACCTACATATTTCCTCTTCTGTTGAAGACTGTACAACATCCAGACCACTGGATCCTGAGAGGTGTGGCTCTCTTGTGTGACACAAAATAAACATGTCCACCATATCTATATTCAAACAACATTTGGAAAAGTACCCTTTTACTTGTTGCTTGTTGTGTTAATGTGGAAGCAAAGCTTTAAAGTTTATTCTGTGTTTTCGGTTTTGTAACTTCCTAGAGGAGAGTCATGGCTATTTTCTAGATCCTCAAAGAGAATGTAAGGAACTATGAAATAATGAATTAAGTTTTGAATTAATAATTATATAATTATTAATTATAATTAAGAATTAGTAATAATAAATATTAATAATTAATAAGTTAAGAATAAATAAATTAATAATGAATTAAGTTTTCTTATTTTCAATCTTCAAATTATTTCTGATATATTTTAAGTGGTTGTATTGTTGTCACTAGACTAAACACCTTGAGTTCTGCAGTGATTTGTGAGTAAACGATTCCATTTGTAAATTAATTTCTGTGGCAAGTTTTACTTACCAGTGCCACTGTATAAATCCACTATAGCAAAATAGGCTTCCTAGGTGAAAATTATTGAGTGTGTGGTAGTGAGATAGTTTTAGTGAAATTTTTCTATGCAATTGTGTGTCTTTAAAGATCTGCTTTTATTGGCTCCAATCATAGCACACTATAGCTAGGAAAAATTTTGTGATTACATAATCGAACTGCCACGGTTGTAAATCGACCTCCGGCTCCACAATTAGCCTGCATAGCTTCTTAACACCATATGGCTCCTTTTGAAAACACTGTGGAAGTACGTTCATGTCTACATGTCTGTAGTTAATCATACAGCGTTCACACAAAGTTCCTCATATAAGAACAAATATGTGGCAGGCATTGCAGACTAATTGGTAAAAAGAGGTCATTTTACGACCAAGGCAGGTCGATTACGTAATCTCAAGAAACTTTTCGACGATAGCGTGCTATAGTTGGGATCTGTACAGCAGACCTTTAAGTTAACTGATGTTATACTGAATCATACATATGTTGCCACTAGTCAAAACACCTTGAGTTATGCTGTGATATTCAACATTTATTCAATATTGTTTAAATTATCAATTTAAAGAAACTTGTATATAAGCCAAACCGTCCATTTTCTTTTGTCTTAACAACCTGAAACTAAAATATTCTTCTTTTTGTATACATACATGTTGTTTGCGTTTGTAAATGACCTGTGACGAGCTGATTACCAAAAACCGTTAAAGTTTAAGACCTTGATGTGCTTCTATTTCATGTGAACAAGAAATTTTATTTAATATGTCATTAAGTGTGTGGGAATGTTGATTCCGTCCAATTTAATCTGTTGTTAAACAAAAAAAAATCTTCATTTAGGTACAACACTATATTTAGGTATTTTTTGCAGTTTTGTACAATATTTGTCATTAATAATTATTTCACCTAGGTTCTAGATTGGTGGCAGTAGTAGAAGCTCTGCTTTAAACACAACAATTGACAAGAATAATATTGATTTACTATACTGAATCAGTAGTTTCATATTAATTCCTAGAACTAATCTCTGATTATTAAATAAATATATACCATTTGTAAACAACAACAACAACAATAATATGAAAACTGATCAAGTAATAAAGTTGACGTGAAGTGAACATATGTTAGTCTCTTGTTTTGCTAGCTGTCCCGTCTTTGACTTCACTCTTTATAGTACCATGTACTGGATCTCATTATTCGTGTGTTAAATGAACTGATTAAATTGACTGCCAACAGACTACAACTTCTTTATATTTTTATCACAAAAAGGTCAGTACCAGTGAGTATTTGAGTCTTCCATTTGCATAGAAGTATTTCAGAAGCTAAAAGCAAGCCAAAGATGAGAATTTAACACACACCCGTTTAGCATGTCAAACTGTGTGAATAATAGAATTTTGAAAATAAAAAGGTTGTGTCTTATATACCTTTGTCAGAAAGTTCTAAATGAAAGCAAGACCAACCAACACATAGGCTTGTAGGCAATGAGGAAAGCACACCAAACCTGCACAGCCCTTCAACCTTGACTATATATGCTTAAAGCCACTGAAGAAAAGCAACACCAACCCGGCACAGCCCTTCAACCTTGACTATATGGTCACACCAAATTGTTTGAATACTAGTATTTTGCCAAAAAATTTTGACTGGCAAACTTCATTCGTGTCTGGTATACCTTGTCAGGAAGTTGTAAATGAAAGCAACACCAAACCAACACATGCTTGTAGCCACTGAGGAAAAGCAACACCAACCCTGAACAGCCCTTCAACCTTGACTATATGCTGGTAAGTTGTAGCCACTGTATGAAAACAACATTTCAACACACTGGCCTCTTAGATGTCATTTTAAACCAATTATCAACAATCTCAGTAACTTTTCTAACTTTTATTTTTCTTCCCAAGGATTCCAATACTCACACATGCAATCACAGAATCTGTAAAATAATAACTGTCTATAAAAACTCTATAATGAGGAGTTTCACTATTCTTTCCTTTCAAGAAACCTAGGCAACATGAAAGAATGTTTTTTGTAATACAAGAAACCACATTTTATGATCATTTATCAATCTGGGTTGACTACAAGACTCAGAACCTACCCTTTCAATGGAAGACAGTCACAAGAGAAACTTTATATTTGTATCTGCTTTGAATATATTTGCTACCTTCATGATACATAACTTACATCTACCATTACTTTGCAATTTAACCAGTTTGTCTACCTCAAATCAGTTATCTTTCTTCTGATAAAACCAAGATGAGCACTGTGTCTTCCTTCCTCCACATTTAATATCAGTTGTACTCGGGGGGGAGGGTGGGAGGGGGTTGACAAGAGAAGTTGGGAGTGTCATTTCAATATCTGTTAATATCTAAAAGGTAAGGAAGTTTAGATAGAGAAATGTGCCTGACCCAACCAGATCTGTAGAAATTACAGTTAATCTAGAGCTCTTATAAAACTCTATTTGTAACACACAAATAAAAGCTACTGTAGAGCTTGTTTCAAATTATGTAATTTTTCTTACAACTTAAAAACAAAGAAATTAAATTTGGTATTACAAATTATAGATTTGTTATATCAAATTACTAATTGTTTTTATCTGCATGGCTGTAACAGTGTCTTGTTAGATCCTATACAAACCACCCTGAGGACATTAGCAGAAAGGTTAATTGAGGACATGTGCAGAAAGGTTAACTCTCCAGTAAGATCTCTTCACTAGTAAAGTACATTTACTTGTGTGTTCATGTCACATTATAGAAAATGGATAGAGTTCACAGACATGCACATAGTGGATACATTTTGACCATTATTTGATGATAAGTCTTGCCTGACCAGTTAATATTTTCAGCTAACTAGCCAACCCTTTATTCAATATTGTTGTAGATCACACAGTATGAAAGATGCCTGTGGACTGGTCACTGCCAAGGACTTCATCGGTATTTATCGACTCGCAATCTCTCTCTCTCTCCCTCTTGTACCATCATCTTCCTAGGAGTCAATATCTCTCATTGTTCTTGGTTAGATAATCTCATCTGTTATGTCATTCTGTTCCTTTCCAATTGTAATTTGGCATTGTATGCTTTAGATACAACATTCCATGCTTCCATGTACCTATCCATACACATCTCTACACATTTCTGTACAAAATGGAGAAAAAGAAACATGGAAATATCATGATAGACAGAGACTACTTGCATCTTACATGATTTTTGTCAATGTATCCATCATGGTTCCTGGATTTAATGTAATAACAAATGTGTCATTGACTTACATTAGAAACATTAGACAAACATCTAAGACATAACTTTATTGACTGGCCCATTACAAACACAAGACAAACATGTAAGACATTGCTTCATTGACTGGCCCATTACAAACAAAAGATAAACAAATAAGACATTACTTTATTGACTGGCCATCCAGCAGCACAAAAACATTAACTAATTATTATTATTAGAAAGAAAGAAAAGATTAACAATGAATTATGGGAAGGCTTAACCAATGAAGAACCTATGCAAATAACAATACTAGGTATTTGGCCTTTGTGTAGGCTAGACACTAGACAGCTGTATGCCTGTCTTACATGAAAGTACATCATAACAGACACAATTAGAGAGTAATATATTTATTGTTTAATGATGCTGCTCTGAACAAATGATACATCTACATCTCCTTGCATCTCCATACCCACAAAAGAGGGAATACTATTTTTATTTTATTTATTTTTATTAAGCACCTCTTGATTTATTTCAAGACATTTGCACTACACATGATATATCTCAGTCCAACCATTGCTAAGTTACTGAAAAAAGAACACTGAGAATATTAGAAGCAAGACAGACATGAGTGCTGTAGAGTAACAAGTTACCCTACTGTACCTGATACTACCTTTCATGATAACTTTCTAGCTAAAAGTTGGTCAATACCAGGCAAAGAATATTTACATCTATAGTGCCTGGAGTGATTTAATCTTGCTATGTTAACAACAAGTTTTGAAAAACAGAATTCACTGAAAGACTGTATATATGATAGGTCTCACCTGTTCAGAAGAGGCTAGCGATGTTCCTGGTTTGTAGATGCATTTCTTAAACATTTATCTGTCATTTTCTAATGGTAAGAGATGAAAATGAATCATAGTCAAAGGAGTAAACCTTAAAACCTGCCCAACATATATCATAATTGCTTTACTTGCACTCAAACAACTGAAAAATGTTAAAGTTGTGCAAATTTGCAGACTTTGACCTGTGTTGACCCCAAACACCTATGATCACCACAGAAACAAATTCTTATCATACCAAATGTGAAAGACTTTGCAACATAATTCATATTTTTTTAAGTAGCAGAACCTTGGAATCACACACAGGTTTTCAAAGAGGCCTGTGTGTGTAAGTTGCTTGGTATTCTGCAAAAAAATTCCAAAAGTGCTAGGGTACACCAAATTTGTGCATTTAAATGTAACTGTTTCCATGTACCCTGTAGGTCTTGACTACACAATATTGGCTAAGCCGTGAATGGCTGAGTCATAATGTGACAGTTGGCATGCTTGTCTAACTAATATGACTATGGGGTCTAACACTTCCACAACTGTTACTGCAGTGTTACTATGTTATGATGTCTCTAAGTCAATCTAGCCTAGCCTAGGCCTAACTGTTACTGTTAGCCCTAAGCTAGTGCTATTGCTAATTTAAGCTCACCTGGAGAAGTTCTTGAGCATTTGCTAATGCGATTTGTGTTTTGACTTGATCCATAATTTGACTTTTATCTACATTACCACCACTACCCGCAGACGGTGCAAATCCATCCATGGTCAAATGTCAGGTTAAGCTCAGGTTTCGATGAATACCAGTGTGGACTAAAGCCTTACAGTTACACGCAGGAAACAATCGTGCTGTGCTGTATGTAGTAACAAGCACGTTGTTTTCAATGAGCGTTCAAGACAACTAATTTGAGACCAGGAACGAGATCACGTTTCGTGCTAGATCACAACTAGTTCTAACTAAACGCAGTGAATTGCTACCACACGACAGTTTCGCATAAGCAAAGGTCGACGGTCCAGGAGAGAAGGAGAATTTCGGGCCAATTTGTTTATGCACGATTTTAGCGGGGATTGGATTTTAACCATTTATCCGTCACAAGTAATGAACGAAGATGACACCTCACGTAAGCCAAGCGCAATTCTAACAAAATTGATTATTGCCATAGACAGTACCATATGTTAGACAAGAATGAACATAAGAATGCTCCAGATGATTTTTCAATCCTGACCTAATGTAACTGGCGTAGGATACGTTACAGTTCGAAGGCCTAATGTTATGCACAGTTTGAGCTAATGTAAATGTTCAGTCGACCAGGGATCTTGCAAGTCACATATTCGTACAAAATCGGCAGACAGGGCATCCCTTATGGATATTTCTTTGATGTACATAGCAATGTTACAGCCATGAAATGGGAACATTACATAGCCTTAGTCTGGTTCTTAGTCCTTTGGAGTTGGTGAGTAGTATGATGCACTTCTTTCATTATTCCATCAGCTACTGGATTAACAGTTTGTGCAATGCCTTATTTCACTTGGCAGCTAGGCAAAAAGGCAAAATGAAAATAATAATGTATGGTTTATTCTCATTCTTTCTTTGCCTCCTAATCCCCAGATTTTGATGTCGCTATATACCAACAGACCAAGAATGGCCAAGGCAGCCATGGTGTTGTATTTCTGTCTGTCCACTGCTTGTACAAGTGATTTAATAGATGAAGATCCAGCTTCATGGCCAGGTCATCTTGAAGCTTTAGCCATAAAAGCTAACCGGCTCCCAGTAGAGAGCTTGGATCATTTTCCATCGCCCCAGGCATTCTTCATGAATTATGCATATTCTGGAGTGCCGGTCATCTTTAGAGGTGGAGCTAAATCATATCCAGCATTCTCAAGATGGAGTGATTTGTATTTAAAGAGTCTTCCAGATGCCAGGTCGACGTTGGTAGCTGTAGAAATAAACAGAAAGGAGAAGCGAAGCCTTCCTAAACTGACCATGCCATTCCAAGAATTTTTGACCAGATACAGAAGTAGAAACGAGTATCTAGTCACTGCCCTCCCAAGCTTCTTAAGGTCAGTATTGTCAATTCGAAACAGATGGTATGTGTTTCAAATTTCCTGCAAACAAGCATAAATTTCCCTGACTGAAAAAAAAAATCTTTTGGAAAATTGTGTTGTAATTCCAGAAGTTTCAGCATCTGTTTTGTGCAGTACTTCTGTAATTATCAGGAGCTTTTAGCTGCCTAACATATTATTCTTCATGAAATCAAAATTTCTTCTGATTCACAGGCGTGATGTCTTGCTTCCACCACCTCTACTGTGTTCTGAAATAACAAACAACCTTGTTAACACTGTGAGTATCATTAATTGTTATTTCTATTAGTTGTGATTCCCAGTAATTTAAATGAGAAAATAAAATTGAGTATCCTGGTTGTATTGAATTAACATATCACACTTGAATAGCAAGGGAAAGCTTAATTCCAACAAATTTTAGGTTATTACCAAGCTAACACTCTTTCTTTTGACTTTTAATTCAGCTTCTTTGGATCAGTGGAGGAGGTACTAAGTCTGTGCTTCATAATGATAATGTCAACAACATCAATTGTGTCTTCAGCGGCAGAAAGGAATTTCTTCTCCTGAATTATACAAAATACAAAAATGATGTAAGTGTCTTCATAAAGGCTAAAACAAATATATCATAGAAAAACTACTAAAGCAAGTATCAGAGGAAGCGACCAGTAACAGCTATCAAATTCAGCTATCAGTAGTAGCCATCAGAAGCTGTTGTTATAGCAACTATTATTAAAAGCTATCAAAGACAGCTACTAAAGCAACTATCAGAGATAGCAACTAGCAACAGCTATCAAATCATAGCTATCAGTGTCAGCTATTATTATATAGATATCATTTACAGCAGTTATTAGTAGCTACCAATATTAACTGTAAGTAGAAGATAGCAGGTATGAGTAGCAGCTATCAGAGACAGCTAGCAAGTAAAGCAGCCATCAGTAATAGAGTAAGTTTCTTCAATATTTACTTAATGCTTTGCTTTTTTTTATCTTGGTAACTATGTAATCTTTGAATATTTGATGGTATGGTCTCTCTAGTTGACAAGTTGTGTTGACCTGTGTGCCCTTCAGATTTAGTATGCATTGCATGAGATATAAATTCAACTGGACCTGGATGTACACATTGTTCGTATCTTTTTAATGGATTAACATGTGACCAGACACGATTCATGACGTAATGATTTTCAGCCAATCATAATTTTTGTCTTCCTCTCAGGTACTATTTGATCAGGTAGAGGATGGAGCCGTATCTGTTGATGTCGATCGAGTCGACTTTGTGAAGTTTCCATCTCTAGCTAAGGTTGACTTCCATTTTGCCAATTTATCTGCTGGTGACTGCATATTCTTGCCCTATAAATGGTGAGAAGTCTCAACATGGTTATCTTTATAGACAATAAATGACCTAAAGTAGCAAACATCCTAGGTTTAGTATGATATATTATTAGTTATTAAAGTATAGTTTAGAGTATTGCAGCTCCCTATTATAGGTATGTCCCAATCAAATCACACACATATCACTTCACCCTGAGCCTTTGTTACATTGCATTAATGTTATTAGTTGACATAATGTTCCTCCATGTCTCATGTGATTCAGTTTGACCAGAGGTGTGCAGGCTCTAGCTTATTGTGATGTGTGCGGTGGATGATTGGAAGTGGGGAGGGTGAGGGGTGGGTAGCAACGTCATTGACCATATGTCACCATTTGACCATTCATACCTCTTGATAATCATTTCTCCTGTAGTCGGCAAATTACTTTTAACATTTTTATTTCCTTAAAGGATACATCAGGTGAATTCATATGACCGGAACATTGCTGTAAATGTTTGGTGGGACCACAAGACAAGGATTGTACCCACCAAGAAAGCATGTGGATACATGAAGAAGGGTACCACCCTCAATGATGTATACTTCCAGCATCAAGGACTTTATCATGGTGACAACAACAGAGAAGTCCATCAAGTTACCGATGAAAGAGACCCAATGTAAATTAAACCTTCGTCAAATAGTTTACAAAGACGATCGTATCAGTAACTTTTAGATATTGTCATAGAAAATGTTTCATAATTATGAGGTTTTTATGAAGACTAAACCTCCTTGTAGAGTTAAGAGGAGTAATCATTCTCTAATACAGATTGTAGGCCTAGTATACACCCCTACTGCCCACTCCACCAACACCCCCTCCCCATCTTTGCATGTACCGGTTCTTAATATGGTACATTGATTTTAACTGCTTACTTTTCTTTAATGTGCAGATCAGATCTTATCACTCTGCTGGAGTATTCTGGGAACAGTAGACTAACTAAAGAAGAATTTGCCAATATTGCCTTGGAGGTAGGGGCTCAAATAGCTATTTAGATGCCACCATTAACTTAATTGCTGTGCTATGGTTTTAAACTATTGAGAGAACACCTGATGTGTGGCAACATCTTTTTTTGATTTTTCTTATTTTTGGTTTTTCACTTTCTCAGTGGAATTAAATGTTTATGTGCTAAGAATACTCATCCACTTTAAATGTACTGTTGAAAACATGACCATACTCTATTACTGTACTCTATGTACTGTTGAATAAATGGCCATACTGTATATACTCTATGTACTGTTGAATACATGGCCATACTCTATTACTATACTCTATGTATTGTTGAATACATGGTTATACTCTGTTATGTGTATTACTTTGTTACGAGTGCTGCATCTACCAAGATTCTTCAGTTTTACCTTCATTATTGAACTTTCTCGTCATTCCATCTACATTCTATGATTCTCACTACTGATAGGTTTCTCAATGGAGCCACCTGAATGATACAAGAGAGGTGCGTGAGGAACTTTACAAAGTAAGTTGAAAAATACTGATTCTGCTTAACACATTCATACTCGAGTGGACCTAGCAGCCCCCCCCCTCCCCCACAGTAAGCCTGGCCATGGGTCTTACACATTCACTGTTTGTTGTCCTTGAATAATGCTGATATGTGCTACGCAAGTTATGTGTACTATAAAGCCTTCATTCAACTCCAGTCAAAGATGTGTACCCTTATTTGTTTTGCAGCTGTACGAACTCATAGATGAAGATGGTGATGGTTTTCTAACACATGGAGATGCCTTAGGTTTTAAATCAGAGGTAAGCAATGTTTTATCACCTATTATTGCCTGTTGGAAGTGACAGCATTAATAAGCTATTCATGGGAGGTATTCCTATATGGTAAACGCTTACATATATCGCTTGTCGGTAATTTGACTTTGTCTTCAATGAGAGACTTAATCATGACTGTTTAAGTGTGTCTAGGCCAGCAATGCTTTGCAGTCCTCACTTACTTGTGGATGGTCTCAGTTGTGTCAGAACATGGTCTATCTATAGTGTTGATTTGTCGGTGATGGTGAATGGATCCTGGAGCTGGTGAAATAACTCCACTTTGAGTCTACTATGCAGAAACCTATCTTTCTTTCTCTCTACAGAGCGATTCTCCTCTACATGATCTTGCTCAAAAACAAACAGATGTATTGATGGATTTATTGGACCAACAAATCGTCAAAGAAAAACAGGTTTGAGGGTTTCTGTGTTTTGTAGTTATCACCATGTCCTCTCACTACATGCATTCAATTGTACAAGCAACCACAGGCACACCTTAAAGGTGGGAGCTGGTTACCTCTTGTGTATACATTGAATATTAATAACTATATAGCACTCCCTAGTAATTCCTTACCAGTTACGGGGGGGAGGGGGGGGTTACTCCTCCACAAACTACACTTCCAGTCACAATTTATATGTACAAGTGCTTCCCCATACAATACTATACACAGATAGGCTTGCAGGTCTATTGCTTTGTGTTACTGCTTTCTCTTAAACATGCCGGCCAAAGGCTACAAATAATCTCCAACAGGACATCTCTTGATGTTCACAACTGTTCTCTCCAAAAATTGCATATAGCTGACCATTCACAGAATTATCTTAATCACCCTGTTTGGTTTGCCCTCAGGACCAGCTAAAGGAACTCAAAAGCTTCATGGAGGAAAAGAAAGCTGAAACTGTTGGGCAGGATGCACACTCGAATACTAGAGAGAAAGAGGCTTTATGGCACTTAGAGGATACCGTAGATGCATCTCATATTTCAGGCAAAGATGAGTTGTAGTGTTAGTTTAAACCAACAGTCGACATTTAAAATTCTCTGGAGTGGGATATGGTATGTGGCAATGTTTATTGGACGTGGACGTTCCTAGTGGTTTTCATAATGGGATCTCAGGAGACAAGTTGTTTGAAGTAAATGGAGAACGTTGTCTGTTTGGAAATGTTGGGGTTATCAGTTACAATTTTCATGTATGATTACACCATACATCTACATACTAAACATTTCAATTATGTGATGGGTAAATTTGTTGTAATAAATTATCTTTATAAGGTACTGCAATTCAAGTTTATTTTTCAGGTGTCCAGAGCTGTTTATAGTTTATACAGCCCCTTCTTGTGACACGATGTTTCGTACCGCAACATTGTACATACACATGTACGCCAGGTTGAATGCACAGGTTTCCTGCCATTGCCAAATAACAATATGTGAACAACACATGATCAAATATTATCACTTACAGAAGTTACAGTATTAAATGCTGACCTCAGAGCACCTTCCATACTGACCATGTTGTCTCCTCATTGTGCACAGAAATTATGCTAATTGTACAAAATTAGCAGGAAGATACTCTGAAAATATATCTAGATCAATGTTAGAATACCTAACATTTATATTGACAATAATAATAGTAAACAGCACCTCAAACTTAGGAAAAAGACAAAAGATCATTGTGTTAAAAAGATATCTGCGAGATATATAACATACAGACACATCTGATATGTGTAGAAATACTCTTCGTTATTCAAACAATGTAACCTTTCCTATCTCATCATGTAATAACCCAGTCGAAAGATGGTATCTTTTGTTACCTCCTATCTTCATATTGGTTGCATCGGTTAGGGTCAAAGCTGAATTTCAATTTTTTCGTCTGTTTTGTATGCAAAATGGTGCTGTAAGCTGACATTACATATTATATTATGTCTGTCATATGTTTTAATCTGACACTTAAAAGAATAGTCCAAGTAAAAATTTCTTTTTGATATCTTACAGAGGAACATAATCTAAGCATTCTAGTGAAATTAGCATTCAATTCCTATGTACCGTATTTGAGATATTGACAGTTGAAGTTATCTGATATTCTACCGAAAGTGAACTTGAAGCAAACAGGTGTGATGTCATAGTTGCACACTGAAAAATAATGTTTTGTTTTTTCTTTACTTTTCAGTCTATTGATTTGACCTTGGATTGGATAGTGTTACTTGTTTGTCTAAAGGGGATGTGAAGTTTATAAACTACCAATACTTATGGTACATTCACACTATGGATGCATCCAATTGTGGAGAATAAAATTAGATGTAAATTTCAAAGGTTAACAAAACATTATTTATCAGTTTGCAACAATGACGTCCCACCTGTTTGCTCCAAGTTCACTTTTGGTACGAAAACTGGCAACTTCAACAGTCAATATCTCAAAAACGGTACATAGGAATTGAATGCAAATTTCACCACAATGCTTAAATTATGTTCCTCTTTAACATATCAAAGAGAAATTTTGACCTGAACTATTCTTTTAAGTTATAATATTCAGGGATTCACTGTTAAGAAATCTCTCAGAGAAAAATTTTCTTCCTTTGTTTCTTTCATCTGCCAATATTGCCAACCAACCGACCAACCTTGCCAAAAACTATCGATACACTTTGTGGTGTTTTGAAAATTTTATTTTTTTCAATTTTCAGTGCTTTCTACTTAAAAGATATTTTTCTATTTCTTCTTTTCTTCTTTTTTACTTTGGTAATTTTATGAGATGTATCAGAAATTTCCTGCTTATAAGAGGGTTAAAAATCAAATCAAATAAAGGTCTACACAAACTGTCTTGTCCTATTTTTGTTTGTTTTCTAACATCCTGTTGATTTCGTTTAATGAATAACGTCACATTGTTTGCATATGGGTCTAGAGATAAACACTTGGGATAGAGGTATGGTGGATGTGGGGGGGGGGTAGGGGGAGAGAATAGCATTATTATACTCCCTACAATTTTTCCAAGGGGTTTGTTGTCTCTTAACAGTCAATTTAACACCATTTGCCACGGGCAGCACCATTTGAAAAATATCTTTGAAAGTGGCAAATGTCAGTAACCTGGAACAAGGCAAAAATAAAGAAATATGCAACTATGTTTCAATTATTGTCATTTTCTGTTGTTTCATAGAAATAAGTGAAGCAACATCTAGGTGAGGAAGGAGCAGTTCAACATGATGAATGATATGCTAGTTACCATGGTTACCAACAGGCAATAAGATGGCAATTTCCTCCTTGCATAAAATGCATGAAGACATCCTTTCACTTTCAAAAAAGTTTGAGGAAATGCTCCATCTCAATCGAAATAATTGCATCTCAAATGAAAGTCGTAATATATCTCAAAGCACCATCCTCGTCAACAAAAATTTGCTATAAACGTTGATATAACATCAAAGTGTAATGCTTCACAAATCATGTACAAACCTATATATAAACATTGCAAAAAATTCCTCTTTTGATATATTAACGGATGTGCCACCATCTTAGCTTGACAGTGCACTTAAATATTGTTACAAATTCAAAGGGATACTCCAGTGGCAATAGACTACACATTTCTGCCGTAAATTTTCAATCAAGCGCTATTAAAATCACTCGTTTCGGTTCTCAACATGCTGTCCCCCACGATACTTTTTCAAAGTAGTATTAATCACATGAATTCAGAAAATTCAGACTGTTTTTAATTTATCTGAGATGATACTTTGCTTGTGAAGCTATTAGCTGATAATGATCGTAATCGGACTTTCCTATCAAATATCATTGAGAAAGACATCATAATGCATCAACATGTTAATGTACAAACTTGCTGGCTGCCAGCTCTTAGAGATTGACTAAAGTTGCTGATTTCAAACTTCCTAGTCGATGACAACTACTAACAATAGGAAGATACATTTGCATAGCTTAATTAAGAGTAGCTTGTTTCAGGTTTCACACCAGCAGTTTATTCTACCTTTAAGCAGCATGAAGTTGAGAAAGTACCAACAAGCAAGGGCGTAGGAACCGGGGGGGCGCCAGCCCCCCAGTGAAAAATGTGGAGGGGCGGAAGTATCATTCCGCCCCCCCGGTTCGCAAGTCAGAAAACCCCTTTTTCATTTCTAAATGAGAAAAAAAAATCTCCTTTGGAGCACCAAATTGCATCTAAGGCCAGGTGAAAATACAAAATTAAGTTTACAAAATGGAGTGGATGTTGAAGTGTGCTATATTGCCACAAATTGCATCTGAGGCCACCTGGAAATGCAAAAAAATCCAAAGGGGAGGGGGAAACCCCCTCCCCCAGGCCGGCCATCAGTCTTCAGCCCCTCCCACTCAAAAGTACCTTCCTACGCCACTGCCAACAAGTCATGTTTAATCGTAACCAGAAATTGTTTTAGTGGTTCCAATGCCCAAACAACATATTCAGTTTGGTAAGCCATACATGTTAATATTTATGAACTTGTGTACACCAAAATGAAGAGGGACTAGTGCGGCAACAAATAAAGGAATGTAACCAGGAATCAGTTGTCATGTTGACAAAATATATTTAGTGAGATCGTATAAAAACAGATACATGCATGAATATTAGTGAGGTCAAATTTTACAATTGCATAAGCATATATCTATATACTTACATTGTATTATCCAAGAACTTCAAAAAAGCTAGTTAGACATATTATTTCAGAGATATATGATTAAGAATGTATTTTCACTGATTAATATTCATGATATGCACACAAATAACAACCTGGTTGATTGTATGAATGTAGTGTGACAAACCTAATATGTCAAGGATGAAAACCATGGAACATTTGGTTCTTGTCTAATTGTGTTTAAAAGCCATTTCTTGCAATTTGATGAATATTAATGACACAAAGTTGGGAATGTAATGAAAATGTGCTTATTATGTACCAACAGCACCATACCAGTTTGAACCAAATTTTCTTTAAAGCCGTCCATATATTAGTATTCATGGATGGGAACCAACAACACTCCATTAATCACAGGGCATATACCTAAACAAGTATGACATTGATTCATCTTGTGGTAGTTGAGATACGTTTACAAGCTGTTTTTGAAGATTTCTCAAAAAGCCCGCCCACCATGAATATTAAAGAGGTAAAAATTTGTTGTTATAAAGAACATGTACTTATTATGTAGTTACATACCAAGTATGCACTAATCGGACATACGGTTGCAGAGATATCAACATTTTAAGAAATTTTATGGTAAGCCCTGCCCACTCATTAATATTCATGAGATGGGAACCAAAACCAATAGGGCAAATCTACTCATTTTAGGGCATCTACCTACCACCAGTATGACATTGATTCAACTTGTGTTTGTTGAGATATCATGTCTACAATTTAGCCGTTACATACATACACACACAGATACATACACATGCCTGCACGATCGCAAAGGTTACTGAGCTTTTGGCATCGTAACCAAAAATGGCAGTGTTTCAGGCTGACTGGAGCTAACTATGCTAGTATGGCATGGGTTCAACTTGCCAAGTCAAAGTTGCAGCATTGTAAACAAACCATGACACAGGCCACTAAAGTTTTAAGTAACTCCAAGAAGATTGTGAAGTTTTCCAACATAGCGATGACACAATGACTCGAGTCTGCAGAGATACTGGCAATGATTTATATCGACTTTAAAGGCATTGAAGACTCGCCCCAAACCGCGTGCGGCCATCTGAAAAAGTTAACTTTCCGTTGCTTGCAAGTGAAGTTTTCTGCTTGTCGCTACAAAATGCAGACAGTAATGAAACGTGATACCTTGTTGTCTTTAGCTGGACCTGAGGTGTCCATCACTGTATCGTTTGAACACTGTGCTGTGGGTATTGACTGCAGCTGTATGTACTGACTGTACACTAGTGTCTAATTACCGAAGGTAGCAAGCTGTGTGCGTATTTTCTGGGATCGATGGCGGTGTCTAAAACTTCTGTTACACCTCATTCAAAACTAGGCCAGATTACCGGCATTAACCGTTTCTTTTTGCGCGAGTATTCACACCCTTTAAGTAACTCCAAGAAGATCGTGAAGTTTTCCAACTTAGAGATAACACAATGACTGGAGTCGGCAGAGATGCTGGCAATGACTCAAATCGACTTTAATTAAAGGGAAGGGACTCCTGAACTCAACTCTGAAACATAGTAGCAGACTAAGTCACTTTCAATATTTGGGTGACTCCCCAAGCTTGAAAGAACTCTTTTCTGGTTTCAAGTTAAGAGCTTCAAGTAATATGGTTTGGAAAAAAATCCTTCCAATCAAATTTGCTATTAAACATTTCATATGAAGATTGTACTTAATGCATATTAAAACTTGTCCTAAAAATTTCTAACAAATAAAGCACAAAAATCTGTCTCTCTGCAGGTCTACATGCATTCTATGCATAGATTATGATAATGCTTTATTAATAAAACAATTTTAAAATATAATTTACTGTTGCAAACATCTGACCTTTAGTTCAATATATTTCAATGTTACACAATATATATTTACCTTTCACCAGACGAATTAATTAGCACATATTTAACCATGACCAGAAATTGTTTAACATACAAAACAACTAAATATCTTAAAATAAGGTTTGCTTACGTAACACACTCTTTTAACAACTTAATTGTCACATTTTATCATGACCAGAAACTGTTTACCCTACAAAACAACAAAATATCTTAAAAATAAAAAGTTTGTGCTATTGTCTACTGAAACTTCTATTGGCATGAAGTGCTTTCATTGGCTAGAGTTGCATATTCAAAATATAAATACATTTTTATCACTAATAAAATGCCTATTTATGACATGCCATACTGACCTAGAAACATCTTTTAATATAGCTGTATCCCTTTGTTTACACTGACTTGTTGAATACACAGAGTAAGTACAACAGCTAGATATGCTGTGGAATGATGTGGCTGTGTTTGACTTGTCTAGTATTAATAACTGGATACAAAATATCAAATTAACACACTTCTGTGTGGAAAAGTAAAGTGGAAAACAATATAAACAACTTTTTGATATTACATAAATGCAAATAAAAAAGGGACAAAGTACATACATTTACATGTTAGTTTGGTTCTGCTCAGATGGGCCAATCAAACACTTTCAACGAGATAAAATATGAAATGAAACTTGCAGCAGGGTCTGAAATCTTATCTCAAGAGACATTTCAGTTTGGTGAAAACTTTGATGTTATCACCTCTGATTTCAAACCTGAATAGAACTATGGCAGATGTTTTCTTACAGCTTTTAAAAAAATATCATAGGAAGATAAAAACGCTAAAAGAGAGTTGAATAGGCAAGTAGAAATGAGAGTTGAGTTGAAGGAACTTCAACTCAGTATTATTTACAACACTTATCTAGTCTTAAAGCTTCAGTGACAGACATGTCTGGTCCCACACACAGCACTGTGTGTGGGTGTGTACATATATATACATATATATATAAACATTTAAAGGCATTCCAACTCTCCTAAACTGACCATTACTATGAAACATTACACACAATAAACGGACAACATACAGACAATAACGTAGGTGCAATAGATTCAATTTTAATGTTGATACTGTCTGCATATTTTCCCACGATTTAATTCTATGTGGTATAGTTCACAGTGCAGAACACAGGTGTTGACTGTGGTACACTGTACACAACATAGGTGTAAACGATGCTACACTGTACACAACATAGGTGTTAGCATGGGTGTTGACTATGCTGCACTGTACACAACACTGGTAAGGACTGTGCTACACTGTACACAACACAGGTGTGGACTGTGCTACACTGTACACAACATAGGTGTTAACTATGCTGCAAAACACATAGCATGGGTGTTAATTGACTGTGCTACACTGTACACAACACTGTTGTGGACTGTGCTACACTGTACACGACACAGGTGTGGACTATGCTACACTGTACTGGGTCAAGATGTTTAATATGCTACAGTAAACAGGTGTTAACATTGCTGCAAAGCATATAACATGGGTGTTGACTATGCTACACTGTACACAACACAGGTGTGACTATGCTACACTGTAATGAGTCAAGATGTTGACTATACAATGCAATACAGATATTGACTAGTCTACAAAGTATTAAGAACAAATCACACGTGGGGTGGGGGGGTGGGGGTCACACTGGCATAATATGTCTAAAGGCTGTATGTAATCTAGTACTTTGCATAGAAGAAGGTTTAAAGATGACAAGAATCTCTTTCAACTGTTATATACCCTGTCTTAGTGATGTTAACATCCATCTATAAAAACCACAGTAATGTTTCAGCTGCCAACACTTACTTGATCAAGGTCAATTTGATTCTACCCAGACCAGAAAGCCACGAGATAACATTTTATAAAATGATAATTCCCCAATTGTCTTTAAAAGCACCGGACTGAATAAGACTGTTTTAAAGTAACACTTGAAATTAAGATGTAAAACAAATGGTTTTCCTCTCAACCAGTTCATATGAGCAAATCTCATATGTGAAATCATTTTCATATAGTCTTCATTTAGCTCTTGGCTGTGATGGGAGTTGAAAGTTTGTTGCAACGCAACAGCTCAAGAACTATTTTCTATGAACATTAAGCATTCTCTCACATGTTCGTTCCAACCAGTGGTCCATAAAATCCTGATAAAACTTCCACGTTATCCTTGACGTTGCCATGGTAGCAACTATTATTTCATACACTTGTTTCTGACCCTTCACTCTCGGTTCTGATTCTCCGCCTCTCCCTTTCTCCCTCCTCCTTCGTTTTTTTCTCTTTGTCGCTGCCTCTAGCGCCCTTGACTGGACTGTTTGCGCTTTTTCTTGATGTAGAGGGCGACATTCCTACAGCTCCCAAATCTGAATTGTTTGAGACCACGCTCCCTTCTTCATCAGAGCTGAAGTCTCTTGCATCCTGTGAATGGAGTTTGGTCCGTTTGATCTCCTGCAAGAGATTAGGATGGTCCCTTTGCCATGTGTGAAAGGTTTGGGAGTTGATCTTCTGTGCCAGGAGCTTATCCAGCTCATCCACATCTTTCTTCTTAGACTTCAAAGATAAAAAGTAAAAAAAAAATACAAGCAGATGTCTTTTAATAGCATACACACATTGTAAAGCCAGAAATGAGCATCTGAGGTGATGGCGGGGAAGGGGGGGCCGGGGTGGGAAGGTAGAGGCAGTGGGAAAGGGGTGGAAGTGGGAAAAGGAAGGGCAGAAGGAAGTGGGAGAAGAGGGGACTAGGAGGGCAGTGGGGATGTGAGGCAGTGGGTAAGGTGAGAGTGGGGAAGAGGTGGGGGGAGGGCAAGGGCAAAAAAACAATGTGGTTCTATTCACATAAAATTTAAAAATAAGAAACATATATATTTGAAACTCAGGTCACAGATATCTGGTTCCCCTGCCAGTCTCTCCCACATCATGATCTGCCATTTTGGGTACAGAGTTGACAACCTTATGATGCCGTTGGCTGTTCTCAAAATCAGGCAATACCTCTGCAAGTGAAGGAGTACTTCATTGTCCTGTGATCATACTCCAGCAGTACCTCTGCCAAGGAGGGGTTATGTAATGTCGTCCATTCATTTTGGTACACATGAATTACCTCGTTCTTGTCATCTCATTACACCCTTGCACTAACCTCGACCAAAATGCTCAAATCTCGAGGAACATGTTAGTTTCCAAAAAAATCTTCCAACTTCCTTTTGGGTTAATCTCTGCGGTAACCCTAAAACATATTTTTTTTTTTTTTTTGGGGGGGAGGGGGTGTATTCTCTCGGTTGTAAATGAACAGTATTATGTTTTTATTTCAGACCATAAAACTTTACCTCAATAGTTCGGTGCAAGACATGCTTGCTGATGAGTTTCTCGTTAATGCTCTGGTTTGGGTGGTACTCTGTCTGCATCTTGTAGATCTTGCGAGCATTTTGCCAGCGGTTCCGCCTCGTGCTTCTCCTCGCTAAAGACGTTTTTCCAAACACTGATGCCTCGGGGGCGATTTCACAAATCTGCTGCGCAAATTCATCGGGCTCTTCGTCGAAATCTATGAAAATGTACATGGTAGATGTCAGTTGTCAATTTGACAACTTTTTATTAAATATAAATGAAACCTCTTAAAAAATCCTTTTTCCCCATTCCCACTTAAAAAATTGGACAAGGACAAAAACCATCTCTGATCGTTTCATATTTTTTTCTTTCATTTTTAGGATAAATTGTTTGCAGTATCTGAAGGAGATCAAAACAGCTACTGCATCCACCGTTAAAAAAAACAATTAAAAAAAAAAAAATCCTAGCAGTTCATTTGGTGATTCTTCTTATCCAAATATTTTACTATTCTTGCCCAACCAACATACTTTGATCCATTACAATGTCTACCACATGACGTATGTATTACTGTACTGCTTCGTTGCCACAAAATTTGACCTTTTGTAGTTTGTCATCAATCTTAGAAATAGAACCATCCCATATCAAATTTGATTGAAAGAGTCTAAACCCTACCCCGGGAACCTTCCCACACTTGACAGAATCAAGCTAAACATGTGATTGTTTAATTATAACTGGTGGATTTCGTTGAAGTTTTTGCAAATTTTCAAAGTTTTCTCAAAATTACCATTGACCAGTGAACCATTAGCCTGAAAGCTGCAGAATATATGGAGAGAACAGTTTGGATGGGATCATTCATGGACAAGGCTTAGTTTCAAGTCAAATAAGTGCAGTGCCAATAATTGAGAACTTTCTTGCAAAATAATATCCTATTGCTGAGTTCTTGAACTTTTATGGGTAAAATATACTCATGGAAATGCTCAACAGAATTCTGCAATCACACAAAGAACATACTGGGATAATTTGTTTGACGGGGCATTGCACGGAATAGGCTTGTAGCCTAACATAGAGAGGAACACCCCCGGGGAAACAAAAAATTTCCACAGGTGACTACATGACAACAAAGGGGTAAAAACATTGCATGTGTTTGTTTTTAGAAAGCAACTGTGGTGATACTAGTTGTTAATATAGCCATGCAGCCTTGCAGTTTCGATTGCCTAACATACAAATGGCACAGTTGTGCATTACTTTACGTACAAAACTTAACATTAGGCTAAAATATGGTGATAGTACTGTTGGGTTTTTCGCTCAAAGCATAACATAGCATAGCATTCAAAGCATAACAAAGCATCGTAAATACTTTGGTGTTTCGAAGGAAATTAGCAAATAGATAAAAAAGTGAAGAAGTTTTTAGCCGTTCTCATTACCATGACACTATTCATACGACTAGTGATTATTATCTGATACAAAATGAAGAGCATTGTGGCCCCTCAAAGGGTGTGAAGACTCGCGCAAAAAGAAACGTCTAATGCCGGTAATCTGACCTAGCTTCGAATGAGGTGTAACAAAAGTGTAGCTGTGGTCAATACCCACAGCACAGTGTACAAACGATACAGCGATGGACATATCAGGTCCAGCTAAAGATAACAAGGTATCACATGTCATTACTGTTTGCATTTTGTAGCGACAAGAGAAAAATTTCACTTGCAAGCAATGGAAAGTTAACTTTTTCACCGGGTGGCATGCGGTTTGCGGCGAGTGTTCAATGCCTTTAGTTGGTGGGTGTAAAGGACTCACTTTCAACGTTAATAATGATGTTACTTTCTCCCTGTATTTCTCTATGTCTGGGAGATCGCTGCGGTACTGGGCTGTCCGCATCATCACTCTCACTATGATAACCTGTAATATCTACAAAAGAAAAAAAAACGAAAAAAAAATCTCTTATTTGAGGCTTTATCATGAAAAAGTACAAAACATTTATTAAAAGACCAAATACTAGGTCTGATATCAGTCTTGCAGAGCATTCTATAGACTTTAGTTTAGTGAACTCTCAGAGACAAGGAACATAGAAGACTTCTCTTTTGAGTGTATAGGGATTTACAATGCAGGAGTGTATATCCATTTCCGGCTCCAAAAAGTTCCAACTCCACAGCACAGCACAGGGAGAGGAGGTAACTAGCATACAGGGAGAGGAGGTAACTAGCATACAGGGAGAGGAGGTAACTAACATACAGGGAGAGGAGGTAACTAGCATACAGGGAGAGGAGGTAACTAGCATACAGGGAGAGGAGGTAACTAGAATACAGGGAGAGGAGGTAACTAGCATACAGGGAGAGGAGGTAACTAGAATACAGGGAGAGGAGGTAACTAGAATACAGGGAGAGGAGGTAACTAGAATACAGGGAGAGGAGGTAACTCGAATAAAGGGAGAGGAGGTTACTAGAATACAGGGAGAGGAGGTAACTAGAATACAGGGAGAGGAGGTAACTAGCATACAGGGAGAGGAGGTAACTAGAATACAGGGAGAGGAGGTAACTCGAATAAAGGGAGAGGAGGTTTCTAGCATACAGGGAGAGGAGGTAACTAGAATACAGGGAGAGGAGGTAACTCGAATAAAGGGAGAGGAGGTTTCTAGCATACAGGGAGAGGAGGTAACTAGAATACAGGGAGAGGAGGTAACTAGAATACAGGGAGAGGAGGTTACTAGAATACAGGGTGAGGAGGTTACTAGAATACAGGGAGAGGAGGTTATTACTAGCATGCAGGGTGAGGAGGTAACAAGCAGAGGGGGAAAGAATGTAACTAGCAAAGGAGAGAGGTAACTAGATTACAGGGAGAGGAGGTAACTAGCGTAAGAGGAGAGGGGGTAACTAGCATACAGGGAGAAGAGGTCTCCAACATTATTTACCATTTTTCAACACTTCAATGGTAATATTTACCAATTAAAACTTGTCAAAAGGACTTATACCAGGGTAACACTTACCAGCATTACTTTAGAAAAGTCAATATTTAACAACAATAGTTGCTTTTTAAAACCTGTCAACAATTTCCTATATTTTATATTAATTGTTGTATTACCTGACAACCATTCTATACACTACCATTTAACAGTAGATACTTGTTCAACAGTACTGTAACCAGTCAACACTGCTAATAACCAGTCAACACTAGTCAACAGTGCTACTAACCAGCCAACACTAGCCAATAATATTAGTTACCAGTCAATACTAGTCAACTGAGCTAACACTCCAATGCATCAGAACTATTCACCAGTCAACGATACTATTAAGTCTGGCTCAATCATTCTGGTGTTTCTTAAGCATTTAAATACTACAGCCAGCAGTGTTAAAGTAGTGTCTGAGAACCATACAGTGTAACCTTACCTTCCATAACAGTGGACAGCATACTCATATTATCTGAAAATACCATGGAATTTCTAACTTTTTCTTCGTTCTTGAATAAAATAGCTGCCAGTTGAAGATGTTCCATCCATTTCTGCCAATCAGACTCCTTCTCTGCTTCTAAATAGACATCCTTATCCAGATTCCTATGTGATATCTTGATAGCCCTGATAGTGAAATCAAAACAAAAGAATGAATTCAAATTAGCCAATCAGATTCCTTCTAAATAGACATCCTTATCCAGATTCTTATGTGATATCTTGAGAGCCCTAATAGTAAAATCAAAACAAAAGAATGAATTCAAATTAGCCAATTAGATTCCTTCTGAATAGACACTCTTATCCAGACTCTAATGTGATATCATGAAAGCCCTGATAGTAAAATCAAAACAAAAGAATGAATTCAAATTAGCCAATCAGATTCCTTCTAAATAGACATTCTTTTCCAGACTCCGATGCGATAAACTCATACAGTACTGATCCAAAGCTAAGAACAACATAGGTGTAGGAGAATGAGTATGAATCCGTAATATGGTAATATAGCTATTCTGTATCATTTAATTTACCACATATCACATATGCTATATAGGATAGCACAGCACACACATACATATAACTTTATTTTCAGCAACCTATCTGGAGAAGTCCTAAGTTCATCCCAGTTTGCATCCCAAGAAGTGTTAGTTTCACCCAGCAAATCTCTTTAAACCAACTTTACATGAACAGAATATCTTACCATTTCTTCTTATCTGATTTCTGAATATTGTAACCAGGAAGACATATCACTCCTTTGGCCTTCTCTGCCTGAAAAATTAAAACAAATCACCAATTCAGTAGAATGCAAGGGCAGCGGAACCGGGGGGCACAGGGGGCACGTGCCCCCCCACTTTTCCTCAGGTTAAAATTGTGCCCTTTTTCTACATAAAAATTGAGGTGTCTCAAGTTAGCAAGAGGCCAGGGAACCAGAATGAACACTCGGGAAGGGCCGTTTCGGGCCATCTGAGGGGTTTGTAAAACCAAAAATTTTCTTGTACGCTCCGCGCCAACCCATGGTGGCGCTCCGCTCAGAAAGTCGTGCATACAACTTTGCAAATCCTGGCTACGCCCCTGACTTTTAATGAATTTCTGTGGGTCAAACTCAAAGCTATTTCGAATGGAAAACAATTTGTAAAGATATTAACAAGAAATAAACTCTAATTCGGAAGATTCCTACATTTAGCAACTAGCATGATTTCACCTCATTTTGTATCAAAAGAAAACTTGTTCCTTGTTTCCCAATTTGCACATTGGATCTATAGTGCAGTGCTAGTATGCATATTTTCCTTCAAAGGGGGGGGGGGGGTGTTAATGTAGTGATGTGTATACGCAAATAAGATAATACAATAAGAGTTATAAAGGGTACTAAATATAAGGCTGCATCAGTCCAATCGAATTTCTGCAAGGTGCCCTTTGATGTCGGTGCCCCCCCAGATTAAAAGTGCTTCCGCCGCCCTTGGTAGAATGTGTTACTAATAGTGAATAGTGTTACAATAACACTAGATGATGTGAACCAATGGACCCACTACAGTAACACTAGGTGATGTGAACCAATGGACCCACTATGATAACACTAGGTGATGTGAACCAATGGACCCACAATGATAACACTAGGTGATGTGAACCAATGGATCCACTATGGTTGAACACTAGGTGATGTGAACCAATGGATCCACTATGATAACACTAGGTGATGTGAACCAATGGATCCACTATGATAACACTAGGTGATGTGAACCAATGGATCCACTATGATAACACTAGGTTATGTGAACCAATGGATCCACTATGATAACACTAGGTGATGTGAACCAATGGATCCACTATGATAACACTAGGTGATGTGAACCAATGGATCCACTATGATAACACTAGGTGATGTGAACCAATGAACCCACAATGATAACACTAGGTGATGTGAACCAATGGATCCACTATGATAACACTAGGTGATGTGAACCAATGGATCCACTATGATAACAATAGGTGATGTGAACCAATGGATCCACTATGATAACACTAGGTGATGTGAACCAATGGATCCACAATGATAACACTAGATGATGGTAACCAATGGATCCACTATGATAACAATAGGTGATGTGAACCAATGGATCCACTATGATAACACTAGGTGATGTGAACCAATGGATCCACTATGATAACAATAGGTGATGTGAACCAATGGATCCACTATGGTAACACTAGGTGATGTGAACCAATGGATCCACTACAGAACACTAGGTGATGTGAACCAATGGACCCACTATGATAACACTAGGTGATGTGAACCAATGAACCCACTATGATAACTCTAGGTGATGTGAACCAATGGATCCACTATGATAACACTAGGTGATGTGAACCAATGGATCCACTATGATAACAATAGGTGATGTGAACCAATGGATCCACTATGATAACACTAGGTGATGTGAACCAATGGATCCACTATGATAACAATAGGTGATGTGAACCAATGGATCAACTATGATAACACTAGGTGATGTGAACCAATGGACCCACTATGATAACACTAGGTGATGTGACCAATGGATCCACAATGATAACACTATGTGATGTGACCAATGGATCCACAATGATAACACTAGATGATGTGAACCAATGGATCCACAATGATAACACTAGGTGATGTGAACCAATGGATCCACTATGGTAACAATAGGTGATGTGAACCAATGGACCCACTATGATAACACTAGGTGATGTGAACCAATGGATCCACAATGATAACACTAGATGATGGTAACCAATGGACCCACTATGGTAACACTAGGTGATGTGAACCAATGGACCCACTATGATAACACTAGATGATGGTAACCAATGGATCCACAATGATAACACTAGATGATGGTAACCAATGGATCCACTATGATAATACTAGGTGATGTGACCAATGGATCCACAATGATAACACTAGGTGATGTGACCAATGGATCCACTATGGTAACACTAGGTGATGTGACCAATGGATCCACAATGATAACACTAGGTGATGTGAACCAATGGACCCACTATGATAACACTAGGTGATGTGACCAATGGATCCACAATGATAACACTATGTGATGTGACCAATGGATCCACAATGATAACACTAGATGATGTGAACCAATGGATCCACTATGATAACACTAGGTGATGTGAACCAATGGATCCACTATGGTAACAATAGGTGATGTGAACCAATGGACCCACTATGATAACACTAGGTGATGTGAACCAATGGATCCACAATGATAACACTAGATGATGGTAACCAATGGACCCACTATGGTAACAATAGGTGATGTGAACCAATGGACCCACTATGATAACACTAGATGATGGTAACCAATGGATCCACAATGATAACACTAGATGATGGTAACCAATGGATCCACTATGATAATACTAGGTGATGTGACCAATGGATCCACAATGATAACACTAGGTGATGTGACCAATGGATCCACTATGGTAACACTAGGTGATGTGACCAATGGATCCACAATGATAACACTAGGTGATGTGAACCAATGGACCCACTATGATAACACTAGGTGATGTGAACCAATGGATCCACTATGATAACACTAGGTGATGTGAACCAATGGACCCACTATGATAACACTAGGTGATGTGAACCAATGGATCCACTATGATAACACTAGGTGATGTGAACCAATGGATCCACAATGATAACACTAGGTGATGTGAACCAATGGATCCACTATGATAACAATAGGTGATGTGACCAATGGATCCACTATGGTAACACTAGGTGATGTGAACCAATGGATCCACTATGATAACACTAGGTGATGTGAACCAATGGATCCACTATGGTAACAATAGGTGATGTGAACCAATGGACCCACTATGATAACACTAGGTGATGTGAACCAATGGATCCACAATGATAACACTAGATGATGGTAACCAATGGACCCACTATGGTAACACTAGGTGATGTGAACCAATGGATCCACTATGGTAACACTAGGTGATGTGACCAATGGATCCACTACAGTAACACTAAGTAATGTGAACCAATAAATTCAAAAAAACGTCCAATACTGTTGACCTCTTACCTCTGTGCTCTTGTAATAATAAAGAACAAATTCCTTCAACTTGAAGAACATCTTCACCCAGGATTTTTTGAGTCCATCATTTCTCTTGTTCAACCATCCTTCACATGAACCAGGCCCAAGATCCACACAGGTGATTCTTCGACTTATACGGGCCTTTTTGCGGGCTTTCCTTACTTTAGGAGACCTCCTTACCACCTGAAACAGTTAAGGTAAGATATGAATTAGACTCAGAGAATTAGCTTGGAGAACCAAATGTCACCTTAGAGATTGATGAACACTAAAAGGCTTAAGACTGATATTCTTGAAATCTAGATAACTGCTCAGGATTGTGCCACTGAACAAATTATGTTTGGTAAAGTTGAGAATTGAAGGCTTTAGAATGATTTTTACCCATCCAAAATGACCATGGAAAAATAACAAATTCTTACAGTCTTACAATGTATATATATATATATATATGGATGTTTTGCAGTTCACATATACACTCAGAACTACTGTGATGTTGCTTAAAGTACCTTTCCAAGTTTTCCAGCTAACCAGCCATGCCCCCCAGCAATGTTAATTGGTAGTTACACAAGGGCGTGGATTGACCGCAACGTTACCAAAACAGGTATACATCACACAGCCACATACATAAAGTATAACATATCATCACTTAACTCATGACTCATGGGTGAAAGGGGTAACGTTCGATGATGCAACCAACCACAATCAAAACAAAACGATAAGTGTACATTTATTCACCAACGTGTTTGACAAAAAGACTTTTCATGTCCTACTTGGTACCTTAGGTTCAGTGTCAAGAGGAAACTAAATTAAAAGTGGACCTAGAAGCAAGAAGGTATTCCTAAAAACCAACCCCACCTTAGTATCCTGGTAACTTGGATTTATTCTGTACTTTGGTTGTGCCACAAAGTCTTCGGGAACGTCGATGGCCCTTTCTTGATATCCTACCGCGGGAGTCACTTTCTCTGGTGATGGCGTTTTACTAGGTGGCTTTTCATCCTCCACTTCCTCCCAGATAATGAAGCCCTCTGAGGAGGACCCAGAGCTGGTCTTTGATTTGTCCCTGACGTTAGTCAAATCCTTTCTATTAACAACAGTGGCATTAGATTCTCCTTTCTCATTCGAAACATCTTTCCGACTCCCCGATGAAACTCTTTCCGGCCGTGATCGTCTGCTGTCTCTCTTTGGACTTGCGTCGCTCCCGACCTCTTCCACATCCCTCTTAGCCGTCTCTTCATTTCCGGCCATATCGTCCTCTTTGGCTACCGTAGTTTTCTGCGGTAGTTTGAGGGAGATTTCGGTTTCTGAGTAGAACCACTCTCCCTTGTCAGGCTTCTTCTTCTCACTCTTCTCAGTGCTGTTACCATTCAAATCCAGCTGAATTCTCACAGTCTTCTTCAATTTTGGTGTTTCGCGTGGAGAGAGTTGTTCAGCCGAATGACCGTGTGGTTCAGATTCCTTTGCCTGTCTCTCCAACCAGTGTCTCACTACAACAAAATAGGTAACATAAGTTCCAATAACTTTTAAGCAATTTCAAATTGACTGGTTCCCTTTTCACCAACTTTTAATTCAATGACCTCATTTGTCATCAACTTCCTTCAATGTCACAATTGCGGCTTAGGGAATTTCTGAAAATTAAAAAACATGATGCAATCACAAATTGTTACACATTGTAACAAAGTGTGAAGACAATAGTCTGTAATTGCTATGATATAAAAAGCCTTTGCACACCTCACCGCAGCTAGAATTTCAACTGGTGTATAAATGTTTGTGGCAAGGCATAAGTGATTCATGTCCGGTATCACGTAATAAAAGGCCACAGCCTACATGCTAGGCACACAAGGGCTAGCCTAATCAACAACTGTTGTGGTGAAAATCAAAAGAAAACAAAACAAAAGGCAATTTGCTTATACACTAAAGAGCCTCTGTAAGAGAAAGTGTAAAAGTAAGTGGGCCTGACATTTTGATCCTAGCAGGATCTTCTTCAGAGGCTGAATGTGTGATCAGAAAATAACAACTTTTATGTAAAGCGTTAACAATCTTGATACAAACATACTCATAGTCATAAATCTTTCATACATAATCTACCTTTTAACAAACAAATTAGAGTGAGAAAATTGCCATCAGATCAAATGTTCTTGGTTGGCAAAGGAGAAAAGACTTGTCATAAATCTGTCATACATGACAAGTATTACTCATAATTACAAATGCATCATTTACAAGAGGAAGTTGTTCATGGGCAGAAAACCACTAAGCAAACAAATCATCTCAAATTGAATAACAAGTATTATAATTACTACTGAAGACTTCATGATAATACATCGCAGGCCAACAACAAATCAAACAATTAGAATAAATAGATTACAGGAAGACTTGTTTCCATGGCATAGTTAAACAACATTATTAATATCTAATTTGGTATTAATTGCACCTAGTGTTAATTTTATGCTAAAAATTGTAAACAGCATACATACATGTAAATATTCATGTATATATATACATATATATATATATTTATATACAGCTATGTATGTGGGGGTTAATATTGCTATAACATGTCTGCCATACAACAAGTTTCTGACATTTTGCAACTTCATATTGACTTACAATCTTCACTTGATATGTTATCCAGATGTAAGGTGTCCAGAGGCAGGGACCTCGGTCTACTTTCGCCGGACGATTCCTTTGACTTTTTCGCTGTTGGCCGCCGTAGAACGGCTTCTCCCATAGTAGGACATCTGTGCAATCTCAATAATTTGTTCTGCGGCTCGGGGGGTTCTGAGTCAGAATGAGACTGTTGGGTTTGCAATGGCGGTGTCTTTGTTTCACTGTTTATTTGAGACATGCAGAGAACGATGCAACCACAATTAAAAACTCACTTTTCATTCGCTTAAAAAAGTAGAACGAGGGTTTACAAGGGAAGGAGGGCGACATGCAGTCACGAAACACTCGATAAGAGCTGTTAATATTTTAATACCCTCATTTCTTAACGTCAGGGGTCTCTTAAATACTTTGGATTTTAACCCAAGCAAACCCTGAAATCAATGTAAAAGCACTGCAACGATAAGCTACAATAATTTAGTATAATCAATTAATAGTCAGTCACATCTTTCTTAGATCAATCATGACTAAAGTAAGAATGTCTTTCTTATGTACTAGTAGCAATGAAGCATTTAATTAATTCTAAAACAATAAAACACCTGATTAATAAAATTAAGTAATCAAGATACAGACTGAAAAAAGGAAAATATGGTTACATACAATCATCAATAGTATTGGTTATCTTTAATGTAAAAGATCAACTCTCTATTTTCACCTGCTTTTAATAGAGTTGTGAAATAACAGGATTAATATCCATCATATTCCATAAGCTCTGGCTCAATCTGTGTCTTTCATAGTTTTCAACCATTTTTTGAAGCTAAACGATCATCCGTGATTTCGCACGTTTCTACTCTACAGACAATTGTTTCCTTATACAGTTCATTTCTGCATCACCTACATAATCTTTTCGATAGAGTTCAATCACACATGTATAGAAACTTCACAACATAATTTAAAGAGTTTAAAGGGTGTGAAGACTCCCGCAAAAAGAAACGTCTAATGCCGGTAATCTGACCTAGTTTCGAATGAGGTGTAAATGAAGTGTTAGACACCACCATCGATCCCAGAAAATATACGCACGGTCCATACCCACAGCACAGTGTACAAACGATACAGCGATGGACATCTCAGGTCCAGCTATAGACAACAAGGTATCACGTTCATTTTCACGTTTCATTTCTCTCTGCATTTTGTAGCAACGAGCAGAAAACTTCACTTGCAAGCAACGGAAAGTTAACTTTTTCAGATGGCGACACTTGGTTTGGGGCGAGTCTTCAATGCCTTTAAGAGCTGATAAAAGTTGCTACCTTTTTAACAAAGACACTGAGATATCATCAACATGTATATCCAATATATTTTTACACACCTTTCACTCTGTGTCTCCAAAGTCTTTAGGTACAAATCGTCTTTGGTTGCCGGGGGTTTCAGACTGTTGTTGGAATGCTTTCTCCGTGGCAACGATGCTAGTCCTCCAGTCTGGAAGGTATGACCGCTAGGTCTCACCAACTGCCCAGCTTGGTTCAGGTTTTTCGGCCGTTTCTTCAAGGTGAGCACGACCTCTATCGGATTAGCTATTAAGGCCTGAATGACTTTCTTGTGTTCCCATCCAACCTATTAGTACATAGGCGTGGGCAACAAAAATACCCAAAAAACAAAATAGTATGGTACTGTAGCACAAACACTTCAAGTATAGTATCAATTTATAAGCAGGAAGTCTGAACACTTCCCATGTCAGATACTTCCAAGTATCAATACATAATAACTACCCAACAATACATAACTCACACTTCAGATAGAGTATCAATATATGTCCAGATAGTATCATCACTTCTGATGTCAGATACTTCCAAGTATCAATACATAACTTGCACTTCAGGTATAGTATCAAGGTATTTACCAATCACTTATGATATCACATACATCAAGTATCAATTCGTACCCCCTATCAAACAGTACATATATACTCGCACTTCGTATATCCTATATTTCGTTTATACGACAAATAGTAACAACACTTCACCGTTATGTATATTTATATTATCTTGTTAGTTGTGCCTATCCATCACTTTTCAAACCAATCTTTCTGAAAGTCAGGAAACGCCAGCTAGAAACATGAATAGCACAACGAACGGTTAAAGGACAGCTGGGACTGTGAAACTACTAATTGTTCACGGAACTGATTCCTACTTTCTACTTTCAGTATTAATTCCTCAATTATTTTCACCATTTCGTTAATGCTATCTTCATGAAAGAAGGAAAGTTTCTTGAATTGCTAGCCTGATAAATGTAAGACTTTATGGATTTGATTCCATGGATAGAGCCACATTAACTGAATGATAATAAGGGGTTAATCAACGGTCTAGCGTGCGTTACTCACAGGATTAACCACGGTCAGCTGACCTGAATGGACCAATAGGATTTAGGAATCTTTACTAAGTATGAATGAATATGCCTTTATGCACAAGATGAATGCAAGAAAACAAGGAAGAATCTTCACAGAAGGAAGAGGAAGCAAAGTCAACATCACTGACAGTCATCTTGTAATTCCCGTTCTACGCGGTCAAGTAACGTCACGTTCTGTTTATATTTCATTATTTCAAGTCTATCAAGGAGGACCTTCCTTTAAATTTTCCTCTAAGTCCATCAGATAATAATATATAGTTCCAAGGTAGTCAATGCAATGATTTTCTGAGTTTGAAGCCCCTTATGGCAACATAATGACTAGCAACTTTATGCACATTTCCAAAGCAACAGTTTAGAAATTGTAAAGCTTAAGCCCGGGTCACATCTGCGCGATTCAACACGCGATTCAACTCGCAATGCAATTGAAGGTTAAATCGCGTAGTTAGACAAGGGTATCAACTTGTTGCGCAATAAAAGTTGCGCCGTCGATTTGGGTTGATTTGCAATAGAGCAATGTCCTAATCAGCGCAACTTCTCAGAAGCAACTTTTAATATTAGCTGAGAATTAAAAGTTTAGTCTAAAATGCAGAAGATAATTTTCTCATATTAATATTAGCTGCCATTTCGCAATTGTTTTCACAATCGATTATGTAGTTGTTTGAACAGTCGCGCGTATGTGACCACAAAGTTGATTTCGAAGTTGAATCGAAAATCGCGTGATTTTAGTTGCGAGTTGAATCGCGTGTTGAATCGCGCAGATGTGACCCGGGCTTTAGATATGGCAGTACACAACCAGGAGAAATAGTTTTACAAGGCTTTAATACATGAATTAATAATCAATCAATATATAAATACGGAATCACAGAAACAGAAACACAGGCTCATTGTTTGACAACGCTCGCGAAATTCATAATGCTGCTTAATTTATCCCTCGGTATACAACCAAAAGTTGAAATCTAATATTGTAACTTGGGTGTGTGCCACTGACTGGAAAACTATGTTGTGAATTGAACCAAATCATGTTAACTCAAGCATGCAGATTGAACAGACGTACTGCAGTGCATTCTGCCACAACAGAATAACATGTTCTTTAGGTTTTTCTGTCTGAAACAAACTCAGTCACACATTTTAGTCAGAATGATGTTTCTTTACTGCTATTATTATATAATAATTCTATTACACTTTTGTTTTTGGTGCAAAAAGGAGCTTTAATGGACAACTATATAATCAAATCTTAACAGCTTCTTTGTATTCATCTTTTGCATATGATCAATAAAGTAATTACTGGACACTATGTGGAACTGGTCTGTGATAAACTCAGCTTACTGTACTACCTCTCTATGCTATTGAATGTTTTCATACTGCAATGCACCCTCTGTAGGTGCAGCTGTGCCTTCATAAAAGTTAAACTTACCACAGTTTGATAATTTACTTGAAGGACCTCATCCCCGGGAATGACTCTACGGAGTGCAGGTGTGGCATTCTGCAAGAAAGAGGGGGGTGGGAGGGGGGTGTAATAATGACAGGTAAAGTAGAATGCAGTCATGAGAAGAATAGAGGTAAATAGGTGGAGAGCTTTACTAATAACTGAAGCACATCAAAAGCAGGTGAAGTATTATAGAAAGGTAACACTGAGATGTGTGCTTAAATCATTATACCCTGGCCCTCATGTATGGTGTACAATACCATCAACATTAAGAAAATTGCAACATTTTTCGACTAAAAGACTTAAATCACACCATTAATTATTATGATTGTACTATTGTTAACATAATCTGTGTATAGTGGATGCGATTAGTTATGTAGTATTAATAGATACTGTCCTTGTTTTCATTACTGTATTTGAATTTGGGGGTGAAGGGGAGTGAGGGGGGAGGGGTGATCGGGTTGAGATGAACAGGGAAAAGTGTGTGGGATCTGGGAAAAAAGCAGTTCTGTTGTATTAAAACATTCCATCGCAGAAGGAAAACTCAAATGACAGCAATAAGCTATCGTGGGTATAACTTACAGTTGAAGTGTGGATTAGATGAGCTATCGTGGGGTATAACTTACAGTTGAAGCGTAGATTAGATGAGCTATCGTGGGGTATAACTTACAGTTGAAGTGCAGATTAGTTGAGCTATCGTAAGGTATAACTCACAGTTGAAGTGTAGATTAGATGAGCTATCGTGGGATATTACTTACAGTTTAAGTGTATATAAGATGACCTATCGTGGGGTATAACTTAAAGTTGAAGTGTAGATTACTTGAGCTATCGTGCGGTATAACTTACAGTTGAAGTGTAGATTAGTTGAGCTATCGTGGGATATAACTTACAGTTGAAGCTTAGACTAGATGAGCTATCGTGGGGTATAACTTACAGTTAAAGCTTAGACTAGATGAGCTATCGTGAGGTATAACTTACAGTTGAAGTTTAGATTAGTTGAGATATCGTGGGATATAACTTAAAGTTGGAGCGTAGATCAGATGAGCTATCGTGGGGTATAATTTACAGTTGAAGTGTAGATTACTTGAGCTATCGTGGGATATAACTTACAGTTGAAGTGTAGATTAGATGAGCTATCGTGGGGTAGAACTTACAGTTGAAGCTAAGACTAGATGAGCTATCATGAGGAATAACTTACAGTTGAAGTGTAGATTAGTTGAGCTATCGTGAGGTATAACTTACAGTTGAAGTGCAGATTAGTTGAGCTATCGTGGGATATACTGTAACTTACAGTTGAAGTTTAGACTAGATGAGCTATCATGAGGAATAACTTACAGTTGAAGTGTAGATTAGATGAGCTATCGTGAGGTATAACTTACAGTTGAAGTGTAGATTAGATAAGCTATCGTGGGATATACTGTAACTTACAGTTGAAGTTTAGACTAGATGAGCTATCATGAGGAATAACTTACAGTTGAAGTGTAGATTACTTGAGCTATCGTGAGGTATAACTTACAGTTGAAGTGTAGATTAGATGAGCTATCGTGGGGTATAACTTACAGTTGAAGTGCAGACTAGATGAGCTATCATGAGGTATAACTTACAGTTGAAGCGTAGATTAGGTAAGCTATCGTGGGATATACTGTAACTTACAGTTGAAGTGTAGATTAGATGAGCTATCGTGGGGTATAACTTACAGTTGAAGTGCAGACTAGATGAGCTATCGTGAGGTATAACTTACAGTTGAAGTGTAGATTACTTGAGCTATCGTGAGGTATAACTTACAGTTGAAGCGTAGATTAGATAAGCTATCGTGGGATATACTGTAACTTACAGTTGAAGTGCAGATTAGATGAGCTATCGTGGGGTATAACTTACAGTTGAAGTGCAGACTAGATGAGCTATCGTGAGGTATAACTTACAGTTGAAGTGTAGATTAGATGAGCTATCGTGAGGTATAACTTACAGTTGAAGTGTAGATTAGATAAGCTATCGTGGGATATACTGTAACTTACAGTTGAAGTTTAGACTAGATGAGCTATCATGAGGAATAACTTACAGTTGAAGTGTAGATTACTTGAGCTATCGTGAGGTATAACTTACAGTTGAAGTGTAGATTAGATGAGCTATCGTGGGGTATAACTTACAGTTGAAGTGCAGACTAGATGAGCTATCGTGAGGTATAATTTACAGTTGAAGTGTAGATTAGTTGAGCTATCGTGGGATATAACTTACAGTTGAAGTGTAGATTTGATGGGCTATCGTGGGTATAACTTACAGTTGAAGTGTAGATTAGATGAGCTATCGTGAGGTATAACTTACAGTTGAAGCGTAGATTAGATAAGCTATCGTGGGATATACTGTAACTTACAGTTGAAGTTTAGACTAGATGAGCTATCATGAGGAATAACTTACAGTTGAAGTGTAGATTACTTGAGCTATCGTGAGGTATAACTTACAGTTGAAGCGTAGATTAGATAAGCTATCGTGGGATATACTGTAACTTACAGTTGAAGTGTAGATTAGATGAGCTATCGTGGGGTATAACTTACAGTTGAAGTGCAGACTAGATGAGCTATCGTGAGGTATAATTTACAGTTGAAATGTAGATTAGTTGAGCTATCGTGGGATATAACTTACAGTTGAAGTGTAGATTTGATGGGCTATCGTGGGTATAACTTACAGTTGAAGTGTAGATTAGTTGAGCTATCGTGGGATATAACTTACAGTTGAAGTGTAGATTTGATGGGCTATCATGGGTATAACTTACAGTTAAAGTGTAGATTAGATGAGCTATCGTGGGGTATAACTTACAGTTGAAGTGTAGACTAGATGAGCTATCGTGGGATATAACTTACAGTTGAAGTGTAGACTAGATAAGCTATCGTGAAATATTACTTACAGTTGAAGTTAAGATTAGATGAGTACCATCGCCAGCAGGAGTGGTCAGTTCAAATCCTAATTCTTCATCTGGTTTATTCTTTTTCAAAGTCACAATTTCAACATATGCTGTCTGAATCACCAGTGGATCTGTGGCTTTCTTCACCAAGCTATCACAAATATCTTTTAGTTCTTGGCACTGGAAGGAAGAGGAAGTAAAGTCAACTCAGATGATATCTCTTGCAAAACAGAATCAATGTTTACGCAACGAACAGTTTGTCCTCATGAACCGTTAAGCTATCGCCACTTTGTTGGCTTATCAGATATATAGATTAATTACTTTTTGACAAGAATTGTTTGCTTTGATGCAAGATTGTGTAAACAAATAAGGAAGCTTCAAGTAACTACTTTTTTCAATGACTAAGGACAGACAGTAAGGTGGGAATTACCAATGCAAAAACCAATTTATCAAGGATAGCATAGCATCACAGAATAATAATCATAAAAGACTAAGACCTATTCCCTTTGTAAGTATTCATTAAACAGAGAGTCAATACAGCCCAGAAAAAAAAAACAATTGGTTTTAAAATATACATTGAGTGCACTCTCCATCTCTGCTCATCACCATGGTGATGATCCAATGGCCTGCTTCATCTAGAATACATATAGGATTTTGCTGTAGTACAGTCAAAGACAGGTTTTAATACTTTAGTCCAAAGCATTTCAGTAAGTACATTTAACCAGTTTTGAACGACAAAACTGATATGATGTATTAGTTATAATCACAAATATTCTTTCCTAATAATTTCTAATGGTGCTAAGACCAATAGGTTTCCCTCCATTTTCCCAGCTTGACTCACATCATCACAAAAAAACCTCATGGACAGGACATACAAATCACTCATTTGAAGTATTCCATCATTATACTCAAGGTTATCATTGTTTTCATTTAATTTTTATAATTTTCTCTATAACACAGACAAGTTTTTCTAACCCTACATTATCAAGAAGATTTCAAGGAATTGTGAAATGATATAAAACAAAACTCACAGTCTCTGATAGTGTCTTTTGACCCGTCCCTTGAGTCAACGTGAGAGCATTCTGTAGAACTTCCTCTCTAACGACTTGGAAGTCCTTAATGCTTCGAAACGGTGGTCTGAAGAAGGAGTTGAGACGCGATAATAATATAATTTCCACAGATTGACAGTCAAATGAAAGACACGATGAGAAATAAATACGCAGAGTAAACACTCACCCACTCATTTACAAAATAGAATGCTTAAAAGTGCTTAAACTTGATCGAAAAATAAACATATATACGTGCATTGTGCAGTTCATCGATGACTACTCGCAACAAATAAATATTCAAGTCGTATGCAAAGAAAACAACCGACAATGATTTTAAGGAAACATTGTTAATACAAGGAGGAGTTGAATGTTGAATGTTGAATATACCTGTCCAGCCAAGCCAGAAAACGCTTGGCAGCTGATATAGTTTCAGCTAGTCTGGTGAGTACAGGAGTTGAAAACCAATTCTTGTTGTTGTTCAGGATAGGAAAGTCATGAAGGTCTCCATTCAAATAATGGCCCAAACCAGTCGCCTTGACTGCCAAGTTGAGAGCCACAGACTGGAGATTTTCGTTGCATAAGTCGTAATGCTGCCAAATTGGGGAATGAAATTAAGTTATTTAGTAAGTGTCTACAAGTAGTCTAGTACCTACCACTACAAGCTACATATAATATTGCTCCATAACTGGTCTCTGTATTTAATATATTTTCCCCCAAATCAATGACTAGACAGAGATAGTCCACTGTGAAATCAAAATAGTAATCATAACACAACTTCAGTAGTCTCCATCCGACCTGTTTAGAGAGTAAAATTTTAGAAAGGCTTTTAACATAGTCAAGCTCTATAACTCAAGTGAAAGTATCTGCTAGTGACTAATACTCTTATTTTGTTATCATGTATTAAACGTTGAAGGAAGATTACATTATCACATGATAGACAAATAAAAGATGCTTCTTCCCCCACCCCCCCCCCCCTTCTAAGTGAATGAATGTCTTCTCCAAAGCCAACAGTCAAATTTTCATGATGATGAGCCAACTGTACACGTCAGTGAAAAGATGCATACATTTGCTTCTGTATTCATTAACTCCATCTATTCTAAAACCCAAATGAGTTTTTGTTTCAAGCTTGAACACAGCTGACATTATTTGTGCAGGAATGCACTTGACAAATGAAAAAGAAAGTTGATGGTAAGTTACAAGAAACTATGTAGAATGATCGCATGCAGTATTAATGCAGTAAGCCATTTATTCTGGAGAAATATTTAACCAAGGTGCAAGACTATCCACTTAAATGTCTTTGTACTTAAATACTAGCCTAATAATAGCTTATGGTAGCCTAATTACAAGTCACACAAACCATTCATTATAATAAACATGGTGGGTTGAGATAAAGCATTGTTACCTTACCTGTATACTACATATACACACCTTGGTAATGTTTTACGGTAACTAGGGTATTATAACCTCCCCAGCATTATATCGTAGATGCTTGTGCCCAGTAGCCTAGGCTTTGTTTGGAACATGCAGCAAACATATATATGTGATATGGAACTAAAAGTCCAATGCACAGCACATAACAACAAGATACAGACACTTACAACTAAATAGTGTATAACTGCTATATATACTATATGCTGTATTGTCCATGTCTATTGTGATGCTAACACGCATCTTAGATATATATCACAGTGTAATTTAACCCTGTACACTACCTTGTTACACACATTAACCAACAACACTGCAACCAGTACATGTACAGTATAGTGTCAGCTTAGTTCATTTAAGTATTTATAATGAAAGGAAATACAGCAGTAATTCATATTATGTAATGTTAGACTTGCTTTGAACTGCAGGTTACAGAATTTAGTAATTGATACACTAATTAGCATAATTACAGAAATGTCATTGTAATAACGTGTTTAGGTAAATCCACCTTCTAAATGTTGCTACTACGTACCTGATAAAGCTACGTTTCTGACATAAACACAGTAAACATCCTTGCTAGATACATAATGTATACATCGATCTAAAGATGAGATGATCTGTTAAAATTTGAACCTGTAGACTTACTTCCAATGTACAGGAAAGTGTGTACCTAAATCAGAGAGTCAATGCAAGTAGCGATAAAAAGCTTAATCACAAAATCTGTGCTTAAACTGGCGTGGAACTTCCAGGTTAACTTCCTTCCATTAACAGGATGCTATTCAATACTGGTTACCTTCTGTTCAGTGTATAGGTACAGTGACAGTATACACTGTATATCAGCAGGAATAAGGAAGTACCCTGTAACATGGTTTTACACCAATTGTAAAGATGACATTGTGTGGACAAAAAATTAATATGTGTCGAAAATTCCCTTTTCTGAACAAAAGACAAATTAACCTCTAGATATTGTACATGTGTAACTTACAATATGTGCGTTGATCACAGCTCCTGTAGTTAAAACAACTGAATGGATTATATATTTATAGGCAAGATATGGTAAAGGGGAATTTATAGATGGCTACCGATAGTTCCTGTGCATTCACAATGCTTGATCACCAGGCGCGTAGCCAAGGGGGGGGCAAAGGGGGCAGCCGCCCCCCCTTGAGCATTTAAAAAAAAAAAATTAATGTTTTTATGATATCGCTAGTATTTTCAAAAGAGAAAATGATAAGATGCAACTTACAAGGCCTGGGAAGTGCCATTTCCAGCGATCTGGGAGGCATTTTCAGCCAAAATTTTCTTGTATGCTTCGTGCCAACCATGGTGGCGCTACGCTTAGATAGTGTGTAATGCCGAATCTACAGTTTCACCCCTCCCTTGGCAAATTCCTGGCTACGCGCCTGTTGATCACTGTATATATATGTTCAGTAACATGATATGCTGGGAGATGAGATATCATCAACGATGGAACATGATTAGGTAAAGGTATGTGACCAATGAAGAGTTATATTAATTAAAGAGCTCTATAAAATGAAATATCAGTCAAGGGATATGATGAACAATGGGATAAAGTAAGTGATGGCTTATGGGATATGGTATGACACATTGTGTGGTATGATCTTTTGGGGAACATCATTTACATAATTATCAATTATGAAGAGTTTTACTATATAGGCCAATAACCAACCCGAAATTGATGTATGATATTGTTTGAGTTATCATTTATCAGTATGATAAGTGATATTAGATAGCTAGATTAGTAGGTAATTTCTATCTCAATTTGCATCTTTAATTAGGTCCACTTAATCTTAATCTACCAGTTGGCTGCTCATATTCTACTGGATCCTAATGATCACCTCTGGCTAATGACAGATCTATGATGGGTACCCAATTAGAAATTATCATAAATTTGTTATTCCCACCCAAAAGAAGTATTTTTTTTCTTTTGTGGAGGGATGCAGTGGCGGGACAGTCAGGGGGGGCGGATGCCCCCCTGACGGACTCAAACGGACTGCTGGCGCCCTTTTCAGCTCTTTACCACTTTTTACTTATTTGCGATTATTGACTTTTTTATTGCGCTCTCATCTACTTATTGACATTTGTCACATTTTGTTGGTGTAATTTGGCGATGACGCCTATTTATTCTTCGTTTTTTTGCAAATTAGCCAGGCCCGGAAATGGTCATTTCCGGCGATCTAGAGAGTATCTTTACTCAAAAATTTTCTGTACGTTACGCACCAACCAGTGGTGGCGCTCCGCTTAGATAGTGTCAAAAGCGCCCCTACAGACCATTCTCGACCCCCCTGACCAATACCCCTAGCTCCGCCACTGGGGGGATGGGTATAGGTGGCATAGGGGAAGCTACAGTAGGTAAGACATGTAGGGATGAATAGCTGTCAAAGAGCCAGTGAAACAAATGAAGGAGCAGGCTTTTTATTTGAGCCATTTGATATTTAAAACACATTTGATATGCTTTCATTTTGAGCATATCATAATTTTATTAATGTCAATTGTCAATTGAAATGCTGTGCTTGACTTGAACATTCATACCTCTGTGTACACTAAAACAGGATATTGCTATGCATGCATTAAATTCTGGACTATGTGTAAAGGTAGGTACCAGGCAGGTTTAGGAACTTACTTATCAAAATAAACAATATCAACTTCCCAGGGACCAGGCAGAAGGTTTAGTCAAACAAAAGACTTAATAACTTGCAGCCACTTATGCATACCCTAGAACACTATGGGTGACCATATAGGTATTTCCCCTCTTAACAAATAAATGTAATTAATTCATATCTTCTCACAGACTTAACCCTAATTTGTACCACACCTTTACTTCTAAAACTACAAGAAGGAATTCTTGATTAATATTGCAATGTCATCTAAGGTTTTAGTAAGATAGTTTGTAATTGATGTTTTGTCGAGCAGTATTAAAGTACTGTATATTAAAAAGTTCCAATATTCAACTTAGCATTAATATCTAACTTTGAAGAATAGACAGTCTTGAAGGTAATTCCCTGCCACCTCTGGTTTCTCAAAAACAATTTCAATATTATACTGCAAAAAATCAAGTCAGGATGGATCCAGAGTAGATGTCCTGAAACATCTTCTAAAATATTCACATGACAAATATGTAGACCAGAATTGTCAGTAATAACATTTTGGGGAACAATTTGTGAACACTCAATCCATCCATGTTTTCTTTTTCTTTTGTAACAGTTAATTTTTATATATATGTATCTAAGTGGTAGTGCTGCTTACAAGTTAACTATAAAGTTCCATTCTTATTTGTTTTTAAGCAATACTACCTTCAGTTCCTGTTTACTCTCTACTAGCGTTCTGTGGTTTTCTAATGAAAGCAATCTAGAGGCAATTAAACGCAACTACAATACGTACCACAATATATTACACATCATGAGCAGATTTACAGAGCAGAACAATTGACCTTCCTGTAGCTGACTCATTAATATTCTTCTTCTTCTCATAATTATTAAAACTGTTTAAGTAACCAATATGTTATCTTTATTTCCAAGTTACAATTAGAATGTACACTAGATATGACCAAGCAGATACCTGTCGTATTTTCTAATGAATACAAACTCTAGTATTTACAAAATTAAGTTACTTCTCCTTTTGTCCACTTCCGACCAGACTTCCTGTCTACTGCAATGTTACATATTGAACTACTTTATACTGCTATGTTGCATATCATGACAGTATTGTGCAATGCTACATATCACGACATACTTACTGTACACTGTACAGTGTAATGTTACATATATCACTACATACTTACTGTACAGTACAATGTAACAAGAGCTCCGTAAGTATTGCACTGTGCAATGTTACATATCACTACTGTATACTGCTGTTGCATATCATGACAGTATTGTGCAATGTTACATATCACTACAGTACATACTTACTGTACAGTGTAATGTTACAATTCCCTACATAAGTACTGCATTGTGCAATGTTACATATCACTACTTTATACTGCTGTTGCATATCATGACAGTATTGTGCAATGTTACATATCACTATTGTGTATCTTGTGAACTGTTAACATATATATGTCACTATATTACCTACTGTGCAGTGCAATGTTATAGTATAAAGCAATGTTACTTTATATCACTGCCTAGTCATTGTAGTACTAAATAGTATGTATATTACTGTACATGCAGTGACAGTGATGCAGTAACTCAGCTTTGCCAAGTAATATAGAGCCAACCCCTTCTCCAGCTCCCTCCTCACCATTAAATTAAAACCAGATCATTGCTGTGAGCTGATAGGTCCACAGAAGAATACAAATATGTCACTTATACTGCTTGGAATAAGCATAAGGCTATGTTAAAGAATAAATATTGCATATTGCATAAAAATGTCAAAAGAAGACACAAACCCAGCCACTATCATTGGTCTAAAGTCAACTCTTACCGTAATTGTAAAAGATTTAAGTCAGAGAATTACATAAACTTTCACTCTGGAAAATAGTTTCCTTGGGATTGTAAAGTGCATTTTGAATTCTGAATATAATTGGGTATCAGCTGGACATTAATGTACAGTAAGGCAATTCAACATTGATCATCTCAGATAGTTCATGAGAATGCAAGAATTTAAACCAATCACTGTCGGATGTATAGATCTGCGGACGTAGGCTACTACCTAAGACAACGAATGATGAAAGACCAAAAGGAGGGAATGCCCCAAGTGTACCATTCACATGTCTGTTAACCATCAAAATGAAGAGCTATATACCTACATACACGTGTACATACCTAGCTGCTTTAAAGTGACGTAAACTGAAATTCATTGATTTTACCACAATCAGATGGTACCATACAAAACACTTCCTACTACCTAACAATCGAACATCTGGTAACTTAGTTCACCAAACTAATTACATCAGGGAGGAATGACTTTCTAAAAAATAAACTCCATATGTTATCATATCAAGGTTAATAATTTCATTTTGCATAAATTGCATTACAAGCAATTAGTAACTCAGTTTTTGTGTTTTGTTCTGTTTTTCTTAATGTATTTCTTGTCATCACATGTCTAAGTAAGACTGAAGGACATCCAACTACAGTGAGTAAAAAATAGTGTATAGACTTACCTGTTTTAGAATTACTGTAATGACCAAATTTAAATACAAACAAACCAATATATACAGCTCTAGGATGAAGTTTGAAATTAAAAGCCATAAAGTCTGACTCAAATCTACTTGCCATTCAACACCATACGCTCTGACTTCATGCCCGAGTGCCATCAAACAATGGTAACCAACCAGACTATACAGTGACCTGTTAGCAACAACTGAGCTATTGTTCTCTATTGTTACAACTCTATTGAATTAAATGTTTGGTTATAGAGTGTATTTGCACTTGATATTGTACTTACCCCAACCCCTACAGTACTCGATACCATTCAGAACCACAAAGGCATCTTTAATAAATGGCTGACAATTAAGTGACGGATTGTTTGGCGGTTGGAGTTCATGAGATTGAATACCAAACAGATCCACTCATAGAATTACTGCTATAGTATGATTAAAACCATCAAACTGTTTTCAATCTTTTACTGTTAGGAAAACACACTGTGTTATTTACCTTGATGGGAACTTGAAGATACAAAGTTCAGATTGTTCAAATAGTACACACCGCCACCGCTGGTCTAGGAAATGTTCCCACAATGGACAGAAGTGAGATATAACAATAGCATACTGATCAGTAATACAAAGTACAAGAACAAGTTCCCCCATACACAAGTTAAACCCTGGTAAAAACTCGTACCGGAAACGGTAAATATGTCAAGAAGGAGAGACCATAAACTCAAAGACAGATAATAGCAATATGCAGAAGTTAAGAAGTTTTAATCAGCCTGTCATGATTCAATCAAAGAACTCTTAATCTATGTATAAGTGCATGCCCCATAATCCTCCCCCCTTCCCCCACCCATCCCACCCACATACACACGTCCTTTCACACTTGATACCGATACAGGCACGATTCAGTATTGCAGCAAACCTTGAGTCAAACTTACTTAGCCTAACATTACAGCAATTACCTAGCCTAACATGCTAAAGGATAGTCACAAATTATACACAATCATGATGAGGCAGACTGAAGGTCTGTGTGAGTAAAGGGGTGATGGTAGCAATCCATAAAAATGCCTAAAACCTTACTTCACCAACACAGTGCATTTTGAAGTATCACAGCTTAAACTGAAAGATTTTGTTCCACACTTGACCTTTAGATATAACTATAGTTCAAGGCTGAAGGCTGAACATTTAAAATGTGAACCAATGATAGAAATCGTCTTTAGAGAAGTCCTAAAAATGACATATGACGTAAATGAAGCTGATTTCATGTAGAAAAGTTGAAACCAAAAAATCTCCCTGGTTTGGGTATTTACAAGCAACGATACTTACCTGTCTCCATTTCTACATACTGCACTTTCCCGATCTACCATAGCCTATTAACTGCAAATGTAGAATATCCCAAACAAATGACTTTTGACAACAGCTTGTGCTTACTGTACATAGCAAAAACAGTACCATTTTACTTCAAAGTTAAAAACACTATCCTACCAATAAATTGCTATGCCGTGAAAACTAAGAGTTTAATACCGATTCTCCTGCTTTTCGTTTGACATAAACCATGCAGGCTGTGATATCAATTATTCGAACAAAATAAACTGTAAGCTTTTCATATTTTCATTCAATCCATTTTATAGCTCTCATGAAACCTCAGAATTCTAGTTTGTGGTGATGTCTTGTTATAATGAAGGATTGGAACACTCAGGGTTTTCTATACATGTGTTCAAAAGTATTCTTTTTCACTGGGACCTGGCTAGTACAGTAGACTGTTTTGATAAGATAAAAAAGGACAATAAATTTCCCTACGTTCCCCTATGTATAAGGGGACCATGCATGCATGTTTCCTTAAAAAAGTCTCAATATGTGACGTTTTGCAAATTAGGTTAAAAGAATATGTTACCAGATCAATCTAAGCACATGAAGTGTAAATGTTTTCTCGAAAAAACATGTTGCAAGCAGTAGAGGTACTGTTTGTGTCAGTTACCCTACCCAGTTATGTGTTGTGTTTCTTAATTAATGAAGCAACTACCTAAGATTTGCTTGTACTGCGTCAACGAAAGTCTCAAATAGTTCCGAAAAAAACACACGATGGAAGTATGTAGGTAATTTAGTATGGAGTATTTAGTATTGATATATCCACCAGTTTTACACTTGGAGTTCCTTCTATTTTTGACTTTCAAGTTAAAAGCTTATCAGTGTTGGCCCCAGATATGCTGGATAGGCAGCGGTTTAAATTTCAACAAGCATTCTGTTGCCACTCTTTAAGGCATTGAAGACTCGCCCCAAACAGCGTGCCGCGCTCTGAAAAAGTTAACTTTCCGTTGCTTGCAAGTGAAGTTTTTCTCTTGTCGCTACAAAATGCTGACAGTAATGAAACGTGATACCTTGTTATCTTTTATCTAGACCTGAGATGTCCATCGCTGCTATGTATACTGTGCTGTGGGTATTGACCGCAGCTGTATGTACTGACTGTACACTAGTGTAGTGTCAAATTACCGACGGTAGCAAGCTGTTTGTTGTGCATTTTCTGGGATCTATGGTGGTGTGTAACACTTTTGTTACACCTCATTTGAAACTAGGTCAAATCTGACCTTGTTTCGAACAAGGTATCACGTTTCATTACTGTCTGCATTTTGTAGCGACACAAACAAAACGTCACTTGCAAGCAACAGAAAGTTAACTTTTTCAGAGCGTGGCACACGGTTTGGGGTGAGTCTTCAGTGCCTTTAACTAGCAGTGCAAACTCTTATCTGAAATACAAAATACTTTTTAGCATCTGTGCAATTCATCTCAGATACCTTAAAAACAGCTCTATACTAGAAATGATGCATTTCTGTCTACTTAGTTTTGTGTTACAGCCAACTCTTTATGATTTAATACCCATCTCCGAACCCTCTCCCCACCCCCCACCCCCACCATACCACACCACACCACTACACATGCCAAATCCTTTTTGCTTCACCATCTGCAGAATCACTCACCAGGTGAATCAGATGTTGGGTTGCATCTTTAAGGAGCTGTTGGTGTCCCACTTTTCTCAATGTTAATTTATCGAGGTACTCCGATGTAATGTTGATGAGCTGGAGACCAGTGATGTTCTGACCAATGAACTTTGACTCATACTGATGAAGACAATCATCGAGCCCTGGAGATGAAGACAAAAACAGGAACAAACTTTACAATGAAGATCGCTCAAACAAAGCTCTAATAAACAATATCTTATGCCGTTTTGTGAACATAGTGAACATTAACATAGTGAACAGTAATGATGTTTCACTAGGATGCCAGTTAACACAGGACTGATTTTTAAATTTAACCTTCACTTTTGGAAGGAGGTTTGATCTCGTTGTCCTGACCTGTGGGCAATTTGTTTGGTACTGCAACTTTGCAGATTATTTAATTACCATACAATCTATGTTATAACCAAGATCAGAACACCCCTTTATATTTACATATTCACACCTTTTATGGACAATATTTGTCAACTCAGCTCTATTACATTCAAACCCTAGAAGAATTATGTGCTGTTACCATAGTTACAAGCAAAAGAGCATGTATAGAACTACATAGTACTTCATCATGCAATGTACTGTAGTGTGTGCCACACAAAGGACAAGAACATGACTATAGTACCAGTGTTTTCATTTCTACACAAAACATTCTGTTACAGCTGTACAGTAGCTGTATCACATTCAAAAACTAGAAGAAATTAATGCCGTTACCATAGTTACGAGCAAGAGAGCATGTATAGAACTATGTAGTACTTCATCATGCAATGTACTGTAGTGTGTGCCACACAAAGGACAAGAACATGACTATAGTACCAGTGTTTTCATTTCTACACAAAACATTCTGTTACAGCTGTACAGTAGCTGTATCACATTCAAACCCTGGAAGAAATTAATGCCGTTACCATAGTTACGAGCAAGAGAGCATGTGTAGAACTACAAAGTACTTCATCATGCAATGTACTGTAGTGTGTGCCACACAAAGGACAAGAACATGACTATACTGTAGTACCATTGTTTTCATTTCTACACAAAACATTCTGTTACAGCTGTACAGTAGCTGTATCACATTCAAACCCTATAATGAAATTAATGCTGTTACCATAGTTACAAGCAAGAGAGCATGTGTAGAACTACATAGTACTTCATCATGCAATGTACTGTAGTGTGTGCCACACAAAGGACAAGAACATGACTATAGTACAGGTGTTTTCATTTCTACACAAAACATTCTGTTACAGCTGTACAGTAGCTGTATCACATTCAAAAACTAGAAGAAATTAATGCCGTTACCATAGTTACAAGCAAGAGAGCATGTATAGAACTATGTAGTACTTCATCATGCAATGTACTGTAGTGTGTGCCACACAAAGGACAAGAACATGACTATAGTACCAGTGTTTTCATTTCTACACAAAACATTATGTTACAGCTGTACAGTAGCTGTATCACATTCAAACCCTAGAAGAAATTAATGCCGTTACCATAGTTACAAGCAAGAGAGCATGTATAGAACTATGTAGTACTTCATCATGCAATGTACTGTAATATGTGCCACACAAAGGACAAGAACATGACTATAGTACTAGTTAGTATTTTCCTTCCTACACAAAACATGTCTTTAGCTGTACAGTAGCTCCATGTAATAACACTGTTGTACCATACTTGGAAGAGGAAATACAATAGAATGCAATGGAAGAACTTTCTTCATTGTAGTACATGAGGTCATAGCATATTCATTGGAATAAATGAGGTCATATCAAGACAAAAAAAATAAACATGGGGTGTGTTAGTTTCAGGATATCATAGGAAAGGGATGTAAGAGCTAGCATATATCCTAAATGGTAGGACTCATATATACAGCATATACTGTATATATAGAGAGGGAGAGAGTCAATAGGACAATGTTATGAATGCAACTGCAGTATATGTGTCATCAAGTTTATACTGACTTATAAAAGACACATAAAAAATATAATTAAAGTATATAAAACTTAACTTTAACAGAAGGATATATTGTCTAATAGAATTCAAAGCTGACAATAAGCTCTAATGGGTGAAAGCAAAACAGCTGTGGGATATTTGATCACCGCATAATGACACCCTGTCAAACATTCACTTAGGCATTACAGCATACATACAAATACTGTATGACTGTTACTATGTCTCCAGCATTCTCTTTATTGTGTCACTCACAAATACTTGATCTTAAAATACCTTTGTGGATTACAGTACTGATGTCAGTTTACACAACACTAGTCATAGTGTACACAGTTACAGATTATATATTCCACAGGCTAGTACCTGTATTCTAATACTGTTAAGCCAATAAGTAACCACAAAAGGTGTTACAATCAGATAAATGGATTAATGTTCTGCTAAAAATACAACAAACTTGTCAGAAATTTCCAGACACTTGTACTGTATAAAGTGTAATATCACAACTACATGAGGCAATGTTACAAATATATATAACTATTGAGTATTGTGCAATGTATATCACTGCACTGTATACAGGCTTCACTGGTTGGCCTACTTGGTCAGACTTTAGAAGTCAATATGTTTATAAATGTTGCAGACTTAATCAATCGTTCACATACATACGAGCCTCAGCTTAATCATCAACTAGTGTTCAATTCAAGGTACCCTGCGCTATTGGTTTCATTCTCACTAAATAAATGCAATCAATTTGAATCTTTCAATAGAGGGATACATCTAAGAAATAAAAGCTGTATCAGACGTTCCTAATGTTAACTCCAACAATGAATGTTACTAAATGTGCACATATAGGCAAGTATGAATGATGTAAATCATCCTAGCTTTAGAAGAAGCTGACTTCAGGCTTGAAACTTGAGCTATTCAAGGTTTTCATAGTTTCTGAGTATATATTTTCTTTTAATTCTTTATTACCAAGCCAATTGTAAATCCAATCTGAACACAGAGAATGTGAGATGCTAGATAGACTGTTATAAACTGTGCCTATACAACCTTCCATGGTGTGCTTATCAGAAATTCTATAACAACATTCTGAAAAAAAAGTCTGTGTCATTACAGACTTGAATCTCCTCTTCCATGTCACCAAAGTATATTCCCATTGTCCATAAAAAACTAGAGAAACATACTCCTTTGGGTTTGCCTTTCTCAGCTCCTTTGTCCCTTCTCTCCTAAGCTTTGAAAACTTTGAAACAGTATGAACATGGTTGTGACATCACAGATTGCCTTTGTCAAGACTGACCAAATAATTTCAAGGGCCAGCTCTATCACTGGGTCCACCCCCTACCCCTCCAATCCCCCCCCCCCCACGAAGCTACCGTAAGTCAAGCAAGGTTAAATTTTTAAACAGAATGAGAAGAATTTTTTATGTTTGAAGTCGGGACTCACCTTAGTTATTTACTTCTTATCTGTGAATAAGTCAACTTTTGGCATAAAGAGGAGATCGAAACAATAAGATTTTTAATAAGTATAAGGAATTTGCCTTTTGGAGTGGATTAATTCTTGTTTGGAATAATTTGACACCTCATTTCAACAATTATAAGTTTGGCAATTAGACATCTGTACAGTGAATCTATGCGGTGATCCACCTACTGTAGGTTGGCAGATGCAATGTGAATCTATGACATCACAACCATGTTTCTACCAGTTTACTTTCAAATGTCACCTTCTGTTAACACATGTGTTATTCATGAGTAAGTACTGCTTTCCATATTTTTCATCATAATGTTTGTCACATGTTCCAAACAAGTTTGTAATATTGACTAAGGACAGTGATAATTGTACATGTAGACACAGCCAAAACAAAGTGTATTCAATTGCATTCATCAGAAATGTTTACATTGAACAACAGTGTTACAATTCTTGTAAACTATCATCTGATGATTTTTGGACAATTCCATTTTTTTTATCTCTGCTTGCAGAGATATCTGTATCCAAAAATATTGGTACAGAGCATTTAATTTCCTGTGAAAACTACTAAACTAAATGTCCAAACGGTTCCAATCAATTATATGTTATGTGCACACAACTTGTTGTTATTTCACGGACTAGGTACATAACTCCGTAGAAGAAAGGACATTGCAAGATATGGCAGCACTGGGTGTAGAACATCATGGGAAGAGTTGAGAGAGGCTCGGTTAAAGGTACAAGCCTAAATAAGAAGCAGGTATTATAATAAGATGTTGTGACAACTTTGGGAAAAGAGGAGTATGGAGACATATGTTAATTTGCAGTTTGATGACATTTATTCCATGTTTAAGCTGCCAAATTATAAGTTGTATTTTTTCCTCTGTTCCATAACATAATTGTACCATTATATATCTATATCTATAATATTCTGACAAAATTGGATATTCCTCAATTTAGAAAATGAGGTATAGGATTATAAGCTCTTAGGCTTTGACTAACCCCATTAGTGAGTTACAGCTAGATACCATTTAATCTACTGCAGAAAATTGTGTCTTTCTCAATTTCAATGTTATATCATACTGTATTCAACAAAACTTAAATGTGTCTTTGCATAATTTCATATCATTTTGGTATACCAAAATGATATGAAATTATGCAAAGACGCATTGGATCTCCTTTATAACGGTCAGATCTGATGTAAAAATTCAAGAGGTGGTCTACAGTATAAATGTGTTGAGTAATAGTTTAATTAGTAATTATTAATACTGATAAGTCACGATACAATATATACCAGGGTTGTCCAACCTTTTGCAGAGGAGTGCCGCATGGAATGATTATGATGAAGGAGGGGGCCGCATGAACCCTACGCTCGATTTTTCGATTTTTGCCCGAAGCCCAAGGCAAAAAGATATGAGCACTGCGCGCGGAGCGCACTGATTTATTTTCCTTCCTGATAAAACATGAATAAAGTCCAGCCGCCCCCCCCCCCCCTCCGCTGAGAGAGTGTCACACAAACTGACCTGTATGCAGTTTTTTTGGACCCAGAAGGTTCGAATGATTGATTATATAGCTTAAAATTGTTATCAATAAATCTGCTCACTAACATTTCGCACCGTAGAGCATCTCTGGCGGGCCGGACGCAACCATGCGGCGGGCCGGACTGTGGCCCGCGGGCCGTAGGTTGGACAACCCTGATATAGGCTATACCATTATTCACCAAAGTTGTATGATATGATTAGATTGCAAGGAGTATAGTAAAGCATGCAATCAGGCTTCAAGGAAAGCAAATCTAACTAAATATACTACTAGATTAATTACATCGACCTATATATTGGCCTTCAAAGGCCTAATCAGTCACAACGCCCAGTTTTGATAATGACTCTGATAATGAAGTAAATCGTCTGTAATTGATGGAGGGCAAATGACTGAATCAACTGACTTCTGAATCAAAGACATATTATCTCAGCCAAGACAAGGAGGAGGGTGCAGGATGCAGCCCAAGGAAATCTGGCATAAAAACTATTGTAAGCTCCTAAGTTAGAATATGTCGAAGTGTAGTTTGATAACAGTTTGAACATGGCATTGATGTGAATGGTAAAGACCGGATAAAGCCTACTGTTAGATTTGTCTTAATCAGTAACACTACCATTACATCCGCATCACGATCTTGTTCAAGGTGCAGACACACAGAACTTACTCGTAACGTTCAAACACATACCTTTTAACCACTCCACAACTTCCCTTGAGGACCAAGCAGGAATATTGATGAACTCCATCGGAGAAATGATGAATATATCATTAGAAGTCAAATTGAACCATTTCGTTATGAACGATGGAACTTCTTTTCGTATATTTAGAGGCCAACATAAGCGAATATTTTCAATCTTCACCTACAATGTAATTTTTACCATGCCATTAATACAAGTCGATTTTAGGTTAGATTGTTTTGCTGAAAATGCTAGAGACAAAATAAAATAAAACTGTTAGCAAACTGCTTATACACTAGGAGAGCCTGTGGAGGAGAATGTGTAAAAGTAAGTTGGCCCATGGAGGTAAAATGGTTGGCCTGACGTTTCGATCCTAGCAGGATCTTCTTCAATGGCTTAAAGGCAAGTAACAGTAACAGACAGGCGCGTAGCCAAGGGGGGGGGGCGAAGGGGGCAGCCGCCCCCTCCCCCCTTGAGCATTTTTTTTTAATGTTTTTATGATATCGCTAGTAATTTCAAAAGAGAAAATGCTAAGATGCAACTTACAAGGCTTGGGAAGTGCCATTTCCAGCGATCTGGGAGGCATTTTCAGCCAAACTTTTCTTGTACGCTTCGCGCCAACACGGTGGCGCTACGCTTAGATAGTTTGCATTGCCGAATCTACGGCTCTTAGTTTGCCTACATTTTCGCCCCTCCCTTGGCAAATTCCTGGCTACGCGCCTGGTAACAGAAGGGACAAAGCCACGCACAGAATACAGACAGGTTAATGAGCATGGTGAACACAAAGAGAAAGAGAAAGAGAAAAGTATTAACAAGTTGTAAGCATTTTTTTAAGTTGAAGAAAGATATAAACATAAACGTTTTTTTATATATTTTTTTTATTGAAATAAACAATGATGAGAAGGTTTGAAATCAATTTGAAAAGTCAAAAGACTATTATTACCGCTAAGTTGTATTCTTAATGCAGAGCTGCTTCTGCAGGTTAAACCAGAATGCAAAACTTTACTGAGGTTTGATCATTGATGGATGACTTCATCTTCATCGTAACTGGATTATTAAGTAGCCAATGTTATCCTTGTAAGATATCATGAAAAAGTTGTGTTTATATAAATTCTGCAGATGCTGGTGACCCTTGATGCCTTTGACCTTAACAAAAATGAGTACATTTATACTCAAAGTGACGCCTATTAATGGAAGGAGGAAATTTGTCAATGTTACATTTCCTTAGCTGTGGTGGCCGGTCACAATGTTTTCAAATTTAGTTTGAGCCAGTTGACGTCAAAAGACTTTCAGAAATGAATTTCTCCGAATTGCGCCGCTACATATTCTGAAGTTCAGTGACCATTTCCCGGTTATTAGCTCGAATTACTATAGGGTGTATACGAACCGCCCGTATTCAGAAAAATGACCTCAAATGACCTTCAAATTTATAAAATAACATCGCATGTATGTAAACCAGGGAGTTGTTTCCATAACAACTCCCTGTGTAAACTAAACCCACAAAATCACTGACTAAATTTCAGCCAAATCGAATGACCAATGACGCAAATTGCAGTCATTCAAGCACGTTGGCAAAATTTCGGCAGAATCGCATGATCGCTATACCGCAGCTGAAAACATTCAGCTAGAGCTAAAACAACATTTGTTATAGTCTTTGATATGATAACGGAATATCGATTCACCAAATTAAGTCGGAACATATCAGTTTAAATGTACATCTATATATCGATTCTCGGCCTTTTTGGCAGTAAGATCATGTGTAGTATCTGTTCCCAGGCTTTCGAGGGGAATGGTGATAGACACCCGACGATGATCACACAGTCACAGTCCCGATGCAAGAGGACTGGGTAACGTTGAGAGCGGATCAGTCGTTCGGTAGTTTGGTTTTCGTGCCCAGGTTCTATCCTGAGTGACTTTTCTTAAAAAAAAGTATCTATATCAACTTCTCGGCCCTCTGGCTAATATCATGTGTAGTATATGTCAAGGGCGTAGGAACCGGGGGGCTGGGGGCGCCAGCCCCCCCCCCCCGGTGAAAAATGTGGAGGGGCGGAAGTATCATTCCGCCTCCCCGCTTCGCAAGTCAGAAAACCCCTTTTTCATTTCCAAATGAGAAAAAAATCTCATTTGGAGCACCAAATTGCATCTAAGGCCAGGTGAAAATGCAAAATTATATACAAAATGGAGTGGGTGGGTTGAAGTGTGCTATATTGCACCAAATTGCATCTGAGGCCACCTGGAAATGCAAAAAAAAATCACACCCCCTCCCCTTAGACCCCTCCCCCAGGCCGGCCATCAGTCTTCAACCCCCCACTCAAAAGTACCTTCCTACGCCACTGGTATATGTATGATGATGGGGTTGAGAGTGGATCAGTTTAAGGTAGTCTGTATAGGCCCCAAATTATAGCATGCATGCTATAATTGCTAGAAGTTTTCAAAAAGTACTTTCCTGGAGGTCTTTACTCTCCAAATTGTTATCGGACATTATAAATGAACACACAAGATGTTTGAATGTCCCAGTGAGGTAAATTTCCTCCAGGGTGATAATAAAAATAGTTGAAGAATTTTGACCAAAGGTGACCATATTTAAAAATCTGTCATATTTGGGGACAAAACAGCATACCTAGAGTATCTACACCAACTCCTATAGCTATATATATATGATTATTTACAATATAAGTACAGTACATGTGTAAATATAGATTTCATAATTCCAGGGGCATCACTAATGATCCACAATTTGTGAACTGGGGGTGGGGGGGGGACATGTGGGATGAGGGAGTCGGCAGTTTGCCCCACAAATCTCTGTTTAGCCCAATAAAAATTCTTAAATATACCAAAACCCATACTCCTAACACAAGCGTCATGGATCATGGCTAACACGGTACTATAAACAAATGGACAATCCAGTCATCCATTTATAATACATTGAAATTTCGAATTCTCGGTTGAAGTTTTACAAACAAACATCAGATTTTAGCATAAAATATCAACATTATGATCTGAAATTTCAAATTTTGAAGTAAAGAATTGAAATTTGGAAATTTTGACATAATCATAGCATTTTAATAGTGAAGCGTCAAATTTGTTGAGATGGGATCTTTGATAATTTTACATAATATATATTATTGCAACATTTCTAAGATAAAAACTATCGTAAATTTTGAAATAAAGCAACGAAATTTGAAATAAAGCGTCAGAATTCGGGTTAAAATAAACTTTTCGAAATTTAAATTTAAAATTTACAACACAAAATGATTGAGATAAAATGCCATTTTTCGAGATGCTATATAAAAAATTTGTGATAAAACTAACGTCGAAGTTTGGAGATACTTTGCTTGTGTGTATATCAAAACAACAAAATTATGGGTCAGAAGTGCGGAACAAGTAAACCTAGTTACGGAATCAATGGAGGCTTTGAGGGGAAAAAGCTAGTACACCGAAAAAGGTTTATTTTATGTGTCTAAAGGATATTAATGAAATCATACACAATTTTCAATATCACAACCGTCCACGTGCAACCATTCTATTAATTGTGTGTCTCCTGAGTGAAGAAGTCATTACGAATATTTCAAATCAAGGGCGTAGGAACCGGGGGGGGCTGGGGGCGCCAGCCCCCCCAGTGAAAAATGTGGAGGGGCGGAAGTATCATTCCGCCCCCCCGGTTCGCAAGTCAGAAAACCCCTTTTTCATTTCCAAATGAGAAAAAAATCTCATTTGGAGCACCAAATTGCATCTTAGGCCAGGTGAAAATACAAAATTAAGTTTACAAAATGGAGTGGGTGTTGAAGTGTGCTATATTGCACCAAATTGCATCTGAGGCCACCTGGAAATGCAAAAATTCCAAAGGGGAGGGGGACACCCCCTCCTCTTAGACCCCTCCCCCAGGCCGGCCATCAGTCTGCAGCCCCCCTACTCAAAAGTACCTTCCTACGCCACTGTTTCAAATTGACATAAAACATGTCTGCAACTTGAGCCATTGAACTGTAATGTGCCGCAAAACACAATTCCATAGAGCATAGTTAACATTTTAGTGCATACTCCACACGAAAGAATTCTGATCGGAAATACAAACTATAACTATCCAAGGTAGTATATATAGCCTACACTGAGAAAATTCTAGACCAAGTATCTCTTCCAAATTTACAGCCCATCCTGAACATGAGACGAGTTTCAGTTTCTTTACATTGGATGATTTGGACAAGTTTTGCTTATTGTGAGAAACATTGTTGATAATAAACCCTTTACATCAACTTTTAGGCCCAGATAAGCATAAAGTAGCGGGCAGACGATCTTATAATCTCGGTTCTGTTTTGCAGAGTGTGCTGGCATTACATTAAAGTTTGGCTTTTAATTTCTGGGAATTTCCCTATATGCTACGTATACCAATAGTTAACGAGTCATTTCAGACTCCGATGATATAGCACAATCGAGAATCGAAACTAATATTTTGATGATGGAAATTCTCATTAGAGGTCTTCTTGTTCACTAATGTCTATTTAAATTGGAAAATTTTACTGGACTTAATGTAAGAAAGGTAACCACTAAGTTAACCAATTTGTGTGACGGGTGTCAACTTTTCTTTGTTAGGCCTAGCCTACAGCCTAAGCAAATACATTCCTACTCCTACAGTCCTAGGCTAGGCTTTGCAGCATTTCCTAGGAGATATGTAACGTTAGGCTATTCCCTAAGCTGAATCGCATAGCGTATAAATTACTAAGCAAGTAGTGTGCAATCATTGTAATTTTCAAACCTCAAGTTATATTTGAGTTTTAGAAACAGAATTTGCTGACCCAAATAGCCTATCTGTTTAATATTTCATGTCAGCTGTCATAGTGTTCATAAAGTATTAAAATGGAAAGGAACTGTATCAGTGTATGCAAACCTGAAACAGGAAGAGTTCTGAGAAAAAAAGAGTTACCTACTTCTTAGCAATATGAAGCAATTGCTGCTGTATTTGTGCTCTTGGATATAAGCAAAATGATGCATTTCATCACCAGCTAAAACATAAATACTTTTGGGTTTATAGTATTGAGGGGACAACTTTAGAATACCACACAGGTTTGAAACCTCAATTCACCTCCATAGGTGCAGTTACAGTCATCAAATAAACTATGTCCTATCAACACTGCGATTTTGCCTCCACCCGAGGACAGTTTCATGTAACATCCTGTACATGCAATCAATATTCTATTACAAATATAGTTTCAAACTCCCACTGCAAATGTGAATGCAACTCAGCCCCAGAACAGAGGCTCAGTGGACTTTTTTATTATGTAATCTTCATGATATAGTGATATATAATCTTTAGATATAATCCTTTTTATGATATAATCAAGTTGCATCATTCTCAGAATGAAACCTTATCTTGGTATCCTGATTAGTGACAATTTATCTTTCTCTACACATATTGATAAGATTTGCTCTAGGACCAGCAGAACCCTTGGCTTCCTTAATAGGAATTTACGCTCTTGCCCACCAGAATTACATGAATTGGCCTATATGTCTATGTGTCGTTCTGCTCTTGAATATGCAGCTCAGATTTGGGACCCTTATTAGGTCTCAGACCAAGATAAAATAGAAAAAATTCAAAGGAAGGCAGCAAGTTTTGTAACTCGTGTTTTCCATAGGCAATCCAGCGTCACTGAGATCTTGAAGACTTTGAAATGGGAACCCCTCACAGAAAGAAGGAAAAGGGCCAGACTCATGCTTTTTTACCAAATTATTAATGGCCTAGTTGCAGTCCCAAACGAGACTAATCCCTTCTTGAAACCAGGGAAGCGTAGCCGCTATACACAAATTCCACGCTTTTCAGTATAGTTTCTATCCTAGGACTATAAAAGACTGGCATACGCAATCCTTGGCCGTTAAAGTGAGCCCTAGTCTTGAGGTGTTTAAGACAAGATTGCCCACGCATTGTTATTAGCACTGCTGCGCTGTGTTCCAACATCCTCGTTGTGATACCTGTGAGGGGTTTTTACAAGTACCTAACAGAAATAGAAACAAGGACTTATCGCTTCGACTGAGCCGACTCATTTTCAAAAACATGATTTTTTACAGTGGTCGGGAATTTTATAGCTACTCCCTAATTAGACCAAGGCCTAAGGTACACAATTGTAAATTTGACCTTAAGTTGTGATTGTCAACAAATGTTGACATAAACAAGTGAAAAATTGCCACTTTCTTACTACACACTAAGCTCTTTGGCTTCGTGTGATGGGAACTCACATAGATGCCTAAATGGATTTGCTTTTGAGATGATTTTTACTTGTTTTGCGAGAGTTTATTGAACATTGATATAATATATAACTAATAGTTCTTAAATGCTTCTTCCTCCAGGAGGTTTCTTTGAAACATTGATATTTTCTCCTTAAGTGGCTGTTCATAATGGATCTGTACGAGTACTCTGTGGTGAATTTTTTAAGTGATCACCGTGGAGGTCGGTGTGGTTATTGTGGAGCAACAGACACCAATTACTCAAGAGGTAAGTCTGTATTTTTTCTTACAAAATAAAACATTTCAGACAAAGATTTGATCAGTAACATTGACTTTTTCCTGAGGTAACAAAGTTGTGTGCAACACATTTAACATTTTCATAATGTTTGTATTTTTGTGCCACTGAAACCTTGTGTGATGTTTCAATGATATAGTGTAATGTCTACTTGACAATTTGATGAAAAAATCCCAACCAACGATAACCAAAACAGTAAGAAAAAGAGTTGTACTAAGTAGATTTTCTGAGATTTTTGATCAAATCAAAATCACACTTATCAAGCGTCGAGCCTCAAAGGGCAGTATTAAAAGAGTAGTTACTGTGCCTGATGTTTTAATGGTAATGTATGACCCACTGTAGCACTTGCAAATATGAAATGAATACACCCCAAAAAAAATCCACAGCAGCTATCCATATTCCATAAACAGTAAGAAGCAGGCCATTCTGTGTGAAGTAAATATTGAGAGATGCTTGTTGAAGTCACAGTTTATATCAAACATCATACAAGAAATTTCGTAGTTTGGAGAGATTCACTGTCCATGCTGTACGACTAGGATTATCCATCCCTCAGAGTAAATAAAAGGGAAAGATTTAGAAGATTAAATCTGCTTCTCAGAATTAGACCACGTAATAAGAAAGTGGTATTTGACATAACTCAGCATCATTAAATTGCTGAAGCTGAAACAGTTGAAATGAGATGGTAGGATTACAAACCATTGGATTAACTATTCAAAATATTTGTGGTTTGACGAGCTGACATCATAATCATCATCATCATCATCATCAACATGGAATATGTGTTAAAGAAGCAATTACTAGCATCATCAAGACCCAAAAAACATGTGTATGTATGTATATATTTATATGTATTTTAGATCCTCCTGCAAGCAGGAACTCAGGAAGAAACCTCATTGGCTTATCAAAGCCTCAAGCTGACTGAAGTCAGTCTCTTAGATTCATATTAAACGTCCATGATTATGAATTGCCAATTGTCAACAAATCTGTAACTGGACGACATACATTAATCTTGGAGATACTCGAACCGGGGACCTTATGATTGGAAGGCACTGGATGATTGGAAAGCAACATAAAGAGTGTATGGATGATAAAGTTTAAGCTTGTTGTGAAATTTTGAAATATATATTAGACAATATCTTGATTGATTTGAAAGGTGGATATTAGTACTATTCATCACACTGCTGTTTGTTTAACTACAAAGAGATGAATTTCAAAGTGAATTCTTGTTGTTGGGTTGCGATGAGCTTTTTTTTTTATTAATCGTTGTTTCTTCCATCACCAGGTATGTGGGCGTATAGGCTGACTATTCATGATTACGAACTTCTCATTGACAGAGGATTGCGGAGGTAAGCACTTTACAGTCTCATGGAATAACTTTTGAGACCAGTTTAAAGGATTCAGGGATTTATATAATTTAACTTTGCAGAAATGTATAACTTGAAACCTTAGAACTGTCATCATTGGGGCTACTGTAGCTTGAACATTCATGGTCAGTGATAGTTACGTGAGATTGTTAGAAATGCATCTGGAGGTTCTCTGGATGTAAATAAAAATCTGGATAACAAAGTTTCCTCTACGTTAGTGTTGTGTGGCTTTTAATCATCAGTAGATAGAATACACCATGTTAACTGCTTCGATTGTTACTACATCTCTGTGTTTGTTTGAGGTTTTTTGTTTATAAATGTGCATGATATAGGCTGACAATATTCAATAATACTGTTAAACTTCCATATGTATTGAAATGTCAAAATGTGTACATATAAAGCCATCCATATGTAAAGTTCCACTTAATCCACTGCACAGGCTCCTCAATAAAATGTTATGCAGCTTGTACTGCTACACAGCATTAGCTGATACAGAAAGTGAAAGAGTGTGTACTCTCTCTCATAGACGGAATAATAAAAAAAAATCAACGGAGCATTTTCATTTTCGAAACTTTTAGGTCTTAACCTTCCTTCTTACACTAATGGCCCGAAAGTAAGTGGAGTCATCTGTCAGTTGTTAAATTCCTCATTGTAGCGTAGCAAGATGAATCGATATAACTTTTTGCAAATCATCTGTTTCAGATTACCTGTGCAGCTCAATATGCCATTGAAACAAATACCTCTGTATCTTCCTATTGACATGTGAGAAGCTGTCCATTGTGTACTGCATTATGAACAAACAAACCTCTTAAAGCAGCATTTTGCGTTGGTCGCCATTTTCTACTTTTTTGACATCCCAACGGAAAATATCTTGGAGAAAAACCATGTAAAAGTTGCAAATTTTCGACTTTTATTCCACCATTTGAAGTAAGATTTAAATAGATAAGCTAGTTATGTATGTCGTTATGACATAGTGGAGTCAGTGAGGTTGAGAAAAATCATAGAAAAGGACGCAAAATGCTGCTTTAAGACAATGATGTGATACGTATCTCATACTAGTGAACCAGTATGAAAAATGCCACTGAGGCAATATAAAACTCAGAGTGTGCAAATCGGTGTTTCATGGTTGATACACATTGCCTCTTACGTCATTAATTCATTTATGATTTCGATTATGAAATTAAACGCATTCTAAAGTTCTCATGACATTGATATTTCCTGTAGTGTCTTCTCCTGGTGGTCGGTACATTTCGAGGGTAAAGAGAAGGTACCTTCAGGTCTCAGCTGTGACTGTATTAATGCTGTATATTAAAGGGCCAGCATTCACAGAGAGCTTTACTGATATCATCTTTTGTTTTCTTTGTTCTGTCTGTCTTTAAAGGAGCGGCAAGTACGTTTACAAACCGAGCATGGACATAACATGCTGTCCCTGTTATTCCGTTAAATGTGCAGCTCTGGACTTCCAGGTGTCCAAGGCTCACAAGAAAATTCTCAATAGGGTTACGAGATATCTGAAGACAGGGACAAGACGGCCGTCCAAACCGAAAGAAGAAGAGAGCATGGAAGCAGCAGAACCTGGAGAACCGTCGTGTAGTTGGATAGATGACGAAGATGATGAGAAGAAGAACGATAAAGATGTCGCCGTGAAAGAAGAAGTAGACCCAGAAAAAGATAGCCAAGCTTCAGGAAATACAGACATAGAGATGAAAGAGGACACAGAGGAAGGAGAGGCTACCGAGAAGCAGCAAGGAGAAGAAGGAGGAGAGGAACCAATGAGCATTGATGCAGCTGAGAGTCGGCCAAAAAAGAAGCAGGCCAGAGTACCAAGACCTGGTGAGTTTTCAAACCTTAAAAATCGGTTCTTGAATTACAATCTTCCTCGACCTCTTGTATTTTTCTGTGAGTAATGGCCATGACTAGGGGTAGCAGTGCCTGAGTTATGTGTTCTGTGAAGTTTTGATATATTTATTTCATTTCATTTTTCATTTCATTTTATTTGTTCCTTCAAAACATTATTTACATATTTATATAACATATATACAAGAAAATAGCATTGGTTCAGAAAATTTACAATCATATAAATATAAGGAAAAATTAGAATGAATAATATTGTGAGAGGAAGTGTTGTACAGAAACTCTGGAGAGCTTAACAGGGTACAACACTCCCCAATACAAATAATGATATATAATTAATATATAGACATATAAGCCCAAACCACAAATACAACGTCCCCTCTCCTGCCGTCCCAACCAATTTTTTCTTCCCACCCAACCCTCCGCATTGCTAACCAGTAAGTAAAGCACATGCCAAGTTTTCAAAATAGTACCTGAGTTGGACCTTCTGTAAATGTTTGCCGTTTTCGTTTTTAGTGAGTTACACCTTTTGCCTAATTTTCAAACTGTTGTTAGTAGGTATAGGTTTAGAGTAGGGTGGTTGGTATATCAATATACCTGGTATTTTATTCATATCCATACCGACGGTATTGAAATCTGTCATCAACGAATATACCGAAATACCAGGTATAACCGAAACAACCCTTGAATACCCAATAAAAATAATACCGGATCAAAAGACGACCAAGATAATACACGCTGCCTACTTTTTTATCGTGTATAACTTACCACTCCCTGTAGTCCCCAACTGTAAAGATTCTTGCTGCGTACAGTACCGGACAAAAGGTCAATGAAAGGGTGAGCTGTTACTTGCGTTTTCACATTCAAAAATGGTTTTAGCCTAATTGGTCAATCACAAGCATGTATGGGTTACATTACACACGATTATTTGGAACAGTCAACATACAGTAGGGGGAGGGGGAGGTACAGAGTACAGAACAGTACCTGTTGGAGGTTTTGAAACATGTGCTTCGGTACGAAAGGAAAAAAGAATTGGATCATGATGGCTAGTGTGTGTACAATATAACAATACATATATTCATTTTGTCTAGTAAGGAATCTGCAGTTTACAGTATGTTAGCAATGCAATGTGGTCTAAGAGAAACCTGCGCTGGTCAAACGTGCTTAAAGTAGGTCTAAGACACGCGAGTAAAATATCAAATAATCAAATCTTTAAATTAGTTGCTGCAAAACAAAAGCATAGATGGGAAAGTCTTGGTCATAAAACTGCAAATACATTTGTAGGCTAGTGTCCATACGGTTCAAGCTAGTGTTTGAAAGTACAGTAAACGCTGTAAGAAGCAGTTCCAGGAACATTTCCATTATACCCAGTAATACCGGGTATATGTCAGCGGGTATACCTGTATCTGTGTTTGCTTATACCCATGCACCCTAGTGTAGAGACCTTCTTTGAAACTTCAGCAGAAAACGTCAGATGTTTCTCTTCAATATATTTGCCCTTTAACTTTGGAAGTGGATATTGATAAGATTTATTAACAAATGAATACCCCAAGAGGAATGTGTTTTTTTGGTTTAATCGAGTGAACTTTGAGGTTTCATATTTTGTCTATTAGGAGAGGGCAGAGATCCCACTAAGCCACCTCCCAAGAAGGCAAAGCAATTAAGAAGAGAAAAGAAACTAGCAAAGCTTGCAGCAGCCAAACAAGCATCTGGTAACACAGATATGAAAGAAGAAACCATGGAAGTAGAAACCAAGCAAGAACCAACCAAGCCAGAAAAACCCAAGCAAGAAAAAACCAAGCCAGAAAAACCCAAGGCAGAAGACATATCTGAGGGCTCTTCTGTGGACCCCCCTCTTCCCCCTCCCCCTCCCCCTCCTCCTTCTCAACCAGGCAAAACCTTGCAAGATTACATCAATGAGCACGATAACCCCGGACCAAATGCAATGCATAAGCTAAAGGTGAGCAGGTGTCTTCAAATTCATTGACGTGGGTCCCTTTGATACACTCCATGTGTGCAGAAGTTTGACCTAGGTCATTTGGGTAGGCTAGCGGTGAGTGAGTGGTTTTTAGTCTCGTTGGTCAGTCTCTTTGGTCAAAGATAGTGACCTGGGTCCCTTTAGCTGGTTAGAGGTGAGGTGTCATGGGTCAGCAAACTGGTTTGACTTGTGTCACTTTGATAGGCTGAAAGTGGGCAGAAGTTTTGTGTTGGTTCTGTGCAGGTTTAAGGACAGAGATGGACTTGATTAGAGGGGAGAAGGGATCAGCATGAGTATTCAATGTGTCTTAGGGTGTAGAACAGTTCAAACATTTCTCACTGTGAGTGAGTGAGGATGGATGTGACTGTTAGGAATGGTCTATTTGGTCCTTTTTTACTCCACCTTAGTTGACTGACCTACAAGCAGGATAAACCTAAAACTTTACTTCCTGAGGATGTCCAAGGTGGATGTGATATACATCTTAATAAATTATCTGTCTGTCCTTTATGTGATACTGGTGTTAGTTTTATTCACTTTTATTCATTTAGTTTGTGTAGTTTGAATAGGTCACTTGGTTTTTATATTTGTTTTTTTTTCAATCTTTTCATCAACATAACTTTGTTTCATATTTTGCAAAAAAAAATAGGTTGAACTTGTACGATCGCAGCCAAGGAGATTTGAGTTCAACAGTACCTTTGATGAAAGCTATGCACTCTACAAGAAATACCAGATGGCAATCCACAAGGATAAGCCATCACAGTGTTCTGTTGCTCAGGTAATTAAATCATAAAACACACTTGTTGAGACAATTTTATATGTATTTGTACCTTCATACTTTGTAGCACTTGTACTGAAAGTATTAGGTTAGGTTAAGAACTGCTCATACTGTCAGTGTGAGTGCTTTGAAGCATACTGTGAGAGTAAAGTATGAAGTGGTATTAGCACCTACCGGCTGCATAAAAAAATAACCTTCTTTGAATATTAACAATATGTTATTTTAGTATTCAGATATTCATTTTTAGTATTCTTGTATATGTTGATGCATTGTGGGTATTCATAGATATTTTCTCGTCTTTCCTCGGCAGTTCACAAGGTTCCTGGTTGAGTCTCCTTTACAAGAAGAAACTAAATATCCTTTTCCGAAATACGGTTTTGGTTCTTTCCATCAACACTACCGCATCGACGGCAAACTGGTCGCGGTCGCCGTGCTCGACATCCTTCCCCACTCTGTCTCTTCGGTTTATTTTTATTACGATCCAGACTATCACTTTCTTTCCTTAGGAAACTATTCTGCTCTACGGTGAGACGATAGGGATTAATTGATGTTATTAATTAATTCAGCGGATCAGAGTGTTATAAGAAGCAGTGATGACATGGCTTAAAAATATGAATTAGTTTGATACATTATGAAGTCATTAGGGAATCAGATTGTTGAGAAGAAAAAGTAACATGGCTTTTGAATCGACAGCGTTAGAAAGCTTGTTTTTTGTCTTATAAATGGCCTGGATTCCCTTAAACACAGTATCGATTTGATGATTTTAAATACCTTATAAAAGAAAGTTTGATGGGATAATTACAATTGCAATAACAAGGCAGAACTTCTATGTGCACTTTTGCCAATGTACATCTTGAGAACTGTTTATTAGGCAGGACATGATGTCTCATTAGTAATGTTAATCACATTGACACAATAGTTACTTTATTAGGTTAGTAATGTTAGTCACTAAAGTATTATGTTAGTGAAATTGACACAATAGTTGCATTAGTAACGTCAGTCACAATAGTAATGTTAGAGACAATAGTGTTATGTTAGTCAAATTGACACAATAGTTACATTAGTAACATCAGTCACAATAGTAATGTTAGTGACAATAGTAACGTCAGTCACAATAGTAATGTTAGTGACATTAGTGTTACATTAGTCAAACTGACACAATAGTTACATTGCAGGCACAACAGTAATGTTTATAGTCACAATGGTGTTACATTAGTTAAATTGACACAATAGTTGCATTAGTAATGTCAATCATAATATGATAAAACTGTTAGCAAACTGCTTATCCACTTGAGAGCCTGTGTAGGAGAATGTTTAAAAGTAAGTTGGCCTGACGTTTCGATCCTAGCAGCTCATTAACCTGTCTGCATTCTGTGGGTGTTTTTGTCCCTTGTGTTCCTGTTACTTGTCATTTAGCCTTTGAAGAAGATCCTGCTAGGATCGAAACGTTAGGCCAACTTACTTTTACACATAATGTCAATCATAATAGTAATGTTAGTGACAATAGAAATGCTAGTCAAATTGACACAATAGTTACATTAGTAACATCAGTCACAATAGCAATGTTAGTCACAATAGTATTACGTTAGTCAAATTGGTAATGAGGTCTAATGGTTACACTTTAAAAGACTGTTTATTATATCTAATTTGGAGTAACTTCCTCTTTTTAATTCTTTCATTTTTCTTTTCTCTTCTCTTCCAGAGAGATTGCATTTACTCAAGACTTGCACAAAATCTGGAACAAAATGGAACATTACTATATGGGCTTTTACATTCATAACTGTGTGAAGATGAGATACAAGGTAAGAAACACAGATCTGGGACAGCAGACAAATCACTAAATGTTAGCTTACTCTGTAACTGGTTTATAATAATAATAATAATAAATAGTTCTTATATAGCGCAACTTACAATAAAGTCTCGCCGCGCTGTACAAAAGAAAGTGAAAGATATGTACACAATATACAATAAGAGCAAACAAAACAATTATAACAATGAAAACAGGTGTGTCTTCAAAACAGTTTTGAAGATCTCCACAGACACGACATTCTTTATGTTGAGTGGGAGTTTATTCCAAAGGAGGGCTGAGGAGTACTGGAAAGATCGCTCGCCATAAGATTTAGTGGACACAGGGTGCATAGAAAGCAAAGATTGGTGCTAGAGCGCAGCAGATATCTGTAGAGATGTGTATATTAAAATACGCCATGGTGGTGTAGATACAAGCAGTTTCATTCGAAGCGATGAAACCCAGCACATGGGAGGTCATGGGTTTAGTCCGTTGCCAGCCAAAGTACGATGGGTTTTTATCCAGGAGAAATCCACAGTTTTCCTATCTGAACTGGTCTTCTAAGTTGTAAGACAATTCCTTCAAAATTCTACAACCAGATTCATTAAATAAAGTACCAATGACATTTGTCTTCATCCTCTGCCCTTTGTTATCACAATTTGCTTTGGTGTAAATAAAAAACCAAGGAGAGGAAAGGCATATTTTTAAATTTGTAGGACAAGTCCACTTTCAAAGACTCATATCTTGCGGTAAGAAGAAGATACTAAAATTGGATTTTTGTTTTTAGAATGTTTAAAATTGCCACAGACCAGTCCCTAACTGACATACTATTAAAAACTGAATGTCCTGTGTCTCTGTTGTGTAGGCTCTGCATTGTGTTAGGATAGCAGATACAGCATAGCAACACAAATGTCCTGCTCTTAATTAAATCAAACTGAAAGATTTCAACCCTAGACTGCTGTTTCTATGTTCTAGGGATTGAAGGTACAAAGTATGTCAATGCTCTCATTTGATCCTATTCAAAATCATTTCATGCTGTACTAATACTATAACTATCAAATTCCTAATTTTAATAAATGTATGTATAAAAGTAAGTTTTGAAATTCCTAATTTTAATAAATGTATGTGTAAAAGTAAGTTTTGCCTGATGTTTCGATCATAGCAGGATCTTCTCCAGAGGCTAAATGACAAGTAACTTTTAATAAATGTACTTAGTTTATACATTTAAATTTAGCCTTTGAAGAAGATCCTGCTAGGATCGAAACGTCAGGCCAACTTACTTTTACACATTCTGTTACACATGCTCTCTAGTGGATAAGCAGTTTGCTAACAGTTTTATTTTATTTTAGTTTATACATTAGTATTATTATCTTTGTATATATGTTTTACTCTACCATTAGGGTCATTTCCACCCATCCTTCCTGTTATGTCCAATGGCATATACCTGGCAACCAATAAAGAAATGCTACGCCAAATTAGAAAAAAATCCCTACTCGAGGCTAGATGAAACAGACAAAGGTAAGATGTTTGAACACATTTGTAAATGTAACCGTTTCTAAGTTGCAAACATTTGATCACAAAATATCTTCTGAGTTTGCTGTTTTAATCTCTCACAGCGGAAGGTTTTTACTTTCGGAAATCTGTTATAGGGATGCAATCGTCTCATAGCGTATTTACCTATGCATTGATAAGAATTGGAGCTGACATTGTTAACTATAGTAGGTTTGGTGACTATTTACTCCTATAAACCCCTAAGGGCTCATGTATAGTAGTGAGAATGTCAGTTGATCCCTAAGGGCTCATGTATCGTAGTGAGAATGAACGTTGATGCCTAAGGGCTCATGTATAGTAGTGAGAATGCCAGTTGATCCCTAAGGGCTCATGTATAGTAGTGTGAGAATGTCAGTTGATCCCTAAGGGCTCATGTATCGTAGTGAGAATGTCAGTTGATGCCTAAGGGCTCATGTATAGTAGTGTGAGAATGTAAGTTGATCCCTATAAAAGGGCTCATGTATAGTAGTGTGAGAATGTCAGTTGATGCCTAAGGGCTCATTTATCGTAGTGAGAATGTACGTTGATGCCTAAGGGCTCATGTATAGTAGTGTGAGAATGTAAGTTGATCCCTATATAAGGGCTCATGTATAGTAGTGTGAGAATTTCATTTGATGCCTGAGGGCTCATGTATAGTAGTGAGAAAATCAGTTGATCCCTAAGGGCTCATGTACCGTAGCAAGAATGTCAGTTGATGCCTAAGGGCTCATGTATCGTAGTGAGAATGAACGTTGATGCCTAAGGGCTCATGTATAGTAGTGAGAATGTCAGTTGATCCCTAAGGGCTCATGTATAGTAGTGAGAATGTCAGTTGATCACTAAGGGCTCATGTATAGTAGTGTGAGAATGTCAGTTGATGCCTAAGGGCTAGAATGTCAGTTAATCCCTAAGGGCTCATGTATAGTAGTGAGAATGTCAGTTGATGCCTAAAGGGCTCATGTATAGTAGTGAAAAATGTTTCAGTTTGTGATACTTATCCTGGAAGTGCACCAATGACCTGATTTATAAATTTTTTATGCAGTGCAGTTTAGGGGGAGGCAAGGTAAGCTCTCATGAGAACCCACACTAAAATATGTCCTACAAAAAGTTAATTCACACAGTCACAGACAGATGGGGAACGGAGGCTGGGGCAATGGCAGGTCATTGAGAAGGTCATAGAAAGTGATTATCCAACCCCCATCATTACAACCTGGTCAACTTCATGATAAGCTCTCGTTCCCTATCATGGGCAGATTATATGCCTATACTATTTCAGTATTGTAGTCAACAAAATGGCTATAAAGTATAAGATAGGCCATAAAAATGTATTTAATTTGTTAAAAGTCAAAAGAATAATGTAGTGCAAAGACTTTTATCAATATGGAATTTTTTGATGCTTTGTAAATGGTAGCCGCATTTCAAACTCTGAATAGTGAATGAACGCCTTAGTGATGAACGAATTACACGCAAGATTGTAACTGGAGAAGACATGCTGGTGGGTGCTGAGCTGGTTGCCAGATATGCGGGTCTATATCTATAGCTGATTTACCATAAGAGTAGGCTGAACAAGAGCCAACAAAAATTGGTGAAAGTGATCTATCAATCTGAAACTGATGTTAAAAAGTAAATCGAAAAGCTGGTCAGTTGGTCAGAAACAGAACAACTGGAAAGGCTCCTCAAGTCTAGTATCTGAACTATTAAGTCTTCCTTAAACCAAGCCACGAACTATTCTGGATGCGGATATTGGATGTAAACTCTCATACCAACCATTTGGCTGCTTGATCCTTACCATCAGTTTTGTGTCCATTTAGTGCAGTACAATATCTCCAGACTGAGGCTACTCTCTCACCCACCTCTCTGACCACCCAAAACCCATCCCCACCCCTATACCCACCCCCATCCCCACCCCCATCCCCATCCCCACTCCAATGTTAGGAGACTCCCTCTCCAGCATTCATGGTCAAGTTTCATTATAACTCAGAACCAGGTCTCATAATATAGATGGAAGTCTTTGGTCGTCTTTTATATCCAAACTTAATTCATGTTAGTAACACTACTGAAAGAGTCGCCCACATGATGTCAGACAGTTTTATTTGTGAGAGTTTTCTAAAAGGTGAAAGAAACAAAAGGAAACATTGAGAGAAATAAAAGGGTGTTTTTATTTCGTTTTTTTTATTCGCTTGTTTTTTTTTCTCTCGACAGTTCTTAAAGCTTGATACAATTCGATAATAAGTTCATAGTTTCACAGTAATTCTCATTCATTCAATAACGAAAAAGAAGACTTAGGACAAAGTAGAAGTAGACAGTAGTAGACAGAAGTAGACAGTAGACAAAGTAGACAGTCAAAGAGCCATAGCCAGGGATGCCAGTATCTCTCCCAATCATGTTTTCAGTAAAGATATAAATACCACATTATAAAATAATCCCGAAAAATAAAGCTGATCACCCGAAGGAATGACAATTCTGCCCTTTAGAAATAAAATAGATATCATCCATTGGACATTAAACTAAATAAATAGTCCCTGCAAAACAAGATTAATGATAGAAAACTGTTATGTTTTGCTTTTGATATAGATTGAGGATAAGGATATATATATACATTTGATATCTTGCAGGAAGTGTCTATAGCATTTAGTTGATATCTAATCTCATTAGCATTAAATTTGTGTGCATTTCAGGATAGATGATTCTTAACTATTCATGATTGATGTCCTTTTGATCTCAATGTAAACATTAATAATGTAATTTGCAACAATCCTAAGACAAATCTTTATAAAAAGTGTTGTGGTATTGTGGTGTCAACTGTGGTAAACATTACCCTGAGGATTAGAACATGATTTCTTCCGAAATGATTGAATCCCTTTTGAATTATTATACAGATCTGGGAAATACTTCATGCTTTTATCCAAAAGCAAGGATTTCATAGAAACGTGAAATATTCGTTCTCACGAAGGCTATTAAAACTAATATTCTCATGAAGACTATAAAAACATAACAATTGTTGTAATCAATGATATAGAACTACATTTATTCTGACTTAGAAGTAACAGCTTTATCTCCGTACCAGCAATATCTTTGTCTCCATCCAGACTGGCTTAACCAATTTGGTGAAATATCAGCTTACAGTAGGACTGTATGTTTAGCAGAAAAATGGTTTTAACCCTACCATTATATTTGTTACTTGTTCGTTCCATGTTACAAATTGCACACTTTTCAATATATGGTATTGTTAAAACATATACATAGCATTTCTTGGTTTGGGTGGGTCAGCAGGCTACGGAGTCGAGTAGCTAGCCACTCCCAATCATCGGGTGGTGGCAAGTATATTTTTCATCTCTCCCTGCAAGATAATCTGCCAAAATCCACTGTTATTTCATAAAACCATTTTCAGATGAAGCGGAATCTTTAATGCATTAAGAAAAACTGACAGTTTGACTGATCAAAGTAAACTGTCACTCATGCCCAACCTGCCTATGTGTCAAGTTAGAATCTTATTTAATTAAATTGCTTTTTTCATTAAAAATTAAAATCCAATTTAAACATGCACTTCATTCAGTGCATTTGGCATTTGGATGTGTATTTAGCCTATTTAGCTTATTTTGAGTCATTGACCCTCATGTGAAAGTTTTTGTAGGGCACATGGCCCCCTCCCCCCTTATTATCTACATCCAATGGGCATGGTTTCAACACATACGGCTATGTATAGTCTAATTTCATATATTTGCATATTTTTTCAATGAATACAGGTCATAATCAGTGATAAATTTTGCCAGATCGCAGCAGAAGTGAATTATGAACTTGTCTCCAAAAATGTTGCTTCAGGGTTAGTGACCTGGACATATGATCATAGTTGATGTGTATGTCAAATTTACTTCACTTCAGGCAACTTATGCACTTTTCTCTACCTAACGAATGTACCCAGTAACATTTTAGCACAGCGCCCCCCATCTACATCCCGGGTTCTGCCCACTCTCTCCTCCTCTGAATCAACCGTTCTGAAGCAACGTAGAAATATGATCATAGTTGATGTGTATGTCGAATGTACTTTGTTCCTCCCTTACCCGTCTCCAGTCTACCTATATGCAATTATCTCACACCTAACATACTAACTCAGTAACATTTTAGCACAGCGCCCCCCATCTCCATCCCGGGTTCTGGCCACTCTCTCCTCATCTGAATCTACCGTTCTGAAGCAACCTAGAAATATGATCATAGTTGATGTGTATGTTGTAATTGCCTGTCATAGCTACTGCAGGCACTTAAAATAGTAGATAGCTCAGGCTGTCTTATCAAGTTCAATCACAATTCTACTAGGAAATCATTTTTCCAGATTTCATAATTACGGTTGTTTTTTTACGTTGAGCATAAAGAAGGAATAGGTAATTTGATTTACAGACTCTATGAATATTAGTGCTGGTCTTGAAACTAAACTTGAAAGCTTTTTCTTAAAATTGTGTACTTTTATAGGTATTAATATATTTTAAGCTGATTTGGGAACTGACAAAATGCCTCCAGTATATATTTATGTTTTTCAAACTTTTAGTGTCATATAACATATTTCTGGAAGGTAGTGGGTGGCTTAAATCCTACTCACCAAGAAGAAAAGATTTAATCTTCACCTGTGAAGGTAGAAATATGATAAGAAAGAATTTATATAATAGTTGACTTTTATATATGGAGGAAGTAAAAGTTCAGGATCAGAAAGAATCCAAAAGGGATGGTTTGATTTAGCAAAATATTTTGTACTATTTGCTTTTGAATGTTTCCTGTATTTTAAATGTTTACTGTGTATTTATTGTTTCAATTCCTGTAAAGCGCTTCGAGCAGCGTTGCTGATGAACGCGCTATATAAGTACTATTTTATTTATTTTATTAAAATAGCAATTTTAATTTAAACATGATAATGAACGAAGTGATAGAATCAGTATAGTATTGAAAAGGATGACAAGAGTGCTGGCCTGAAATATTGCATAAACACAAATATGTTAAGAAAAAGTGGTTTTACAAGAGACATTTAAGTAAGGTGTGATATGGTAGCTAGGTTTACCATGCAGAATTCCCATGTTGCCTATTAGCCTAGGCTACTGCTGTTAACGATATTGGAGCATTATACACAAAGTCCCGTGCCCTGTGATAGATTAGCTTTACTTGCTCAAAAGATTGGATCAGCTCATGATAAAAACAATTGTGTTGGAAGTTAGTCTGGATTATTGAATGAGTGAGTATCTTGTTGGAATAGGGTGACCAGATTTCTGGCACTAGGTCCCTGACTGTCCCACATTTCAGTGCAATGTCCTCCATACTGCATGACCTTTCACATGAAAATATGTATGTCCGACATTTGTATCGGAAAGATTTGAAGCACAACTGCAAAATCGCTGTTCGAATATTTACTGAATCATACAGCTACACATGTATATATATATATTGATATGGATATTGGATAATATGGTACATGGATTTCCATGTAAGCACATATGCATTACCACAGCTGTGAAACAAGAACGATCTCGTTACAGTTAATGTGGTCTTTCCGGCTTCATATTCTTAACTGTATTGAAATTGTTCTGTTTTATTGTGTACATTTATAAGTATTGAATACCATGAAAATATGTAACCTGCAGACTCCCCCCCCCCACAACCCCCCCCCCCTCAAGCTTTGAAATATGTTTTATGACTAGCAGCCCGGTGTCATGTCATCTGCTCAAGTAATCCATCCATGTGTCCTCCATTTTGAAGTCACATGATCAGTTAGAAGCCACACATCATGGCAGACAGCTAGTATTTAAGGGCATTTCCCAGGTTCTGTGCAAGTTGGTCTACAAGTTTATATATCTATGGAGGGTTTAATGGATACAAATTGGTATTGAACAATTTATTTGCAAGGTTTCCCCACTAGTTTATGAGTAGGTCTACCTTCACATATATTCAAAATGATTTTATAGGAATTGTGTTTATAGCTTGCTGCCTCTCAAAGTAGATAGTCTTGGCGATGCTTCAGATGCTCTTGGACTTTGAGTAGCAGATAGGGGATTGTTTCCCTTTAAATAGCTAGTTCTTGATGCTGGCAACCCTTCCATGAGACTTAAAAGAGCCAGGAAATTAACAGGAAGGAGAGCAAAGTTTATTCAAGGGTCATCACGTTACTAGTAATAGAGATTAGAAAGCGATTTTTTTTTTTTAAGTGACGTACCATCAGGATAATGAATGGAGCCTAATTCTCTGTAATATTCACCAATTTAACTCTAACTCAGCAATTTATGAGAAGAGCTCCTCCATGTTTTTTTGGTGCTGGACATGTTGTAATTTGATTCCTTCGAATCTAAGAGCTCCATGTTTTTTTACAATCGGTCATTTTAAACTACTCTGCATCTGTAGCATTTTTTCAGACAGTTTAATGCGAACGGTTTAAATTTAATGTGTTTTAAATGCAAATTTCAAACAGTTTAATGCATATACAAGCACCTGTTTAGAGTCCCAATCATTTAGGGTAAAGCTTTATGTTTCCATTGGCAAGAGGCCATTGAAATTTTGGCATCATGTCTTTTGGAGTGATTTTGGTTGATTGAAAGTTAAACACCAGAATGCGGCCGAGACAACTCAAAAGATGTCTCTTAGCAAATTGACTTTAATTAACAATCTTGATTGTATGCAGTTATGTTTAATGATGTGGCCAACGCCAGGAGTTTGTACCTCAAAGTCACTATTTTTGGAACATAGTGATATGTTTACTTTTCAATGACATGTTATTATACACCCACCCTCTGGTATATAATTGTACTGCTAAATATGGCATAGGCGTGTGTACATCTCTCAAACATAATTGTAGCTGTTCCATATTTAGAATCAGACATTATTATTTTATTGCCTTTAATCACATTTGTGGTCAAGTTTAATAATTATCTGTGGGTGTAACAATTGTTGTACAGGTTTGTATGTGTTTGATCTTCACAGAGAAAGTTGTGAATATATATATATATATATATATATATATATAAATAAATATATATATATATATATTTATATATATATACATGTATATATATATATATATTCATATATATATATACATATATATATATGTATATATATATATATATATATATATATATATATATATACATACATATATATATACATATATATGTACATATATGTGGGTGTGTGTGTTATATTCAAATAGCCCATAGTAAACAACCTTTTGCAGCGGATATGTGGGAACGCACCAGATAGATTTAAATGTTATTCTCAAGCCAGTCACAAGAAATGGGCAGAAATTCCTGTTGCAAGGTCACATGCTCTCCCACTTCCTTCCCATTTAGTTTGTCAAGTATATTTAGTGTCACAAGTCACTGATTGTGATCTACTCAGCACATTTTGTACACATTCATACAGAGACTGTCCTAATTCAATGTTTCCTTCTTGTTGGTCTCCATTCAGAAAACAGGATAATAACTGATGTGGAAACAAATCGATTGTTTTCCAAAAATGTGTCAATATTTGTCAGTAAGCAGAGGTTTTATGACCATTAATCATAAATGGTGATATATTTGGATGTCCACCCCCACCATCCCCTGCCCCCCCACCAAGACACTCCCAGAGGTCTACTTTAATTCTTGACAAAGAAACCTTACCTTTTGTGACTTGCTGACCCATCAATTGTCTGTTTCATTTCCTAGAAATTTGATAACTCATATTTTTATGTTGCTCTTACTTTGTTATTGAAATCTCTGAGCATATATTCATGAGTGGGGTCTGTGTGCCATAGGAAGTCAACTTTGCCAAAATATTAAGTGCAAAAGTAAACTGAGGCATAAAACCACAAAAATGACTTGTTTATGAGCAGATATATGTCAAAGTAGTTACCATGGTAGAGTTGAATGACCTGCAGGGTTATTGACTTCTTGGCTGGAAGGAACTATTTTTAATTAATGACTTTTCCACTGGGTAAAACATCTGCAGTCTTCATCTAGCCTAGATTGTAGAAAATATTATTAAACTAAATATGAAATTTCCTCCAAAGTATCAAACATGTAGTTGAATAGTATGGTGTTAATGCGAGAGAATCTGTGAATCAGATATATATGTATGTTTACATCACTCCCTTAGTGTGTGTATGCATTAACATGTCAGGTATGTTCTTTGTGTACTTATAAACATGGCAGGCATGTATTAATTTATGATTTGTACTGTGCGTGTTATACAGTGTGTTTAGCATGTTCAGTGTGTGGTTGGTAAAATGTCATGTACATTACTATATATAGTGTGTGTAACTTGAACTGCAGTATGTGCATGGAAGTATTACACCACTAATTAGGTAATAACTGTGTGTAATTGACCTCTAATGCAATACGTTTTGCAGTATTTAAAATGTAACTTTGCTAGCTAGCATATAATGTTATGTTTGTATAATATATAATATATGATGCAGTATTCGCTAGTGTATTGTACGTTTGTTATTAATTAAATGTCATTGTTGTAATACAAAGGCCCCTGTAATATTTTCCGAATGTGTACAAACTTTCAGATCAAAAGTTAACTCATTATTCTTGGTGTCTTATTCTTACATTAGGGTCAATATTATTGGTATGTCCATGTATAAGGTTTTCACTTCTTGTCATCTGCAACATACCTAGAAGAACAAATAATCCAAAAAGATTTGATTTAAGAATTAATACTCTTCTCCTTTATGATCATCTAATTTTTGGTATGCATGCTGGATTGCTGCGGTGGGTAATGTGGAGGGGAGGGGGGGGGGGCAGGGAAACTATTTTTGGTTGTAAGGCATGGCTGAATAATTCTGTTACACGTAACTATGTATGTTGTAATGTGTACAGTACACCTGTGTGATGTAAATTTGATAACCTTATTTCAGCATAATTATATGATATGGTATGCTTTGATATGATATGATATGATATTAGTAAAATTCTGTTGCCTGAGGCAAGTAGGTGTCCCTGAAAGTGCAGTCCTCAGTCTAAGTCAACCCCACAGAGAGACAACATAGCTTTGAGATTACTCACTCTCAACTTGTATGAAATGGCATGTATGCACTACCGTAGATATGCCTTTATAAATGAAAGTATCCAAAGCTCAAAAATATTTTAATCTCTGTGGGGGTGTGATTTCTTTCTCAACCATGAGAAGTGACTAAATGTCTAGGAATAGGGTAGCTCTGGTCAGAGACAGATTGGAAAAATTAAATCTTGGATTGACAAATAAGCTTCTTATAGCTTTATTGTCTGACAATGTTCTGATCTTGAATAGATCACTTACATGAAGTTGGTTTTGTAATATTGTGTATGGTAATGAACTAGGTGATCAACTGACCAAATAGGTAACAAGTGGAAGCCTTGCAGGCATTTGTGAGTGATTTCTTGCAGTTCATGCTGAATATTTGTTAAGGTTCGATACAACACATGGCATGTTAATCAAAGTCCAGTAGTGGCTCAAAGCAGCACATAGCTTGATGAAAATCTATAAGAGTTTTATAGCCTCCAATGTCATGTTGAAAAATGCAATGATGTTGGATAAAACATCCATTCATGCATGCAATGAACCTGATCCGCCATCCAACGAATAAATAGGATCATCCAATCAACCTGATCTGCAATCAGTGAATAAGCATGATCATCCAATGAATAAACATGATCTTCCAATGAACATGATCTGCCGTCCAATGAATAAGCATGATCTTCCAATTGATGAATAAACATGATCTTCCAGTGAACCTAATAATCAATGGACACTTAATGTTAGATCAATTAGTTTGAAGATCTAAATCCAGTGAATGTATGGGTGGGTGTTTTGAAATATCCATTTTATAAGTTATAAGAAACGAATTGTCTTTCATGTCTTTCATGAAGTTAAAACCATGAAATATTCATTTCTCATGAAATTATAATATGTATTCTGTTTCATAGCAAATTGATGTTGTATTTTCACACTAACTCACAGTTAATCACTTAAATTCTGTTTGAATTTTCAGAAGATGAACCGATCAACGTTAAAAAAGTTCTCATCTTTTTCGAGAAGATGATAATGGCGTACGAAACTTATCAGCTGGCCTCGGAGATGGGTGAATATCACACAGAAGATGTCAAAAATTACGCCAAAACTATTGGCAAACAATGCTCTGAAAAATTGCTTTTACTTCTACGTTAGTTACCTGCTGAAATTTTCCCTGTAAATTCATAAATTTGCCGTTCTAAGAAGCTTAGATTCTAAACGGATGTAATTCTAAGCGCTCTTCAACTTAAATTGGTCAGGACAGTTGCAAACAAAAGCTTACTTTGTTCAACTAGGTACAAGAATCATTGTTAAATCTAACTAAAAGATTACCCATTATGTGTTCTTATTTGTTGGGAGATGAGGAGGGGAGGAGGAAAGGGAGGGAGAATGGCAGGTGGAGGAGGAGGAGGGGTGGGGTTGTATGTGGATCATAAGGTTTCACTCTTTTGCTGATGTAATATATTAACAATATTTCCATTTTATATGTATGACAATGCTAGCAAGCATGATAAGATTTGTAACAATGTATACAAAATGTTACATTTTCACAAAACAATCACTTTTTCTTCATTTCATAGCATCACTATAACTAATGGTGTCATGCTAATCATTTGAGACTCAATCTGTGTGGCTGTGCTACATAAGAAGATGGTTAATCTCTTTAAATCCCCACCCCCACCCCCCTCTCCTTTTTCCAAACCACACAATAAAAAACAAATGGTTTAATCCTTTTTAAAATTTTTGATAGGGGGGAACAAGCCACGGACTCTTCCACATGGGAATTGGCTGCAACAACCCTTTTCGCCCCTTAGATTCTCAGTTTAAATTAATCAGTCAGCGCCTAGCTGTGTTTATAGACCACATATTGCACTTGTGTTCTGACTTACCTGCTACCCCCAACTACTGCACTAACTGCACTATCATTACTCTAAAACATGTTTATAGACAGTCTATTCTGACCTGTACCTTTACTTTAAAACAATAATCAGTTATTGTTACTATGTGGGCAGGTACCTACCCATCTGGTGAACCATAATTTTTCCACTGGTTTGATTAGTTTTTATCTTTTTTTTGAATTGTTTTTATAATAGCTGCTGTTTTCATAGTCATCAGTTTTTCATATATATATATATATATATATATATATAAATGAAAATCGTAATGAGTTGGAAAATCAAGAACAGTGAAAAAACTTTCAGCCTCCATATATATATATATATATATATATATATATAAATGAAAATCGTAATGAGTTGGAAAATCAAGAACAGTGAAAAAACTTTCAGCCTCCATATATATATATATATATATATATATATATATATATATATATATATATATATATATATAAATATATATATATACACATATATATCATTTTTCCTTGAGTCTGTGAGGTTGGCGCCTACATCAACTGAGATTCACTTGTTGCAGGCAATATCCGTAGGTGGGAGCGTGGGTCATAGTACTATGGATGTAACATGAATACGCGATCTGTAACTTTGATACTGTGGAGTAAGAAGTTCCTTTCATTAATTCCAAAAATAACACTCGTACGTAATACATTGTAACGGAACAAAATTTAGAAGAATCATTCTGGGAGCACTTTTGCGGTTTTCTTTACATGACATTAGCGGTTTACTCTTGAGTGCAGATTTTGCTCACAGAAATTGCCAAATATGTGTCTAGTATGGGTCAAAAAGCTGCTACAGTATTCAAAGTCAAGACCTACGAAAGTTTACATTTGGGGTGTGTAAATTACAAGAACAACGTGCTTTACGGTTTTCTTTTCCATTCCCGAAGGAATACGTCTGAAATTCTCTCCCTTTCTCATATAATCATAGTCACTAAATTTTTCCCCCCATTATTTGATTTCATATTTACAATTTTACCTCTCAAAAGTCCAAAGAGCCAACTCAAGCACACATAACGGGACGCAAACTAATTACGTTGTGTGGGTGTGAATGGGGTGCTATCACCAGTATTCTGGGGTACAGGAAGCCCCATATCTAGTAACGACCATTACATACGAAAAGTGAGAGTGTAGTTTTTTTTATAAATTTTGATATTATATTTTGCTTTCATAAAGCATGAAATCAACAAATTAAAATTAATGTATAAAAGTTAGGTTGTATAATTATATACATTCGTGGCGGAGCTCGGTTTTGATATTATTCAGTTCAGACCGTTTAACGGAATCATTTGCGCCAGTGGAAAAACTAGGACCAAGCAGGCCAAATGCACTATTCGTGGTGTGTGAATAAAACTACCCCAGTGAAAGCAGTGGACAGTTTTAATTGTTTGTCAACTAGTAAACCAGTCATTAGTGAAATATAAAACAGACTAAGGTATAGGCATGTTGACAACTCATTCAGTCAGTCTTGCAAACACATGGCATTGGCTCAACCAACCCTTGGACATTGGGGGCCCCCGGTTCCATGAACCATTGCTTTGCTCCACCTCTCTCAAGAAACCACAGAATCTTTTTCGATGCTTTTTCGTTGCTCCGAATGTAAAGTGTAAGTTTCAAGCACAAAATGAGGTTTGTGAGGTTTCATTTGTTTTACAGCATTTAAAAAACACTTCTATTTGTGTGAGAGTGTGGTGGCCTATTGGCTTAGCTGTCAGACTCGTGATCCAAGGATTGCTGGTTCGATTCCTGCCTAGTTCATTACATTGTATCCTTGGGCAAGTTGCTTTATCTCAATTGCCTCTCTCCACCCAGGGGTTAAATGGGTACCCGTGAGGTAACTTGTCACTGGGCGCAGTATATTACTGCAGCCAACTGGAGGGATTGTCTCTCTCGGATAGGTTATCATTGCCCAGGGGTAATATAACCTCTGTAGCGCTTTGAAACTTTGGTATAAAGCGCTATATAAATCGAACAATATTATGATTTCTTAACCTCATACTTTATACTACTGAGTACTGATGCTCATTTAATTATTGAAATTGGATATTTATGCTGAGAGATATTCACCCCTTACCTGTCTCTCTAACTTTTAGTGCTCTTGTTGGCCTACTGTTATATAATACTTCACCTCACAGACGTATTTTCAGAGAATCTTGTACTTTGGGCTATCATTTTGCTTTTATAAATGTTGAGATTCTTTGTCAGCGTAATATATTTCAGTTTGACTCAATTTGAATTTCAAACAGATTTTCTCTGTGGCCTAGCTGCTAATTTATATGAAATAATGTGGTATGGATTATGTTCTGTCAAACTTACCATAACTAACATTTATATAGTCCTATTAAAATATGCTTCACTTTTTATAGTAAAAGTTATGTTTTATAAGTTCTTGTAAAGTTCTGTGTCTTGTGGTTAGATATTCTATAGCATAGAAATGTGTAGTAACTTGATGTAATGGTAGCATGTATACTTACATGTATACTTACAGGTGTAAGTAATTTTGATTTTCGAATACAATTTCTTCTTCCAATTCAATCGCTTATTAACATAATTTGTGACAAAATTTTGATAAAGTTATTTTTAATATCCAGCTACAGGGAATGAAGGGAATGAAGCTAGGGAAAGTCTTTGTTTCAATCCTGTCTGCTTTTCAAATTTGACACAAGGTGACCCAGCGTGACCCTTCATTTGCATATTACCCTAGCTCATTATACACCACCACAAGCATAGAGCGGTTATTGCCATCTCATGTCAACCTGCTCAAGGAACTCACAAACAAGCATATATGAAACTGTGTCGTGGTCGAGTTGTTAACTGTTAAAACAGCAGAGGGATTAATAATGACATGAATATTCATTTAGGGTTTATACCTCCAGGGGTATTTGGGAATTTGATTTTATCTCTTGGTGTCAGAATACTTCATTTCAATCTTAATATATGTAAATCTCAGCTCGCTATTTAGTCGGATACGTTGAATAAATAAATTTTCAACAATTTTCACGGTGCTTTTATATCCTTATCTTGTTTGTGTGTTCTTGTTTTTTAAACTTGTTTTTTTAATCTTGTTCAGGTTTTCTTCTTGTGTTAAACTTGAAGGAGGTTACCTAAGCATGGTTCATAATTAACATGTGTTTCTAGTTCATAAGGTTCCTTGACTTAATTTAGTTTATCATGATGCTAGTTTTGCCTGTAACATGTGTCATCTTGTCAATGTATTGTCAACGATATTGGTATTTTGTAATGGTGGCATGTTGGATCACAGCAGACACTCAGTAGATCTCCATTAATACACGCAGGTGTTTTTTTTTATTTCGATTCATTTCAATATTTTGGCAAAGTTGACTTCCTATTGCACACACAGACCCCCACCCAGTTGGGACAATTTTTTTCTATACTGTAGTGTCATGTCCCACTTTAGAGCACTCATGATGAATATCATGTTTCTATCAGATCAAGGTAAGGAACTGTTTGTACTGTCAAAACCAAAGCTTTGAGAGCATGATATTGGTGTACAGTTTAGAGAGGTATTAGCATTAGGAAATTGTCCCAACTGGCCGAGACCCCCCACACTCATGAATATGCTATATAGGTATCAAAACAGACTACATATATTAAAGTCTCTGTGACATTGAGAATCATTCCCATGAATGTGTTCCAATTGTTTTAAGCTAAAAACATGTGTAATAAATATTATAGGACTGGAAAGCATTGTTGGGCTCGGAACCTCGGTACAGTCTTGTCAATCGTCAATGGGGCTCTACAGCATCTCAACAGAGGGCGCTATTACAGTGGTCCTACTGTGTGTGATCTGTACTGCTTAGCAACCTCTGAATTAAAAGTAACAAGATCGAACAAACCTTATGAACCTGCAAACTGATGAGCTGGGTGATTGATTAATTAGTCCATGGTTCCACCTTTTGTTATTTCATCAGAAGAAGCACATACTTTAGAAAGCAAGTAATCCAGTGCTTGAAACGGATAGTTTGACTTTGAAAATATGTTTCAAAACTTCTTCAATAATTACGTATGAAATTGTATTTACTACTGGTAGTGATAAACTCACAGTAATGTCATGATCTGCAGTCATAGACTGTTGCTTGGCAAGTTTCAGCAACGTCTGTTGACTTGGGCGTTGCTAGAGAACCCTAGGGTCCATTCATTTCAAACAGACTTTAATTTCTAATGTAAGCTATTTACAAAACATTATTTGCACTAACATGATATTGAAGTCCCCCCCCCCAAAAAAAAGGTCCCCTTCCCACCCCCCTCCTCCCAAGAAAATAAAAAGAAGAAAGAGAACCAAGAGTTGAGTTAATGTAGCTTTTATAACTTTTATTTAAAAAGGTCACAATATTTCTCAAAAGAAAATGTTGTGAAGTCAAGCTTTCTTACAAAATATGAACATAATACAAAAGGAAAATTTATCAAAATACTTTTAATGAAAGTTATGCAGCTTAAGATAAAAACAAAAAAAAAGGCAAAACAGAAACAGAGAAAGGGATGACATATACAATACTTGGAGAAGTATGCTGGCTTTGATCAAACTGGAAAAAAAAAACAAGATGGCAATACTTTGGTCATTTGTGTGCGAAATTTGACATATTTGTTGGATAAATGGAACTGTGAAAATTCATTGATTTTCGGTGATTTTTTATTAAAGCGAGTATGGTTTGAGCAACATTTGAATGATGCAGCTGCAGTCATCAATTTATTTGTCTTCTTTTTTTGTCTTCTTTTGTTTCTGTTGTCTTCTTTTGTTTTCTTATTCACCTTTTCATGTCTAGGCCAGTATACTCCTCCTACTGTACATAATACCTGTACATAATACCAACAACCAATGAGTTTATCCCAAGAACTACAAAAAAAAAAAATACCATTTGCTCCATAGCTGAAAGATGGGGAAAACAGTGAGGTAAACACCTTAGATTGCATTGCATGATTGAAACACATGGTTAAACCATGTAGCTCCAAGGTCATGCAATCTTATTCTCCAAGGATGCACCACCATGGGTATCCTATGGATAGTGGATACAAACATGTTATTTAGGGATACACAATACAGCTTGAAGGAAATGCCATGGCCAGTACCTGATGACAACATACAGATCAAAGGTTACACCATACAGCTCAAAAGTTAAACCATCTAGCTCCAAGGTTACACCATACAGCTCCAAGGTTTACACCATTTAGCTCCAAGGTTACACCACATAGCTACAATGTTACACCACATAGCTACAATGTTACACCATATAGCACCCAAGGAAAACCCATAATTATGTACTTTCATGGATACACCATGATGTAGCTCCAAGTTCATACTGATATCTCTAATCTCCAATACTGATGACGACATTGCTGTATAAAAACAAAAGACATCTTTATAAATTAAAGTGAAGGAAGTAAACACATATACAATAACAGTTCCATCCCAAAGTGTAGTAGGAAATATAGTAAATGATAGAAAAAAAAATAACTATTTGTACTTGCATGAAATCGATGTCGAAATATTCGGAAAAATAAAAAATCGTTTTGGTTACAATCTACTTGAGATGTTTTATGGTTCAATGCTTGGACAAGTGATGGTATGTAAGTAGAAATAACAATAAATGAATATTCAACAGGTCTGACCTCACTCACTATGGAAGGCCAGTAGTCAAAACCAGCGGACCTATTGTCCCAACAGACTTTGGAGGGAGTAATATTATAGGACTTTGGATGTGTCTGGAAGCATTGCATGCTGGGTATCATCTAACCACAGACTTATTTTGACCTTTTTGACCAATATTGGTACTGACATTTTTCTAATTTCAGTCAAATGATGGGGTAAAAAAACAATGAATTTTGGATGGAGAAACAGAAAGAGAAAACTAATTGCAGAGATAAAAAGAAGCCTCCTAGAAGGTAAACACATCACCCATGGATGACATTTTTATTTGGAATGTTTTTAGGTGATGTGATGATTATCTTCATTTAATCTAGCAATCTACAATTAATCTAAACACTACAATATAAGAGCACCATGTAACGCCGTAGAGGGGGGTATTAGCTTGTATGGATAATACCCTGAATTCAAAATATCAAAGATTTTAAAAGTGATAGATGTAAAAGTAACCCCTCACCCCCACATTCCCTCCATTTTTATTGAACATATTACATATCTCAGTTTTTGAAAGTCACAGCTAGAAAATAGTTGCAATTTTCCCAAAACTGCAACAAAAAGCCTGCAAAAACTTTTTGTCTCAAAAACCTAAATCAAAAACAGTAAGCAATAATCATTATACTTATAAATATTCAAAAGGTGACATTAAATTATCATATTTGGTTTATATACATTATCATAGCCAACAGTTAATTTTTTCAAGATAATTTAATATAAATTAAATATGGAAGTTTATGACAGACATCTTACAGGCCAGAGGTTATTTCGTTACCTCCTTAGTGTATTTAATAAAAAAAAAAAATGTGAGTGTCTGGGTATACATAAGTATGCATAGGTGAAAAGGCCACAATAGTGCCTGCATATCTAAATAGCATATTTCTTGATTGACTTTTGGCAACAGTTGTTTATCACAAGTCACACAGGACAGGGAATATTTGACGAGAGAGTACAGATATTTTATGATTTACAATTCTGTAAGTTTGTCAAAATCATGACAACTGCTCTCTAAGCTCCATCTGTTTTTATCTGCATTTTTTATGTCTGTGATCCTTTGACAACAAAAAAGGGTTAAATGACATCAGGTCTCCCCCCAACAAAGAAAAAAAAAAAGCAATTAGAAACCAAATTCAAATGTCTCCGAATATGTACAAAAATAGTCATTTTCTTCCAACCCTTTCAGTGGACTTTTCTAAAATACAATGTTGATAAAAAGTACTGACAAAATTTTGCAAAGTCGGACAACTTTTCCAACCTCTAGAGCGGCCATCTATGAATACTTTGGTACAAGCTGTCCGTTGTCTGAACAAAGACATAACAGAGATATCTTCAGAATCATATAATATCCCTTAAACTCCTCCTATATACAATAAAATACCAAACCACAAAATACGGCAAGTTCCACACAGATGTGAAATTTCTTGGCATTTAATGCCTCAAAGAAAAACACAAGAAACATGAAATAATAACAACAGAAAATATGAGAATGGTAGGATCAATCTACCCACCCCACCCCACCGTACCCACCCCACCTTTCCTACCCCTATCCCCAACTAAAGTCTTCACTAAACATAGATCCATTTCCCATGATGAACTATGCTTTTGAGATTCATCTAGATATTTACAAAAATACTTAGCTTTCTTTCCACACAAAAATATGAAATGATTTTACAAACAGTGATCAGCTTTAATACACTCCTCCCACTTTTGTTTTTTTTTGGAAAAACACTGAAATAAATAAAAACAGGGAGGTTTTCAAATAAAAACAAAACCATCCAATTAGCAGGACAATGACCAGAACAAAGCTGGTCTTAATGCACAGAAGTAGATGAAGCTTTTAATGTTCAAATAAATAATCCATTGCAGATGGTTTTTAAGGCAGAGTTTGCTGATTGCGAGATCAAACTGAACAAAGAACATCAAAAAACAAAACAAAAAAAACAAAATTAATCCAAGATGAATCTCTTGAAGAATCAACAAGGTGCGGTTGGCTGACATAACCCTCGTCCAAAGGGACTTCACAGAAATGGTGGACTAAACATTGATCCCAGTTACTTTAGAAGCACTGTTTTCTTCTTCTCCTACATAGAAGCATCTTTTTTTACCATCGCCAGCCTCTCTCTCTCTCCTCAATAAGGTCTCCAAACGTCCTCTCTTTTGATATCTTCCATAGCCGCCATTTGATGGCTCAACGTGATGGGTGGATTGACATCTCCCAGGAGGGGGTTGACAGGGCTGTGATGGTCCAGGCTGGCCATTCCCATACCCAGTTGGATCCCAGCTGTGGCAGTGTTAGTGGGGTTGGTATGAGGTGGAGTACAGTAAGGTGGCAGGGAGACAGAAGGGTCGACGGGGAGGTGAGAGATCGTCTCGGTGGGCGTGTCTCTTGTTCGGTCGTCCATGTCGAGATCGGCCTTTTCCTCTTTCATGCCCCTCCCGCTCGACGACGGTAACATTTGCGGTACATTGGCGGAACCCTCGTAGAAGGTGTGGGATGTCGGCGAGGTCATATACAGATGAGGGTACAGTTGATAGGATGGTGACCCGGGCAAGAAAGACGGCGATGTCAATGATCCAGAAGGGTTCTGACTAGCAGTGAAAAGATCTTGGGATGAAATGGATGCAAACGGGTTTTGCGCCACTTGGAGGTATCGGCTGGAATCCATCATACTGGGAGACATGACCTGCATAGAGGAAGTGGTTGGGAAATTAGCTCCAGTGGTTGCGCTTGGGTAGATGAACCTGTCCTGTGTTTGTTGGTTCAGATATTTATGATCATTTTTTGTGAAGTTTGTCCCGTGCAACGTATTCGACTCGGTCACTAAGGGCTGCAAGGTAGTCAACTGATTGGACGAGTCCATCGTCCTCTCAATTTTGACGGGAACAATTTGTGTTGACGAATCCGGGACGGACAGAGCTTGCGGTATTTGAAGCGAACTGGTCGTCTGAGGAGGGTAGAAACTTGTTTGGTATGAGTATCCCCAGGATGATCCCGGCCTAGTCACTGCTTGTTGTTGAGTATTGTCTGAAAGATCAAAAAAAAGGTGATACCATTGTCAGTATGCATCAGCCATTGTACTATCAGGTTATGTTCAGTTCAATGACTTGATTTCATTAACACAGTTTCTATTATCCGAGTCATCATTGGCTGCATAGCTAGGACAAAAAACAGACAGCTCAGATAAACTGATTTATTAAAACTTAGAGGTATCACAAAATTCATTGTTTATAACTAATATTTATTTAGGCAGTACATGAGAACCATATTGTCCCCAGCCCCCTCCCCCCCCCCCACCCCACTGCCCCTAAGTCTGACCATTCAACTCTATATGAAAATAGTCTTTAAGGGCCAGTCCTTTAGCATGTGAACCGGGCCCAAAGCCGCAGAGGGGTGAGGCATTCTGGGAGGAGGGACAACAGAGATGTATGTATCCCTTTACACACCATCCATACAAGCCAGTTTGGGTAGTTGCCAAAATTGCTATGACCTCTCAAGTTAAGTAAAGGTCAACTTTGATTATCCAAGCATAAAAGTATTCTTTTCAAATTAGGAACTCAAAAACTGGCGAACCCAAAAGCTTTGTCAATAGACACAAGAATGGGACTACCAGTGAGTAGTGGTATTCAGTAGTTCATCATATCCTGTATTCTTGTAAAAGCACTTAAGTTCAAACACAACAGACTGAATAGTTTATTTATTGAATGTGTCATCAAAGACAATTGATACAGTGTTAAACCTTTGACGACGGGCTTCATTTGCTCAAAACTCCAAGGTAACAAGTTATGTTGACTGATGGTACCATATAACACCAACTTGTCCTTTTTCTTACAATCTGGAATATGTTCTGTTGAATCAATAGTGTTGCCTTTTCTTTTCTTTCCTTCAAACATACATGTTTTGTTTACTAGAACTAAAATGATTTCCAAAAATTACATTGAACTTTTTACATCATCCCTCTTGAACAGTTCCTCTTTTTTTTTTGAGGTCAGCGAGGCAAGTAGGGTTTTCTTGGTAACTTTTGGCTGCTTGTCAAGTAGCCTTTGCAACCTTTACCTATCTGTCAGGATTATGTTACCAGCTTTCATAATACAACTTAGCTAGTGATGTGCTGCTACTGCATCTAGTACATGTTCAAATCTAACTAAAGGTAATCAAAAAAAAAATCAAACTATAACTCTGTGATCTGTCTTAAAGATAATTTATAAATGTGATTTATTACTACCACTTATCCCTGATTATCTATATAACCCTACTCAACCAAAAAAAAAAAATTGAATTCCTTCCTTCCTACCTACACTGCACATCATAATTTAATCCATATAACCTGGCCATGGGCTGAAAGTTCAGCCAACCCTAGCAACATATGGTTTCACCTTAAGTATTCAAGTTCATGCTGACAGTCAATAACTTGTGATTGCTGATCTATTTCCTATCTATACCGGCTATTTCCAGGAAAATATTTGCATACAATTTGATTGGCTAGGGACTCTACAGTAGACAGATTCTAGTAGTGATATCTTACACTTGTCTCGGCTTTTTAACAGTCGAAGGAAATCATGAGTGGGAAATGATTTAACTAGTACTACCCTCAGTGAAACCAAAATGATACAAACTACTGGTGTAAGACTAACTTGAAATTCGGGCACATTCAGATCTTATCAGGGAGTTGTTGACCTAATGCGCCATTGGTTTCCAACTGAGAAAACATTTCAATATTGCTCTTATTCTAGTGACAAGATAACACAGGTAGACCATGGTCATCAGAAAATAACCGTTTCCGTCTGTAGCTATTATGACTCCAATTATGTACTAAACATAGATGCAATGTTTTTGTATTGGGATGCCATGCATTCAGAATACTAAGTGGTGTATTCACTCTCCCAGGAAAGAAACAGACACCCCCCCACCCCCACCCCCTCTTGTACCCGGCATCTCCCCTCCAACAATAGCCTTTGTGAGTATAACCCCACCCCAACTCTTCCCTAACAATATCCTTTGTGAAGACTCCTTTGCAAAAACCAATCCAAGTTCAACTTTTCAACCATCCTTACGCAATCACCACTGATGGTGTTATATATAAATGCCCATATAGACACTGGTGTACTTTTGTGGTACCTATTAACTGTTAGTCATCCATTGTGTAAATAGTTTTTGTGAATCTATTCTACTCAATGTACTGACCCCATGATTCACAGACTCCTCAAGGATCTTTAATTGTCACAATTTCCCTTTAGAATTTTATTACCTTACTGTCCCGATTTGTTGAGCAACAGAGGTGAATCATGGATGATGCAAAGTGAATCCTCACAGAACAAGAACTAAACTGTTATTCCACATGGACATTCAGTAGCACCCCTTCTTATTCTACTGCATAAAAGCCACATACTGCCCTCTATTTGTAGATTTCAGTCATTTGACTTCTTCCAAGTTAAATTAACTGTACTGTGTTCTTGCTTTTTGATTCCCTTGCAAATGTTGATGCAAATCCCTGGCTAATCTCAATTAAAGCTTTTAATCCCCATTTGGCACTGAAATGTCACCTGTGTTATTAATATATACCCATTTGTTAATTTTTTTCAACAAAGTATATAATGGTATACCTTTTTAAATTCTACAGAAATGCAACTCGCACAAATTCGACTTTCCTTGCTTTTGGTCTAACAACCTAAAGCAGCTTTTAGGTTGATTTTGAAGGAATTGTTCAAAGCTTCCTGATAACAAACTCTTGCTTCAATGTTGATCAATGGCCTAATGAGTCAAGATTCATCTTAAATAATGAAGGAAAATGTGATTCAAACAAACAGGAAATTTGTGTCTTCTAAAAGAGAGACAAAAACTGTTAACAAACGTGTCTTTATGTCCAGTACCAAACCCTTTTTGTGTACTGTAGGTAAACTTCATACAAGTTAGAGGGCCTGTTGTAAATTTTGTTTCAAAGTTTTGATACAAAGTTTGGCCTTCAACAGTGTTTCTATATACGGTTACTGATGCGCCATGCATTCATCACATTGTCCACTTATGAGTGAACTTCCTGTGTGCAGTCAAGCACAAACACAGTAATGGCACTAGAATCTATACAATCACCATGCCACTCACAGGTGTTAGCTAGCCTACAGACAAGTACAAACAAAGGTATAGGGAACAGCAGAGAATTTAAAGAGTGACGCTACCAGAATCTATGGAAATGACTAAATGAGACTACCATAGGACACAGAGAGACCTGTATAGGAAACGCACATGAACTCCAGTAGTTGGTTACATATATGCAGTTACGTAAATGTAATAAAATATTACAGTGTTGACCCGAAACCCATAATTATTAATTACGAGTCGAACACATCAGTTGACTTCTGAATTTAAATCTTGCATTGAAGATTAAACTCCAGTAGTTGGTACATATAAAATTTATTACAGTGTTGACCCGAAACCCATAATTATTAATAACAAATCAGTTGACTTCTGAATTTAAATCTAGCATTGAAGATTAAAAGGGGGACAATGAAGCCAAACATGATGTTTACAGCTTATATATGACAGAAATCTTGCTACACAACAATTAACAACTCCCCCCCCCCCCAAGTAGCTAGGGAAAATCTTGCTCGGTTTGGGAGATGACCTAGTTTAATAGTCGTATCCAGGCATTGTCTTTATGTAAATCTGTGAATGTCATTATGCCAATTGGATCTGAAAATCTTGTTACTTTGGGATCTGAAACCTGCTACTTTTTCTTTTCGTACTTCCAAGTCGATATGTTAAAGGTGTTGACATGGAAACCGCTGCCATCATGAGGTCATGTTAAGACCTTCAGTATTTCAGATTTGACAGCATTTGCAAAACCCATCTCCATTATCAAAAAAATTAATATCGTAATGCAAAATAAAAGAACAACATAAGAAAAATGAAACACAGGCGGCTTGATGATGTCATATTTAGACTTGATCAAGTCTTCAGCCTTTTTTGAGAAGGATCATCAAATCTGTGATAATCTCCAAAATGGAATACAATTTTTCTTAGCAGCTTGGATTACAAGTTGTTCATAGCAATTATCTCTATCCAAACAATCATTAATGGTGTTAGGGTTCTCTTTCTCTCTCTCTGTTGTTTTAAGACAAATTGTTTGCTAAAGGACTGGCTGATTGGTAGTTTTTGGACTCGTTAAATTCAAAATAAATTACCTGACATAGTACTACAAGAAAAAAGGCTGAATTTGAATTTCAGTGCCATACTACAGTACGAAACCATGGTTACATTTATAAGTCATTAGAAATAAATCCTAATGAAAACAACTAGATTTCAAGATGAACCCATTTCGGAGGGCGACTTAATTATCTGTGTACTCATGTGGGAGTTTAAATACTGTATGCAGCAAGAATGTGGACTAATGTAATACTTTAACTAGATTACAATAGCTATATTGTATTCGCAAGTCCCTCAATCATTTCAGAGAAAATCAAAGGAAATGCAATTAATGCTACAGAAAGGCAGCATACAAAATTAGTTGGGGATTTCCCCACGACTACAAACCTTCATACAGAATTTTTCAGTATTGGCTACGGTACAATAGAAACAGGGAAGTGCGTGTACCAGTAACTTGCTTGTCTCCAGGCACAATGGTAATTGTCGTACCATAGGTAATATTACAAATGTTGGTTTTGTCCCGTTAATACCAGTCACAGCTTTATGAAAGGTTATTACAAAACCGTTAGAAACATCTTCAAGTGATTAACAGTGTTAAAGTTGTGTTAAAGGTTAAGACAATTAACACACAGATGACATATACTTGGCACAGTTTGAATATAATGCATATATGCATTTACAGGTTTAATACAGAACACAAAAATGGCGAACTGCATTATATCCAACGGTTGTTTTTTTTTCCTCGACGATTGACAGTCTTCTGGGGTTTTTTTTTTGTACGTAATTTAATATATACTTAAACAAACAGTTCAACTTTGATGACATGATACATGTTTGAGATTATAAACATTCACACTGTAACAATATCTACTACATAATTAAACAGACTGCGCACATTCATAGCAAGTTTGATTGCAATAAAAAGTATCGAAACTACCAGCAACAAACTACTTTCTGTAAACCGAGTAGGAGCTGTACTGACGTTCTACCGCCAAAGTACAAGATCACCCTTCACTATTCAAAAAAAGTGCACGAGAGGTTTCTTTGAACTCCGCAGTAGATTCAGGTTTCTTCCATTTTAATTACTCCGACTTTTCCCAGACCCTCATTTTCTTCTAATTTATATAGTAATTGCCCGCTCGAAGCCAGTTTGTCTCACTGATAAGTACAACACACTTGCTCTTTTTAATTTCAATCACAGATTCTTAGGCTAGCACGCACTTGAGCGCTCCATCCTCTCATTTTTTGTTGTTGAACCTTCCGGCTACATTTCGCCAAAAAACAAAACAAAAACATTTTGATTTCCTTCCTTCCCCCAGACGGCCTATCATTTTTTTTACTTTTTCTGAAGAAACAACCACCCTGGAAAAACCAGAATGCATTATACCCATCCCACTTAACGTCGGAGCGGAGTCAACGAACTATTCCACGAGAGAACGATGCACTTGCTGAAAACAAACAACCAGCTATCCAGAAGGACACCCCCCTTTCAATGTATTTCATGCTTAGTGGCTCCGGAGTTCATTGCATTCTGGACTTAAAATAATTTTTCTCCAAAGCATTTAGACATTACGGGCACATTTTATCATTTACCCTGTTTTTTAAGCTATACTTTTAGTCAGACACAGCTGTGCTGTTTACAATATCCCCCTTAGGCTGGGTAACCGTGGGACTGAGTCTTGGGAGTTAGGGCTGCAGACAATTTGGAGTCGCTTCCAACAAAAATTTCAGCCACTTGGGGCGATTCGCTTGTTCGGTAGCTAACACTTATCGAATAAAATATTGAAGCCTAGAGGCACCGCAAATGTGCAACACACACCTAGGCTAGCAGGCTTTCGCCAATAGCTGGGCAGGCCAATGACATCCTAAGACTAGAGAACTGATTTTTGCCTGGAACTATGATAAATCAATGTTAAACATCAAGAACTTGCAATGAAAAGATCATCCATGATTATTGATTGATGCAAGACTATGTCCTAACTGAGAGGGTGAGGGGGGGTGGATGGTGGGGTGGAGGGTTAACTTGAAATATGGAAGCTAATAGGCATGTTTACCTGTTTGAAATTAAATTAAACAAAATAGTACGGACAAGTGCATGCAGGATAATATTTAATTTGAGTAATTTAAAGAATATTAGAAAAGGATTTATTTCACAATTTTGTGAGGATTAATTTTAGTTTATTGCAGATTATTGGGGCCACATTGCAGATCTTTAAGAGATACTATTGAATATTCATGATAAATCATGATTAATCACTTGAGAAGCTCAGTAATAATGATGACATTACTATATGTGTAAGGAATATTACATTACAGAATAATTACTACTGAATATTTATAAGTTCACCAATCAAAAGGACAAATGCAGAAATTAGTCATTACTAGTCAATCAATGCATCAACTTGGGTAGCTGGAAACAGAAACAAAGGAGAGCACACTGAAGCAGCTGGAACTACAGAACTATTCACATGTGTATTATGTGCATGGATATATTCATGGATATATGCACATATGTATTATGTACGGTACATGGATATATGCCTGGATATATGCACATGTGTATTTTGTGCATGGATATATTCATGGATACATGCACATATGTATTATGTATGGATATACTAGATAAAAGTTGGGAGGACTGGAACAGGAACATAAATTGGGAAAGAGATAAGGAGACAGGCAAAGACAAGCAGTAACAGGAATGGGGTGATGAGAGGGACATACAGCAGACCAGGAATACCAACAGACTGGAGGGTCAAGGAATAGATGCTGCAGACATGTGTGTACATAAAATGGGAAAAGTGTCGAGGACAGATACAGTTAATCAACTAGGAATGGGATAGGAATGGGATGGGAATGGGATTGGGAATGGGAGGACAGCAGACTAGAAGTGAGAAGGGGAATTAGGACTAGAACAGCTCAAGTCTAAGTCATGTAAAATCTACACTCATTGAAATATATATTTCTTTCTTCCAACAAAGTTTCTTCCTTTTTTTTAATTTTTTTTATTTACTACACTTCACGTACAGACTGATTAATCACAAGGCTTATAATACACATCCTTCTTTCCAAAGGTACAGAATGAGGAAGCCATATTGTATTCAGTCCCTTTTTTTTTTTCAGCAAACAATTTCCCTTCAGGAAGGCGTATTTTTTATCATCAATGTCACAGGGGATAATTTGCCTCACGATTAGTCCTTATCAAGGCTGGAAGCAATCGTTGACCTATGAACAATTAAAGGCAAAGATTCCACCCTACATACTACGCACACTGCCAGATAAACAGAAACAACTATTTGTGATACAAACATTGTTTATATAGTGAATAGTGAACCAACACCATTCATTTAAAGTCTTAGCATTTACACACCAGTTGTTTACAGCTTTTCTAGGAAGTAAAGTTTAGATGTACAGGTGCAAAGTTTACAGTTCGGTCGCAAATAATTACATTCAGGTAAAGAAAACATCAATTGGCAGACTTTCAAGACTGAAGTCACCATAAACTGGGTGGCGTTAAAATTTCCAACGTTTGATGTTTGACGAGGTGGAAAGTGTATTCACAAACTTTATCAAACAGTTCTATTGTTAAGGCAGTGGTTCGAACCAAGTTCACTGAAGTTGATCCACAAGCAGTTCAATAATACAATACTGCTTGCAGAGTCTATTTCTCAACCAGAAATCAGGACCTCTCTATTACTATGAGAACAATGATATTACAGGAAAACAAGATAATTTGCAGAGTGGAAAAGCCTTGACCTTTCAAACTCAATGGGGCTTGACCTTTTACACCTGTGTTGACCCTGTGAGTGATGTTATAATCTGCACTAATTGATGTAAATACTTCTCCAGATTACCTTTCAACCTATCCACAGTCACTGAGATTTTTTTGATTTTTTTTGGAAATCTACCCACATAAATTAAGACACAAATTGAACTCAGTTTTTTTTTTTCTATGGGGGGGTCTGCGGGTATATCTTGGTGTTTCTGACAGAAGGAGACATTTAATAACAAGTAGGCCATAAATACCATGATCATGACTAGAATAGTTTTCTCCTCCGACCTCCTTAATTTCCAGATGGTTGAATGATGTAGATGATAATATTGCATACAGCATCACATAACCTTCTTTATTTATTTTTAAAATCAACTCCCCCCACCCCCAACCCCCCCCCCCCCCCGCTTTGAAATTGAGTCATTATGTTGCTTTAACCAGGACCCACAATTTCACAAAATTAAGCTTGATTTGAGGCTTAAATTAACAACTTCTAGCCATCAAAATTATGAACCTAGTATCAAGTTTGTGTTTCCAACCCTCACCCTTTAATGTATAACTAACCCCTGCCACCCACCCCACCATCCCCTTACCCACCTTGCAGGTAAATGACTCAAAAAAATGCCCAAATTATTACAAGATTTAACTGGGGCAAATTCATGTCACGGTTAGCATACCACTACAGAATGCCTGATGCTGCAGCCTTGTTATCAATCTTGTTGGTTTATTTATTTTTCCAGATTCCTCCTGGCCTCTTATCACAATCTCCTCCACCATTAAACTTTGATGAGAGATATGTAAGTGAACCAGGAGAGAGAGAGAGAGTGTAAGACAGAGAGGGTTGCATTAACCATGTATTAGTTATGGTGACCTCCATGTGAACCCAGTACAAGACCGGCTACCAGTTCCGTGTAGAAGCTGTGCAGTGTCTATGTTCTATGTTCGGTCACAGTATGCAGCTCTCTTAACAATGTCTTATTAACTGTAACATCAGTCGCAATACATTAGAAGCACATTTTGGTCTTTGGTTTTTTTTTCACTTAGAAAGTTTTAAGACCCCTTTTCAAAACTGCATTGAGGCTTAAAGCTGTAGCAATTGTGAATATTCAGTAAAGATAATCAAACTTTTGGCAAGTAAACCTAGGATTTTTGTTTCCCAAAAAAGACAGCAAACAAAATGATTTTTATTAAGTACTGCTCCAACAACACTCACAATTATCTGATAGGTCTGATTGAAATTTAGCATATAACAATATTTCATACTTTTGATAAATATGACTCTTATGTTTTCTTTCAAAAATTGTGTTTTACTTGATTTTTTCCATACGGTGGCAAAATTTACTTCATCGGCTGGGTGCTAAAATGAGTTACGGAATTAACCACCATTCCTCCATAATTACCGTGGCAACCCATGTAAAAGTCTATGGCTATATCATTGACAGAATTTGTTGTAAAATATATTTACCAAGAAAGCTGCTGGTGGTGTTTATTCCTCGCACTGCACAAGACGGAGATGACTGTTGCGGCCTGCATGCAACGTTAGGAAAACTGTGCAATTCTGATAATCTATCGCTAAAAGGGAGGGCAGTGTTTGGTAAAGGTGCTGGAATGCCACGGGACTGATCATCAAGCTTTGGTCTATGCCCTACAAAAGAAGCAGAACAGATAAAGAATTCCAACACACATATCAACCAATTTGTGGGTAAATGTGGACAAAATATCAAACACTTTGTAATTACTTCTTCTGGCCGATATGGAATAATTGGTGAGTTTTGACAAGATTATCTGTAATTAGATGTTAGTGAGCGCCTCTTAGTTCTCATGCAGTAAGACTAAAATGTATTAATTCAATATGTGACATATTTTGTATATGTGTCATGCGACACAATTAATGTACACGTTAACACTGTCAGCCACAACTACATCGACACAAAACAGACTGTTAGTCAGTTACGTACAATTTAGCCAATTGCATTACTTAGTAGTAGACCCAGACTCCTAAGTGTGTATTACCAGATTCAAGTACTTAGTAGTATGCCACTAGCAGCAGAGACTGCCTGCCTGGATATAACCAGGGCTCTCCCTGTTTAACATGTGTAAGAGCAATGTAGTAATCACATATTAGAATGTCTAACACCTAGTTCACCCTCCTCACCTTTTAGTAAGCAATGGAAGTAGATATATTAAACACCCCTCCCATATTCACTGTGACATCTGTGTGCCACTGGTTCAAATGACAAATCCTCTTATTTTTTTTATTATCTTTCAACAATTCCAGCTTGATACTTAACAGTTGACTTGCCCATTTCCTGCTAACCTATTCATATTCACCAATTTCATTGCAACCGGCTCAAGCTTTTAATCAATACTCTCTTTGTATTGGTCGGGCACGGAAGCTGCAGTTGAAAAGGGAGGCAATCGGTTTGATCAATGGGTGCTCAGTGGGGTACATCTCATGCTCTACTGAGCCCCATATGAGTGAATAAGGGCACACATTTTGATGACCAGCAGTAACCCCCCTCCAGTCAATTCTACCTTCAAAATAATTTTCTCTGACTCACAGGATGTTGTCCTACTCTGCAATAACTTTTCTTTCTTTGTTAACTTGCGACAGATTTTTGCTCTTTTCTTAAAGATGAATTAGTCTAGACCAGCCACTTCCTGTAGGTATAGTGAATTCCATCAACTTAACACATCAAAATTCAGGACAAAGTTCACCATACGAGAATGTAACAAATTCTGGCATTGTTTATCAAAATTATTTAAAACTACACACAATGTGTAGTTGTGCAATGCAGCAATCATTCAAACTATTTTTATATTTTTATACCTTATAAGCAAATTTTAAACTAAGTAAATTACAAGGCTAATTACTTTTCCAGCTATCTATCGACAATATTCCGATTATCTGTCCACGAGTGGGGTGACTTACTTATGAAGCTGAAGTGAAATTGATTGTATCAATTCATCGGAACAATTTGGCTAAGGTTCAATCCAACTTGTTTCCTTGAATGTTTTCATTACAAAGAAAGCCTACCAAACCAAATGGTTCCCGTTTATTGCAATTCCGTTTGTTATCACTCTCAGGCTGTTAGGTCTTTCAACCCACTAGTGCGTGAAACCTTAACAAAGCTTCAACGATCAATTGCTTTATGTCCATATTTCAAAAAAACTTTTCAAAATATTAATATCAAGGACTTTTATTCTACTGAGAGATGGAATCACAATTACAAAATATTTCTTTCTTATGGCTTTCTGTGGTTAAGAAATGCGATATAATTAAAATTGTTTTCATAAATATTTCAAAAGTCTCTGAGCGAGCTAAATTCTACAGCTAACTTTATGAAAGTGTAATTTTTTTATTCAAAGTCTACTGACAGTTTTGTTGTCGTAGACCTTGGACTGGCAAATTGGAAAATACAGAGCACGGAATGGTTGTAAAACTGAGGCTCATACAATCTGTGACACTATACTAAAACAGTAACCTTTGACATTAAATACTACAAAGCAAATCAATTAAGCAAACTACCTGAACAGCACTGAATATTAACGACTTTTGTAATTAACCAATCGTTTCAAGTGTCGTGAGAGTGCGCCCATAGAGATCTGTAACTTATAAACTTTGATCTCTAAGACGTGGAAGTGACCTGAAACTTTCTTAACAACCCAAAAGCAACAACATCAACAGAGCAACTGCGGCATATTGTGATGAAAATATGCATCCATGCACTTCTTGTATGAGAATGAAAGAGCACTTTAAAGTACTTTTAAACACTGATCGATTTTGAGTCTGTGATCTTCAAATTTCAAAACCACACCCTCAACCTTCGCTTCTTTTCTGACCCACTACTGAACAATAACTATGAGCAGCTTTTCGGTCCACATTCATGTTTTGTTTTTTCGTAGAAAATTTTATTTTAGGATCCCTGCAAGTTACAGCACCCCGGCCAAAATCTAGAGAAACAGCTCTGAAAAACCGGTTCCAGATTAGAGAACCTCTGGACTTTCATCAACTGCCCATAAAATTCCATCCTTAATTTTCACCCTATTCTTTCTGCCATTAAATCAAGTTTATTTGTTGATCATGCTGTACCATGTTTGTTGACAATACCCTATCCACATCTGCATAATGTCCTTGGCAACACTGCCAAGGCTAACAACTTTTACTACTAGCTGTCAGAATCTGACCAGTAGTAGCCAGGCCAAGGCCATTTGACCACTCATTCCTGCATATGGTCAAAAATGCCTATGGCTATGGAAAAAAAAAGTCCCTGATAAACTTGTCAAACAGGGGGGATTAATTGACATAAAACAAGAACACCACAATTGCATGGCCTTACACTTGGTGGTTTAGGTATAAGGCTAGACTGTTGTATAGGCTATATATAGGCAGCAACATAATGAAGTATTGTGTAGGTTTCTCTGCACATTACATAAACTGTGGTGTACTAAGCCAGTTATGACATAAATCACCATCTACAGTACTGAACACACTACACAGTGAGCGACCAAAAGGGAAAGAAACTTAAATCTACTGACATTTGGGTTCTCCATCATAATTAATTCTTGAATTTCTAGTTCAGAGACATGACAGTGCAGTATGGAAACATCCTACATGCTCATAATATATTATCACAGCCTTTATTTGTTTCAATGGAGAATTCATTTGTAGTAATTAACTGCTATGCTATAAATGACTGGTTTTATTACTGATTAGTGGACAATACCACTTTGATCATCTTTGTGATTGATGGACTACTTGTTATAGAGCAAGTTTCAGACCATGCATGCAGACTACATACACTGGTTTAATACCTTATCAGCCTACACACCCTCCCCCCCCCCCCCTCCCCCTTCCAAAATAAAATATGTATTTTGAAAGATATCCTAAAATCAACAAAATCAATTGTTTAGTGACGGTGCTACATTATAAATACAAAGTCTGTAATTTAGTGTAATAATTCATATGTAGATGTATGCAGTTGTGTATGTTAACTTTTATTTACAAATTCGTAACATTAACTGGAGGCTGCTTTATTGGGAACCGTTCCGATAACTACCAAACAGATTCTAAATCTATAATGTTTCTTTACATATTTGCCAATTTGCTATTGCCCTGTACTATTCCCTCCTTCGTGTTTCATAAAGGAAAGGAATTTCTTAAATATTCACCTTAGTTTTCTTCCATTTGCTTGTAATATGTTTATAACATTTATAATAATAATAATGATAATAATAATAATAAATGAGACTTATATAGCGCCAAATCAGTAAACAAAAGTTACTGCTCAAAGCGCTTTACAGAGAAAGTAAATTAATTTACAAAAGAACAAGTGAAAAAAAGTGATTTATCACCATGACTGCATATTTTTTGGGGGAAATTACTTGTTTAATGGTGTGTTTATTTAAAACGCATGTGATATGACTATACTCTGGCAAATAGAGACACAATAACAAAGCTTTTTGTCAAGTTTTCATTTTACTAGATGCTAAATTGCAAGAACCTATAACATATTAGAGGAAATTCAAAGACTGTTTACTTCTTCCACAATTTTCATTTTCTTGCTGATTTTGCACAATTCTTAGAAGCACCTTGTTCTGATCAATGTTTTAATGCACTATTCAATAATAAATAACATCCCGTCACAAATTAGCTACACTTGTCAAATGTCTATGCTCTATGTATGTTACTATTATATAAAAAAAATATAAATATCCAGTAGAACAACCCTGAATGCTATTAACATCAGTCAATGATATATTTATACCAAAGTTCACCCCTCTCTCTCTCTCTCTATCCCTCTCTCCTTCATAGTGAGCTGAAATTTATTCCATATGATCTTGAACCTAAAGTCATCAAATCCCAGCTTGCATTTGTTTATCCTAACAGCTTGTCCAACAGGAACTGGCCTATATCTCTACAACCTCTCTCTTTCGACCAGGCCAAGGCCATGCAAACACTACACCTACTCATAAATTCACTTTAGTCACTCTCCCATTTTTAGTGACCGGTCACCTCCACACTCTGATAAGCTACTAGGAATAGAGCGAGATAATAATCCAGTTCTTTTAATTTCTTTGTTTCGTTTTACCCTTTTTTTTTTTTTTACAATGTATGACTGACCTTAAGGTCACACCATGCAGTTTTTGATTGTTTCTACAGTTGCTAGAGATCAATTCCCTGTTTGCTAATAACAATTTAGCACTTCTCTTCATCAAAGTTTGTTTTGCTTCCATTAAGGCTTCCTTTTTTTTTGGCTGTTTTATTCAGATTTTACTTCTACAGGACTAATTTTTTTCCCTTCCCTTTAACAAATTTTACAGGTCAGTGCACAAAGGTTAACTGTCTATGTCTATAACAATGATGAATAGTACTTTTACTATTCACATGATTTTTATTGGTTTTTCAAAAATAGCTACTGCCACGTACATATATCCTGTAACTCTTAACCATTCTGAAGAGATGTGAGATAACACATCAAAGCTGAATGTAAATCATGTACTAGAAATTGAAATTGCCATCTTCCTCTACCACACCCCTAAATGGCAACAGCCCTTCACATACTAGTACTGTACTACCTCATGGGAATGAGACACACACATACACACACAGTCACTGGAACATACAGCAAGACAGCAGCAATGCACTGCAGCATTAATAACTATCACCATAATATGCAGCTAAAATCAGCTTGGACTTTTAACCCCTGCCATGTCACTGTGGTTTCTCCATTTCCAGGAACTCTCGATATTCCGACCAATCAAATTGCATTCTACTCCAATAGCGACTGCCGTCTATATATGGAAGCTCTAAGGAGATACCCAGCTCATACTTCTGGAGAGCTGATGTGTAGAGAGGGAAGATGGGAACCGATGATTTATGGGATGAATAAAAATCACCCTTGGATGTCAGGCTGAGCCAAAAACTGAGGAGGATATTATGTCCCATGCCACAGCGGCCTCTTTCAATCCTATTCCTTTTAAAGATTCAGCCAAACTGAGGAGGATAATATGTCCCATGCCACAGCGGCCTCTTTCAATCCCATTCTTTTTACAGCTTCTAACTGGTCTTCTTCAAATGCTCATTTTCAAGATAAAATGGTTTTGAGGAAAATATCAAAATGTCAAATCTAAAATTAGTAATGTATTTGACGAGGAAGGATAACACCTGCCAGGAATGTCATTGGTCGATATCTTCATGCACTGTCATGCACGAAGGTTGTGGGATTAATTTAAATTAATTAACGCTACTTATTATCATAACACAACATTTTTTTTTCTTCTCTTTTTTTCCACGATACAGGTTTGTTGTTTTTCATCATCGGTTATCAGCTTGAGACTGTTTGCATATTTAGGCCATTTATCTTCAGTTCCGATTTAATCAAAATAAATTTTGAACAAAAACACTGTCAAGAATTTCCTCATGATCAAATGTACAATTTAGTCTTAGAACAATTTCAGCCCTGATTCCTACTTGTTAGTTAGTATAGAAAAGAAATGTTTGGTATGAGAACATTAAATTATAAACAGGGAAAAATTTTGGCATTGGATTACCACTTAGACCAAGACATGGAATAGTCCAGAATATTTAGATGCTCCATCACCAAACTAAAGATATATCTATGTGGCTACTGACAACAACAACAACAACAACAACAACAACAAGCTGCCATGTAAAGATCCAGTTTACAAACACAGATTATCAACAACATCAGACAATTTGAGGATGGACACCTTTTAGACCAGCTCACCCCAGGTCAGCCCTACTGCACTGCTCACCCCTGGTTAGCCCTACTGTACTGGTCAGACTAGTTCAATTGTTGGTTTTTCAGCCTCAATCATTCATACTAGCTTTAAAACAGGTGTACTTAGTATATTAGGAAAGAAATATCAAATCTGTCTAGTTTGAATCTGTAATAGTACTTGTTCAAACCACAAGTATTTCTTCCTTCTACTCAATCATAAAACCATTGGCAGCCCTGTATAACATCCTCACATGATCATTGGTCAGTGACCTTTACTATGCAAATGGGGTCATGCCATGTGGCTTAGGGGTTCTCTTGTGAGCTGGCAGGGACCAGAAGTTAGTTCTCCCAATTTGGTCACCAGCCAATTAGAAGAAACTTGCTGTTGGGTAACCTGTTCTTGCACTATGAAGCATGTTCATGTATAAATAAATATAATAATAATAAAATAGTAATAATAACAATAATAGATTCTTATATAGCGCAATATACCTGAGGCGGTATATATATATATTCTAAAACATAACTCCTTATTAATCAATTATGAATCATATCTTATATCTCTGCTTTTGTAATAATATTTTCTTTTGTGGTACGCATGGATTTTCTTTATAATACATTATTTATGCTGTATCCCGGATGAACGTAGCCTAAATTCTGATATTTTCTTGATAATTTGAGGAGAACAAGAAGTAGTCAGAGACTGAATTTTTAGGTAAGCTATAAATAGATGACACTGCATAAGAATAGATGACAGAGAGATTACAAGAGGATTCAAATACATTAAATAAAGTAGTAGCCAGGACTGGATTCCACCTGAAACACCCAGAACCCACAATTCACCAATGTTCAATGTCTCACTGGTCAGGGATGTTATGAAAACATCACCATGTACAGCCTTAATGGCCTACGTACTACTCGGAGATTAAGTGTGTTTGCATACATAAACCTGAATTAGCAAAGCATCTAATCATCGTTTAAGCAGATCTGCCGATACCATAACTTAATCCAACTTTTAGGTTTAGTTCTAGCTGCATGCAAAGTGAACATGTTATTTCATATTCAAATGTCAATTTTCAATAGAGAAATTTATACTTCTTCAAACTTTCAAGACCCTTGTCTTAAATTCAAAGGAGAGTTTTGTCATCCAGAACCGATTAATGTAAACTAAGACATAAAAAGTTAGCAGATTGATTAGTGAGGTTTTTAATTAGTTCCAGTGAAGAGCAGGGGAATATTTTTCTAAACCTAAAAGACCGACGTTAAGACGTTAAGTAGTAGATAGTGTTAATTAACAGAACTCGGCATGCAAAAATGTGGTAATCGACTCTACAATGAAGTGAAAACAAAAGAAGGTTCAAATGAATAATAAATACCATTTTGGGAAAATCGAGAAAGCACGTTATTCTGAAGCCATTTGGCGCCATGGACATCACTGAGATCTGAGTAAATTCCGGGGTGGGTTAGTTTTTTTCCATTCCCTGAGGGAAGATTAAAATTTGGTTATGAAATGAAGTCTGAGATGACTTGATCAATTCTGGGAAATATATTAGTAAACCCATGTGATAATAATTATAAGCCTAGGTTAATTTGTGGTACATATTGCAGTCACATTTATTTTTCATTTTTTCTTTCATTTAAAACCGATCTAAGAAGCACTCTACATTTGATAACAATTACAGAAAGCTCTCCTTACAGAACCGCAGCACTCTTTTGGGGAAGAATTTCGGAAGATTGGAGAAAATTTATTCAGGGGAAGAAAAAGTTATAAACATGTCTGCCACATAAACCGAAAAAGTATTTCTCAAGTTCTTTCTTCTTTATAACTTTTATAACTGTATATACCTGAAATTAACAGAGACATCTAAACTTGTTGGGTGGAACCAAACTTTACTTTGAACTTGTGCTTTGCAAATACTAAGCTTTGTTGCCAATTTTGATGACTCTGGAAACATTTGAAATGAATCATAAGAAAATGGGAAAAACCATATTATTGACTTTAATACATCACAAGAGCTGTGTATCATCAATCTTGCCATATTTTTGTCTTGCTTTCTAAGTAATAACCTTGATTGTTTGGGGTGGATGGGGGTGGGGGATAGGTATCATTTTTTTTTCTCTTTTTGTTTTTGTGGCAATTTTAGGAACACATAACAACAAATAGTCAAGCTTTGTTTGCACAAACATGAAAACGGTGAAATTGTTGGTATTGTTTATTATTACAGTTATAGCAAGTGAAAGGGAAGAAATTCAAACGAGAAGCTGATCAAAAACAAGTAAGAAATCTGCTGAAAATCTGTAAATTATTGTAAAAATTTGACTTTACCTCTGGTTATATTTAACACAAGTTCAAGGAGACAATAAAATAAAATTAGTTGACTTTCCTTCTTTTTTTTGGTTCTTTTTTGGGGTGTTTTTATTATTATTTGAACATGCAGGGATTTTTTTTTTCATTTATCTACCATGCTCATAGCAAAGCTATTTTACTTTAGTGCATAATATCGGTTTTAAAGCGTTCAGGAATAATGTGATGATGACAATTAATAACAGTTTAAAAAAAAAGCTGTGCTAAACCTGAAGCTATCTTATTGTGCATGATGTCAAATATGCAAATGTTTATATGCAAAAGATATGCTAATCAATTAGAAACTTAGGGTTGAATCAAACGAGTAATTATTTTGCACAGACACTGAATTTTTCGAAGCAATTTATCACAACAAAAATTAATCGACCAAATTTTGAACAAAACTCAACATTTTCTGTAAACAAAATATCATTGAGATAACTTATTCACAGATTCAGACCTTTGGCACAGAACACAACTTTATTTATTACATTCTAAAAGGAAATCAAACATTTTCATTTTTTTTTTCATTTTTCAGACTGTGGAGTGTTGACACAGGATAAATATGAAAACAATAAAGTTAATAATGACAACTCGAGAAGGAAATGAAACAGAAAAGAAATGATTATCCTAAGAAAGCTAATACATTTACTCTGATTAACGTCAAAAAGAGAAACACAATAAGTTATCCTGATTAACGAAAACAACTCAATACACCAGTCCCAGCCGGGTCAAAGGAATGAATGAGCCAGTCTCAGAAATTAAAATATTATAGAAAAAATGGAAAGAAAGAGATTGGATGAGTATATATATACATTAAAGTAGTTTTACAATAGGTTAGTTAGAACTTCATGAACACCACCACAATCAAGAATAATTCACTTATATTCTGCTATATTAGGCCTTATATACTATTTTAGTATTTTATTTTCCTATGATGATTAGTTCTAATTCAAGATATTCTTTCAAAGTAAGTCAATCAATGTGCAGTCTTCTATTTTATCAATTTTTTCTTTGCTAAATTGTTTATTTGGCGAATACATTCAGTTAACATTGTTGTAATTTCTTTTCAGGTACATTTCAAACGAATTTGAAATTGAAATGTTATAATATAATTGAAACCATATTTTCATGCTTCAGCAGTTTTCCACAAATGTCTTAAAAAAGTTAAAAAAGTAGATATTCATTTTGTCAGTTTTTACTTACTTCTGGGTTCTCTTGGCCCATCAACGGTTACTTTTATTGCACGGTTGTAACAGGCTACCTGAGGAGGGTTGGTTTGAACTGTTATCATCAAAGATAAGCTTTTACCTGCAAAACGAAAAACAACAACAAAAACAATTAAGAAACAATCAACAAATCAGGAACAAGAAGATATCTAATCATAATTTATGAGTTACAGAGTGCTAATCAACTGACTTTTCATTATCATTTAAATCTGTAATTTACAAAAGAAACCTTGTTTTCTTATATCAATTGTTTGCAGACAACAGAGCAAACTGGTTGATTTTTTTTTAACTTCTTTTTTTTTTTATTTCATCTTTCTTTTTCTGAATATCTAAAAGTTCACAAATCGAATTTAAGGAAATGAGGAAAAATAAATGTAACCTTAACCATGGAACATTCGAAGACAAAATGTGGTCTTCTTTCACTTTTATCTCCCATTAATAATGTTAGTATAAACACAGATTATAATTAATTGTAGTAAACAGATAGCAAGCAACTTAGGAATAAATATTTCATTGAATTTTGGTCAGTTACCGAAGTGTAATCTTGTATGATATAAATTAGTTAATTACTTGCGCACTTAATCGTGTCCGTTTTTAACTGGCTTTCTTATTTCCTATAGCTTGTTGTTTTCTTGTTGTTTTTTCCTTCCTTTATTGACTTTATGGAGTCTTAAACTTTATAAACAACTTCCGAAGGGCAAACGGGGCGAACTTGTGGAGTGTTTGGTCAAGAAATCGTGTTCCCGGTTTTGTTGACACGAGTAGATAAAGAGAGGTTAACAGTATCGGTCCAAGTTAAGTTTAAGATTTAAGTATTCATACGTAAACAAACAACTCCTACCAAATAGATGTTTTCGATTCAGTCAATGCAAATATTTTGTTTAAATTGCGACGGTGGTGGTATACGTAGCCTTTGTTAAAAGCCGTATTGTAACGTGACGTCTTAATTAATTATCGTAGGTTAAGAGTCGGCGACCCTCAATCCCTCACAAATATAAATGCGACTATGAATATTTCACGATAACGAAAGTACAAAAGAATATATTTATTATTTTGAAGCATTCTTACACCTACGTTACAAAAAATGTTATTGAATTTATCCATCGATTTGACATTTCTTTTGAAAACGAAATTTTCAGTATTATAGAAAGAAACAATGAATGGATGATCTTGGAAAATGCGATGTCATTCTGTTCTTGTTATGGTTTGCGTTGTGACAGCTATAGCGTTATTTGAAGAAAGAAAAAAAAGGATAAGTTCGGGCAGAGGATCAAGAAAACGATTTTTAAAGTATTCGTTTCTGTTAAGTTTAGGTGGAAAAAAAACAAGCCTCCTTAAGCCATGGTGAATTTACAAGGTTGTTTAACATTTTGCTTTCTGATTTTATTCATTATCTACAATTTGCCGTCATCAAAAGTTGTCGGAAAGTTGTTATTCCCGGACAATTTATAAGTTATCAAGGCCGAGGATCGTCGGCTTTACGCCATTAACTTGATTTTATTGTTCTGTTTTTCGTCGGAACTAGTTACGTAAACAAGTTGTTGTAATCTATACTGCGCTTTAGTGAGCAAGAGGGCCAGATTATCGGCAAGAGATACGGATTTAGTTAATGCGTTGATGTCCGCAGTATACCTGTACGATATATTGTCTCTTTTCATTCAAGTTTATATAAATCGGTCAAACGATCTTGAATTCTTGATTGCGCGGATAATAATATGTGGCTAATACTGAATGCTTACCGCCAAGCTATGATATGGTTACGGCCTTATAATACATTGTGTATATGTAAGTTGCTGTTGCAATGATCGTGATTTGACTATATATAGATCTGCGGCCAAATTTACCGATTAAGTCAAGGTTATCCTACCGCAGGCCGCGGTTGCTGTCCCGCAATCACAAGTTCGTTAAGGAAGTCAGAATTTATATGCCGCATGATACATACCGTTTTTACTGAAGCCGGGATAACGTTCGCTCCTTCCCGCGCCCCCACCCTCTCAAACAAAACTATTATTAAAATAAAATACAACTTTTTACACATTAGAAGAAAACATATATTTCTTATGAATAGTCCACACAAATAGTTTAACCATTTCGGATCCATCCATTTGACTAACTTTTCTTTCCATTATAGATCCTATAAATTCTTGAAAGCTTAACCGCGCAATTCACAAATGCCCTACCAAATATTATATTTTCGAAACACCAATGTCCATGGACCGCCCCCCCCACCCCTGGTGACATGAGCTGGATTAAAATTTTGGATATTAATGTAAAATCGTATCTAACCGACCTAATAGCACGAGTAGCGTATTTAACCAGTCTACTTATGTTCGGGATATCAAAAAAAAATATAAAAAATAAGGATAAATCAAATGAATGCGATATCACTAAATACAAGAAATAACGGTATGCAGCATGTGATACCCGATGTCAAGATATAGTAACGCCTAGCTAGACAGAGATCGTCTTTACGACTGAGAATAAAGATAGCCAGGTTTTAATCTTTCTTAGCTTCATAAAAATCGCCAAAAAAGTCATACTGTCACCGCCATTCTGATCTATGTCAAATATTCTCTGTGAAGGTCCTTTTTTTGGTAATGGGTACAACAAATGGGTGACTTTTACTGTATAACCTCTGTCGCATATATCTGATAAATATTATGGACTGTTTTGGCAAGATCCACAAAAAAACACAGAATCGAAAGTAAGTAGATATTTGGAAAAGTGTTTGCTGTATTTCCGTAAATTCATGTAAACACATTTCAAACATTTTATGTTCCCTGCATGAAGCCTTTCTTTGTTTGCATGAAACAAAAGTGTGTTTGTTCTTTGCCGGTTATTTATGTCTTTGTTTTTGGATGTGTGTGGGTGTTGTGTTTTGTTGTTTTTTGCGTGTTTTTCTTTTGTGGTATTATTATTATTATTACTATTACTGCATTAGCATTGACACTGATATTTCCTCAGTGACAATTTAGTTGAGGCGACCGTTATAAATAATATATTAATGCTCCATTTTGCAACAATTATCTATTGCTCCCGACAGTCCACTAAAATAATGATTATGTACTTTGAAATATAAAGATGTCACTTTATTTCACCAATATTTGTACAAAGCAGAAGCGACGAAGTAATTAATATGTTTCTAAAGGTTTTGATTTGAAGCCAAAACAAAGTCTGCAAAACAAAGTCTGCAAATTAATGGTTTACTTTCAATCTACGAGTAAGGAATTATTTATCAAATTATTTGTGTTTAAAAATTCAGTTTCTGGATTATAAAAAAAAATTGGCTTCACATCAATCATTATTGACTTTATGACATCAGAGGTATCAACATGTTTCAATGGAATGAAACAGTAACGAAATAAGTGAAATCACAAATTTCAAAAATATATATTATTTTATCAAATTGTGTGTGTTGTTGTGGGTTTTGATGTGACTCATTTCATGCAAACAGGAAGGTGCATGACCTATGAACCACGATTCACCGAATCTAGACGATGACACTATATACCGCTTTTAACTTATATATATAAATTAAATATATCTAATCATTTTGTTATTAACGTGAACAAGCCTACTTAAGGCAATTGGAAAGCAAGACGTGCTTGTTTCAAGAATTTCTTGGACCATGATTGCAGCTCGATCCAAGCGCACCTGTGCGGAAAACTGAAATTCCGTGAAGTGTTAACTTTCAGCTAATCACAAACTCATACATATAATTTGATGATTCAGCTGGTGCCTCTAGTAAGTCCTGTTAAGACGTGAACTTGGTGTAAGAGGTAGAAGTGTTAAGCCAGTATTTAGTTCCCCGAAGGCCATTATTACTATTCTCTCGTAATCCTGTCAAGCTCTTTTCAACTTCTTTTTGTGAGTAGGGGATTAATTGCAGTCGTTGTCAACACGCCATTGCTTCGCTACATCGGTTTTCAATGGAGCAACTATACTAGCTTAAAATCCAACGTATTCGGCGAAATTCCCACGCATTTGACAGCGTAGGACGGCCTACATCCCAGAAGTTACGGGTGCTTGCATGCTCGACCGTGTTCATGTGTGGGAAGAGTTGTGCAAACTCGGAAGCGTATGTGTGGGCCAGTCCGTATGATCGTATTGTTAGTCACGTAATTTCCAAGAAGAAGATCACCCATTGTAATAAGGCTCATTCATTGAAAAATTGTAATATTACACCACGGTTTTTTTTTTTTCAATGAACATCAGCTAGGCTACCTATAGTCATACGACTCGTAGGCTGCTTGTATCTCATACTCCACGGCATAGCGTTTTGCATGTGCGTTTTGAGCGAAACTGACTCGGTTGCAACAATTATTACCAAATTACAAAAACAGTACGGCCAGAGTATTCTAGAACAACTATCAAAGCTGATTTTTTTTCTTGACTTTCTACAAGAAATGCCGGTAGTTATTTGCTATCTTAAATGGGGGAGAAGATCTATACGCTTTATTTGGAATATCAACACTAAACAAAACTGAACAGCAAATTTATGGTGGTATACTGTAGTAACTTAAGTGCAATCACATCATAAGAGGTCAAATTATAAGAGATCTTATTCAAATTCTTATAAATTAACTTACGTAAGCCCATGATAAAACGGTATAGGTAAAATTTGTAGCAACATCACAAGGGATCAATTAGTTAACGGATGACACTGATTCATAATAATTACATAATCGAAAGTACATATATTCGTTCGGTTAAATTCCTAGACTAACAGTAATTCACTGACACACATATGCTCAAATATGGTTTAAAAAAACACAACCACACGTTACATGTGCGTGTACATCAGCTTACCTCTTCCAGACCTCCCAACGAATCTTAGATCATTGAATCTTGCCACACGGTTCTTCATAAGTGCGGTACAGTTCCTTAGTTCGGCACAAAAATTTTCATCGTTACCTGCTGCTATGGTAACTGGTGTACCATCTTTTACTTCTCCAAGAGCAACAACTTTGAAAGCCACGGGTAAACTTTTGTTACATCTCCAGTGAGGGGGCAACACCGAACACACAAAATTTGGACTTTCTGTCCGAACAAGTTCCCCCGGGTATTCCGCTAAAGCTTCCACAAGAGTCCTTTCTCCGATATGACCAATGGTACCACGAAGAGGCGACTTTGCTTTATTATTGTGAGTGTGGAGGCCATCCGCCATTTTGTGAATATGATGGTTATTCCTTTGGTTGTCCTTGGTTAGAGGATCGGCTAACGGGGAAGCCCGTGTTGCCGTGTAACGTTCCTCCTGTGTGATATGCATAGTCGGTGGTTTTTTCCACTCACTTCAACTAGTTATGAAAAGGCGGGAATTCCTGTACTTCCCCTTGGACACAATGTGCTGGCGCGATTACTGTCCGCGAACTATCGGTATTTAAACCACTCCTTGAATCTGCCCCCAAACCGCAGCTCTGAGCAGTCTAACAGACCACAGTTAGGTCGTGGGTTGAGAATGTCTCGCGGCTAGTGCCTCACACCAAACGAGTAAAACCAGTACAACACTACAAAAATCCAGCTGCTGACATGTACCAATATTATGTCAACACCAATGAATAACATTGATAAAAGCTACACAATATGGCGATTATTTCAATAGTCCAGAAATTGTCGGTTCTAAATACCAGCATACTAGAGTAAATGACAACGTGTTCTCTTCCCCGATCGGAGACTAACTTGTAAATGATAAGAGCGTATACAACTCCATTACTAATATTGAATGCGTGCGGTGTATGCACAGAATACACGTGATGAGTCACAATAGTTGTGTGTACTTGGTGAATGAACTCTGTTGCCCTTCGTATTTGAGGTGACGTTGCTAGTAACTCCGCCCTTTTTTCTGTTTTTGACCAATAGGAAACGAGATCACTATTGTCAATGGTGAGTTTTCTATGAATGAACACTCGTGCATTTCCGGATAAAACATATGACTTTACTATGTCTCACACGTAGAATCCACCGTTTTTTCTGGGGTGTGTGCACTTGGTACGCAATGAACTGTGTACGTTGTAGGAGTTGTTAATGAAGGAAAAAGGCTTCACACGTAATTGAAGAATTAATTTAATAAAATGTGTGTGGTTACTCACGGTCAAAATAGAGGACGATGTCCGTTGCACTTTGTCTTATTCCAAATGTAAAAGCAAATTCTTTGAGTGTGTAATTATTTTCGTGTGTTTTGGGTGAAAGAAATCAAGGTCAACTCAAACTAGAATTAATACGCAATGGTCAGTGTCGGTTCAAGCATGGAGCTATAAACTCCATGGTTCAAGCTGGGGGAGGTATCAGAAATTGGGCGAGCATGACGACATCGTAATCTTCACTCAGAATTAGCTCTAGTTCACGATCAGAGGTTACGATATGGTATCACTAGATGTGTAATTCAAGGTGATCGAGATAGATGGAATGGCTTAAGATCTCCTTAATGTGTTTGAGAAGAGCTACGGTCCCCATCTCATCACCGTCCTTGTTGTGTTTGGTTTGTTTTTAATTTAGATGTGAGTGATCAGGTGACCATATACCTTCCACTTACCTCCGCATGCTTCAGTTTCTTTCTGATCTTCCTATGACTTTCCTGGATATACCACGGGTGAATTTGGAACGGTGGGATTGGGGGAGGGGGCTCATCTCTACCCGTGATCGCATACTCGAGCACTTACCGTATGTTAAGCAAACAAATACGAGAAAATGCTGGACTGGCATAGTAAATAGTTCACGCTCTGTCGCATAGGGGTTGCTATTCCCTAGGCAGGGATGCTGTCCTATATGGTAACCTGATAATTCATTTCATCTTAATATTAAACATTGTCTTATTTTCATTGGTTTCATCTATCATTGCACTTTCTATATAGTTTTTGGCCACCTACGAAAACATTTTGCGTATTATGTCAATAACTGTGTATTTTTTCGATTATCATACAATCTGTGAATGCCATTGTCACCAATGTAGACTACAGGTCCAGACGTTATGATGTAGGCCAATTATGACGACACCATGACTGAACCATGATCCGATTTGTGTGTGGGTAGTGTTTATCCCAGTCTCACGGCGTTGGTTGTAATCATCCTACCGTAGGTTGATTCATAGAATTCGTGCAAAGTACACAGTAATCCGTTTGTTATGATATTTGTTCAATGTTCCTCTCCAAGTTCAGATTGCGAGTTCTTATCCCTTCCTCCATATATTGCTACCAAGAATCCCTACAATTATACGTAATCCCGTTTATTATATTTGTTCAGTGTTCCTCTCCTTCATATCGTGAGTTGTTTTTCACCTTCTATATTGCTACCAAGAATCCCTACTATTTTTCATGTAATCCGTTTATTATTATGATATTTGTTTTATGCTACTATTCAGGCTCATATCTCCAGTTAATATTATCCCTTCCCTCCTGTCTACATTGCTTTTGTTCGGTACATCACACTACTTACAATTGTCTGGATATCTTCCGATGTTGCGTTCGCAAACAAGTTTGGATTATCCGGAATGATCATGTGGTTGTGATTGAATAACCTGACACTCAGCATAACAAGCTTTCAAATATTCTCACGGTGGATGGACTGCTAAATGGATCAGTATTAATAGCAACTGTTTCTTGACTAGACCATGGGCTCATACATACAGCTTGTGTTAAGCGTTTCAACTCATGTGATGTAGCCAATGACTGCATGGTGACAGCCTGACAGGGTTTTGTACCTAACCCTACCGACAGGGTTTTGTACCTAACCCTACAGGGAAAGCTCCTTAGTCCTAACAGGATCACGCTAATCCCATTGATTAAAGGTTATAATAGTGAAATAATTAGTTCATTATATGTCATGACCGTTTGGCCCCCTCGGAAGCCTGGGCCTATACCCCACCCAACCCCTCCTCTCAACCGTAAACATCGATTGTGAAATAGATTCTTGCTACATATATCTTATAAATAATAAATATGACCTCTCTAAATTTACCTCTCTTCTGTTTCAATTATGTAATCGATTATTGGTGAACTCGATTAAAACAAACGTTAATTTCACAGTCACGTTATCTGAAACTTATCCAAAATATTAACTACTGCGGTAGCAGATAGCGGTGCGATAGCAGACCCGTTAGTCAATTTTGCTTTAATTTGCAGTGCGTTAGTTTGTTACATGTAGGCCTTATCAGTCAGGGAGAGGTGCGATGTTGCCAAGGTGTACGCAATACGCCTAGATAAGAGTTAATTTCGCATCTGTGAAAATAATTCTGGTGTATAATTGTCACACAGATGAACTATTACAACAAACGATAATTAAGTCACCGTGCATCCAAGGTTCCTTGTCTAAAGCTTCGTAACCTCAAAATATACAGAATGTCAAATCCGTGACTGTCCAATTATAGTTATTCTCGGACATTGTGAAGGATACTCTAAAAGTATCTCACGGTGGTTTGTACTTTCTACAATATTTAGAGGCCAAGGGATGATTACATTTAATGGATAACTTTTAACCACAAAATTTATTTCTGTATATTTGAGACCATTAGAAAGCACTGATATCAGCCCGCGTTGCAATTCTATATCACGTTTGTGTTTTGAGAAATTCAAATTATTGGTAATTATAATTACAACTAATTAATTTAAAAACAAACTTAAACAAAAAATTAATTAAAAAATATATTTTTAAAAATTATAATTTAAAACTTGCAATGTAACCATGGTTACTGTCAAGTAGTCATCCTCGGGAAATTGACTCATTTTTGGTTAATGTAGAATTAACCACACAATTATGTTAATATTGAACCATTGCAGCTGCGATGATTGTTATACGGATTAAGTACAGTGCATTAAGGGGAAGGGGTGGGGTTCGTAATCAATTTATAATAATAATAACAACAATAACAACAATAATAATCATGATAATAATAATCAGCAGTTATTTTAACCACGCTTAAGCTACCACAAATGTGGCAGAAACCCGCAAAGGGCTTATGGATTTCAACTTATACGTCGGGTGGCTTCCAATTCAATATTTTAACTCATATTTGGAATCTTTTTCAATTTAGAAAGTCATTTCAGATGGGAAAATCGTAGATTGCTCTTGGGATGAAAAACCCACCTTACTATGAGCCGGCCGGGTATCGAACCCGGAACCTCCCCGATTGCTATAGCCTCATTGCTTCAAATGCCACCGCCTTTATCCACTCGGCTATAGCACCGGTACAAGTTGAGCCGCCTCCTAGATAAACCCATATGACCTGACAGAAACGCTCTTCCCCTTCCATTCCCTAACCGCCCCACCCCTCCCTCCTCATTTAGGGTCGCCTTTTATAGTTACATCACAAAAGATGGTTGAGAGTATATGGAAAGCCATTTTAACATTTAATCGGGAATTTTAGATATCTGAAATTGTTTCTTATTTCAGATATCTAAAATTCTATTTCAGATATCTTAAATTTAATTCGAGATATCTGAAATTATATTTCAGATATCTGAAATTGAATTCGAGATATCTAAAATAGATTTCGAGATATCTGAAATTCTAATTCAGATATCTGAAATTGAATTCGAGATATCTGAAATTGAATTCGAGATATCCGAAATTGAATTCGAGATATCTGAAATTCTATTTCAGATATCTGAAATTGAATTCGAGATATCTGAAATTGAATTCGAGATATCTGAAAATGATTTCGAGATATCTCGAATTCAATTTCAGATATCTGAAATTCTCTGGTATTTCGAGATATCTGAAATTGATTTTAAGATATCTGCAATTATTTGTAGATATCTGAAATGAATTGGAGATATCTGAAATTTAATTTGAGATATCTGAAATTATTTCAAGACATCTGAAATTCCTTAGTAAATGTTAAAACGGCTTTCCATAAGAGTACAAGCTCTCGTCAAGTTGGTCCGTAATTATATAACAACCTCATTAGGAAACCTCCAGCGTTGCTATAGAAACACGTATCCAATGTTAGCTGTTAAAAACAGTGTTTGTTACTGGGCAGAATTGTGACGTGAACGTTGATTGTTATGTTCGGATGTTTGCTTCCTTTAAAGTTCCTGTAAACAGATAAATAAGAACTGTAACGTGAGGATGTCAGCAGAATAACCACTTCCCTTCGTAGAGAAGACATAGTATGACTATTTGCATATTAATCATAACGTTGAAAAGACAATTGCGGACTGCAGTTTAAACTGGTGCTCGATTTATAGTAATTCTTGTAATTAATCAACAAATCAATCGTGTTTTATGTGATTACAGACTGCAAAGAAGCTCCAAAAGGTTTAGAAATTGCCAGCATCAGTGACGTTATGATGTTTTGCAGAGCAACCCCCTCTCCCCTCCCCTCAATGCCGACGACGACTCCCCCCCCCCCTCCATCTGTGTCACCATGCGTGTGTACAAAATAAGTTACAGGGCAGAATGATTGTGCCCCTTCTTAAATTATTGGTGCCCCCCACTAACTCAGAATTCATAACAACGGGCATGTGAAACGAGGAGGAGGATAAAATAAACTGGTTGCCAGGTATATGCCAATTCCAACTTTAAAAGCAAATACCTGACAAAAGTAAAAAAGTATTGTTGGATTTGTGACATTTAAATAATATTATCGAAAAGTAAATATATCTGTGACGGGTGAAAGGACAGAATTTGATTATCTGAAAACTTCAATCAACGGTTGCATAACTCTTGCAGAAAGCCCCCTATGTCTTAGATCAGAGGGCATTTAATGAAGACCGAAGGGTAGACGGGGGGGGGGGGGAGTGGAGCTGGTGAGGAAGAAATTTGTTGTTTTTTTGTTCCTCCAATCATGGAACTATTAACGAAATTTCGTTATTTCGTTAATAGCTCCATGCTCGATTCGAGTAGTCTCATTGAATCTCTGTCTTGACTCGACAAATGTTACGTCACAGTCTACGTTTAATTCACATACATCGTCAACTTTGGACTTTTCGGTATCAACAAAGCTTTCTAATTATTATGGTTGTGTCTGTTGTGAAATGTGCATTTCGATTGGCATTCAAGAGTTTGTGATGAAGTTGTTTATTTGTTTGCTTGTTTATTCACGGGTGATGAATCGATTTTGTACAGGCTTCATATGCAGGCCTTTAACCGCGATCGAAAATTCCTGGTTTTAAACCCACGACGAGAACTAACCAGAAGATGCCGGCGAATACCGTTGTATGCAGGTTTGTATATTATTTGTTGTAACTGGTAATTGAGATTAAGAAGGCAATTACGTCGTATTCACTTTCCTTTCTATTACTCGAAATTATTCTTTCCTGTAAATCTTAAAGTTCATCTCAAGTTGTAGGTGGAATTTGCTTCCGCCAGAATAATGCCAAAAACCGTTAATGACATTTAACAATTTGAGTCATTTGCTAGTTATATCGTATATGGTATGATTTTTATAATAACTCCGCCAAGTAATTCTATGAAACATTTCTATTTTCTATGACCATGTTCGTTGTGAAAAAAAAGTTTTCTTCTTTTAGGGATGCATATTAGGGATGCATATAAACTGATGATAGTAAAAATTGTTATTTTTAGCCACAACGTTTGCCTATAGTTGTAAATATCGCTTCTGCCAAAGAAAACAAATTTCGAAAAGCAAGTACAAATTTACGTAATAACGATAATGTGATATCAGCAGACTTGGTCAAGTCTACGGGGTCTCTATGAAGGAAATCCACCTTGGTATTTCCCCACAAAGGTATATCTAATATGCCTCATCCATTTGCTGGTTTTCTTCATCATAACTGAGTGCCTATATGTCGGGCACTGCAGGGCATCGGGAATATCATGTGCAAGTTTATATTGGGTATGTGTGGGGGGCGGGGAGGGGGGTTATCGTCTTTATGACATCATAACGGGGTGGGATGTTCATCATTAGCGTCTATCAGGGTTCGCGGTGGTTCGGGCATCATAGTCCAACCTAGGCGTGGGTGTTATAAAACGAATGATATATGTAATGGATCGCGTATAAACATTTTACTCTATAGTTTTACCAAAACCAAAAAATAGTGAACGAGTTGATTTATGGATAAATAAGTATTTTCATTTCAACCTAAATAACTTGAATAAAACACGATTTAAGTATATCACATATTTTCGTGTCAGGATGTATGACGGTATAGATCGAGTAGGTCCATTAATTGCATTTATGTTGAAAATGATCGAATTGATTGGTATGCATGTGGTCTCTTTACAAATGACTAATGTATTGTAACGGATGCAGAGGGTGTTGATACTATACAGGCCTATATTTTGGCACAATCACCAAAAAACTTCCGGTCCGTACTGGAATCATTGGTATCAATAAGTGGGGGTTAGCTGTATGACTAGACTACGCAATTATATCAAACAAATATACTTATGGTATGGTAAAATAACAGATAGGGCACGAATTAAATATGTTAATTTGGATTTAATGCCAGGGAACTATGCATGTTTCTAAATAACAAAATATAGTGATGTAGGAAAGAATGGATGAGAAATCATACCGGAATATATCAATTTATTTGGAGCCTGTACGATGCACATGTATGTTATAGTGATTAATTTCCTAGTTAAGGCTATACGGAAGTTAGAGGGAACTATACAGTGTTACTTACAAGGTTGCGCAACATGGGGCGAATAATTGGCAAAATCATACCGGAATATGCCAATAATTCATTTCTAGGTAAAGAGTACCTTATCTTTTGTAATGAAACCATTCTAATCCGGAATAGAAAACATAAGGGTCTGCTTAACGTCCAGTCAGAATTCATGTATCTTGCGCCGCCTTCGGCGTTTTAACGTATATCTTTGGCACACTATGTAATGATCTTTGGGAGCAAGGCATGTATGTGTGCACATGTCCGAATGTGCGAATGACAAAAAAGATGCTGTATATGTATTTCCAAAGGGTATTAGACATATGGATGCACTTACGAAAGAACTTAGAACCTGCTGTAAGAATGGATGCATGTTTATAGTATGTTCCAGATTAATATTTTTTTTTTGGGCTCTAAAATGCATTACCCTGCACGTTTTCAATCATTCCAGTAAAAAACACAAACTAGGCTATGTTCACTTACTCAGTAAGGTATAACATGATTGCATTCAGAAAGAATTGTGGTCGTAAAGACAGGGGGGGCAGATGGGTGGGGGATAAAGGCAATCGAAAACAGAAGTTATACCTTACTTTGTATACTTAAAGGCGACCCACATTGCCTTCGTGTATGTCAACTTTGTCACAGGAACGTGATATGCTAACAATGTACAGTATATTGACAATCGGGCGATATCACCCACACATGCAAACGCCAACGTTGATCCATTTAAGAAGAGTTTAGCGTTCAATTGATGATAGTGCCAATAGTCAATGTTTCCTAGAAAAATGTCTGCAATTATGGAATATATAAACAACCATTGATGATTTTAACTTCCACATGCAACAGATGAATGACTTGGAAGATAATTAAAACACCATACACAACACAGTACAGGGTTACTTGTACTTTTTTCCCCTTTTCTTTTTACTTCTTCAACAATTCGTTTAATTTATATTTGAGCATTATGTAGTTTGAATGGATCATTTCACACCCTAACGCATCCGTGGGATCTACATGAATTGATTTACACACTGCCTGCAGTCATGCGGTGCGACTTTTAGCAGTCATCTAATTTACAGTATATATGAGACTATAGACGAACTATTGCACAATAGATTTAACATCCGTTGAAACCGGTTAGTTAGTTGTTTTAGGATTTATAGCTTTTCACTTTGACTTAACAACAAGAGATCGTCTTAACAACAAGAGATCGTCACTATACAATTGACTACCGTACCTTGCTTGCATACTGCTGCCATATAGATAATATATGAACTCAGTGTGAACTCGGAGTTTTGAACTACTTATATATGGAAGACGATGTGCGAGGGCGTACACAGAGTAGTTTCGAGAATACATGGAAAATAAGTTATGGGGGTGGGGGGGGGGGGGATACAGGGCAAATAGGGAACACAGGGTAAATAAGTGATCGGGGGGATACAAGGTAAATAAGTGATGGGGGATACAGGGTAAATATATGATGGGGGGATACAGGGCAAATAGGGAAAACAGGGTAAATAAGTGATGTGGGGATTACAGGGTAAATATGACATGGATGGGGGGGGGGGGGGGGGTTCATGATCTACAGCTCATTATATTAGACATTTTAATCGGAATAATTTGTGTATCGGTTCATATCCTTATAGTGATAGACTAGAGCTATCCTGCCAGTATAGTAGTAGGCCTATACTAGACACGGTTGAACTGTTCGCCTACCAGGTCATTTTGGTTCTTATATATGCTGAGTGCATCAATAACCTGTATGTGAGCGTATGCATGTGGTGCTCGGGCTTGTAAACATGAAATCTCAAGAATCGTAAGGTACAACGATGCAGGCAGGATAGTGGATATACTGATATGGCCCCTATCATTGTTTTTGGTGTTGAATAAATATTCATTAGGGGCGGGGCCAAATGAGATTTTTTGGCTAGAATCAGCTCGGTTTGAGTTAACACTTTGAATCCCTACCGTGATGGTACCTTTTTATTTTGGTGCAGTTCATCTGCATGTTAATGAGTACCATCGGGCGGGCTTTACCAAGATTCACAAATCAAAATAAACATGTGAATCGAGGGATCAAAGTTGTGTATAAGTCATAATCGAGGTAAGATCATGAGGGTCTCCATGAGGCTAAGCTTGTGAAGTGAGAGATATGTAATAACATAAACTGGGACAAACATTGAGGTGTTCAGTTTCAATTAGACTCACTTTAAGTTAATCGTTCTTCTATATAACATAATGACGTCTAGTAACTATCAATTTCATGATTCATATGAATTCAGAAATCAGTTAGGCTAGCTACTATTCCCATGTGAATGGTACAACGCGTATATGTTGTCGTCTTGCTTTTATTAACGACTACCTGCCTATACCTCTGGTAAGTAAGATTTCGAAATATTGTGACGTAAATTCTTTAATTGGATCTCCCTAATGGGACTTCTGAGACAAAAACCAACAGTTATTTACCCGTCACATTGGACCGTCTTTACTCATCTCTCCATGTTTTTCGCCGCTAGCTGTTAGTAAACATTTCCCTTTTTGTTGGGCCTTGTATGTTCCCGTTTCTAGTTAAGACATCATTTGCGGTTAATTAATCGATCTTTTAACAAGGATTTGTTAGAGCCATATGACTTACGTCACAGCCAGTGTTACGGAAGCACGCGTGTCTCCGTATTATGTAGACGTCTGCGTAGTGGGTGTGTTCATCGAAGATTGACGAGAAAAAAAAAACGGCTCGATGACGTCACACGTGAATACCGTGTTGGACCTATACCATGAGTGCAATAAAACAAAAAATCTGTTTTGTTACAGATGTTATTTCATTTAACAGCATTGATTCTGATCGATGTGTCACAATAACTTGTAAAAGAACTATCTCTAATTATAAACTCCAGAAGGATAAAAGAGTTTTGTGAAGCTCGAGTAGGTAGATAAATGCAAATATATTCGAAGGCGTGAGGCCCCCGTGTAGCCCAACATCTATCTATACTGTTTGAATGGTCCGGACATCAACCAATGCTGTTTCGACGACTCACAATTGCGTGCCGTGCACGTCGTAAGGCCATCCTACATTCTTAGAAGCAGCGGATATATGATGGTCTCGTTTACACGTATCAACACACGGATAGTCGGAATCAACAAACATTCACTTCCGGACTGCATTCATCGCGCTACGTCAGCGATGAAAGCGTATACAGTAATAATCAATTTTGCCGAAACAATAACAAACACGCGGCACAGCATTGTAACTTGCATTAATTTGGGTAACTAAGAATTCTTCTTCACTACATAAAATTCATTGTTTTACTCGCCCAGTTCTCACTCTTTTCATGTATATAGCCTAGGCTATATATCATATATACTGTTTCACTGGTAACTATGCATAGGCCTTTATCACATGTAGCTCTCAGCCTGACTGAGGCATCTCGAAAGTTTTTTTGTTACCCTTCAACACCCCCTTCACCGTCCCCCCCCCCCCCGTCACTTATGCATGTGCATAGACGGTATATGGAGTTTCAACTTTTGGGCAATGGCATAGCAAAATCAGACTTGGCGAGTAATCCAAAGTCACTTTATTGTTGAGCGACATCATAATTGTTGCCATTGTAATACTCTACTGAGGTGTATGGAGGGAAGCAATTGAAGCGTGGGCTGGTCACACCCATGAAGCCATAAGACCCCCTTTCCTTTTAATTAACGCACAAAACAAAAGAACATGCACGTAAGCGAGACTAGTCACTCTGCTTGGTAGATGGTTCTGGTTTAATGTTCTTGTATAACTATAGAAGGCGTAACAAAACAGAAAAAAAACTATTATACTAATCATATATGGTGTTACCGAAATGCGTAAGCGCTGACCGAATCCAGGATCACATATATGAACACTGCGTTTGTGTGTGTGTATGTACGTTTGTGCATAATTTGGTACAATATCAAGACTCCTTTTAGTTGGTACGCGTATAGGTGCTGTACTTTTCTGATAATCTACGTAACGACATTATAACGAAGGCCTATACATACCAAGAAATCTGGTGTCATGAAGGTAACGCTCGTCACACTTGATTTAGCATTTTCTTTAAGGGACTTTTGCTGAGATTTTCCTAATCGCTGATTCTTTGTTCTGATTTCAAGTAAATGCACTTCCTGCAAAAAAAAAATCAATAGAAAAACAAACAAACCTATAGCCTTTCATTTGTATCAGCTAACACGTATTGTTTCAGAAAAATGCCTTCTTGTACCATTCACGGTACGTTGTTTGTGAACAGGGCCAAATGTGATCGGGTGAATTTTTCATGCAACATTGGTCAAGAAAAATATCCAAGCGCGTTCCCTAAAGTGTACGATAAACATTTAAAAATGCTGATTTTTCAATCCATTATGGATCATCCTTATCACGCTCAAATTGTACTGTGTTAAAATTGGTTAAAGCTTCCACAAGGTCTTGCCTTAAGTATTGTAGGCATATAACCCCACAATAAATTGTTCATACAAAGAGGAGGCTATAAGTAAACCATGGAATATGTTTCTGACGAAATAAACGATCTGCACTAAAAGAGAGTGCACCCTCTGTCCCCCTCCCCTCCCCCTCCCATCCCACCGACACTCACATATACACATGTGAAGGATGTCAAGTATTCCCAGCAACAGATATAATAACAACATTTTGCTCCATGTATAGTCAATTGTAAAGTCATTCCTCGTTCTAATTATTCACATTTATAGACAATGAATTTGACAAAAAGTTACCTTATGGGAATGACTAAATTCAAGCGCCACAATAAAATTGTTTAGCAGTCTATAGCCTACTTACGAGTTTGACCTCCCTTGACCCGGAAGTAATACATGTTTTCTAAGACGTCCCCGGCGACAAATAAGAACTATCCGACTGCGTGCAACGCAGAAACACCGGTAAAAGTATTGATAGAAATTCTGTTTTTCTAATCTGGAAACTCTCTTCATAAACTCATAGCATAAGTTTGGATCGAAAAAACAAAACCCCAAAAACCACTCGGTACCAAAAAAATTCAGGGAGTGTGGCTTGATTCGGAAATGAGGTTTGTTTTGGAGACGCAATGTTTTGTTAATTGTGTAAATTAAATGACCAGGATTACTGAATCACGTTGCTTTATATCGGTAAAGAAATCAAAAGTGTAGACATGTTATCACAAACGTTATATAATGACTATTATGTCGCGTCGGTTTATTTTGACACATTTCCGCTGTGTTAAAATCAGTAATATTTTATTTCTTCAGTGGAGGCGATGTTAAAATCATCAAGTCAAATTCTTGAGCTAAAACGTCAAAATTTCGTTATGAAATGTCGCAATTTTAGATCATGAAGCCTAAATATGTTCTTGGATAAATGTTTTAGCTGAATGTATCGAAATATTGAGATAAAACTTCGAAAAAATATTCTGGGGTGATACATCTCCCCACCCCCACCCCGTCCAAAGAGAGTAAGCACTCCAGCCGATAGTTGTTTCTATTACTATTGACCTTCTGTATATAGTGGAATAGCTTTACAGCACTAATGCTACATAGGCTCACTTATACTGCGTTAAATCCATTTCCCACCTGATCAATTGCACACATCATTCATTACCACCAGAGATAGATATACATGATATGTGGGATCTCGTACGATGGTATACTATTATCACTGCTCGAGATAAGAAATGCATGTTGCTTATTATGTGATTATTACCGTATATAGCCATAAACCTCCCTTTCTGCAGCACCTTGAAGCGCATATATTGGCTTAGCGGGGGGTGTGGGGGGGGGGGGGTCCTTCTGGATGATCCACATGGTGTAACATCGATCTTACATCAGATGTATCGATTATTAATCCGATGTTCAAATGGCAGCTTTATTTGGATCAACGCTCATATCATGATAGCAGTCTCTTGAATAATCACATCGGCCTATATATAAGGTACAAATCTAACGAAAACAAGGTCGGTGGACTGTTGTGACCGTTTCTTTGATTTAATATCAACTTTGATTGCTTCGAATAATTCTACAAACACACGCAGCCAAAGTACAATCAACTAAGAATGACCTCACGATCCGTGCAGAAGTAAATGGGCATTTAACTATGACCGGTTGAATTATAGGCATTGAAGCAGCCGGTTGACACGACGGCAGGTCGCCCTAACCCCCTCAACCGGAACCTATAAGTTGATGAGATATCTATAACACTATTGTCCTACACATGCAACAAGTGAATTAAACAGTCGCCTGCGGTAATCAGCAATCCTGGTTTATCCAAATACTTTACTTCCAAAACTTATTCCGGGAATCTCGGGTCAAACTCCGCGCTCCGGAAGCTCAATGATTGATGTGTCAATACACTGCACAAAGATCAAATACGTTAACTTAAACGTATAATCTATATCTTAAGTTGATAAACACTCGACTTCATGCCGCTTCCAGTTTCGGACACCAACAAGTGACTGCATTTTGACTCATCCACAGGAATGTTGCTTTGTTTACCCCTTCCAGTATATATGGATACATATGGCCTATGTGGCAGTCGTCCGTGATGTAGCCCAAGTACCCTTTACCAGCGAATTAAAAAAAAAAAAAAAAAAATCGTTTTTAACGGGAATAGGTTCGTCTAGATTTCAGGAATTTATAGTTTTCTCAACATTCCCTGTGTACTGTATCACTTAATAGCGCCTGTATGCGTGGCTTATATATAAATGTAATTAGGGCCTGACGTTTCTTCGCAAAAAAAAAAACAACTTTCAAACTCAGTAACGGTACAATTTATGAAAATAGACAGAAAGTTATTTCGGAACCTTTGAGGAGGATTGGGCAGCATGTCCATTGCTGGAGAATTCGGCAAGTAAATATGCCTCTTAATATGTGATAGGGGGTGGGGGAACATCCACTAATATTTGTAAATATCATTTTCCAGTTAGGTTCAAGATTCAGAACCCTGCCTTGAATTGATCCTCCCATATATGAAAACCCAATTATTTCTTCTTATTGTAATTATAATTGCTCTTATTGTAATTGTTCTTATTTTAATTGTGTTGTAATAAGAATAAGGTATAAATCCTGTTCGAACAATGGCATAAGGTTCAAGTTCAATGAGGTTGTAAATACATGCACATAACTCCGAGTCGCGAGTGTGGAGTGGGGATTGGGGTTGGCGTGTGGTTACCCATGGTGACCGACGGTAACCGATAGTCTATATATATATATATATATATAGGTAAAGTCGGAAATGAAAGGTCAGAGGTCAACGGTGCAATGAAACTTAAAGTGACTTTTTTTTCTGTTTATACAAGAACAAAATGTTGAGCTGAAGGCATACAACCTGATCAAAATACATAACTACAATGGTCACGAGGTCAAAGTTCAGAGGTAGAAAGACACTTGCTGTTTTGTTCGGTGTGGAGTGAATATTTAAATATTCTATTTAATTGTGTAGTCCCGGCCGGACGATCAGTTCGTGAATTGTGTTTGTGATGCGATGTACAACTATAAGGTCGGGTCGCCCTCTTTATCACCATCTATTATTTGCATATTTAGGTTAGAACTTTCATTTTGGGTGGATGCATCACTCTTATATCGAAATCTCTCAGTACCGTACGTGATAAGTAATATATAGTTATATGACAGGGGAAAACGGTAAAAGAATTAGGGCGGTTATACAACTGCAGACTGGCAATTGAAAAGCGGTGGTAGGAAATGTTTAGGTCGTTAACTGTTTTGCTATGACTTGTGATGTTTAGCTTCAGTGTAAATCCGGAAGGTTTTGGAAATAAAGGCGGATACAATTCGCTTGTTTGTAAACTCTGCATGGCATAGTTGCCATCTCATAATTGTAGTAAACAGGCAGCTAATACAAATATTGTGCAATAGCCAGATATCACGAAACCCGTTGCACTTACGTTAGCACTCAAGTCAGGTATCATACCTCAACCTATACATATAAGATATATTGATCGGTTCCGCGTCGTAATGACGATACATGAATATTCAACGTTTATTCACATTGACAATATGAATAAACGTTGAATATTCATGTCTCGTCATTTGATATGTATACCACAAACAACCGTTTAATCATATAATCTCTAAAAATAAAACAAGCGGGCCATCCATGGAGTTGCAGATCTCATCATCTCCTCCATTACGGAAGTGATTGCTGGGTTACAGTGGATGCATCTGGTTGCCATCTTTGTTAATAGGCTGGAATCCAATTTTTCCAACGTATAATGTAGTTTAAAGTTTTCTACTAAAGTTTAGTAGAAAACGATATTACCTTACCATCACTGTTGTTTCATGCCAGCATGCGAGCAATGTTGACATGCAGAAAATGGCTAAAAATCCAAGTTTTGGTTTTTTCGACCTTTGACCTCTGTTTCTATACGACACTGTATATATATATATATATATATATATATATATATATATATATATATATATATAATATATATATATATATATATATATATATATATATATATATATATATATATATATATATATATATATGTATATATATATATGTATATATAGCCTATATATAGCCTATATAGCCTATATATAGCCTATATATATCTTTATAGATATATAACGATTCGGGATAAAGTGTCTTGTAGTGTTTCTGTTATATATATTTTACATAAATCATTACATGTGTTATTAATCGAATTTCCATAGCTCCTTACACGTACGGCACTGTTGTCTAGTTTTCATACGGTAAAGGGGGATGCCTTACCGAATTTGCCTCGTATCACCAGGCTACTGCCATTTATAATTACATTTCTCTGCAGTGTGACAACATATATATAGGACGGCTAAGTTTAATGTGAAAATTATATATGTTTGCATCTCAACTATAATAATGAAAGTGCAGATCATTTTCACGTCATGGTTTCAGTCATTTCACCCAGATATATAGTACGGGTCCGAAGTTTCCAAATGCCGCCATAAGAATATATTTTAATGGAGGGTTTTATCAATTCTACACCAACGACGAGATTAAAGTAACCATGCTATACTGGGAAAACTGTATAGTAGTAGGGTTCAAAAGTACACTCACCTAAAATACACGGAGTAGGGTTCTTTTTTTTTCAAAATGACATTGCCAGAGAAAATTGAACTTACTCACACGGGTGATATCCATCGAGCATCAAAGGCATTGAATTTGGGCTAATTCTTCATCTGTTTGGATAATATCTATAATCGGTAACGCCTCAGGGTCGATATAAGAAAAGCATTGTCACTACTATTGGAATGAAACTCCTGGACAATTATTCATGTGCACGGGGCTCATGGTTGATCCCGAACTTGACTCATGCAGGAAAACCGTTTCTCTGGAATAACTTGGGCAAATGATTATTATTATTCTTCTTCTTTATATTATAATGGCCTTTGGAGGTTTTTTATATTATATAACGCTTTGGGAAAAGTGCAAACGACCTTATACTGGAGGAAGGAACCATGCATGTCAGGACGGAAACACCAGGACATTAATGTCAACATGCCTATAATGGTTATTTATTTTACGATGGAAGTAGTATAGTTAATCAAACTGCTTTCTTCGCCTGAGGTTAACAGTGTAACATAAATGCCTGTGTATGGTTTACGATCCAACAAGAATCGTCACGTTTCTCTCAGAACTCCTTGTAAGGTATATATATATATATATATATATATCTATATATATATATATATATATATATATATATATATATATATATATATATATATATATATTTATGTATATAGAGAAATTCGGGTTCACTGTGCCTGAGTAGCGATGTTTGAAGCGGGCTTATGCTACTCCCTTGAGTTGTAGCGGGCCCCAATGCTAAGACAAATTCGTCAGAAATGGCACAAAAACTTGGCTCATGCTAACTTGGCATCCTGCATCTCGAACCCACACCCACCTCCATACCCGGATATGGACCTTTTGCCCAGTTTGACCCAGGACAAAAACTAGATTACTCTCAGCCATGCTGTTTCGTTAGAAACTTAAAACTGTGTACATTGTACAAAGCTTTGGAAGTAAGTTATGATCCTATGTACACTTGTAAGGAGACACAGATATGATTTGCTCAACTCTATGATTAAGACGGCGGTGTATCTGTCGGACGCACGCACCAATTCCAATTAAAGTCAATCTATATCTTGGAATATAACAGGAGAGTTATGAACTTCAAGTGAACTACGGTATCCAGCGGTGAGGTGGGGGGGGGGGGGGAGTAGACCCTCCCTTTTAACCCCATACAAAAGTTACTTGCACAACCTTGCGTGTTGACCTAATTATATATTGGCTTACCTATATATTAATAGCCTATAAATATGCCCCAGAATGCACCATTTCACCGTGTTTAATTGTTATATTTTAGTTTCAGTATACGGTTGCATCAACAAAGATATATACAAACAACATTTATGTGTCCATCTGTGCCCCAAAAATATGATCTTTTTGTTTTTCATTTATCATTCTATTTTCTGGATATTTCAAAACATTTACATAATGACGTCATTAAAGACATTAAAGTACAGTATATATGTACATAATGATAAGAATAAAAATTATATGGTATACTTTTACCTTTACCCATTGTACAATATGTTACATGTAAAGGGAGAATACCGGAGTACAAAAATATTAATATTAAGTTCAATTATAGTGAAATCCAGATCAGCATTAAACAGCGTTTATAGAAAGCAGCATGTAACTTGTTTTGGTCTGTGACAGAGAGAGATAATTTATTGAATGCAAACCATACATTCCGTGTTTGTACTTCATTGCCTATAAGACTATATATAGTACGTCTATATATGTTATCGTAAAGTATCGCAAAAAAATCTAGAATACAAAGTTCACTATAGTTTGGATGTCATTAATGTACAGGATAAAAAAATTCGCGCAAGGTTTAGACCCTTGAGGTTAACCGCATACTACATTTAAGTTATCTGAATTGAATCTGATTGGGAAATACTGCTTTCTGTTGGCGAAATGAGCCAACTATGAACTGTACCACCAAAACATTACATATAGGCTAGTATTCAAGTATGCTAAGTAACAAACGCCGGTCTTTTGTGTTCAAATCCATTCAAAATAAAAAAAAACGCAAACAACAATATTTCGTTTTATTATCCAGTGACGCAGCGGTTTTTATGTTTCTACTTTTTTCACAGACATTCATGAGTGTTAAAATAAATAGATAATAAAATGTCTCAGTTTGTTTGATAACTACATTTAAAGAGACAGTGTTTATTGAAATTTGATAATAGGTGACCATAATATGAATTTCTAGCATATTTTGGATGCAATATATGATTACCTTTAAGTAAGTCGAACATTAGCGTATAGGTTTCTATATCCAGGTGTTTATTGGTTGGGTTATAAAGCATTGTTTTATAACTTGTCACCATTCCAATCATTCCACATGAACAAAATAATAATCTAACCTTTAAATTCCCAATTAGCTAATTGTTTTGTAAAATAGTATTTACATTTGACACCACATTATGTCTTACGTCTTTGTCACTGAAGTTTATGTTGAATTTGACAGGTTGAATAAAATTTTCTTAGCGTTAAGCTAACCATCCGAATCGATTCATCAGCCTTCTATAGTAGGACTATGTCATAAACCAAAACTGGTGTAATACTAATAGAATTGTAAATTGTAAAAAAAAAATGGTATTTTTTTTTGTATGAGGTGTCATATCTAGTTAATAAATATATGTGTATGTTTTATGACGTACCCAAAACTTCAATTATTCCAAACTAATATTGCAGTATTGACAACATAAAAGTACATATAACATTTAAAGCTGAATTCTGTTGGGGGAGGGGGGTGGGTGTGTGCAGTGTGCACCCCCCTTCAACCTCACACGAAAATTCCAAAATTGTTATTAAGCACAGTTTAGACATAATTACCTAATGTTATGTGTAAATGTGTCTCAGAATACACCACCTATAATTTATTTTCAGATTGAGGAGAGGGGGGGGGGGGGGGAGCTTCATCGAACATGAAATAATGGACAAACTTAAAGTTTGTATATTTACAGAGGGGAGGAGGGAGGGATGAAGATATCTCAAAGAGTAATTTTTTAACTGACATTTGCACCAAATTATAGTTATGAAACCGTAGCTCAAAGGTGTTGCAGGTGTGGGTGGGTGGGGGTGGGGGTGGCGTCGGATTGTTTGAAGCATGGCTGCAAACAGTTGTAATGTTGTATATGATACAGTGTACCAAAACAAGGAAAATTTAACTGTAGACAGGCTTCAGTATTTGTATTATATCTTTGAAAGCTCCTTCATTGCGAAATCGACCATGACTTCACCCCCTCAGTCTAGACTCGATTGTTAGTACCAATCCATTGTTTATAAATTCTATAAGCACAACCTGTACCCTTTTGAATGTGTTTCTGGGGCATGGGTGGCCATGAATAACTCCCATATTTTGATCGATGGTACCCTGATAATCAAAGCTTTTTTTTCTTCAAAATGAAATATATATTAATAGGAAATGAAACAGTTATTGATATACAATTACATGGGCAGATAACAGTGATTTGTATTGGCTTGCAACTGCAACACATCAAACAGTAATTTTGTGTCTGTATTTGTCCTTAATCATGAACACGGTGAGTTAATTCTGCGACTTCGGATACCGTGTTGCATTGCAAATTTGCAGAAGATAAAAGATAAACTTGTAACGAGCGCAAAATCAGAGGACCGCGCGTATAGAACTTTGCTTTGATCATGGAGCTATAATAGCTCCATGCTTTGATTAACCGGCAAAGGTGGAAGAGATTGCTAACCTTTGTGCGACCATGGGAATGGGGACGAAGAAGGGGTGATACAGAGGAAGCGACTATTGTTTGTTTATTTATAAATTAGAAGTGTCTTAATTTATGATAGTCAAAAAGAACACTTTTTCCTTTAAATGAAACTAAAGAGTGTACTTTTGTTATTTAAAATTGAATAAGTATAGGCCTCATCGAAAGTGCCCTGTTGTTGGAATCTGTATTCATTTACAGAATTTGTGGCACAGAGCACATCTGTTCAATCTCGCTTGGAGTTTTTTTTAGGTTGTTTTCTTGCTTCGAAGCCTGGTCCCTCTACCCCCTTTCCTACCATAATGTTGAATTCTCTTCCGCCGCTTCTGGCCCATGACCTAACCTTGTTTATATGTATTAGTAGCTCGGCAGATCCTTCCTGTACGCATGCGTATGAGCCCATTCAGTCAGGTTTGCAACAAAATGTCAGCCTACAGCTGTTTACATGTATGCGAAATAAAAACTGAGACCTAGGACTGTAGGAGGCCTAGTTAGCTGACAGTTGAATGCCGCTACATATCACAATATGACAAAACAAAAAGTCAAGTTGAAGAAGAGTGATAAATCTACCGGGGCAGGTGGACCAGATTCCAGAGTACGTAATAGTGGTCGACTTAACATCCGTCTATCTTACTCTTAATGATATCCTTATGCCTAAAAAACAGCGAATGCCCAACTTAGGCTTAGGAAATTCCTAGGCTAGCGGTCTAGTAGTACTAAGTTAGGGTAGAAGGCCCAGGCTAGGCTGTTTTCAACCTACACTCGTATTATTTCTGGAACGTCACTAGACTGTAGTCTAACTTCGGATAGGACTGGTACTGGTAGACCTACTTTATCCTAATGGTCAATGGTCGTACTTGTTTAGTATTCTGAGATAGCCTAGTAAGAGCCTACTGCAATGATATGTCATACTCAGAGTCATAGTATTGTACTTTTACTAAGTTGTAGCCTAGGTCTGAGTACTCTGAGGCTGAGCTTAGTTATTACCACTAGCTCTATGTAACTAGTGTCACCCTTCTTGTAGGCCTAGCCTACTGGAAAATGGATTAAGTCCAACTTAAGTATGTGTGTATTTTAGATCCTCCTGCAAGCAGGAACTCGCGAAGAAGCCATCATCAATTGGCTTATCAAAGCCACAAGCTGACCGAAGTCAGTCTCTTAGATTCATGTTCAGTGTCCATGTATATGAATTGTCAATTGTCAACAGCTCTGTAACTGGACGACATACATTAATCTTGGAGTGACTCGAACTCGGGACCTTTTGATTGAAAGGCACTGACGTTAACCACTGAGCTTGGTACTGGTACTTTGGTAGCCTGACTCATACCTAGATTTACACAAAAAGTTACTGTTCAATTTGTATTCAATCCTACTTAGTATTGTGGGGTAATATGGTGGTATGATCTAGTAGTAAGAGCACAAATATTCTTTTAATGGTTGTAGTCATGACAATGCTTCTGTTTTTGCTTTATGATTTAGTTTATACTTGAACTACACGATTCCATTGAAATTTGATCAGTTAGGCTGGAATAACAAAAGGCATGTACTTGTAAATTTTATCAAGTTAGATAATTACTATGCTACCTGCATGCTTTAAAGTTTGTAGTGCTAAGTCCAAAAAGTAGGTTAAGTGCTACAAATTGATGTGACATCTTTTGAGTTCAACCGTATCAATTCTGTTTGTTTTCATGAAGGCTGTGCATAATAAATGAAAGCTTCCATTACAACAAGTTGTAACAATTTGACATAGCAAGTACAGTGTCTATCAGGGCATTTGCATACATGCAAAACTACTGAATACTGCCATGTAAGCCTTTTAAACTGATAATTTGATATCTATGGCTATTGTTGTATTCCTATAGTCTAGACCAAATAGAAGGTCTAGATGTAATTGCTAGCCTAAACAGGTACTGGAATACTGTAGCCTAACTTCGGACAGGCCTTGTAGGACTACAGCAGGGTAATATTTACTTAGTATTGTGAGTTAGTATTTAAGCCTATTCGACTGATATCTTGTCAAATTCTTAGGTCCTACAGGTCTTACATGTTGTCTAGTATATTGGTAGAATGCTTAGGCATGTACTATAGTAGTGGTAAATTTATTTCTGAAGTAGGATGGAAACGTTTCTTTTATTTTCAACTTCAGTATTTCATCTTTCCATTTATAGTTATAGAACCACTTAGGCCTACCATTAGACAACGTCTGATGATAGGTGCCTGGTGTTAAAGAGTGGATTAAAATTCGAAAACTTCAACAGAAATGATTGCAGCTTCTTGCTCATTTTGATACTTAAAAGGTCCAGCCTTGTCCTATGAGCATATGTTTTGCCTTGCCAAACAAACTGCCAGTTCCCCAAAATTCAGAATTTTCACCATTAATTTAAGAAATCATGGGACAGGGATGTGCACATTTTGTGGATTGTGTATCCGTTGCGATTGGCTGAATGACATATCATGACAGTAGTTCAATGCTGTTTTATACTTTTTCATGTGGCTATAACCAAACTTTTGCAGACGTGTTTGGTAGTGATCAATGGTAGGTGCCAGGGCTCGAAATAAGCCAAGGCCAGTGAGGCCACTGGCCTCAGTGCCCTTGGAGTTGGCCTTGGTGCCCTATTCACTGGCCCTGGTAACTGGCCTTGGTGCCCTGGTCAATATGCTCATATGCACAACAGTAAATAACCTGTCCTGAGGCCAAACTGGCCTGCCCTAAAAATAACGAAATTCGAGCCCTGGTAGGTGCCCGAAAAATTCTCAGCATATTGCCCAAATTTTCACCCAAAAATTTGAAAAACACTTTGCAAATTATTATTCTTTCAGTAGATGCTCGAAATATTCTCAGCATATTGCCCGAATTTTCACCAAAAAATTGAAAAACATAGCAAATTATTATTCTTTCAGTAGATGCCCGAAAAATTTTCAGCATATTGCCCGAATTTTTACCAAAAAAAGATGAAAAACACTGCAAATTCTTCTTCTTCCAGTAGGTGCCCGAAAAATTCTCAGCATATTGCCGGAATTTTCACCAAAAGATATGGTTGGGGGCTGCAGCCCCCCCCCCAGCCCCCCGCCTCCTACGCCTATGACAGTGGTTAAAGTGATTACGTGCATTTCACAAAAGGAAATACATGAGATAATATTTGATCTTATATTTTTTTCTTATTTTTCAATGTACCACCGGTGTTGCTCATGGATTAAATATATCATTTGATGACTGAAAATGACAGTGATAGTATTTAAAACCAACGGAAACAGCGTAAAAAGGGTATTATTTTGAAAACAGTTTTGAACCATGCCTACATGTGAGTTTAGTAATGAATATATGCAAAACTAAACAGCAATGGTGTCACCGGTGTAGCACATGCAAAGTACTCAAGTTTTAGTTTTAGATTCTAAACTTGTTAAAATATTCAATTGGAAGCCACTCAACGTCAAGTTGTAATCCATAAGCTTCTCCCACATTCGTGGTTGCGTAGCCTTGTAAAAGTAACTGCCTCACGGCCTGTATGTATATTTATAGCCTTATGGTCGGTCAGCAGTTTTCCGTATTGATAATGGTAATGCATTGGTATGGTATGCATACAGTTCATATATATACATACAACACATTAATCCTGTTAGATAGTAGTAGGCTGTAGTAGTAGTGATACCGGTTATTTCCTCTGCACTGAATTATTCCTATGCGCTAGGTTTATATCACAGGACAACTACTCTCATATCATAGGACTTTGGAAGCGAGAATATTGCCGAATTGGTATGGTATGCATACGGTACATATATAAATACAGCACACTAATCCTGTTAGATAGTAGTAGGCTGTAGTAGTAGTGATACCGGTTGTTTCCTCTGGACTGAATTATTCCTATAGATGCGTTTATATCACAGGACAACTACTCTCATATCATAGGACTTTGGAAGCGAGATTATTGCCGAATTGAATATACAATATATGATAAGTCGGTGTTCCTTTGATCAGCTTCATCGAACGTCAGTTAGAACTTGAGCTAACCATTACTATTAGTACTAGCAGGGCCTATGTCTTAGTATGTTATTGGTAGCCTAGTCAGAGACCTAGTTCTAATATAAGATATGCTGTTTAAGTGTTAGGCCTAATCAGAGAAAGATTGTCAAGATTATCGAAGATCTGTGATATTATTATGTGTGACCATAAGCCAGGTTTTGCTAGCTGTATCGACGATCGGCTGTTCTTTAAGCATGAAGAGCTTCGATGGTACTGACATATGCATTATAGTGCATTCTAATTGGCTTGTTTAGGTCAAGACACACATTGTAACAGAATACATGAATAATATCTGTCTCCAGTGGATACATTTTTTGATATTTTCGATCATTAATTTCTCAATTAATGAAACGTTTAGGCCAAATTAGCTTGGTGAAGCCTCATATTGCATGGTTCGTTAGATCAGCAGCTTAAACGAAGTTTATTTTTCTTGAAAATGAACAGTTGTATGTATTTGCTTTAGTAAAATGCACGGAATCACTTTAAAATGTAAAGAGTGAGCAAAACTTATACAAAAACATTTTGGTAGGAGTCAATGGTAGTTTGAGGTACACAGAGTTTTAAATGTAAATCTTTAATAGCTCAATGTCTAAAGAATCGTAACTCAACTTTTGATGGAGGTCAAAGGTCAATTGAGATCAGTAGAGGTCAAAGCATGAAACTTGTAAACAAGCAGGGAAATCATAAGTAAATGGTCCTTATTGATTTGAGTCAAAAGTCAGCAAAGTTCAAAAATGTATCTTATCTTGTATTTGAAAAAAGGATCACTTGGACAAAGATGTGCAAATAGTTGACATTTACACGAGAACAGGTTAAAACACCTGAAATGCTTGAAATGTTAGTGGCTGAATCCTGTTAACAAGTTGCCGTACTAGGGTTTTAACTGCATTCAAGTGATACTCAAGGACTTGGCAAATAATATGACAATTATATTGAGAGGAAAAAAAATTCCACATTTGATAATCCCATCTCAATATCTGGATCCTATCTTGACACGGTTGATTGAATGTAGGCTACTTTCACCATAGCTCCATGCTTTCACTACCTAAACCTTTGAATTTACTTCCCTTGATTCCTCTAGGGAATGGATCACAGTAAGTGACCTGTGATTTCATCATCACACTAGATATTCATCAATAGCTTTTCTTTCCTGTTATAATCTTTTATTGCTGATTTATGCTTGAAATGTGATCATACGTTTGGAATGTTTGCTTTATAACTTGTTCATCAAAACACTGCATTTTTTTTGTGGTACTAATATTATATTCCTCTGTGAATAAGTGAATAAAGAGGAAACAAAAGCATTTTTCAGCTGAATTGGTGTGATGACATCATTCACGTTGCTGTTGCCAAATTATGGGATAATACCACCTTATCTGCAATACGGAATACTATGAGGATATAGTTGTAATTAACCAATCAACTTCGGTCACTGGAAATTCCCTTTTATCAATGCAGGATTTTTGTATTATGCCAAGTAACTGCTGGAAGAATCATTAACTATAGTTTTTGGATGCAACCCAAATACAATTAACATATTGATTATTAATTACAGGCCTATTTTCTTGTATCTTTCAGGGAAGAGATGCAGTTTACAGAAGATATGAGGAGAGTCCTGCCGGTAATTCAAAAAACCTCCACAGTAAAGTTTCGTTTGTGCCTGAAGTACAAAGTATGATGTAAGTCAACTCTTAATCATGCCATCGTAAATATTTTACTCTCCCTTTACGAGCATGCCCTATGCATTTTTTTCATTTTTTTTTCATTTTCATTTTCATTTTCATTTATTGTTTCTTTTCATAACAACATATAAGTAGAAAAAAACAATCAGTTTACAGAATGTTATGTTAACAGTATACGTCGTGAAAAGGGAATTGTTCTGTAAAATCCTGGAGGGCTTAATGAGAGCAAACTCCCTGAATGTAACAGAACCAAAAGCAATACATTCATTTACATAACAGACAAAAACAGGTTATGTAGCTTAACTAGATCACAATACCAATCCCTCCCCTCCTCATCCCTTCCCCACCACCAATCTTCCCCCCCTCAAAAAAAAAAAAGAAGATACAAAGAGGAAATTTTCAAAATTTCTTAGCTTTCAAGATGATCAAGCTGAAAATTGGGGTCACCAAGCACAAAAAGGTTTGAATATTATGACTGTATTACATATTTCTTACATAAAACTCCACAAAGTAACTCACAATCACAATCAGTTTCTTTAAAATTCTCATCTGTCCTGGACTCTAATCTATTAGTACTTTGTATATTACATTATTATTTGCCAAGCATTACTGTAAACTACGGTCAGTGAAATAAGTTTGCCTCTCGTTCATAAACGTCACTGTTGCCATGGCAGTGTTCCATGGTGTCAGACACTCAAAGCATTCCATCTCATATCAGAATGCCAGTATTCTCAGAAAGGAGAATTTTTTCCTTCTCAGAGGTGTCCCTCAAAAATTGTGAAATTTATGTAAGCGAGCTGGGTCGTTTGTTTGAGATTTGGAAAAACTTTGGAGATATTCTGCAGAAAGGTGTTCAAGATGTAATATAACCAGCCAATGTTTTAAAAGTACTATGCTCAGCGGTACAGTGGTAATATTTGGAAATAACATTAACAAAAAACTTTTGATGGAATTGTTTGAGCCAGGGAGATGAAATGTTCTGGAAAGACTATTTAAATGTGATTTGCATGTTATCACTGAGTATGAACATCCCAGCATCGGTCAAATAGCTAACATGGATGTTCAAATTCACCTTGTTTTGTACAGGGTTATTTTGTAATCAGATTACAAACACACATTCCCCCCTCTGGCTGGTCTCTCTCTCTCTCTCTTAGGAATGATTTATTAGTTTCATTGATTGATCCAGGTAATTTATGGACACAAAGTAACTAAAGAAATCTCTAACATTAACTTAGCTGTGGTTTTACTGTGGGCTGCATCTTGGACTTGTGAACTTAGTCTGAACTTTGTTATTTACTACAGGAGCTCTCTTCCCTCTGTGTACTCTGTATATACTACTAGGTGCCTAAGTGACTTCCTAAATGATGTGGTTTGGGTCTAGGCAGCCATCTAAACCTATTTTTGACTCTTTTTTTGTTTGTATTGCCCCGTCTGATACTGATATCATACATTCATAGATTTGTTGTCTAGATTTTATGGACATTGCAGAATGTTGCTCGTATCCTCAGCGAGTGCATAAGTTGATGTCACCGTTAGTAGCAAATCACTGCTAACATTGAAAGATATATAGCAATGTTTTTCATTCACTTGCTGGATGAAAATTGATCTCTTAGGGGGAAAAAACATGTTTGTATTGTTTTGGAAATTTTAGCCTGTGGCTTACATTAGGCATTTGGTGTAGTCTAATGGAGCATCAATTGAAATAAATAATGTTTATGATAGATTACCATAAAATATCAAGGTTGGTTTATTAAACCTTTCAAGTAATTCACTGTTATGTGTTTCTGTGAAAAGTTGGGGCTGAGATGATCTCCCATTTCCTTGAATTCTTATCAAGTTTGCTGACTGATAAATAACATGGCTCACTGATTGGAGAGTATTTTTTTTTTTTCATGTTTTCTAGTAGTTTTTAGCACTTGATTTACTGCGCTCATCTCTACTATTCTACTTTCCCATCTAACTAGCCTACGAACTGGTAAGGAGAAGGGAATGAGGGCGCTGTGCTAAAATGTTACCAGTTGATAGGCTAGTTAGATGGGAAAGTGCAGAAGTAGAGCCAAGACAGGTAAGTATTGCTGTGTTGTTTATCTGGTTAACATGTGTACTTAGAGTTTTATCTATGTTGTCGTCGTTTATGGTAATGATAAGATAAAACATCCTTCAGAAGTGGAAGGTCGTGCGGGAATGGGTCAAAGGTCATAGGTTTACTCCGCTCATAAAGTCCATAGTAGAATTTGAGACAGGAATGTATTGTTGTTTGTAATTTTTATATTAAAAATTAAATTAAAACAAACACTTTGGGTGATAATCTTTAAATGATAGGCCTACTATGCCTTCATCATCTACACTAACTCAGAGAATATTTATGTGTAAATCGTGGCTTTTCTCTCTGTTGTATGTATCTTAGCTCTGGAATGAATTAGTCTACAATAGTGGTGTCTGAACCTTCCTTGTGGTTTAAAGAGGAGTTGAAGGTGGCAAGATCGGTGCTATTTTAGATTTCAGGTCGTTGACCCACCAGAATTACTCACGCTAGTAGTAACTTCCACTATATAGATATGATCACTCCCTGATTACTCTGTCATATTTCAAGTCATTCCTTTAACCTATTAAACAATTAATGGTTCCAATGACCTTTTCAACTTCAGAATCTAGTTGTCTCCAAAACTTAGTATTTTGGTTCTGTCAAAGGCATGGCTGTAAACGTGAGGTTTACCTCAACTTTGTCAGTCACAAACTTTGTGGTGAAAGTGTTTGAATTGGTGTCTTGAACTTGAGCAATGTTATTATATGTTATGCTAGATGCTTTTCAACTATTTGGTGTAAAGGTAAATAGTATAGACAAAGCAAAGAACTTAATGTATAATTGTTTTGGTATTGGGGTCTTATCATCAATATAACCCTAAACACATTGTCAGCAGTATTATAAAGTACGTGTTGCTTGACAAAGGAAGCCAAGTGCTGGCAGTGAAATTAAGTATTTAAAGTACTTTTTAAATTATGTACTTTTTATTTGTAATGTATTGTGAGTATTATACAATTTACTTAATATTTGAGTTGAAACAAATTACAACTACTAAACTATTTTAAACATAACTGTTTTAGTATTGGTATTTTTTCATCAACATAAACCTATTCACACTGTTTGTAGTATTAAGTAAGTATTGCTTGTCACAGTAAGCCACTGTATTGTACCCATGCCTTGAACACCCTTCCCACACCTTGAGCACCCTTCCCGGCGCCTTGAGCACCCTTCCCTTCCCAGTGCCTTGAACACCCTTCCCCATGACTTGAGCACCCTTCCCTTTCGTGAAGCAAAATATTGCAAGTGACTTTAACAGATGCAAATGCATGATTGGCGAGGAGGGGAGGGGTAGTAGAGGGGCGGGGGAGAAGAGGGGAGGGGGAGAAGAGGGGAGGGGGAGAAGAGGGGAGAGGGAGTAGAGGGGAGGGGAGTGGGAGAAGAGGGGAGGGGGAGTAGAGGGGAAGGAGAGTGTTTGGACACTATAAATCCAACTGTCCTGTTTTTGGTTAAAGGTTTTCTTTTGAGGAATGGATTTAGTCTGTTATTTAGTGGTGCAACAAGCTCTGGATACTGCCAATATATAAAAGCTGATAGCTATCTCCTTGCTTCACCACCTTGTGGACACCTTTTGGTATCAGTAAATATCTCTGACATTTATGTTCGTCATGGTTTTTGATAATCAGATAGAACCAAATGTTTATCTGGAAATAGACCTGAAAGAAAGAGAAAACCGAAGACTCGGACACCAGAGCTGCATACAAACAAACTACAAGAGAGTATGTCACTTAATAAAACATGCACAACAAAATCACTCATGTGTGCTCCAACAAAATGGCAGTAATTAGATCATTTTCAAAGTGACTTATCCAGAGAGACGATGTCAATATCCTCAGATTTTCCAGATTGAAAAAAAAAGAAACGCAAGTGAAAGAGACCGATAACCCTTTCTCAGAATTTTATTGCAATTTGCAGCTCATGCATATCCAAACATTTATTAACAGGCTCAGATCACAGTTCATTTGATTTGCGAAATTAAATTTGAGAGTCAGGAATCAGTGTGGGCTTGATTCCAAGGACATACATGTATGTACTCTCTTCAATTTGGCAGATATTCATAGTTCATTCTTGTGGTGATGGTTTTCCTTGAAACCAAGCTTTAAAGGTAGTCAGTATAGACCCCAAATTATAGCACTCTATAATTGCTAGAAGTTTTCAAAAAGTACTTTCCTGGAGGTCTTTACTCTCCAAATTGTTCTCAGACATTTTTAATGAACACACAAGATGACTGAATGTCTCAGTGAGGAAAATTGCCTCAAAGGTAATAAGAACAGTTTAAGAATTTTGACCAAAGGTGACCATATTTGGATATCTAGCATATTAGGGGCCAATACAGCATACCTTTAATTTCAGTAATCAGTGCTCTGTAAGAACTCTCTCAATTTGTCTTTATAGAAAACAGGAAAACAGGAGAAGAAACAAAAACGCAATAGAAATGTAGCCATATATCTCATATTTGGAGAGAGCTAAGCTACCCTGTGTCACACAGCATTTGGCTGATTATCTGGGCAAAGCTTACAATATAAAAATGGTCACTTGCTGTGGACTGCTAAGCCTACTAACTAGTGGTTTTAGTGTAAATAACAGGGAGAGTTTAATGACTCCTACTGGCCTCCATTAACCTGTGTTGACCCTAAAATTCTTGGAAATCAAACAGCAGAATCAGCACCTTAGGAGCACGTAACAATAAATGTTATTGATAGCCAACACTTTTTGTCACTATGCATGCCTCCAACAATTCTCTTTGTTCCACTTTCACAACCAGCTAGTGGTTATGTAACTTTTATTCAGGCAATTATTCTATCTAGCTGCTGACCGGATTCTCAACTTTGCCCTGACTCCTCCCAATCAAAGAGTTTACAATATAAACAATATGGGGGTGATTGATAAGTGATGGTACTTTAGCTTTAGCAGTCCACTAGTGTTTACACACATTACTTAGCTGCTGCACATCTTGCAGGTGGAGGGGTTTACTATACTTGATGATAACAATATCGACAAGCAGGGGCGTAGGGAAGAGGTTCTTGTTGGGGGGGTGTGGAGAATTTGATTTGCCGACGGATCTGGAAATGGTGACTGAAATGGGGGAGGGGTCTAAGGGGAGGGGGTGTCCCCCTCCCCTTTGGCAATTTTTTAGTTTTGAAACGTCCTTAGATGCAATGTGGTGAATATTTTAAGTCAAATTTGATTTGCCGACGGATCTGGAAGTGGTGACTGAAATGGGGGAGGGGTCTAAGGGGAGGGGGTGTCCCCCTCCCCTTTGGAAAATTTTTAGTTTTGAAATGTCCTTAGATGCAATCGGGTGTATATTTTAAGTCAAATTTGATTTGCCGACGGATCTGGAAATGGTGACTGAAATGGGGGAGGGGTCTAAGGGGAGGGGTGTCCCCCTCCCCTTTGGAAAATTTTGAGTTTTGAAACGTCCTTAGATGCAATCTGGTGCATATTTTAAGTCAAATTTGGCACGGAAGAAGCTCCCGTTCTCCTTTTCTCTATTCAGCTTTCCTTCTTTCTTCCCCTTCCGCTCTCTTCACCTTTTCTCCTTTTGCCGACAGACCCAAAATTTGCCGACAGCGACCAAATTATTGGGGGGGTGTGACACCCCCCCCACACCCCCCCACTCGCTACGCCCCTGTCGACAAGGCAAGAATCGGGTAATGGTAGCATTAGGCCTCCCTGTAGTGTATACAGTAGGTTTACTTTCATAAAAGTTGTTCATAAGTCTTTAAAAGGGATACTTCGGTGGTAAAAAATGTCACTGATATCTGAAACAGAAAAATATAGTTAGTTGAAAACCCAATTTCATTATCTTCTACCAAACTTGACATGTGGTTAATTGAATTTTACCTATTTTGGCTGGCTAAACCATTCTTTACTCCAGGAATAGGATCACAACATGTGGTCAGGTGGGACTGTGATGTCATCGTGGGATCTTCATTTCGTATGATAATCTTCTCATTGATAAAAGTATCATTGCAAATTTGATACATTTGGAATGTTTGCTTAGCTATTAATGTTGCCTGTATTTAAAATTGTCATGAAAATCCAACTGTCTATATTAAATATAAACATTATTTTCCTCTGTGGATAAATTATTGAAATATTATTAATATTTTTTAAATTTTTTTTTACTTCCCTTATTTTGAGAAATCCTTTGCTTTCATTTTCACTTTCACAATTGGTAACAAAATGTATTTCCTATAGAAGTAATTGCAATGCTATGTATTGGGTATTGTTGTTTACAACGATAAGTACTTAGATAAACTGAGAAACTAAAAAATGACATAAATTTGGAAATCATTCTGACTTTTACAGACTTTATATTCTCTAGTTGCTGATACATGGCATCCACAATATTTATTTCCGGTTTATTTTCTGACTTGTATAAAATCTGCAGAAACTTTTTGCGTTTAAAATGCTCTTTGGAAGTTATAACCCCACCCCTCAATATTCACACAGACAGCTCACCTGCAAACAGCTGATTAAAGAATTTGAGGAATGTGGCTTAGCATCCTTGGGACTAAGGCAGGAATTCCTTTGATAGAACTAAACAACTGGATCACTGGGAGAATGGAATTCATATTCCTCAATATGTAATCATGTGATTGTTTTTGCAGACTATAGAGTAGGTTCCTTTGCAGTCACAGATCAAAGCTAATAAAAACAAGTGACCTGCTATAGTGACAATGCTACTTCCAGGTCGAACATTATCAGGTTACCTCAAAAATGTCAAAATTGATATAAAAAAAAAAAAAGAAAAAAAAAAGAAGAAAAAACATCTTGCACTGGTCTTCAGATCACCAGTTCTAAAAAAAAAAAAAAAAAAATGTCTGCTACCCTCAAATGCTAGTTGTGCAGTATGAAAGGAAGCTTTATGATAGTATTTAAGGGTCTGCTGTATAGACCCCAACTATAGCACGCTATCGTGGAAAAGTTTCTTGAGATTACATAATAGACCTGCCTTGGTCATAAAATTACCTCTTTTCACCAGTTAGTTTATAGTCACATATGGATCCATCTTGGAAGGCACAAGATAACCCTACTGAGATTGGTGGAGGTCAAAGGTCATTTGAGGTCAGCATAGGCCAAAGTGTGAAAAACTTGTGTTACCCTTGGAAGCAAACATGTTACTTCACACCAACATTGTGCAAACTACTTCTTTATAGCTTAGTTACACAAACATACATGTTATTTCATACCATTATTGCACAATCGTGAAATTATTAAATAGCTGTGTTACACAAACATGCATGTTACTCCATACCTACATTGTACAAACATGTAACTTATTCATGGCTGTATTAAACAAACTTACATGAATGATGTCATACTGACATTGCACAGACATGTAATTTATTCATACCTGTTAAAACAGTATATACTAGACATTTCTATAGCCTCAGTTCCCTCCAATAATTTGTGTTAATTATGCATTTTACAATGCACATTTGCCTAAGGAAAAATGGCCGTGAATGTTGTTGTTATGAAGTTAAAAGGCCACGTGTTTGGTTGCGCTTTTTCAAGTTACAAAAGAATGGATTCACACTAACATTTAGGCCGGCACTGAGGAGCCACTTTCATTATCAATTTAGCCTTAAATGACCATTCCGGAAATGTAACATATTTTTAAAGGTGAATATCTATAAACCTGCAATAGCTATAGAACCATTACAACCGCTCAAATTTTATCATTTTTGTTAGTGTAGGAAAATATCGAGATTAAAATTCTCCCTGAAGAAATCTTCCAAAATAATGTTTGTGTTTATTGTACTAAATGGAGGGGAAGGAACGATGGCCTAGATATTTTGGAGTATTACATCCAAGCTTTGTCCAAAAAGAAAAAAAGATTCTCCTGGAACCTTAGTAATCATGATGATTAAGAATGATACTAAACATGGACTAGAAATATTCAGGATATTTCTGTTCTTACATAAGAATGCATACTAATAATAATGGTTAAAACTTCTTTATTCATGCAGAAGACATTGAGGCTGGTTTCTCTTCTAGTTTCCTGGAAGCCAGACATAGAAAGATATAAAAACACGGTAGGGGATAACATGGGCTTCCTATGCACTCCACATGAACTCATAAAACCAGTCAGTCCATTGTGGTTAGTTTTGCTTCTTGATCCCATTGCAGGGCTTAAGTGAAGAATGCCTGGTAAAGTATAAAGTTAATTTAGCTGGGTAAAAATAGAATTTTAATCCTGCACTTCAACTTAGGCTTGCCTGAATTGATGCTTCTGTGAAGAATCATGGCCAAGTAATTTTAAAGATAATTTTAGATTTGCTGCTCTTGTGAATTCATCTTTAAAAATCATTAAAGAGCTGTGATTTCTACATGAATGAAATTATTATGAGTCAGCAAGGCAGTGAAATAGCCCCACAGTATCATGCAGATCACATGAAGATAGTATTACTGTTTAATACTTATGGAATGCCAAAAGTGTAAAAAATATATATGTTGATGATATATTCACAACTTACAGTGGTGATGTAAAAACTTATGAGGAACTTTTTTAAACTCATGAATTTGTTGCTTTTTTCTGTTGGTTCTCAAATCGTGAATTGGAATTGGTTCTCATTTCATGTTGTAATTACACACAAACTCTACCATTTTGCCTTTAATGTTCATGTTGCCATTTATGCTATCAGTATTTGTGTGCCTGTAAAACTAAGACCTAAGCATTGGCACATGTACCAACAATTTTACTGGTCTTAGTTTTACTAGTCTTAGTTTAACATGTCTTAGTTTTACATGTCTTAGTTTTACATACAGATTTACTAGTCTTAGTTTTACATGTCTTGGTTTTACATGTCTTAGTTTTACATGTCTTAGTTTTACATGTCTTAAGTTTTACATGTCTTAGTTTTACATGTCGTAGTTTTACAGGTCTTAGTTTTACATGTCTTAGTTTTACATGTCTTAGTTTTACATGTCTTCATTTTACAGACCTGTCTCAGTTGTAATGCTCTTAGTTTAACAGGTCTTAGTTTTACAGGTCTCAGTTCTACGTGTCTTAGTTTTACAGGTCTTAGTTTTACATACATGTATTAGTTTTTGTGTTGCAGTCATCCATCAGACTTTCCCAAGTGGAGGACCAGCATACTAAATTTACTTCGCTCGCTTACCTATCTCCTCACAACCTTGGTAACCTTTTACCTTTTAACACTGTGCACCCTCCATGCCCCTCCTTCTCATTCTACCATCTTAAGTGCCTACACACGTTTTTCGATCGGAAATTTTCCTTCGGATTTTATGAAATTTTATGAACAAATTGAGATGGAAAGGGAGAGGGGATGGTGAAGTGTTGGTACTATGAGATAAAACACACTGGTCAACATATTATAGATGTTTGTGAGTTGAACCTTAGGTAATTCAACTGAGAGGGGCTGGGATGGATCTGGTGGGTTTAATGGCTGGGGGGGGGGGCATGTCACTATTCCTTTTGAGAATGACCAATTAAATATTTGAGGTTCATTACCTAAAGTGTCTGTACTGCTTTAATCTAATACACAGACAATTAGGTCAGTACAATGTAGATGGAATACGAAACTCATTTCTAGACAACATGAACATGCTATGGTCTCAAATAACATGTTTCCAGTACATTGAAGAATTTGTCACAGTAATTGGTATTGAATGTCATCTGTTGTTTATATGAAGTTAAAAGAACATGTTTTGGATGAGATGATCTTTAACATGGATTAACATTTACACTAAGGCCTGCACTGAGGATAAGCTGACATCTTCATCATTTTGGCCACCTTAAAGGAGTTTTCCAGAGACTTTTCTGAGAGAGCAAACTTGACAGCTACATATCTCAAAAATCATAATAGCTATAGAAATATATTACCAGCTCATAATTTTTGTTTTCCCCTCTCTGCTTCTTTGTGTTTTCACTATCACAAATCAGGATTAAAATTCTGCCTTAAGACATCCTTTAGATTCGCTCTCTAGTTCCAAGAATCAGCAGATCTGTGCCTAACACTTCGGAACATTGCTTAAAATTGCTTTAATGTTCGTCGACCTGCTCCTTGTCTTCAGATTTGTCGCTTGCAGTAGCAGTCAGTGTGTGACTATAACCTCGGGATTTCAAGGAAATGTGTCCATTACAGCATCAGTTCTAATTGGCTTAATGCGCCCAGAAATTGACTATTTAGACAGGTGTGTTGTGAGGTACAAGTGTGAACAGCCCGGGAGAAATACAAGTTTCTTTTTCAGTAAGGAGTAACAGTAGGGGTACATCGCTCATTAGTCTTAAGAATTTAACTTTTGACTCTTCTCAAGGTCATACTTTCATACATCATTGTGGCAATATCATGTTTGGTATGTAACACATCTGCAGGAACTCAGTTTAAGGGCTTTGAACCTAGGCTTGCTGGGCTTTGCAGGCCTACTGGGCTTGTCAAGGCCCTTTCTGATTGAATAATTTGTAAAAGGTCAAACAGGTCAGGAAGGACCCTCAGAGACTTGTCCCGGGGAACATACGCTACATTGGATAGAGATATAGGCTTTCAATTATCACTGTATGAATGAACTCCCAGCGCGAAGTGTCCATGAACCTTGAAAGGACGAGTGATCGTCCCCCGACCTGTTTTATCGAGACTTTATAGTGACATACCGGTAACTTAACATATCCGAAAGGCGGCTTCTTACCGTCTCAGTGAGCTGAAACACAAGCCTCTTCTTAAACATTTCCAGATCAAGATGTGCCTTCGACACGATGGGACTTTGTTCTGATGCTTAAATGTCACCCTATCTTTTGGTTGTAGAAAAGGATAGATCTTTGGCTCCCTTTCATTGAATTTAATTGTAGGGGAAGCAAACAACTACAAACAAATTTTTGGGTTGCCTTGTTCCTTCCATAGGGGATAATGCAGGTTTGTGTGGATAGAACCCATTGAATATTCATTAGATGTTAAATTAGACATAATTTTAATATGAAGGACTAATTATGTCTGCAAATGAAGATTTATACGTTGGCTTTGCTTCAATCCTCTTACCTGTCTACACATAAACCCTTCACTTTCCCATCTAAGAAATAAAGATTTGGTTGATGGATTTGCTTCAATCCTCTTTCACCTGTCTCCACGTAAATCATGCACTTTTTCATCTGCCTAACCTGCCACATCTGGTAACGTTTTCGCATTGCGCCCCCATTTACCCACTTTTGGGTCACTGGCCATACACAGATTAGGTGTCCTTTAATTTTTTCCATGTTTGGGCTCCCATGTAAAGTTCCAAAGGGTCTTTGCACTGTTGCACATTTCTCCCAAGCTATCTTATTTTTTCTTTGATTTTGGAAGATTTTCTTCGGAAAAGCGAAGAAGCCAATCAGGTTTGCCAATTGGGCCCACTTCCCCCAAAATGGTTATTCAAGTATATATCATGTATACATACATACATACATACATACATACATAATAATATGAATAAAGATTTTGTGGTTTTCATAAGTTCACTCCCCTCTTTGGAGAAATGTCCAAGACGTTTGTATCGGACAGATCCTCGGGCATGTAAAATACAGTGGGGCAAGCAAATTCGTGGTAGGCAGAAATGGACTCTGAGGCATGTACATTTTGCACGCGAGCAAAAGAGTATTATACAAACGACTTGGCCCAGACCCCCACTCTAATGACCCCTGCTCCCCTCCCCCAACCACCAATATTCATAGAAGTTTGTATCATACTAGTTTAGATAATTTTGTTCAGCAGAATATTTCAATAATTTGTTTGTGTTTTTTTAAACCACTAAAAATGGAAATTTGGGTAGTTGCCATTCTTTGCAAATGAAAAAAAAACAACAAAAAAAACAACATGAATGAATATTGACCTGATAACATTTTTTAAGTATGAAGTACATTTTAGAGTTTTGGCATTTATTGTTGTAATAAAGGAAATAGTCTCTAGAAATAACCTGCTTTATAGGTCATTGATCCTCAGAGCAAACCCCCCTGTTGGTATCTCATGGGCATTGCAGTCAGTGTTAACTATTTTTCCAGGAAACAACGCAAGTTAAACTGCCTATGGGAGGCCCACCAGCTAATCCTGACTTCATTTGTTTTCTTGACAGTAAGTTATATGAGTTTGCTTCTACTCAAGACAGAGAAGTGAAACCTAAGATCAGTTTTTGTATCCACCATGCCATATAACTTGCATGAATCATTTTTAGGTTAACTTTAAAGTACGGTCTTAGAATAAGGGTATTGGCAGGATGGACTCCAGTTTGTCGGGAGTTGAATTCAATGTATGGATTGTATCTTCAAGCTGTATATTATATCCCAATTGATCTGCTAATAATTGTATATAATATTAATTAATAATACTTCTAGACCTGGGTCCAGAAAATGAACAAAAGTGTTCTCTCATTTATTTGTAAGGAAAAAGAGACTCAATGTTTAATTGTTTTGTCCATTCCTACTGGAAAGATTTTCTTTAACTGTTTTCCTAAATTTGACAAAATTTCTAGAAATTACTAAATTAGTATAAATGTTGCTTTAACTTGGCTAATGAAACTGGGTATTATTTATCAAGCTACTTGTGATGTTACACCTTTGGGCACAGGGAAACACTATTTATACCCAGATGATTTGTCTCTGCTGCTATCATAAAATCTCTCCCTCTGAAATCATTTCTGGTGGTGGGTACTATTAACCAAATTGTTATAGGATGTTTTCATGATTTACAAGTTTGCCTGACAGTAGTGAACTGAGGAACCTGGAGGTGTTGTAAAGGGTATAGAGGAATGTCTATAGGGAACCAGTTAGTGTAGACATATTATTGGATCTCCCTAACACCTGTCTGTCTTCTGAATTGTTAAAGTACAATAACCTCATGAACCATGCTACCACAAATACTTTCCTAACCAACTGTACAGCAGGTTGGAACAGGAGGCATTGCAGCAGAAGGATAATATCCCACCCCCCTCCCCCCTCAAACAAATCATTCCATGGGGCTAGTAAAAGAGGATGGGGTGGAGGTGAAGAGGTAAGCAATAGTTAAAGGCCAGATATCGTGATTTTTGGTGGGAGCGTACAGTTAATTCATTGCCCATGCACGGTTATTGGGCTACCAAACTCGGAAAACCGTTGCCGAAAAAGTTTCTATAGACGGTGTGCGTAGGATATTCTACACACTGTAGTGTATACGCTGTGTATACCCATCTCAGCACCACTAGACCTGTATATATGCACTTTCGTGTAGTATAATTTTCTGACAGGCTACCCTGTCCGTTATAGCTATGGAGAGTGTTGGTGCGGGTGGGTGCACCTCCTCCTAAACGACCAAGAGGAAGACCGCCGAGTTGTAATCTTCCAGCAAAACGTTCTTATAGTCTCGATCGGGCCAAACCTGAGGGCACAAGAGTTTACCAGAGGAAAATCATGAGAAATTAACAATGTATGTTTTAGTAAAGTTTGCCCATGACACATGTAAAAGGAAATATCCATTTCCGTTAGCAACTCTTTTCAACCAATCAAAAAATTGAAAATAAAAATACTTTGTCGTTTGAGAGACGAAATCTGGCCTTTAAGCCCTTACTCCCATGGTGGGGAAATGGAATAAGTTTTGCTGATTCATTGGCTAAGGTAAAAGTATTTGATGCTATAGTGATGGCATACTTGTGCATGTGCCTACACCTGTGTGTATGTGCATGTGTGAGGCCTTGGTTGTAAACACTATAACTCAAAAAGGAAGTGGTGGTTGATCTTCATACTTGCTCAATGAATTCGTGTCAGTGAGTAAAAGAATGCTATTGTTCTTGTAGAGGTGAAAGGTCAGTTGAGACCACCAAAGATCAAAGTCTGAAAGCCTTGTAAGTATGATAACTACAGAAGAAAAGCTTGGATGAATTTCATAGATGGTCTGTGCATCCACCTTAGTGAGTTCAAAATCCCCATTTTCTTCGTAGAGGTCAGTGGGGGTCAAATTTTGAAAACTTTATTAGCACATACTTCTACAATAATGCTTTGATGAACTTTATCCTTGGTGTTTGGATCCACAGAGTGATAACAAGAACCTTATTGTTTTAGCAAAGGTCGTTTAAGTCACCAGAGGTCTTGGTCGTAAAAACTTACATGCCTTATCCGAGCAAACTATTACTTACATACCAACATTGCACAAACAACTAATTTACACAAACATACATGTTAGTTCATACCACCATTACACAAACAACTCCTTTACAGCAGTGTTACACAAACATACATGTTACTTCATACCAACATTACACAAACAACTCCTTTACAGCAGCGTAACACAATGATACATGTTACTTCATACCAACATTACACAAACAACTCCTTTACAGCAGTGTTACACAAACATACATGTTACTTCATACCAACATTACACAAACAACTCCTTTACAGCAGTGTTACACAAACATACATGTTACTTCATACCAACATTACACAAACAACTCCTTTACAGCAGTGTTACACAAACATACATGTTACTTCATACCAACATTACACAAACAACTCCTTTACAGCAGTGTTACACAAACATACATGTTACTTCATACCAACATTACACAAACAACTCCTTTACAGCAGTGTTACACAAACATACATGTTACTTCATACCAACATTACACAAACAACTCCTTTACAGCAGCGTAACACAATGATACATGTTACTTCATACCAACATTACACAAACAACTCCTTTACAGCAGTGTTACACAAACATACATGTTACTTCATACCAACATTGCACAGACTACTAAACCACAACTGTTACACAAACATACATGTTACTTTAAAAGAAAAACTTGGATGAACCCTATGTGTGGTATAAATGTCCACCTTAGCAAGTACTACACCTTTTATGTGGAGGTTAAAGGTCATTTGAGGTCAACACCTAGTTAACACAAATGTCAAGTGTATGAATTTGATAGGTGTTGTGAAGATCCACTTTACTGTTTACAAGAACCCTAAATTTGATGTTTCTTAGTAGTCAAACGTCATTTGAGGCAAACAGAAAGTCAATTACCTGTAAATTACCTGAAAAACACACTCCGAAGCCTGTAAAACTTGAAATCAACAAAAACTTGATAAAGAGAAAAGAAAAGAAAAAAAAACTTGTGTGCAATGTCACAAATAAGTAGTAGCTGCCAGTGTCATAGTTGTCAATAGGAGTAACTTTGTAACAAGTCAACCAAGCTTTTCTTAGTAATATCTATAAAATGTATTTAGCAGAAGATTGCAACAATTCTCAAAGGAATTCTGTTACAGTTTGCTTTGTCTGTATCTAGTGAAATGCATCATTTTCTATGGGGTGTTACATAGATGGAGCAGCCTCTGTTGGTTGGGTTCTATCATTTTGCTATTTTAAAGCAATTTCCATAGTTCTATTCTGCCCCTCCCTATCATAGTGGTTCAACATTGAACATGCTCTAGACAAAGCTAGAGCAATTGTCAACTTATGCAATGATTCATTGTGAGTACAATTTACTAGTAGATAGTGTGTGGTTCAAACTAGTACAAAATCTTTGCAATTCATGTTTGTCATTATTAATAAATTTATATACCATACCAGCTCTGAATAAAAAAAAAAAAAAAATAAAAAACCCATTAAGGTTTTTAATGCCTGTGCCATTATAAATTAAAAATGCATAGAGCCCAACTATCTATCTGATAACACTGACTCTGGTTGAAGGGAGTTAATTAATTTATGTTAATTAATTCATTAATTATGTAACTAACCCTCATATGTAAAAACATTGAAGTGTTTGAGTCACTTCTAAAGGGGAATACATTTAATATGTACATTGCCAAAACTGCCAAGTTGTCACATGAATGCTTGGTCTGTGAAAGCAATATTTTGGTTTACTGGACAGTATGTTAAATACATTAAATCAATAAAAACATGAAGCATAGTTTATTCATCATGCTAAATTAGCTTTTGACAACAATATGAAGTTTAAATGTTAATCAATAGCATCTAGTAAACATTTGCAAGAATAATATTCAACAGTATTGAGTACAGGAAAAACTCACCTACCATTTTCTGAGCAAAAACTTATATATCTGAAAGGTTTATTTGACCTAGCTATTGTATTTCTACATTTTTAATTCAAATTTTGTTTTTACACTACTTAATTAAAAGTTACAGCTTCTTGACTGGCAAGAATGCCAATATAAATTCATGAAAAATGAAAAATTTAAGTTCTGCCCCTAATGTTTCAATAACTACTAATTTGTTGCCTTTTTGGCATTCCATAGTAGGTTACAAAATTTTGAAATTTTGACCTTTGACATGTTTTTCCTGTTAAGATCTGCGGGAGATAATTATATATAGATATACAATAACTTATTGTACAAACCTCTAATTTGAGTGAAAAACAATGTGAGTCATATGATTTTACTAAATAATTCCATTTGCTTAGGGTAAATTAATGATTGAAACTTCCATTAAAATAAGTCATTTATTATATATTTCTGACTGGACAACTGTGAAATTTGTTTTCAGCTGAGGGTGGTATTTTGATGACTTGATGAGGTTAGTGTAGGTTGACAGATTTACTGCCTACATTTCTTGGAAGAAAGATTTCCAATTTAATGGCTGCATCTTGTGATATGTCCTGTAATCTACCGAATCTATTCATCACTTTTTATATGTTAGTTTGACAAGTTCAACGTCATGCATCTTGTGTTCGCATAACCTTGTAGGTGTGACGGTGTCTTTGCCCCAGTCTTATTTATATTGAAGTAAAATTTAGACAGTTTAGACATTAACTGAACTTTAATAGTTCTGGTCAGTTTTCTGTAACATGTGAGGGAATAATTTAGTGTTCAAATTTTATGTAACAGTTTTTTGACGGCTCTGAACATTGTCTCTTATGAATTACTTGTATAGAAATTGGTCCATTTTGCATAGCATTTTGTCCATTTTGCATGTATCCCATTTTGTCCATTTGACATAGAAATTGGTCCATTTTGCATAGCATTGTGTCCATTTGCATAGTATTTTGTCCATTTGCATAGTATTTTTTCCATTTTGCATAGTATTTTGCCGATTTTGCGCAGCCCTGTGTCCATTTTGCATAGTATTTTGTCCATTTTGCATAGCAATTTGTCCTTTCGTCTACCTATTGACACCAATGGTGTAACATTCTGAGACCAATTGTGTAACATTCTGAGACCAATGGTGTAACGATCTGAGAATGATGGTGTAACATTCTTAGACCAGTATTGTATTACGTTCTGAGACCAATGGTGTATCGCTCTGAGACCGATGGTGTATGTTTTAGTCCAATGACATATTCTGATATGGTGTATTTTCTGAGACCAATGGTGTAACATTCTGAGATCAACGGTGTATCATTCTGAGACCAATGGTGTTACGATCTGAGTCCGATGGTGTATAGGTTTGAGTCTGATGACATATCATTCTGATATGGTGTATTTTTTCTTGAGACCAGTGGTGTTTTAATGTGTGATGTTGCATATAGTCTGATAACAATGACGGATGTGTCTGATACCAATGGTGTATCATTCCACAACCAGCTGAGATCATTGGCATATCAGTCAGACACCTCCTACAGGATGCAAGTCTGATGCCAATGGCCAATGGTGTATCTATCTAAGACCAGTATTGTATCATTTGAGACGTATATATAATGTATTGATTTGAGACCAATGGTGTTTCGGTAGAAATTGGATCATGCATAAAAGTCTGGATGTATATCCATGTGAGACCAGTGGTGTCTCAGTCAGAAACCAGCTATGACACCAAAGTCCCATTTGTTGTAGAATTCATGGTGTAGACTTCATGGTGTAGAATTCATTTGTTGTAGAATTCATGGTGTTGAATTCATGGTGTTGAATTCATGGTGTAGAATTCGTGGTGTAGAATTCATGGTGTTGAATTCATGGTGTTGAATTCATGGTGTAGAATTCGTGGTGTAGAATTCGTGGTGTAGAATTCATGGTGTAGAATTCATGGTGTTGAATTCGTGGTGTAGAATTCATGGTGTAGAATTCATTTGTTGTAGAATTCATGGTGTTGAATTCGTGGTGTAGAATTCGTGGTGTAGAATTCGTGGTGTAGAATTCGTGGTGTAGAATTCGTGGTGTTGAATTCGTGGTGTAGAATTCGTGGTGTAGAATTCGTGGTGTAGAATTCGTGGTGTAGAATTCGTGGTGTAGAATTCATGGTGTTGTATCATCATCAGTGTATCATCATTTTGAGGCCAATGTGACAATACAAGACCCAAGAATAACCCAATTTACCAACCTTTCACCTTTTTTTTATAATTCTTCTCCGTTCCTAACAGTAATGTCTATACGCTTCCTGTTTTGTGGAATTGGTTGTTGTTTGTTTCACAAATTAAACAATTACCGGCAATCCCATTAGAAGCACGACGTCATTAAGTCAGCAGTGGCAGTTGACGTCTGTCTGTCACATCCGTAACCTCCCATCACCCTATCCTGTTGTGATTCCTGCAAATTTTCCACATGTCCGAACAGACAGCCCGATTAATAATTCATTTCCCTCTCGGTGACAAAATCAACTTCCTCTGATACCTTTTGGATTCACGGCAGATCTAGGCAATCGGTGGAAGTAGTTTACACAGAAGTGACGAGAACAAATAACTTTTCCATTTTGTCCAATTCTCAAGGATCATGGAAGCGTGAAAATGGTGTTCCGTTAAGAGCATGGGACTCCCACCAGGCTGGACAATCAGCTATTATTCATGGGTGTCCAAACCACAACTAGGTCTAAAAACAGCAGACAAAGAAGTTTCTCGGAAAATATGAGTAAACCCATTCTCTGCAGACATTGCCCTCTGCACTTTTTTCATGCTTATACTGCCCCATTTCTTACTCATGTGTCTCTATAACTGAAAATAGAGGTGAAAAGTTTTCCTGCACTTTTAGATCTTAATAGCAGATGAATGGGTTTATATGTGTGTAACTTATTTTAGATCTGTAACCTATTTTATGTGTCTGACGACCTTCAACACCTTTTGCATTCCATATCTGTTATTCTTTCCTAAAATATTTCTTTTATGTATTTATATATAGACAACTCTAGGTAATATGAAAAGAAAAGAATCGTGAAAAAATCCTATAAATAGGTCAGCCGAATCCAATGTACAGTACCTTATCTACAACATACCGTTGGTTTAGACATTTTGAAACTGTATATGATTAACTAAATTGGGTGTCACTAGTTTAAACTGTTTATGATTGGCTAATTTGGGTGAAACTAGTTTAGACTGTGAATGTGAAGGGTAATAGACTTAAAGTGATTGGTTAAGGTTACATGTCAATGTAGAATGGACTGTCAAACATGAACTCAGAGAAACTAGAGTATTAACTTTATCTTTTCTATTCTTGATTTAAGTCCTCAAATAGTCTTACAAAATTAAGATCTAAACTTTGACCTTGTTACAACATCTATTTGGATGTTCCATAGATGAGCAAGGACGAATGAAAGAAGGGTGTGTGACCATGAGGTGAGAGTTTAGGGTTCGGTTAGGGGGAGGGGAATAAATGAGTGTGGAAGGAATTTTGGGAGGGGATGAAAGTTGGGGAGGGGCGCATAAGGTAGTGGAGATATTTCCAGGAATCTATTTAGTACAAAAGTGTGATGAAGAGCCTCATACCCTGATGTTAGTGATAGCCAAATTGAACTGCACTACACAGTTCGGGAGTACGGATCTAAGTTTGGGGTGCAAAAGAGCTTGATTTCACAGCATCAAAAGTTTAACAGATTTACAGAATGTATTTGTATGAAAGCTATAAACAAGTAAAAGAAGTGGATGTAACTTTATTCTGATAAATGACTCTCTTTCCTAATTTATGGACTCTTTTATCAGCTCAACTACTTGAGCTGTTGTCATGACATTGCGTGCATCCGTCAATCTGTCCGTCCGTTAGCAACGGTTGAAAGGCTACTGCTGGCAGGGTGGTTCACTGTATGTTAACCAAACTTTGTGAAGTTCTGACATACACTAGGGGAATTTACAATTTCATCAACAAACAGTAGGTCAAAGGTCATATGGGGTCGTCAGAGATCCGGAAGGAAGGGGTTATGGTCGTTGACCTGTCGGAAGGTCAATGGGGAGTGCAGTAGTAGAATGGAGACAGGTAAGTAATGTCACTTGTAAATCCAAACCAGAGAGTTTTAAGGTTTCTCCTGATAGTGGTCATCCTCGCTTCTGTTATACCATTTCTCTAGATAGTGGTGAATCTTTGCTTTTCTCCCTCACCCTTTTCCACCCTCGCATGTCCCCCACCCTCTCCCCTCCCCACCCTCTCCCTCCCCCACCTTCCCCTCCTGATAGTGGTGATTCTCTACTTCAACAAACTTTCTCATTAATCAGTGAATCGTTGCTTCCTTCTTTTACCTACAGTTATAGTCCACACTAATCAGAATTCGTTTTCTACTTGACTTTATTTTCTAATGAGATGTTTTGCCTGGTCACTTTTATTATTAAGAAAATGCTTATCTAATGAATTCATAATTTTCTATTAATTGCATTTCTATTATTGCTACTGTGTTTGTTCACCCTACGTAGCCTTAAGCTGGACGCCGCAGCTGCATATAGGCCTCTACCGGCCATGCTTCATTACACTGCGGTTCCACGTCGGCTATGATGGTAGTCCCTCCATTTTCTCCCATTTTCCTAATCTTTTGTGATTAGAACTGAAGCTGTGAAAAGTTGTTCAACTCTGTTCCTGTTTCCTGTGTGTATTTGGGGGTTGTTTTCTTTCTACTCCTTGTTCCTTCAAATCAAGTCTGATTTTTCTTTCATATTTTTTTTTTTTCGGTGCCAAAATTGGGGTAACTACAGAATGCATGTTGAGTACAAAGACCTTTCATAACTGTAACCACAACATCCTGACAAATGTCTGATATTCCATAGAAGTACTTTGCATAAAAACTTGATAAAGTTTAATAAATGGAGAAAAGAAGAGAAAAAAAAAAACGAAAAAATATCAGAGACAAGAGCAGGTTGTGGAGAAGTATTGATTTGATGTGAATATATTAGCTTATTAGATGAGGAATTAAACAACGCTGGTCTGATCGTCCTTGGGGCAACCCAAGGCTTTCTCGTAATCACACGTGTGACGTTGAATTGAATGTACTTAGCAGACTGGATGGAGAGGGGCTATTGGCCAAACAAAATTGAGTCGATCTATAAACGCTTTGTTTGGATGAAGATGAATATATGAATATCTCACTAAACAGCAGCAGAACATAAGTTTACAGGGTTTCATTTTATTCACTTAAATTCGCTAACTTCTGTCATCCAAATTTGCAATGTTACAATGTTTTACCAAGAAAGTGATATTTTTGAACTCTTTCCATCCAGAAATTAGATGTTTATGGTGTGATTTGAAAAAAGCAGAAGAAAAAGAAAATGTTGCTTAAATTAACCGTCTAAATTCTTTTCCTTTTTTTTTTGATATCAGAAAACCACTTTTCTTTGATATGTTATGACTATCACACATTAGGGATGCACCAGATCCAAATTTTTGGATCCGGCAAGAACCGGATTTTGCCGGATAGTACATGAAATCCGGCCGGATAAAATCCGGCCGGAACCGGATTTTTTCATTACACAAAAGAAAATCATTAATAAGAAGTAGAAGTATGAAACAAGGAGTATTATTTTGGTTGATCTTTAGAAAGAGTGGGTCAGACCATTGAGAAAATTAAATTAAACATGTTAAACCTAATTATTCCTTACTTTGAATGTTTTTATTAATTTTTGGAAATAGTTTACATTGATTTAAGTTAATACCAACACCTTTTTAAGGAATAATTCAGGCCAGATTTTGAAAAAGATCCGGCCAGATTTTGAAGAAGATCTGGCCGGATTCTGAAAAATATCCGGCCGGAACTGGAACCGGATAATTGCTCACTATCCGGCCGGATAGTCCGGCTGGACCGGATATCCGGTGCATCCCTATCACACATCTCTCTAATATTTGGGAAACAACTCACCCACTAAGGAGGTAGTGTTGTTGAGGGCAGCAATCCAGAAAGGAACTAATTAAAGGATTTATTCAACTATAGTGATATTCAACAGATTTGAGTGATGATAAGGCTGTGTGTGTTTGAATTGGTCACAAATAAAGAGATCCCTGTTGATATTCACAGAGTATCATTATATTTCTCTTAATGACCTATTTTGTTTTAAATACTTTTTTTTTAACAATTGTGTTTAGAGCTAAGTAAAGCATATGTCTTTCCAAGAATTTCACTACCCTTTTATTTTGTTCCCTTTGATAGGCTGTGGCCAAGGCACTTGACCTCTCTTATCGCACCATCCTTCCGTCCCCCTACTCCCCTCTCCAGTTAGATTGGCAAAATATTTGTGTATCAAATAAGAATAAATATTTACATGGGATATTTCTGAAGATGATTACTGATTGGGCAGTGTGACCTTTGCCCAATGCAGCCTGTTTGTAGTTACTTAATTTTTACACTTTATACGTTTTTGCAGATTGTGCTGGTGGTATCTTATTTGAAGCGTAAGAAATCTAATTTGCTGAAAGTGTATTTCTGACTGTATCTTACTCCTATTTATGAATATGGAAATAAATAAATGAAAATGAAATTTTTTTTTTTTATTAATGTGAGCTGAATTGCTGACCAACTTGTTTAAAGATCAGTTTTCAATATTGCCCCCAAATGTAATAATGCTAAATATTGTCACAAGTTTTGAAAAGGACTTTTCAAGAGGCTCTGATCCTCCATATTATTCCCAGAGGAGAGTTCAATTAGACACTTTAACTGTCTCCATGAGGCCAAAGTGCTTTTAACTTGACATTAATGTGCTCCTTGAAACCTGAGAGTTTTTTTAGTGACCATCATTTGACTTTCTAGCATATTTGCTAGAAATAATGTCAGAAGTTTTGAAAAGGACTTTCCTGGAGGCTTTGATCCGCCATATTATTCCCAGAGGAGAGTTCAATTAGACACTTTAACTGTCTCCATGAGGCAAAAATGCTTTGAACTTGACATTCATGTGCTCGTTGAAATCTGAGAGTTAGTGACCATTATTTTACTTTCTAGCATATTTGTGGATAAAACTGATGACCTCTAAAAGAAATTTTTTTATGGGTTAGGGTTAATGTTTAAAAAAGATTAAAAATGTTCAAAAACAAAATTATCAATGAAAACTGCCAAAACCAGATGCGATTTTTGCACTGTAGTTAAAGCAAAGTAAGATCCTTTTGAAAGTAATTTGTTTATGATTTTAAATCCTTACTAAGTATGGATTCTATTAAAATCATGCATAAAGTAATGCCTATCGTGGTGGCCTAAATCTTTTGTTTCAGTCATGCAATCAAACTACTAGTAGCCGGTGGTGTTTACAAACAAGCATGTGTCCCCCAGGGTTGACTTGTGGATAAAAATAAACTTGATTCATGGCTGGTTCTAGTTTGCAAAAGGGCTTAAATTCTTGTGAAGAGGGAGAACAATGTGATTAAAGGAACCTGTCAAAAACCGGACACGGATATAAGCCCCCGATGTAGATGATTTAGACCTCAGAGCATCATTTTCTTCTGTCCGGTCTGGAAGACCATAGTGAAGACCGCTACTCTTGTGAGATGCGGTCAGAGCCATTTTCGGTAAGTCGGAAGGGTAGAGGGGGTAGATTCTCTGACTGGGTTTTAGCCAACGTACGGTCTCTGGAACTTGCAGCCAAGGTGTCTGAGAATAATTTTTTTTTTATTTTTGAATTTTGAAATTTGTACCTGTGGTATGCAAGAGCAGTGAAGAATCGAACCATGAACCTATTAAGTAGGAAATACTATTGATTTTTATGGAGGTCAAAGGTCAGTAGAGGTTTGATTTTAAAACACCTTGCAACTCCAAAAATATAGCTTGATAGTTTGTATCCAGATTCACCTTACTGAGTATACAAATACCTTGTTGATTTTTTGTGTGTAAAGTTTTATTTGAAGGAAAGAGAGGGCAAAGTCTGAAAACCCTTGTAACTCTATTAAAACTCCAAACAAGTTAAAAGCTTGAATCAGGAAGTTGCTATCTCCCTGCTTGAATGAACCAGCTCATACTCTGTATTATGTAGATCCACCCTATTTGATTCCAGAAACTGTTCTGTCGATGTTTTGTTTATAGGTCGAAAGTCATCCAAAGTACACCCAAAAAAAAAACAAAAAAAAAACCCCTTCTAAACATGACGACATGAGATGTAAAGCTAGGATGTACACCCTGCTTGATATGTAGGTCGACAAGAGTACAAGTATCTTGCTGATAGGGAATATGAACCAAAGTTTGAAAATCATTTAGGTTTAGTCGCCCATTAAATGTTGCTCATATCTAATTAAAGTTGATCAAACTAGGACACTGTTCTAGATTGCTAATGTAATGATGAAAATGTGTTAAAGATTGTTAATGTACTTTTCACTAAGGTATAGATAGACAGACCCACATGCCAAGTATCGAGGTCCTCATGGCATTCTATATGAACTTAGCTTTGTTTACCAGATGTGTATATATATATGTGTGTCTGCATGTTTAATACACTCTGGCTTGTAAACACAATCCAACTTAGCCTGGCTTTGAACTCTGCTTGTTTACTAGAGGTGTGTATATGTCTGTGTCTGTGTGTTGCACATTGGCATGTAAACACAATTGAAACTTAGCCTGGCTTTCCATTTGCATGTTAACCAGATGTCTGCGTGTGTGTGTGTAGGTTTGTCACACACTGGCTTGTTAAAATGAGGGCATGGTAGTTATACCAATTCCTACTTGGTGTATGTATGCCCCTAAAGATATGATTGCTCTTTTTTTACTTTTTTTGTTTGTGCAGTTTACGGCTTATTGGAGGTCAGCAATGGGCAAAGCCTGAAAATGTCGGAAACAGCTTCAAAGCAAATCTTGGAACTTCCTACTTTAAGCATGGAGGTAAAAACAGACCTCCATGCTTTAAGCATGTAGATCCACCGTAGAGAAAAAATTTCAAATTTTTTTTCTCGAATATTCAACTTTTTTTATCATTATTTTTCTTAGTGAAATTCAATTATAGTAAAAATGCTAATGTTCTGCATTGCTTCATATGATATTTTAGTATTGAAAGGTTTACCAATGTTAAATGCAAGAGCGTCATTGATGATACATCAGTGTTGAATCACTCGATTGTTTAGGATACTGTTGTCAATTGCGGCCACTGTCCCATGCCAAGGGGTAGATGGTTTATTCAGCCAGTATTTCTCCTTTGTCCAATGGTTCTTGCGTACTGATGTTACTCATTCCTCTATTGATATATGTCCATTTTTGTCTTTTTCTGGTCTCGAGTTATCAAGGTTCTCTTTTCGATCCACCTTCTTCCTCAGCAGAAATTGTGTGTCATTTGTCGCCCATCTTGCGATGATTCACACCACTGACGGCAGCACATGGACTTCCCAACCGATTTTGGTGTTAAATCATTTCTGGTTCTCTTTCTCCTTTATTTACCCCCGTCCATTGCCCGCTGGCCACTTTTATTTCACAGAAACTTGGATCCCAGTTATGCCGAGTCCCTTAGAAGTACAAATTACCGTGGCGACTACACCACACAGAGCCCAATCTTTGTTGCCGGCAGGTTCCGGACATTGTCACAGTGAACTCTGATGGAAATCTACTGTGATTACTACAAGACTCCCAGCAGGATCTAGCTCTCCTAGCATTGAAATCAATTTACACACAGTCAATCTCTAGGCCTCGAGTTACGCGTGCTGGTTAACATTCCGAAAGATTCGCTTTGAATTTGGGTCCCATTGGGTACATGAAACATTTCTACTACTTCACTCTGTGCAGTCTGCAAGTCCTTATGGTACATTCAATTCGATTTGCCACATTTACGCTTAGCGATGCGGAGGGTGGTCTTGAGATGGACATTGTTTTAAGCACTAACAAGAATAAATAGCTGGAAGGTATTCTCTCTAATCTAATTTGATTAATTCAATTTAGAATGTTGTCAGGCATATAGATCCAATATATATATATATACTGGTTTCTACCACTGGATGAAATCAGTAGGTAGAACAAGGGAGGAGGTAATAACCATGGTGTAGGCAGAAGGGCATAGGATCAGGGTGTGGGCAGGATCAAGTTGTATTGGTACATGATGTAGTCAGAAGTGCATTGGATCAGGGTGTGGGCAGGATCAAGTTGTATTAGAGCATGGTATAGGAAGAAGGGCATAGGATCAGGGTGTGGGCAGGATCAAGTTATATTGGTGCATGGTGTAGTGTAAGCAGAAGGGCATAGGATCAGGGTGTGGGCAGGATCAAGCTGTATATGGAGCATGATGTAGTCAGAAGTGCATAGGATCAGGGTGTGGGTAGGATCAAGTTGGATTGGTGCATGGTATAGGAAGAAGGGCATAGGATCAGGGTGTGGGCAGGATCAAGTTATATTGGAACATGGTATAGGCAGAAGGGCATAGGATCAGGGTGTGGACAGGATCAAGTTATATTGGAACATGGTATAGGCAGAAGGGCATAGGATCAGGGTGTGGACAGGATCAAGTTATATTGGAACATGGTATAGGCAGAAGGGCATAGGATCAGGATGTGGGCAGGATCAACTTGTATTGGAGCATGATGAAGTCAAAAGTGCATAGGATCAGGGTGTGGACAGGTTCAAGTTGTATTGGAGTTTGGTGTAGGCAGAAGGGCATAGGATCAGGGTGTGGGCAGGATCAAGTTGTATTGGAGCATGGTGTGGGCAGAAAGGCATGGGATCAGGGTATGGGCAGGATCAAGTTATATTGGTGCATGGTGTAGGCAGAAGGGCATAGGATCAGGGTGTGGGCAGATTAAGTTATATTGGTGCATGGTGTAGTGTAAGCAGAAGGGCATAGGATCAGGGTGTGGGCAGGATCAAGCTGTATATGGAGCATGATGTAGTCAGAAGTGCATAGGATCAGGGTGTGGGTAGGATCAAGTTGGATTGGTGCATGGTGTGGGCAGAAAGGCATGGGATCAGGGTATGGGCAGGATCAAGTTATATTGGTGCATGGTGTAGGCAGAAGGGCATGGGATCAGGGTGTGGGCAGGATCAAGTTGTATTGGAGCATGGTGTGGGCAGAAAGGCATGGGATCAGGGTATGGGCAGGATCAAGTTATATTGGTGCATGGTGTAGGCAGAAGGGCATAGGATCAGGGTGTGGACAGGATCAAGTTATATTGGAACATGGTATAGGCAGAAGGGCATAGGATCAGGGTGTGGACAGGATCAAGTTATATTGGAACATGGTATAGGCAGAAGGGCATAGGATCAGGATGTGGGCAGGATCAACTTGTATTGGAGCATGATGAAGTCAAAAGTGCATAGGATCAGGGTGTGGACAGGTTCAAGTTGTATTGGAGTTTGGTGTAGGCAGAAGGGCATAGGATCAGGGTGTGGGCAGGATCAAGTTGTATTGGAGCATGGTGTGGGCAGAAAGGCATGGGATCAGGGTATGGGCAGGATCAAGTTATATTGGTGCATGGTGTAGGCAGAAAGGCATAGGATCAGGGTGTGGACAGGATCAAGTTGTATTGGAGTTTGGTATAGGCAGAAGGGCATAGGATCAGGGTGTGGGCAGGATCAAGTTGTATTGGTGCATGGTGTAGGCAGAAGGGCACAGGAGCAAGGTATGGGCAGGATCAAGTTATATTGGTACATGGTGTAGGCAGAAGGGCATCGGATCAGGGTGTGGGCTTGATCAAGTTATTTGGAGCATGGTGTATGCAGAAGGCCATGGGAGCAGGGTGTAGATAGGAGGTCAAATTGTATTGGTGCATGCATGGTGTAGGCAGAAGGGCATAGGATCAGGGTGTGGGCAGGATCAAGTTGTATTGGAGCATGGTGTAGGCAGAAATGCTAAGGATCAGGGTGTGGACAGGACCAAGTTGTATTGGAGTTTGGTATAGGCAGAAGGGCATAGGATCAAGGTATGGGCAGGATCAAGTTGTATTGGTACATGGTGTAGGCAGAAGGGCATGGGATCAGGGTGTGGACAGGATCAAGTTGTATCAGAGCATGGTGTAGGCAGAAGGCACAGAGAAGGGTGTAGACAGGAGGACAAGTTGTGCTGGAACATGGTGCAGACAGAAGGGCATGGTAGTGTGGTGTGGGCATTGAGGGAAAGGTGTATGTGGGTATAGAATCTACTAGGTTGCTTTATATAATAACTACTGTTGACAGAAAAGAAAACTTCATATTGTATGATTACTTCAACTTCAGGGTTGATAAATAGTTTACAGCATTGGACATAATATATAATGGGGCTAAATAATTATAATAATGTAGATTTATATAGCATCACTCCAGGAAACGAGTAAGAACCTGTAACCCTCACCCTAATTTTTATTATCAGGGTTTGACAGGAGTTTTGTATGAGGACAAAAAAATGTCTCCTGGTAGGTCCTATTATAGCACATATAATTAAAAGGTTTATGTGTTGCACATTTACACATTGATCTAAATTTACACTGGTTACACGTTGCAATGATTTTATTTGATTTTCATGTAACAAACTGCAGGATAGGTGTGCAGGCATTAAAATAAAATTTAGAAATATGGTACAAAATATCCCAACTTCTTGCAAGGAAATTGAAATTCCGTCTTCTATCTTGATTGGTAATTTACAAAGCTGTTCAGGGTGGCCCACGATCCATGAAATCATCCGTTAGAAAATTATTTTTAGAATACTCAACGACCCCAATTTTTTTTTTTTGTAAGAAAGTTTATACACAATGTATTCTTAGATATCAAACTTTTGAGTTTGAGTTTTGATTCTTCATAAATTATTCCTTTCTCCATTGTTGATTTTCTTTGAAAAAAATTTGGAGTAAAATGAAACAGTCAGACCCCACCAATTTAAAACTTGCACATTGATACCGTCCTGGAAGCTGTAGAAATTTAGTCTTAATGAATGTCCTCATTTTAAACCCCATGGGGTTGTCAGACAGGCACAGGTAGGGGTCTTGGTGTTTAGCCCTATAGGCACTATATTTAACAGATTTCTTGGATGCCAGCTAGCCTGCACCTTTCTTCCTCATGAGATTCTAGGGTGCCAGTAGATTATCCCTTAGGGAAAGTCATCACCAATGCCAACTTTTAAACAATGGTCGTTGTGCATTTTCTGAATACTTTTGGTGGTATATGGAGCAATTAAATGTAATGATTTTATTAACAGCAAAGTTTTACTAAGAAAAAAAGGACTAAAAAAAATAAATGCATATACTTATCATATGTGACATCAGGTTACTATGGCAACAGCCTTTAAAGGATTCCTAAAATAGGTTTGCCAGTGTTGATTTTTTTTGGATATGTTTTCTATCACCTTTTGGGGATTACAAGGATTTAATCTTTTTGGGGAGTTAGATTTGTAACCCTTTGTTCCTACTTCTTAAGTAACTAATCTAAATAATACAAATTTAGCTGGCATGAACCTCGGCAATCTTCATTTATTCATTCATTCATTCATGCATTCATTCATTCATTCATCCATCCATCCATCGATTCATTCACATTTAGAGTACAAGGAGTCAGTATGGAAAGTACAAATTATAGGAAAAGTGAAAGTAAGTAAGCTAAATGCCTTTGAGGGCTTAAATAACAAGTAGAATACTCCCTAAATGAAAAACACAACAGAAAGGAAAGAAAACACTAGACAAATAATTAAACATACAACAAAATATTATTGTGCAGACTTGATACATCCATATTTCTGTGCAAACTTGGTAGGTTGATATACTGTGCAGACTGGTATTCTATATTATTGTGCAGGCCAGGTACTGCATAATACTGTGTAAACTTGGTAGGTTAATTTACTATGCAGCCTAGTATTCGATATTGTTGTGCAGACCAGGTACTGCATAATACTGTGTAAACTTGATCTAGGTTAATTTACTATGCAGCCTAGTATTCTATATTGTTGTGCAGACCAGGTACTGCATAATATTGTGCATGTGTGATACTCTGTATTACTGTGTTAAGTTGGGTAAGTTGATTTAATTACTGTGCAGATGTGGTATTCCATATTATTGTGCAGAGACTTTACACGACTCTACACTGTAGACATATCAGATTACTATGCAGATGGAAGATTTCACATTACTATGCAGACATAATACTCTGCAGATGTATTTAAAACTCTGTAAATTGCCAGCATTTGCAAAGTGAAGAATAGATTATCTTGTATTAACTGAACTATTTAAAGTGGTATTAACTTAAATCCACATGAAAGGATGGCTATTGTGGAATAAGAGCAGGTTTTTAGATAAATCAACATAATATAACAGAGTTATAATTTTCCACTCTTTACACTACATTAAGTAAAACCCTGGCTTTGTGTAGTTTTGTGGTCCTGGTTTGGATCTTTATACTGCTTTTTTCCATGTCTTGAATATTTCAAGGACATCTCTGACATCATGCCTTGAGCACTGTGTATGATTATGACTTTACCCTTCTAATGACCATTTTTATATTTATCAGTCAGCTTCAAACCTTTTTTTAAACATCCTGAGCTAATTTTGTCCAAGGTCAATAGCCCTGGGGAATATTGCCAAACAGTAGTAGCAAAAAAGCAAGAGGCTGCTAGCAGTGTAGTTGTTCATGCTGGAAGGACTCCCTGTAATGAGAGCTGTGTCACCATCCCACCAATATCAGCTGCAGCCAGGCACAAATGGTAACAATATTCTCACCCACTCTCTGGATTTTACTTGCAGTGTAACACAGGTCTGGTTTAAATTATCCATGGAGTCTAAAGATAGTCACTGACAAGCTTATTTTTAGACCTCAGCTGTCACAGAGACCAGCCTTTCTCATGTTGGGTAAAAGGTCAACTGTGGCTGTCCTCATTTACTCAGCGCACTATTCTGTCCTTGTGTATCCTAATGCCAATCCTCTTCTGTAAGGCTACCCTGTAATTAAGCACTGGCTATCTTCATTTTAATGAGACGCTGCCTCACTTAAATAGATATCTCTAAGGCAGTCTCCTTATGGTGCTATCTCCCCTTTATGGTGCTGTTTCTCCTCTGGTATGGTGTTCTCTCCTTTATAATGCTTCCTCTCCTCCTATGGTGCTACCTACCCTCCTTTATGGTGCTGCCTACCCTCCTTTATGGTGCTACTTACCCTCCTTTATGGTGCTACCTACCCTCCTTTATGGTGATACTTACCCTCCTTTATGGTGCTACCTACCCTCCTTTATGGTGCTACCTACCCTCCTTTATGGTGCTACCTACCCTCCTTTATGGTGCTACCTACCCTGCTTTATGGTGCTACCTACCCTGCTTTATGGTGCTACCTACCCTCCTTTATGGTGCTACCTACCCTCCTTTATGGTGCTACCTACCCTCCTTTATGGTGCTACCTACCCCCTTTATGATGCTACCTACCCTCCTTTATGGCGCTACCAACCCTCCTTTATGGCGCTACCTACCCTCCTGTATGGTGCTACCTACCCTCCTGTATGGCACTACCTACCCTCCTTTATGGTGCTATCTACCCTCCTTTATGGTGCTACCTACCTTCCTTTATGGTGCTACATACCCTCCTTTATGGTGCTACTTACCCTCCTTTATGGTGCTACTTACCCTCCTTTATGGTGCTACCTTCCCTCCTTTATGGTGCTACCTACCCTCCTTTATGGTGCTACCTACCCTCCTTTATGGTGCTACCTACCCTCCTTTATGGCGCTACCTACCCTCCTTTATGGCGCTATCAACCCTCCTTTATGGTGCTACCTGCCCTCCTGTATGGTGCTACCTGCCCTCCTGTATGGCGCTACCTACCCTCCTTTATGGCGCTACCTACCCTCCTTTATGGTGCTACCTACCCTCCTTTATGGTGCTACCTACCCTCCTTTATGGTGCTACATACCCTCCTTTATGGTGCTACTTACCCTCCTTTATGGTGCTACCTACCCTCCTTTATGGTGCTACCTACCCTCCTTTATGGTGCTACCTACCCTCCTTTATGGTGCTACATACCCTCCTTTATGGTGCTACCTACCCTCCTTTATGGTGCTACCAACCCTCCTTTATGGTGCTACCTACCCTCCTTTATGGTGCTACCAACCCTCCTTTATGGTGCTACCTACCCTCCTTTTTTGTGCTACCTACCCTCCTTTATGGTGCTACCTACCCTCCTTTAGGGTGCTACCTACCCTCCTTTATGGTGATACCTACCCTCCTGTATGGTGCTACCTACCCTCCTTTATGGTGCTACCTACCCTCCTTTATGGTGCTGTCTTTCCTGTATGGAGCTGTCTCTCCTTTATGGTGCTTCTTCTCCTATGGTGCTGTCTACCCACCTTTATGGTGATCTCTCCTCAATTATGGTGCTATCTCTTCTTCATGGTTCTGCTCTCCTCCTATTTGGTGCTGCAATTACTCTCTCCTCTTCTATGACACTACCTGTCCTCTTCTGTAAGGCTACCTGTCCTCATCTATGAGGCTACCTACATGTCTTCATCTATGAGGCTACCTTTGTATGAGCCTATGAGGCTACCTGATTTACTCTGTACATTATGATACTTTATCTTATACTGTACACACTCATCTATGAGGCTGTATGAGGCTACCTGATTCACTCTGTATATTATTATATTTTATATCTTATACTGTACATTACTATTAAAGAGCACAAATACGTCGTTTGTATGAAACATTTGAGATAAATAATGTGAGCTTCACGTTACAAAGAAAATCCCAAGTATGGGTTTTTGTGAATAATTAGTAAGAAGCATAAATTATAAGTACGTTGTCAATCTTAGTAGCAAGAATATACGCTTATCTCTTATTGTCATCCTTTAGTAGGATACCCGTAATGATAAAAGCCAGTCATTTTGGATTATGTTTGCTATGTCAGCTCCATCAAGAGACGGTATCGTTCAGTCTAAAGTACTGACTTTGTGGTTAAAAAGAAGCTGTGGGCAATTAAAAACAACTGTGGGTATTGGTATGGGAGTAGGCTGATGGAGGGGATGTAGGGTAGGGGGTCCATTATTGCCTAGCCGTTTCTTGTCCGGTTCTTCTTCTCTCCTTCTCTTCTTGTGACAGATTTCTTGAAAATAGTGCTAAAAATCTGGCTGAATTTGGGACCATTAGGTCTGATTCCCACGTGGGTGACATCACATTCCTGCCAGCCCCTCCATTCACCCTCCCATCCCCTACTCTCCCCTCTTTTAGATACGTAACCATACACACATGCATCCATTAATCTGTTCACATCGCAGCAGAATTTATCCATTTTGTTATTCTACCTTGGTCAACTTGATGGCTACTTTATACTCTAGCGCTAAAGAATTCATATTAATTCACCCCACCGCGAAATCCATCAGACAATGTTTGATCATATCAAACATTGTGTGACTTAACATTTTATATTCCTCACGTTCTGTTGATTATTTTTGCTTGTAAGATCTTTTTGAAGTCTCATTGTGGTGATCTGTATCAGAAATCTATTCTACTGTCTTGATCTGTATCGTTTCTTTGAAGTATTAATTCATCAAGTGCCTTCCGACCAGCCTTGTTTAGTTCATGAGATGTACCTTTCGTGAAACAAGAAACCTTTCAGTAGTATAATATTGAGTTAATAATTTATAGTGCTCTAAATATATTTCATATTAAATGACCTTGGATTTATTTTTTTTTGCTAAAAAATAAAAGGATTAAAAAAGAGTTGAATGGGATAAATAAAGACTTCAACCTTGGTAATAATAATAATAATAATAATAATGGGTAGAGCTGAGTTCGTCTATAGCTCAGTCGATGTTAGTATTTTTTCTTGAAATGATTAAGCTAGTGGATGCTGTTTGCAAGTGTAAGCAAATAGAGGGTGGTCTTTCATTTCAGTTGCAATTAGGCTATATTATGGTTGTTGGTTGTGGTACCAGAAAAGTTCAAATCTTCCTGGTTACCAAGATACAGACTATGTGTTGTTGTCCTCCATCTTGAGTAATTTTGGTAAAATAGTGGGTACTTGGATGCAAAATGAAGCTATACTTTTGAAACGATGTTAAGAATTTTAAGCTGTTTACATTAGTGTAGCACATGCACGTTTCATAGCAAAGTGATGCACACTAATCATTTTTGGTGGTGGGGGAGGGGGAGGAGAGTGAAGGACTGCATTTATTCCGGGGATCCCCCCAGAACTATATCTGGTTGTACCTCCGGTGAAATTTAATATTTACACACAAAAAAACCTTGACATGAACATTTGTGAGACTTATTATGACCAGAGTAGTCTTCAGGTTAATCAAAAGGATACATTTTATAAGATGTTTAGGTAATAAATTATTATCATAAAAGACCGACTGATACAAGAAAACAGCTTTCAGAAATTCTGTACAGGGTGTGGAGTTTGATTAAAGGCTAATTCAGTCTTTTATTCCTAATTATAGTCTTAAACATTACAGCCAAATGACATTGCAGCTTTTCTGAAACCAAGAAAAAAAATGCAGAATAGTTAAGCCCTTTCTTTCATTTTCTTGTCACATTGACATATCGGTCAATGGAATCTGTCAAGGAGCCATTAATTGACTGCTCTGTGTTAATACCCCCTCTGAAAGAGTTATAACTAAACCATTTAAGTATCCATGTGTTTGTTATTCCTCTAAAATACGTTTTCACTGTCACAGTAGAATTAACACCAATACAAATGTGTTTAGTTAGTCCCCCTGATATGTACAGGAGGATGTATGACTCAACAGACTTGTTAAAAGATTCAACAATTAGCCCACTGGGTGCCTTTTGTTTTTGAGGTTACCGTTATTAAACTTGGGTATGTATTGTCGTGTGGTTTGAAAACACAAAGAATTCAATATTCTGACTTTGGCTGAGTAATTGCAGATATGAAAAGAAAAAGTGTTATGAATAAAATAGTAAATAAGGATTATTTTTCTTGATCTTGACACTGACACAAAAATCCCATAAAATGTCAGTTCACTTTTTATTCCTTCGTGGGACAAACAGAATTTATATGATAGTGAGTGTGTGTTTATATGCGCGTGTGCGTTTGTTTTGTATTCTGACCGAGGACTTGAACAAAAGAATTTCATGTCCTCGGTTGTGATTTCTAAAGAATCACCATGTCCTCGGAAGAATTCTATTGTATGGGGTATTGTTAAGGATAGGGTACGTGGATTTGAACAATGGAAAAGACAATGGGATCCTCGGTCTGAATGTAATACAAACATGTATGCGCACGTGTGCGTGCGTGTGTATGGGTGCATTTATAGGTGTATGTATGCGTGCGTGGGTGAGCCTGTATGCGTGGGTGTATGTGTGTATGTAGCCTATGTATGTAACATGATAACTCAGAAAGTACAAAGACCATTTTGAAGAAAACTGGAAATTAAATGTCCTTTACATTTGACTTTGTTTATGATAATAGGCCTACCCCTTGGATGTGATCCATCACATACATCATGATGACACATATCCTACTGAATGAATTTATTGGAAACTGGCATTGTATTGCAATTACCAACCACCAACCACCAAAATTGTTTTATATTATGTTTGTACAGTTAAGTAGCATCAATGTTAAAACTTTCCTTGTTCTTTTGTTATTTGACAGGTATGCACTTGGTGATTGCCGGAAGCCTATTCTGGAGTCTGCCATGATTGTAGAGCGGGTGGTCAGGCAGCAAGTCACTTGGCTGGTATGTTCCTGACCTATGTAACAGAGCACTTAATATCATTAAAGCGATCTCTCTGTAAATCAGTGTTCCTGACCTACGTAACAGAGCACTTGATATCATTAAAGCGATCTCTCTGTAAATCAGTGTTCCTGACCTACGTAACAGAGCACTTGATATCATTAAAGCGATCTCTCTGTAAATCAGTGTTCCTGACCTACGTAACAGAGCACTTGATATCATTAAAGCGATCTCTCTGTAAATCAGTGTTCCTGACCTACGTAACAGAGCACTTGATATCATTAAAGCGATCTCTCTGTAAATCAGTGTTCCTGACCTACGTAACAGAGCACTTGATATCATTAAAGCGATCTCTCTGTAAATCAGTGTTCCTGACCTACGTAACAGAGCACTTGATATCATTAAAGCGATCTCTCTGTAAATCAGTGTTCCTGACCTACGTAACAGAGCACTTGATATCATTAAAGCGATCTCTCTGTGAATCAGTGTTCCTGACCTATGTAACAGAGCACTTGATATCATTAAAGCGATCTCTCTGTAAATCAGTGTTCCTGACCTGTGTAACAGAGCACTTGATATCATTAAAGCGATCTCTCTGTGAATCAGTGTTCCTGACCTATGTAACAGAGCACTTGATATCATTAAAGCGATCTCTCTGTAAATCAGTGTTCCTGACCTACGTAACAGAGCACTTGATATCATTAAAGCGATCTCTCTGTGAATCAGTGTTCCTGACCTATGTAACAGAGCACTTGATATCATTAAAGCGATCTCTCTGTAAATCATTATGTTCCTGACATATGTAACAGAGCACTTGATATCATTAAAGCGATCTCTCTGTAAATCAGTGTTCATTACCCATGTAAGAGAATCTCAAATTTTTCTAGCCTAAATAACGAATGAGGAAACTCCAGTCTTTTGAAAAGTCATGAAAATATACAAAAACCATCAAGGTAAAATGACCAAACTGTGTCCCACCTCTGGGGAGGTAAAAAAAAAATTAATCACTTCTTGCAAATATGGTAGCCTATAGATGGAGGAATAAAAATGATCAGGGTCTCATCCGAATTTGTCTTATTCTTCTATCTATTCCTGGTTTTTAGGGGGCGGGGTGGGGGGTCATGGCAGGGACTTGGGAGGGAGGTTAAGGGGCAGGCTCTGGCTGGCATGTGCTACAGTTGACAGTCACTAGGCTGGTCAAGTGTTGCATGAGTTATATTCTTGTGGTAGGGACATAATTGGATATGTTGAAGAATCAGAAGACCAGCCTAGACTCATTTGTAGAACATCTTTGTTTTTCCATTATTCCTACTGCTTTTACCCTTCTCATTTATTACTGTTAGCTTCGCAAAGCTGCTGATGTGTGTGTCATGAGAGGGGCTCGATTTATAGGTATAGAAGACTTCATCTTCCTCATGAAGGATAACCACGACAAACTCCACCAGTTATTTCAGTTCCTCCTCTTTAAGGATGCTAAAATCATCAAGCTAGTCTCAGATGATGGAGATGCCGTACCTTGTCCAGGCGTGGGTGAGTCTCATCAATCCATATGGAGATATTTCTTGAAAAATATATGGTTTACAAGGAAATTTGCAGTCTGATATTGCAGTCGGTAGAAAAATTGTCCTTGTCTCCCTGGAAAATTTGGATTTACTTTGTTCCTCGCTTACCTGTCTCCCCACAACCTTAGCACCTCCTACCATGCTTAGAATGTCCTGGTAACCTTTTAACACTGTGCGCCCTCTATGACTGGACGCCCCCAGTCTATGCCCTCCCTTCTCATTCTACCATTCAAAGTGCCAACATCGTGCATTTTGTTGTCCGGATTTCCTACAGCGATTTTTGAACGTAATTGGAACCTATGAAAAATATGGTTTCATTGCCATGGACCTTCCTTAATACAGTATTGTTCTCAGAGTAAGAGCTGTATATATCCTAGTCAAGTATTTAGCTAAATCCAATCTGAAGTCCTTGGGATTCCTTTAATGTTTTCACCATTGAGATGCAACATGCCTTCAACTTGGCATGTGACATCTATAAATTTATGCATATACTCATTCAAGTTTTAATTTCTCTCATTGTATCATAATTTGTTATTGCCTTCATCTTTTCATGGCTTTTTTCATTTCGGCTTATGAGGATGTACAATCAAGTTTGATCGCTCTTCTAGGAAGAAACATGCATTTTCAAGATGTATATATATGTACAGATATATAGCTAACATCCTAAAATCCTTGTTTTGTGTCTCAAATTGTAGACCAGAAAGGCAACAAAAGGAGAAAGATTTGTCTGGAGTTCTTATCAGTAATTGATCAAACGGGTGAATTAACGGCCATCTTGGAGGACGAAGACGCAGACAGCTACAGAGTTCAGAGGCAGGAGAGGCAAGAACAGCACACGAGGAATATGGACCTAATAACATACCAGGAGTACTCAGAGGCAAGAAGGGTGCACTTTAGTAAGTAGTGAAAATATCACATGTATCCTAAGACTATAAATACCAGTACCGCAGGACTGTCCAACAGAGCCCTGATCAAGGCATCAAGGCTGTTACCACGGTCCTGTTCAGTACATCAGTACCATGTTAAAGGCATCAAGATTGTTACCACTGCACCCTGTTAAAGGCATCAGGGTTGTTACCACTGCACTGTTCAGTCCAACAGTACCATGTTAAAGGCATCATGATTGTTACCACTGCACTGTTCAGTCCAACAGTACCATGTTAAAGGCATCAAGGTTGTTACCACTGCACAGTTAAGTCTAACAGTAACACTTTAAAGGCATCAAGATCATTACCACTGTCCTGTTCAGTCCAACAGTAGCATTTTAAAGGTATCCAGATCGTTACCACGGCATGGTTCAGTCAAACAGTACCATGTTAAAGGCATCAAGGTTGTTACCACTGCACTGTTCAGTCCAACAGTACCATTTTAAAGGCATCAAGATCATTTTCACTGCACTTTTCAATCCAACAGCACCATGTTAAAGGCATCAAGGTTGTTACCACTGTTCTGTTCGGTCCAACAATACCATGTTAAAGGCATCAAGAATTCAAGATCATTACCACTGTCCTGTTCGGTCCAACAATACCCTATTAAAGGCATCAAGGTTGTTACTACTGCAGTGTTCAGTCCAATAGTACCCTGTTAAAGGCATCAAGGTTATTACCACTGCACTGGTCAATCCAACAGTACCCTGTTCAAGGCATCAAGGTTGTTACCACTGTTCTGTTCGGTCCAACAATATCATTTTAAAGGCATCAAGATCATTACCACTGTTCTGTTTGGTCCAACAAAACCATTTTAAAGGCATCAAGATCATTACGACTGTCCTGTTAAGTCTAACAGTACTGTGATGTCGGGGACCTGTTGCCTTCTCGTTTCATTTCAGTCTACAGATTGGAAGAGCATAATGTATCAGCCTGTGCATGTTGTTTGTATAGTCTAGAGGGATTTGAGAACAGATTTGGGTTTTGTTGAGAGCACAAAAAAGATCATACCAAGCTTTGCACATTATACTAGAATATAAAGCATATATACAAGATAATCAGGTTGCTTAACAATTACAAAGATATTTTGTGTACATAATCCAATATCAAGGTGACTTCTCAGTATCAAGGTTTGTAATGGTTTGATCAGACAGTAGCATTGTTTAACTTTCTCCTCATTCTCTGTTTTCTCTTTTTCAAGTGAAGAAGATGGTGAAGTTTAAAGAGTGGGTCGATGCTCACAACGTGGAACCCAAACCAAGCAGCTTTGCTCTGGAGATCCTCACCCATATAGCTTATGAGACAGTTGCACAGGTTGGTTATAGATAGCCCCACCCCCTTCCTCCTGCCCCCTGCCCCCTCCCTGTCCCTCTGTAAATACTATTAGTGTCAGTAAACTGTATACGCCATTGCTCTGGTTTGGATGGTTGTATGTTACATGCCGTCCATAAGACTTTTGCCCTGCAATTTTGATGCATACTTTTAACCATGTTTAACCATGAAATTCATACCCATAACACACGTTTTTCTAAACATCTTCTTACTAATTTTTCCACCACAGAAATATCTTGCCGCCTCTTCATAAAACACAGAGGTTGGTATATGGAATTGTTTTGACAGAACCTTTAAAAGATGCTAAATCCATAACTTCCTTCAAGTCCAAATTTAAATCCCATTTAGTTATTAATTATTCTTCCTAGGTGGTCATGACTTTTCTTTGTTTCCTTTGTTTTATTTTTGTCATTATCTATTTGTTTTTTTTGTCAAGAGGGAGGGACTGCTCGAATAAGCTGTGCTGCCTCAGTCCTCCTCCACCACCCTGTAAAAATGATGTATTATTGTATGGTTTTCACTGTGCAAATAAACTCAAACTCAAGTGTGTCCTAGAATGCCATTAAATCTGGACTGCTAATATTCTATGTTATGCCCTCCCTCCTTCACAGCTCGGATTTTTCTCCAAAATGTTATTAGTATGGCACTTAGTCCTTTCATACAGCTCTTTGCATCTAGTCAATAGATTTACCAAATATCTGGACTATATAGTACCGAAAGTGAGATTGATTAAAATTAGATATCCTCTCAAAGAATTCTCCTCTCAAGTAAAAGTTAATCAGAGAGTAGTTAGTGAAATTTGACTCCATCCTCAACACAGACTCATTAATGTCCATTTTATGTTTCTGTGGTATTAATTACATGCAACAAGATCCTTGCTGAAGGCAAAATGAATCAATTTTATGTTGATGGCAAGCATGCATGCTTGTTTATAGGTGATGCTATTGGCTTGTAATCATAGTTAAGTTTCATCTCATTGAAAAAGTGTAAATCAACTTCATTTGAACCAATATTAAAATAATGTAAAGATGTGTACTGTATAATGATGATTGCATTAGAATACAGTTTAAAGGCATTGAAGACTCGCCCCAAACCGCGTGCGGCCATCTGAAAAAAGTTAATTTTCCGTTGCTTGCAAGTGACGTTTTGTGCATGTCGCTACAAAATGCAGACAGTACAGTAATGAAACGTGATACCTTGTTATCTTTAGCTGGACCTGAGATGTCCATCGCTGTATGGTTTGTACACTGTGCTGTGGGTATTGACCCCAGCTGTATGTACTGACTGTACACTAGTGTCTAATTACCGACAGTAGCAAGCTGTGGGCGTGTATTTTCTGGGATCGATGGTAGTGTCTATACACTCCTGTTACACCTCATTCGAAACTAGGTCAGATTACCGGCATTAGATGTTTCTTTTTGCTCGAGTGTTCACACCCATTAAACTCCAGAAGTATGAGCAGTTTGGACTGTGTAGTAGATTATTCCATGGTTGTTTGTTTGCTAACAATCATAATTATGCTTACCTGTATTTTCACAGATTGTTGACCTTGCTCTCATTGTTCGGAGGGATATGCTTTCATCGCCCACTGACCCGATTTCACAAACAATGGCACCAGTTTGTTTGAATGACCTTCTGTCTATCGGGGTGCACCCATTACACCCTAAGCTATCATCATCTCCTACTTCGACCCCTCTGCAATCACCTACTCCTGCATCGCCCAAATCACCCGCAGAGAAGATGCTCTCTCCATTCCTGTCCTCTGGTATCAATGCAGCTGGTAATAGCAACTCTGATAACTCAAACCAAGGAGATGTTAAACCAGGCACACCCTCCGGAGTCGGGACCAGTAAAAGCAAGTCCAAGAAGAAGAAAAAGGTCAGTTTACTCGTAGCCTCTAAAGTGTCAAGTTTTCAAATGTGATCAATGTGATGCATCTGATCAGTGTGATATATCTGATCAATGTGATCCATCTGATCAATGTGATCTATCTGATCAATGTGGTCCATCTGATCAATGTGATCCATCTGATCAGTGTGATCAATGTGATCTATCTGATCAATGTGATCCATCTGATCAATGTGATCTATCTGATCAATGTGGTCCATCTGATCAATGTGATCTATCTGATCAATGTGGTCCATCTGATCAATGTGATCCATCTGATCAGTGTGATCAATGTGATCTATCTGATCAATGTGATCCATCTGATCAGTGTGATATATCTGATCAATGTGATCCATCTGATCAATGTGATCTATCTGATCAATGTGATCTATCTGATCAATGTGATCCATCTGATCAGTGTGATCAATGTGATCTATCTGATCAATGTGATCCATCTGATCAGTGTGATATATCTGATCAATGTGATCCATCTGATCAATGTGATCTATCTGATCAATGTGGTCCATCTGATCAATGTGATCCATCTGATCAGTGTGATCAATGTGATCTATCTGATCAATGTGATCCATCTGATCAATGTGATCATCTGATCAATGTGATTCATCTGATCAATGTGATCTATCTGATTCATGTGATCTATCTGATTCATGTGATCTATCTGATTAATGTGATCTATCTGATCAGTGTGATTCATCGGACAATGTGATCTATCTGATCAATGTGATCAATGTGATCTATCTGATCAATGTGATCCATCTGATCAATGTGATCTATCTGATCAATGTGATCTATCTGATCAGTCTATCAAATTTCCTTTGTTTTCTGGTTTTGTTTGTAAATATAATCAATGCTTTTATCTAACAGGTGGCTGGACCAAAGTGCCATTATAAATCATGTATTAATGTGTTGGGTTCTGTAGTACTGATTTCAATTTGATTTTATTGACAATTTTAGTTTAAGTTTTGAGCTGTGCAACCTGAGACTATTTTGATTACTACAAGACTCCAAACCTGCTTTGATGTAAATAATTGGTGAATACGATGCTATTTAAGATCAAATCTGAAGATTGAAGAAGGCTAAACAAGTGTTGTGATATATTAAATTTAATGTTTCATCCCACAATTTTCTAGCATGTTGGGAGTAGTGTCCCATGATTTCCCAGCATGCTTTCCATGTTGGTAGTGGTGTCCAATAATGAATGGACAGGTTTGCCATGTTGGGAGTGGTGTCCCATAATTTCCCAGCATGTTTAACCATGTTGTGAGTGGTGTCCCATAATTTCCCAGTGTGTCTGCTATGTTTGGAGTGGTGGCCCAATTATGGTTTTGTGGTTGGGAACTTATTATTACAATGCTCTTTCACCTCTCTCTTACAGCTGAGCAGCTCCTCACTTCATAACTTGATTCAACACCGGAGTATCCAACCTTTCCACATCAAGGAAGCCATACGAAGAACACAGGAGAGGTCAGGGGTCAGTGCTAAATTCAGTGTAAGTGATTACCTAACAGACATGGCATGTCATATGTAAATATAAAGAGCCCATTGTACTTGAAGTGGACCCTGGATCAATGTTGTATAGAACACAAAAAAATGGCAAAATGTGATTAAGAGCATAAGTAAATGTACTCAACAGTGTCTGAATTAATTAGTGTCTGAATTAATTACGAGTTTTTGGTAATAGGTCTCTCTTTCCCTGTGATTTATTTTCAGAAGTCAAGCAGAACGGACATGCCTAGATTTCTTGCCTGTTGAGGTCTTACATCAGTACATGAGGATTGCGATACTGCTCCAAGCTTGCCGATGACCTGGCAAAGAATACAGACTTATATCGGTGCAGCCATGGAAATAAAAGTCACTACATTCCGTGTTTGGTTTCAACCGATTAGAATTCAATGAGGAGAGGTTTGCTACAAGTTGGAAACTTTAGAAGCTGACACTCGTAATGATAACCATAAAGTCTTGGAAAAAAGGAGTTTTTATTATTTAAATACTCTTTTTATTGTCAAGGTGGAAGATTGCATTATAAGAAAAATATGGAAGAAGTTCAAGCTGAAAAGCGGCGGTGGTGACGAAGATATCCTATTGAAAGATATTATTCTATATTCACATATTTAAGAAAATGGAAGAGAAATATTTATAATGGGAAGCAGCTCTGGACGGAAATAATATCGTATGGCTGGTTGTGTCTACATCGAAGACTTAATTATATATTTCAATATTCACATCAATGAAAAGTAGCAATTCATAGAAAATAAACTTGCACCAAACTCACAAATTTTATGACTTGTTCCAAAGTATAAACGGTTGTGAAGATAATTAAACAAAAGCATTAGACTTTTTGAATGTGGAAAATATCACACTTTTAGAGACAAAATATAACAGTAAATCTTTTAAATATGGAAGGTCTTAATATTCATTTAATTCAAATGTTATCGAAATCTGATCCTTTATAACAAATTGGTTTCGCAAAATCAAATATTCAATTCTTTGTTAATATTGTTGATCCTTTTATCGGTGATGAGACAGCCGTTGTTGTGAGTTTGAGATTTTCAAGAATAAAGTTTCTGCCCTTATTTCGCTTGATAGGGCTTGGATGGGGTCCTGCTATTGGATGATTTGACTTGCCAGTTGGTGAATTATATTCTGGTATTAAACCAATAATATTGTATGTCCACTGCATCTCTGTTGTCTGTTGGAAAAATTGAAAAAATTATGTTTTTTTCATCATAAATAATTGTAACCTTAAACCTGTCACAAAGATATGGCATGTAAATGTAGACCTCCCCCCCCCCCCCCCCCAACAAAAATAGCAGTATATTGTCTGGTTCTGTAGCAAGAAATTATCCCATTCCCAAAAATAAATTTGGAAGACTTTGGCAACTCAAAATAATTGAGCTGGAGAAAGACATAATATATTCAAGGTCGTGACGCCTTCTGCATGAAAACTTAAAATATCTAGAAATACAGCTGAGCAGCTGTCAATCGTACCTGGAATATACCAATTCAAACTGACATATAAGGATTGAAACTTGCCAATGGTGTGCCATTTATATCAGATCACATTGAATCAATATATACCAAGTTAAGTCAATCTAAATGGACATAATATATCAGTTTGAGAAATTTAACCTGATATGTACCAATTAAAATCGACATATAATCGGTTTACCTCATCAACATAATCTAATATCAACGATTTTGAGAATGACTGACGCCTGTTCAGTTACAAATGTTTAACCACATTCCGTTGAACATAACAAGTGCAGAACTTTGAAGGTAATGTTCCACTGTGCAGGGACTTGAAATGTCTGGAATACAGTAGAGTTATCGATAATACCCAAAATTATGATAGAAAATATAAATGATGTAAACCGATCTATGTTGATTTGCACTGGTATATGACTGATTAAATTGGTATATGTCTATTTAAATTGACATTTACCATTTTAACATTTTTTAATATTAGTATGAGCGACTTAAAAAACTGGTAGATTGGATTTAAAATGACCTTAAGTGAAATAAATAGTTTACTTTGATTTATACTGGAATTAAATTGACATATACAGATTCGGTCGGTATATTCCGATTCCTCTTGATCGTATACGGACGCCCTCCTAACAATCTCAGTTTTTACTGTACACATTTCTCTCCCTGGGTATATATATAGAGTTCTATCAGTTAACCACTGGACTAACTGCTTACCTGCACAACTAGTTTAGCTTGGTATGTTTTTCCATATAGTTTTGGAGTAAAGCCAATTGTTATCAGGGTCCCCTTTGTACCAACTGGATGCAGTTCTCCATTCTGAGGACTCACTGTAAATTCCAGGTCACTGCCTGCTACAAAGTATGCATTGAATGGTACTGGGTGCCTGAAAAAGATAATGAGGAAATAGGATATACATCTATATCTAACCAGCAGATTCCATTTTGAAGGGTACTAAATGTACACATTTTACCATCGTTTACTACATAGAAAAGCAACCCTCAATCATTGGACCAGCATAGAGGTCATAGACTGTTGCTTTGAATTATTTCAGTTACTACAAATTAATATGCTAAATGTGTGCAATTACGTACTTTGTACTCAATCTAACATCACTGACTGCCAAAGTAAACCCACTCTGTATGTTTACCTTAAATGTTTATGCAAAATGTAAGTTTAAGCTGAGTACATTTGATCTACTCGATGTTAGCGCAGACTAATACTTGAGAAGCACAATTAGCCACACCTAATATCATCGGCCTGAATTATTATTACAACGTTAAGCAGCCACATGAACATGTGGGAGAAGTGGAATGGCTTATTACTTACACATCACGTCGGCTGGCTATCCAATTTTCAAGTGTAGAACATTTTTTACTTGTGTTTTGGATCAGAAAACTGCGGATTTCTCCTGGATTAGAACCCCACGTTACTTTAGCTGCCCAGGGTTTCAATCCTACAACTTTCCAGATGCTAGGTTTCATTGCTTTTAATGCCACTGTCTTTGCCCCCTCGGCCATAGCACTGGTTATCAAACATTTGATCAGGGTTTGATTTGTTATATAGCAGTATCAATGAGCTGGTTAGTACATAAGACCTTGGTGATGATTCTACTACATTCTTTGAGTCAATTTTAACTCGAGTTAATGTTATTGAATCTTCTTCCCCATTACACTAAACCATGGGATGCCTCCTGATTTTGTCTGGGTTTAGTATATAGCATAGTTCAAGAAGTCGATATTCAATTCTTTATTACTCCCAAAAATAGCAAACCAAAACTTTTTTATCATTTGTTGAAGAGGGACATTCAGAGGTAAACTTATTTCTTAAAAATGGAATATCCTACATGCTGAAGCTGTAGCACACTTAGGTGCATGGTTGCCTACTTTGTTTGTGACAGGACACATAGGTACATGGTTGCCTTCTTTGTTTGTGACAGCACACAAAGCTATAGAACACATAGAGTACATGGTTGGAGGTGCATGGGTGCATGGTTGCCTACTTTGTGACAGCACTAAAAGCATTAGTACACATAATGGTATAGCTGATGGCTTATAACAGGATGCATACTTTGCTTGACTGGTGAGACGAAAGCCAACTGAAGCTTCTCTGTTGAGTCCCGATGACTCTACAGTGATGACATCATCAATAGGAGGTTCTGTGCTGTTGAACCTTAGTGGAAATCGCCATACCCCTCCAGTAGCAGAAGTGACACACAACTGAACATCATGTCTGAAAAACAAACACAGACAGCATTAGAAATCATACCCTTGTCAGGAAATAATTTAATGTTCAAATTGCGTGTAGCAGTTTGTAAAGCTCAGCAATTGGGTCTTATATAAAATACTGTGTATGGTTTTGTCTGTAAGAGAACTGCTATACATCTCTGGACTTGTATGTCAATTTGATCATTTTACAAAGTGATAAAAACAAACACAGACAGCATTAGAAATCATACCCTTGTCAGGATATAATTAAATGTTCAAATTGCGTGTAGCAGTTTGTAAAGCTCTGCAATTGGGTCTTATATAAAATACTGTGTATGGTTCGTCTGTAGGATAACTGATATACATCTCTGGACTTGTATGTCAATTTGATCATTTTACAAAGTGATACCGGATAAATTATTGCCTGTTTGTTCCATTAAGTAGTAACATTCAATACATTACAGGAAACACAATGGCCACATTCAGGAATACTCCAGTGTGTATTACTCTAATAATTTGTCATAGATAAAACAAGACCTCATTGTCGCATAGGCTTATCTGGTCTTCAGTTTACAGAAAATGACATTTACAGCTGACTTAAAATGATTAGCATTGCAAAATTGGATTTGTTCTCACGATTCTTTTGTTTTCAATACTGCTCAACCAGTGAACCCAACAGAACACAGTAAAGATACATATGTACCAAACCTAAGAATGCTCAGATGAACTGATCCCTATGAAGTATCGTTCTGCAAAGTCCAGTTTGGGGATGTTTTGAGTAAGAAAATGAAAGTACTGTAGCCTATTTCTACAACATAGGTACTAGTGCAAAGTAACCAAAAGATGTGAATAATCGGGACAACCATAAAGTAGCAGTAAGACATGTTCAAAGAGTATGAAATCAATCATATCCTTACTTCATCACTTTAAAAGGTGAGAAGACAACGTTGAAGAGCAGATTGACGGTTCCAGTCAGTTGGTCTCTCTCTTTCCTCACGAGGTTGATCGAAACAGAATGTTCCAGGTTGGAACGTGCCTCCTCGGAGTTAAACAGGAATTCATAGTTGAATTCACTGGCCACGGCATTTCCTGAACAAGAAGAATAAAACAGATGACATTGCAAGTAGTTGAAATAGGATGAGATTTATTAATACCCTATCAAGCATGGATCCATGCTACTTCTACATTCACATACAATGTAAGACAAGTTATGAAAATAACATTTTTTTTTTACAAAAAGGCAAGCTTAACCCCTACCTGACGGTACCCATCCCAACATGAATATGTATGGGTATACAAGTTTGCAAATATCTGAAAACTTCCAAAGCTGAGTTTATTAATTACAAATTTGTCTAGTGTGAATCCTGTGGGTGTACACAACAGAGCCCCCCCCTTTCAATCCACACATTAAAAAGTGAAAAATAAATTAAAAAGTAGTTTTATGCACAACCCTTACATGTATACCCAATTATATAGGCCTAATTTATAGCCTAATGTGCCATTTCACATCTAGAACTTTGAATTTTTATGGGGGAGAAGATCCGGCTTCAACGACCTAAGGGGCCACACCCTTCCTATTAAAGTCTTGGATCTGCCTCTCAATGTCAACATCTATCCCACACGGTCCACCACATTGGCAGGGCAAGACTGCATGCAAGCTGAGCACTATGGGTGTGTTTTCTCACCCACATTGGCAGGGCAAGACTGCATGCAAGCTGGGCACTGTGGGTGTGTTTTCTCACCCACATTGGCAGGGCAAGACTGCATGCAAGCTGGGCACTGTGGGTGTGTTTTCTCACCCACATTGGCAGGGCAAGACTGCATGCAAGCTGGGCACTGTGGGTGTGTTTTCTCACCCACATTGGCAGGGCAAGACTGCATGCAAACTGGGCACTGTGGGTTTGTTTTCTCACCCACATTGGCAGGGCAAGACTGCATGCAAACTGGGCATTGTGGGTGTGTTTTCTCACCCACATTGGCAGAGCAAGACTGCATGGGCGCTGGGCACTGTGGGTGTGTTTTCTCACCCACATTGGCAGAGCAAGACTGCATGAATGCTGGGCATTGTGGGTGTGTTTTCTCACCCACATTGGCAGAATGAGCAAGACTGCATGAAAGCTGGGCATTGTGGGTGTGTTTTCTCACCTTCACCAACAACCACACCGTCTGTGTCTTGCCTCCGTTGATCTTTCGGGGTTATTGCTCGTGTAGAGATGCTTGTGTAGCTGCTGGCTGCCACAGCACCGGTCAAGGTGACCTGCAGACGTTCTTCGATGCGACTACGAGCCTGGCAGTTGACCACGGCTCCCCTGTTTGCTTTGGGATGAGATTCTGGGATACCATGAATTGGATACAACCATCGAATATCCTTCAGACCGTTATCATCATCCCTGTGAACAGCTTGTGGATAGTCAGGATTGGTACTTGACATGGCGACCCACTTGATCCCGTCTTCTCGTCTAACTGAAACCACACATAATGCTTCATGTAGGTTCATATCTCCAGGTGCAAAGACCACTGGTATATCCAGGGTAGCCTTGGGAGCTATTGGGATGTTAGAGGTGTGCTTCAGTAATAGGCAGAAGGCTGAATCAGTTCTGATCCTGTTAGATTCCAGATAATCTGTAGCTGCCAGTGTAAGGTTGGTATTGTCTGTAAAATAATGGTGAAACTCAACAACTATAGTATCAGTGGCATTAACAAGGATGCAGGGAGGTGAGGGGGGTTGCACTTCCCCCTAATTTTGTGCCTCCCCTGGTGTCCCTCCAATTGGCATTCATGGTGGTAGGAGAAAAAGCCCTTGGTCAAATCAATAAAATGAAAAAGTAAAGGGAAGCAAAACATTTGTTCAATATGCGTCTATGACATTGCACCTGCTTGATTATACAAAATGTACAATTTTGTACAAAATGTATAATTTTGTACAAAATGTACAATTTTGTACAAACTGTATAATTTTGTACAAAATTATACATTTTGTACAAAATGTATAATTTTGTAAACAAAATGTGACTTCAACATCTATATCTTTGGGAAATAAAATGCTATTAGGATACAGTTTTAATGAAGTGGTGTTGCAAATTTACAAAATAGTTGAGAATTAATTACCTTTTTCAACAAGATTTTCAACGAGGTCATCCAGTGTCATTCATGAAAGTTACGTAAAGGCATTAAGTGAACCTCAACTAGTCATTCCATTAAAGAGATAGAACTAGCAAAATATTCACCTGTAAGAATGACATCAACAAGCACTTGTTCATCCGTTGGGTTCCTGAAGGGTATTATCAAGGAGGTGTTGGAGCCAAGAATTGCACTGACACTGACAGGGTCCACTGGGGTAGGGGTGACACCAGTCCCAGAAAGGAGAAACTTCCACTCACCAAGCTAACAATAAAGATATTTAGAAGAAGTAGTAGTAAATACACCAAATTGTTCCAAACATACCACTTTACCAGCCAGCACTGCACACATAACACCAATGGTGAAGTTAATATTACATTTACTAGTGACCAATTTCTCTGTAAAATGACCCTGGTTCATTGTGGGCTCTTTTCAGGAAGCAGCAGCCACTTACTTGGGTGACACTAAGGTTATTTTCCAAACTATACCACTAAAACTTAGTACACATACCACTTACCTGTTCACAAGTAAATGATATGACTGCTGAATGGTCAGCTTGACCCAGAGCTGATGGCATAAACTGGACGGGAATTTCAGTAGTCGAGTGTGGAGCCAGGACAACCTGATGGGCAAAGACAGAATGACTTTATAAACTGCCCACTATTGCAGTGAAAATTCATAATCATGTATGACAAATCATAATCATGTACGACAAATCATACTCACGTACGACAGATCATACTCATGTATAATAAATCATACTCATGTATGACAAATCATACTCATGTACGATGATTCAGACTCATGTATGACAAATCATACTCATGTACAACAAATCATACTTATAACAAATCATACTCATGTACAACGCACCATAGTAATGTACGACGAATAATACTAATGTACTGTACGTCGATTCATACTCACGTACAATGAATCATACTCACATGAAAAATCATACTCACTTATGACAAATCATACTCATGTTTGACATATCATACTCATGTGTGACAAATCATACTCACATATGACAAATCATACTCATGGATGGCATATACTCACGTATGACAAATCATACTCACGTATGACAAATCATAATGTACTTCAGATCATGTGCAAAAACCAACTATTTTTTTAATTATTCCTCTGAGGTCTTACCGCTTGATCGTGTTCTATCTCCAAAGTGAAGTTGTTGGTGTTGGAGTTTGATGGTACTAAAGTCAAAGTCTCATGCGTAGGGTTGGTAAGCTTGATGAATTGACGACTCCATTTGCCAAGTTCACATGTCATATGAGGGCAGGCAGAGGGTGCAGGGGTTTTGGAGGTAAGTTCCAATTGGTACCAGATTTCACCGACAGCAGGGTTCTGGAAAATTAGGCTGCAAATGAAGAAATGTAACAAATTGCATGCTGCGCTTGTACACAAGTTTTGACAGTTTTCCTAGGTAGATAAGACAGCAGTGAACAGCAATAACAGCTAGTGTGAACAACTGGTAGCACGTCAATTTTTGTTCTTATTAAATAAAAGACAAACTTATTGAATTAATTTTCTTCCCATTACTGTCAGTTTCAAGCAGAAAGTTCAACTGTGTCTCGTCCTCGAATGACAAATCCTTATTAAACTTAATCATTGTTCACTTCATGTAAACGTCACATCTCCTAACACTACAAACTATTATAACAGGATTAAGGTCTTCAAACTACCTTCCTTGGGAAACCCCAACCGATGATGGAGCAAAAACCAACTGATAAAACTTCTTTCTTCCTGGTTCTAACGCAATCTTTGATTCGCCGCTGAGGCCGATACCCTCGATGGTGACATCGAAGGTGAGCGTCCTGGGGAGCGGGTTGGAGACTTCAACTTCCATCATAGCTGCCGACTGTGCACAGCATTCGATATGGATGACTTTCTCTGGTGGCGCCGGCGAACTTTGAACTTCAATGTTATACCAGACCCTGTACCCGATGGCTTCGTTGGTGACGTTACTACTGGATGTAGCTGAACTTGTGGTGGATTTACCACTGGTAGGGCGTGGCTTGATGGTAGTAGCATCAGTATCTTCATCTCTAGAGAGAGAAAATAACAGATGGATTGCTTGTTAGTGATACAGCAGAACAAAGCCATGTCATGAAATACCACAGAACTAATGTACCTCATTCCAGTTGAAGCCAGTGCATAGTTAAGCTAGAGTTGTAGATATCCCAGTAAAAGGAAAAGAAATGAATTTAAACACAGATTTTTAGTTCTCCAACATGCCCTAAACACAACTGTCTTCAACACACTTCATCTATGACTAGTGCTTGGTCCATTAAAGCTATTGGTATAAATATTTTGCAGGGTATATTGTACGTGGATTAATGGCAGCACATTCATTGTGATTGCCACTAACTAAGGCCATGAATAGCACAGTTGGTAGAGCCCAGGACTTTTAAATCTGAATTCACTAGTTCCAGCACTATTTCTAGCCAATCATTATTATTCTATTTTTCAAATCTGTATAGCATGTTTCAGTTATTTAAATATTATTGTTGATTTACTTTAATACATGCATCCTACACTAGACATAATCTGGAGCTGGGAATCTAACATCTTGGAAACCTTGTCCTTCAATTTTTTAGTTTTACTCTATTGGACACTAAAAATCTCTAAGAACAAGAGCTTATTGTCAAGGTTCATTTCAAATAATAAAGAACCAGAAGAAAATTTCTATAATTCTTTTTTGCATTTTTAGAGTAATATTATTATGATAATTTTATCCGTGCAACAAAGTTTCCATAATCAAATGCAATTGCTCATTACTTTGCTCAGTTATGTTTAATTGGTGAAAAACTCTAGCAGGGTGTCTTAATTTGGTCAACTGGCAACTTATTTGGTCTATACTCTGTAGGTCTGGTAAATTGATGGAGGTTAAATATGAACAAATGCAGACTGCCACTTCCAAGATGTAAATTATGGTGAATATAGTATGCATACTTAATCATTAAAAGAAACAGAATTCCCAGTAAATATAACTCTTTACTTAAATCAAGCAAACATGCACCAAGACGGACAAACTTCACAGGTAAAGAATGAACTCAAGTTCATAACACAAGCTTGTATTTTCTGTTTATAAAGATCACTTTAAAGAGATTTGAGAAGTTTCCAATTATGTGTGATATATTATATGAAATGGTCCAGTGACATAAATTTACAATCACATATTGCAGCTGCAAGGTATAGTTCTACCCCTACCAAATGACAGCTCTTCTCATCTTGTTTAGTTTTTGCCCCCCCCTCACCTACCCCCCTTTTCCCTCAAGAAAATCAGAAATATCTTACCTAAACTGATTGATCCCTCCTGCAACGAATGACAGAAGTCCCTTCAAAGTTCCCCTCTTCCACGGAGCAACTATAATCTTGTATTCCTCTTCTTTGCCTGGAAGAACGGTTACTGATTTAGGACCAGAAACTATCTGCAGGTCAGACTGTGCCCGGTAAGTAAGTTTCTGACTGGTAACGTTAGGAACTCTCACCACCTCTTCAAACCTAACATAAAAAAATTAAAATTAAATATATGAGATAGAGAACACTAGCCAGACCTTTGAGACATTAATCTTGAAAACAATAACAGTTAAACAACATAGACAATTCTCCAATTCTTTTATTTAGTTTGACATCCAAATATCACACAAACGTTTAACCTCAATCAAATATATTAAAAAAAAAAAAAACATAATAGGCAAGCTAGCCAGACCTTTGAGACACTTATCTTGAAAACAATAACAGTTACACAAAATACTCCAATTCTTTCATTTAGTTCTACATCCAGATAACATTTAACATTTAACCTGAATAAAATATGTTTGGTAAAATGATCTTTTTGACCAATTAAAACAAACCCATAAATGATGACTCATTGCTGGTATGTCAGAGTCCCCCAGGAAATCTTAGATTCTCTCCTAGTATTGTAATAAGCCCTAGAGTCCTCCATCATTCATATACTATTAGTGTTAAAGAATTACTTGAATCTTATATACTTAGCAGAAATGAATTTCAATAATGGAATGGAGGCTCGCTTACGTGTCTCCTGCACTACATTTGATGACGATGTGGTCCAATGCTAATGGTTTCTTTGCCTCTCCTCTGAGTGAGAAGTGATGCTCCATCCCATCCTCTTGGTTTATCAGAGAGAGTTTGCCCTGTAAAACGAGAAGACACTCAGATTGTCAGAACTGGAAACAAGAGCAACACATGCAGACTTCAGATAGATCACACAGAGAAGATTCCTCAGTGAAATAACTGAGGAAGGAATATAAATCTGAGATACCCCATCCTGGTCAGCTACCACAGCTCATTGTGAATGTGAGCCATGACAAAGTAAACACAGTTACAGCACCATACCAACCTGATACATCCTTGGTGCTACATCTTTACCGTGAGCCATGACAGTGTTAGGAGGTTACCAGTTCCAGTCAACAATTCTAACTAGTTCTATACTGTACACCTTGGATCTCTCAGTTATAATAAGATAATTCTCACCGTTATCAAGGATTCAAAGCTTGGTCTGAACATCAGTGGATACTTGGTTGTTTGACCTTTGCGGGCAACTATTTGATTTGGTCCGTAGAAGCCGAGACCATCAATAGTACAATCCAGGTACCAATCTTCATCGGAGTGATTGACCTGTCAAGTGAACATAAAAAACACTCAATGAATATGTATGATTAGTAGATGAATATGTATACTTCATATTTAAGCAGCTATTAATTATTCCATTCTTAACATCATTCTCTACAGCTCTGAAAATTGCTATAAAAATATCCACAAATGGTTCAATACCCTATTTACTGTTTATTTGCAGTCTTTTCACCAATCTTCATTTGCTCTGGCAGAGTATGGGTCATTTCAACTTTCCAAGTATGAACATTTCTGTTACCTGCTTTAAGAGAACTGTCTCAATGAACCATACAGAAACATTGCACATACAAAATTCAGCAAGCTAGCAGTTCTGGCTGTGCTAAAAATGTTTCTAATTTACCAAATTACAATGGTTGCTCAAACTTCTCAAGCTGTGAAACTTAACAAATGGATGATTATACCAGAAACTGTGACACATTATTAGCATCCATACCAGGATCCAACTACTCATTACTATACCAAATATCTGGCTATTCATGCCTATACCAGGTATCTGAGTATTCATGACTATACCAGTGATTTGAATATTTATGACTATACCAGGTATCTGACTAGTCATAATTTTACCAGGTATCTGACTATTCATGAATGTACAAGGTATCTGACTATTCATGACTATACAAGGTATCTCACTATTCATGACTAAACCAGTGATTTGAATATTCATGGATATATTAGGTATCTGACTATTCATAATTTTACCAGGTATCTGACTATTCATGACTGTACAAGGCAACTCACTATTCATGACTATACCAGTGATATGAATATTCATGACTATACCAGGCTCTGACTATTCATGACTGTACAAGGTATCTCACTATTCATTCATGACTATACCAGAATCTCTCTACTCATCTAAACCATTGGACTAAACCAGGCATATATATACATTTTCATGCTGTGTAATGTTAAGAGTACTTACGATTGGAATATCTTGTGACACAGATTGGTGAACTGGCGAAACAAACTCTATTTGTGTAGCAGAGTTGTCAGTTTTTACAATGCACTCAATTTGGTAAACACGGACATCATGAGGTGACTTTAAGATGACCTGACAGGGGTAATTACCACCACCTTTAGGGGTGAACTTGATGGGCAGGGTAGCAGAACCATTATCCATCACAATACCTGAAGATGGAAAATTAAAAATGGCTAATATAGAATAATTCATTACAGAGGAGTGTATGTTTTGTAGATATTGTATCAGATGCTTTAATGGGGCTCTCCAACCACAACAAAATCTACAGAGGGCTTGTCTTATCAATCCAATCTAGTTCTGTGGAAGTTGACAAGTTGACAAATGGAATCATCAGCAGTAGCCTGGTGGTACCATGTGTCGATCACTAGAAGTATGAACAAGTTCCTCCATAATTACTGAAGAAGATATCTCTTGAAACATGTGTCCGAAGTTAAACTAACAGCTTGTGTTTTCTAAAACACGTTTTTCGTTTGTCGAAGCTGCACATGTGGAACCTTGAACTAGCCAATCATCCAGCACATCGGTATTGTTTTGAGTGGTTTCACACCATCATGTTACTGTCATTCAGAGATAAATAAACACAATTAACGACACACCTCTATGACAGCATCCTCTCTGTTGCAATGCTGGACAGCCCCATCATACATGATACATCATTATAAAATGTTAATTGTCTACCGATTTTTAATAAATGCTGACAAATACACTCTAGAATGTTACCTGTTTCTTTGTCCAGTTGCTTGGACGTTAGATCTGTCTTTGACCGAGAAGTCGACATGTATAATACACCCGGTGCATGGAAGTATTTAGAGCTAACTTCCACTTCATATGCAACGTCATCTTGTACATCACTATCAAGACCAGTTGACATCAAAGGTCGCGCACTCTCTCCTCCTTCGGATAACTTTAACTCCGCTACGGCCGCCGTGACTGTGGAGCTTGTCAGGGTATCCGTAACGTGTCTACGGAGGAGTTCGACGGTAGACATCCCCTTCTGGGCAGCGATGACCAGCGCCCTCTCTTTGGCAATGTTAGTGGCGGGTACGATCAGTTCTTCCTTGAGTACTGTGTTGCTCTCACAGGTCCAATAGATGATCTGTTCGTCACCACCAAACATCCCTCTTCCTGTGCCTGTGAGAGATAAATAGAGCAACTCTTAAATGTTGGATACTTAATAGAAGAGAATAATTATTGAATTCAGAGAAAACTCAACTGGAGTTAGAAAAGGGCACAAAATTTGTCAAAAGTTGCCCTTTTCCTTCAAAAAGGCTTTTGCTCAAAGTCTTACATTATGATTAAGCACAAAATTGATCATTTCTTAAAGTATGATAACTGAAGTGCAAGGTATATTAAATGAACACACTAGGGTGTCATCTGGGTGTGGGGAGGGGAGGGGAGGGGTGGAGTGGTTTGGGAGAGGGAAAATCTGTTTTAATTGTCAAAAAGCAAAAGATTTTATCTGTTAATGAATGTTTTTTTCAATGTTAGATTTCTTCTACAGAATGTTAAGTAAAATTCATGGCTTGTGAAGAAACAGGGCTTTTGAAGGTCATATCTGAAGTAAGAAAGGAAACAAAATCAAAATTGCAAAACTGCCGTCTCCTTCGAGAGGCTACTGAACAAAGAACTATGACTGGATCCATGTAAAAGGGTGATCATGCTTTAATAATACAATGAGTAAGGAGACACCTGAGGAGGGGAGAGAGAGGGGGGGTCTGTATGGTTCTCAATGAGACTCACCGTTGTTTGTATATGTAAATGAGTTTTTAATTAGTAATTAAACTACCCCTTGGGCTTCTCAAATGTCCACTTGTCTATTTGGTTCTTCACAAGAGTAATTCCTACTTTTTCTTGGTTTGTCTTCGTTTTATAACCTTTATCACGAATAAGATTAAAGTTATTTATAGTTGTGCATTACTTAATAAAGAATGAAGCTTACCAGCAGCAGCTCCACTGCTAATTCTCATGCTGTGCCTGCTTGGTACGTACGGCAAAGCTGATGGGATTGGCAATAGAGAGGTGGCATCAATACCGTAGATGAATTCACCGACTTCTTCGTTGATGAGGAGCACCGAGCATTGGAACTTGCCCAGGTGAAACGGTAGAAAATCAACCGAGATGATGGAACCAGCCTCCGCTTCAAGATAGACAGACTTGCACTCGACATAGAACGCTGTTACTTGGCTGGATGAACCCTCTGTAGAGACACAGGGGTAGGAATGAATGAAAGAAAACGAGTCTTGTCAGTTATACATAATAAACAGAGGAATAATCTAGATTATCATAAACAATGTAAGTATATCATAATAATAATCATAATTAATCGGCCTCGAAGGCAGATATTTTATGATGCTAAGCAGCCACATATATGCATATGGGAGAAGCCGAACGGATTATCACTTACACATGCTGTAAGATGGCCCACCCAATTTATGATTTTAGCTCATTTGAAAGACCATTTCAGATGAGAAAAACCATGAATTTCTCCTGGCTGGCTAGGGATTGAGCCCACCACCTCTTAGATGTTAGGTTTTATTTTTTCTAATGACACCCGTCTGGTAGTAACAACTGATGGAGTAGTTTATGTCATATTCAATACATTTATCAAAACTAAGGCTGATAGGCTATTTGACATTTCACCTTATTTCAGAACTTACTATTGGCAACAACATCCAGGTCAGTACTAACTTCCTCAGCCACAGTAGGTGAGGGCACTTTCACTTTCCTCTGGCCGTGGTCAACCTTTGACCTGACTCTCTTGACAGAGTTCTTTTTCATCGGTCCATTGGATCCACCACCATCAGTGAGAGAGACAGTTTCAGCTAGAACAATTTTAAACTCTCCAGATTCCTTGAAGGGGTTGAAGATTTCCAGATCCACCCTCTTTAGTTGATAGCAGGGGGATTCACACTGGATAAGACCCTATTGAAAAGAAGACAAAGAAGTATAAAAAAAAACAGTTCATGGGAAAGGAGAAAAGTAATAATACCAAATTGCAGTCAGGAAAGAATATTGAAGGAGCCCTCACACCAAACCTACAGAATTTCCCCGCACAGTATGGTTTCTTGTAGTGTTGTAAGAACCCAAATACCAAGAACAAAAAAGAAAATTGTATGACAGAGATCAAAAGAGATGGTACAACAGAGGGTAATTCAGATGGTATGACAGAGGTTAAATGAGATGGTATGACAGAGGTTTAAGGTCATGGTATGACAGAGGTTAAAGGTCATGGTATGACAGAGGTTAAAGGTCATGGTATGACAGAGGTTAAAGGTCATGGTATGACAGAGGTTAAAGGTCATGGTATGACAGGGATCAAAAGAGGTGGTACAACAGAGGGTAATGGAGATGATATGACAGATGGTAATGGAGATTGGCAGGAAGCAGAAATGACATGAATGTGTTGTAGTGTGGGTAGGAGAGGGTATTCAAAGCTAATGTGAGCTCATGCCTAATTCATTCAACTGACTGGCACATGACCTTTTTCTCTGGCATATCATTGTTCATCGGGTCAAAGTCCTTATGATACTTTGACATTTTCTGCCTGCCAATGTAAATTCTGGGTACAAAGACTATACTTACATCTGGTGTGATATTATCAATGACAGTCCTCAGATTGAAGACTAAAGTTGTTCCAGTGGCTGCTCCAGCTCGTCTCCCAACTAAGACCAAAACTGCTTGAGCTGGTCTCAGGAATCTGCTGGTAAAGTTGACCTTGAGGTCATGCTTTGTCTTTGGTGGAATGGTCACGATCCCTCCCTTTGGGAGATCAAAGTCCCTGGCATCCTGCCCTGCTATGATGGCGTGATATACCAATGGCTTGTTACTTGGGTTACTTAACTGTACCTGCAAAAATAACAAAATCAGAAAGCTTCTATGAAATATAATTTGTCACTCTAACACTTTTAGTCTTAAAAACAAGTAGGAAATAGCAGAGTGTTATCTGGACTGGATACACTAATATAACACAGGAATGCTCTGTGGAGCATAACTACCAACTAACTTGCAGTCAGGAAAGAATATTTCAAGGAGCCCTCACACCAAACCTACAGTATTTCCTGGGACAGTACCATTTAGTGTAGTGTTGTAAGAACCCAACTGTGGTCTTTAAGGTACATTTAGGGAGCCCTCCCTCTATGCATAGTTTTACCTGGCTGAGTACAGTGTCATGTAGGGTTCCTACAAACTAGTCTTTGGTGTACATAGATGGAGCCCTCCCACTATACATACTGTCTTACCTGGTGGAGTACACGTTTTGTGTAGGGTTTCTAAAAACTAGACTGTGGTCTTTGGTGTACATATACAGAACCTTCCCTCTATGCATACTGTCTTACCTGGAGAAGTACCGTTTTGTGTAGGGTTCCTACAAACTAGTCTGTGGTCTTTTGTGTACATATACGAAGCCCTCCCTCCATGCATACTGTCTTACCCAGCAGAGTACCATTTCATGTAGGGTCCGTCCAAACTAGACTGCTGTCTGTGGTGTACATATAGGGATTAATGCATACTGCCTTACCTGGCGGATTACAGTTTCGTGTAAGGTTCCTACAAACTCGACTGCTGTCTTTGGTGTGTACTGAGGAAGTCTTTGGTACAGATGGACACAAAGCATCAACAAAGACACAGGATTAGGATCTGTGATGTCAATGGCCTGTAGATGACAACAATATCAACGTTAAGCAACTTAGATCTTAACCAAAAGAGAAATAAACCTATCCACAAAGCACTGATGTTTATTACATTAATTATGGCTAAGGAAGATTTCAGGCAGTGCAAAGCTCAGATTCATTATGTACCAAAGAAATGAAATACTATTAAACACACTGAAATAAAAGAACAGTCTGAAACTGAAATAGCAAGCAACAATAATAATAACAGTGACAAGTAGAAGAGATAGGTACCCTCGATTTAGTTACTGATTATTTAAATCTCTGTATTAGTCTGATTTCATAATTCCTATGAAATGAAGATGGTTTTCTGTCCTTTACTTTAATAACTGGATGAAGATGTTATTCAGACTGTCCTATATTTATTTACTACTCAATAACTGGTCTATATTAGTCTGACCTTTATAATTCTAAGTAAACTACAAATGAGAGATGGTATTATATTCTTTAATTAGCTACTGATTATTATTCACTTTACTTTATGTCCTTAGTAGAATGCTACTTCGGCAGGTTACATGTTGCTATTACTCATTAAGATATCAAAATAAAATAAAACTGTTAGCAAACTGCTTATCCACTAGCGAGCCTGTGTAAGAGAATGTTTGACATTTAGCCTTTGAAGAAGATCCTGCTAGGATCGAAACGTCAGGCCAACGTACTTTTACACATTCATTACAATATCAACGACCAGCCTTACCTGAATGTCATAGTCCAGACCGATATATCTGAATGCTGTCACCACTTTAAGAGCATTATGTAGGCACTGTTCAGCTGTAGATGGGTGAGTGTACATCCCTACCAGGTGTGTGTTTATCAGAAACGGGACGTGAGCAGCTAGAATGGCTCCGAGAACCAACCCATCCAACAAGTCATAGTCAAAGTTAACTACCCAACGAGAGGCAGGAACTCCGCCTGAGAAATTGATTTAAAAAAAAAATAAAAATGATATTGAATGAATATTTACGGTTGGGATGAACTCCAACTGAGTCACATATGCAGTGTGTAGTTGTACACAGTTAAGTCAGGTGTATCATGCTTATGTGTAAGTTTTCTCAATTCAACCAGCTATATTACCTCCACATGGAAAGGTTGACAATTTAGACAGGTATTTCATATCTATATGTATGTGTTCTCAAATAAGTCTTGTATATTATCTCCACAGGTCATTGTTCTCAGTTAAACCAGGTACATTACCTCCACATGGAAAGGTTGACAATTTAGACAGATATGTTTATATCTATATGTATGTATTCTCAATGAAGTCTGGTATATTATCTACACAGGTAAGTGTTCTCAGCTAAACCAGCTATATTACCTCCACATGGATAGGTCCACAATTTAGACAGGTATGTTATATCTATATGTATGTGTTCTCAATGAAGTCTGGTATATTCTATCCACAGGTAAGTGTTCTTAGTTAAACCAGGTATATTACCTCCACATGGAAAGGTTGACAATTTAGACAGGTATGTTATATCTATATGTATGTATTCTCAATGAAGTCTGGTATATTATCTACACAGGTAAGTGTTCTCAGCTAAACCAGCTATATTACCTCCACATGGATAGGTCCACAATTTAGACAGGTATGTTATATCTATATGTATGTGTTCTCAATGAAGTCTGGTATATTCTATCCACAGGTAAGTGTTCTTAGTTAAACCAGGTATATTACCTCCACATGGATAGGTCCACAATTTAGACAGGTATGTTATATCTATATGTATGTGTTCTCAATGAAGTCTGGTATATTCTATCCACAGGTAAGTGTTCTCAGGTAAACCAGCTATATTATCTACACATGGAAAGATTGATAATTTTAGACAGGTATGTTATATTTATATGTAAGTGTTCTCAATTAAATCTTGTATATTATCTCCACAGGTAACTGTTCTCAATTCAACCAGCTATATTACCTCCACATGGAAAGGTTGACAATTTAGACAGGTAAATGTTCTTAGTTAAACCAGGTATATTATCTTTATGAGTACATAAATAATCCAGATATAATATCTTCATATGTGAGTGATCATATTTAAACCAGCTATATTATCTCTATGAGTAAGTGTTAATAACTAATCCAGTTTTCTCACATTTGAAATATATAATTATCACTATAACAAATGTCCAATATTTTGAGAAAACATTTTACACGATTCAACCTGGTAGATCTTGCCGCACAAATACAAAGAAGAAAAAGATACCTTTTTGAGCATTAGACCAGATTTTATGCCTTTGGTTTTCATAGTGATGGTTAAGCCATGACAGTAGAATTCTCTCCCCAACACAGTAGATGTTACTGCACAATGGATCTGGGTTGATAGAGGGTAGAGGCACGCCGCCAGCAGTAGGAAGGTTCTTGTATTGTCTGGGTGTTACTCGAGCTAAAACCAGAACCTAAAAGTTGATTGAAGAGAAGGTAAATACTAAATGATAAATACGTAACAGAAGGAAAATACTAAATGATGTATACGTAACAGAAGGTAAATACAAATATGATGTACATGTAACAGAAAGTCTGCATTACTTTAGATCTAATTTATAAATATCGAAAGTCACTCAATTTTCTAGCGGTACACTTTGTTCGAATGCATAATAAGAGGAACGTATATGTTGTGGTTATCATTGTTACCTTAACACAAATTAAGATCTCTCCCTTTCACAGTACTTAACTTGCGCAAATCAAATTTACGACAATTTTTAAAATTTAGAGAGCTTAGATTCACGACTTAGCAAGAGCATGTCAGCAGAGCCACCTACCTTAATTGTCTGTAGCATGAGGTCGGTCCAGGCCCTCTTAGAGACGGATTCAAAGAGAGCCTCATCTAGCAGACTACTCTGACTTTGGTTGCTAGGTGAAGTGGATAAGTCTTTGCCCTCCCTTAACCACTTCTTCTCTTTGGCTTTATTTTGTAGCTTTACCCAGCGATAGTAGTCTGGAGGCTCGAAGAGGAACTCTGGCTTGATGTGAGAGATAGAGGCTCCCTGGGTTCTGTAAGGATATGATCAATAAATACTGATTCAGGATACATGTTGTTAAGGCATAGCCGATAGTGCCTTCGCTAGTCATGTAAGCTGATAGCACCTTAACTAGTCTCATAAGCTGATAGTACATTAACTAGTCTCGTGAGCTAATCACATATATCCTCCTTAATGTCCACCAAAACAATAGCAATGGGGTAATCTGCAACTATAAACGATATCTAAGTACTGTAGGACTGTAGACAACACATTAAATAATATAGGATTAATGGTAATGAGATGAATCTTTGGGGTGACAGCTAACATAGAAGAAGAGAATAAGGGTAAAGAATCCATGTAGTATACAACAACATAACTAAATAATAAAATGTACGGAAAAAACCCACATCCCCCCCTCATTTCAAGACAAAGCTTGCTGCTTAAAACACAACTCCCTAGCTTCATTTCAGATATTGGTGATGGCTTGACACTAAACACAAGCCTTTGATATCACAACAACTGTTCCTATCAGTAATCAGTGAATGACTTACTTGAGGAATGTCATCATCGAAGTGTGTTGCTAATGTCCCTATCATCAATCAATTAATGACTTACTTGAGGAATGTCATCATTGTGGTGTGTTGCCAATGTCCCTATCATCAATCAGTGAATGACTTACTTGAGGAATGTCATCATTGTAGTGTGTTGCCAATGTCCCTATCAGTAATCACTGAATGACTTACTTGAGGAATGTCATCATTGTGGTGTGTTGCCAATGTCCCTATCATCAATCAATTAATGACTTACTTGAGAAATGTCATCATTGTGGTGTGTTGCCAATGTCCCTATCATCAATCAATTAATGACTTACTTGAGAAATGTCATCATTGTGGTGTGTTGCCAATGTCCCTATCATCAATCAGTGAATGACTTACTTGAGGAATGTCATCATTGTGGTGTGTTGCCAATGTCCCTATCATCAATCAGTGAATGACTTATTTGAGGAATGTCATCATTGAAGTGTGTTGCTAATGTCCCTATCATCAATCAATTAATGACTTACTTGAGGAATGTCATCATTGTGGTGTGTTGCCAATGTCCCTATCATCAATCAGTGAATGACTTACTTGAGGAATGTCATCATTGTAGTGTGTTGCCAATGTCCCTATCAGTAATCACTGAATGACTTACTTGAGGAATGTCATCATTGTGGTGTGTTGCCAATGTCCCTATCATCAATCAATTAATGACTTACTTGAGAAATGTCATCATTGTGGTGTGTTGCCAATGTCCCTATCATCAATCAATTAATGACTTACTTGAGAAATGTCATCATTGTGGTGTGTTGCCAATGTCCCTATCATCAATCAGTGAATGACTTACTTGAGGAATGTCATCATTGTAGTGTGTTGCCAATGTCCCTATCATCAATCAGTGAATGACTTACTTGAGGAATGTCATCATTGTAGTGTGTTGCCAATGTCCCTATCAGTAATCACTGAATGACTTACTTGAGGAATGTCATCATTGTGGTGTGTTGCCAATGTCCCTATCATCAATCAATTAATGACTTACTTGAGAAATGTCATCATTGTGGTGTGTTGCCAATGTCCCTATCATCAATCAGTGAATGACTTACTTGAGGAATGTCATCATTGTGGTGTGTTGCCAATGTCCCTATCATCAATCAGTGAATGACTTATTTGAGGAATGTCATCATTGTAGTGTGTTGCCAATGTCCCTATCAGTAATCACTGAATGACTTATTTGAGGAATGTCATCATTGTAGTGTGTTGCCAATGTCCCTATCAGTAATCACTGAATGACTTACTTGAGGAATGTCATCATTGTGGTGTGTTGCCAATGTCCCTATCATCAATCAGTGAATGACTTACTTGAGGAATGTCATCATTGTAGTGTGTTGCCAATGTCCCTATCAGTAATCACTGAATGACTTACTTGAGGAATGTCATCATTGTGGTGTGTTGCCAATGTCCCTATCATCAATCAATTAATGACTTACTTGAGAAATGTCATCATTGTGGTGTGTTGCCAATGTCCCTATCATCAATCAATTAATGACTTACTTGAGAAATGTCATCATTGTGGTGTGTTGCCAATGTCCCTATCATCAATCAGTGAATGACTTACTTGAGGAATGTCATCATTGTGGTGTGTTGCCAATGTCCCTATCATCAATCAGTGAATGACTTACTTGAGGAATGTCATCATTGTAGTGTGTTGCCAATGTCCCTATCAGTAATCACTGAATGACTTACTTGAGGAATGTCATCATTGTGGTGTGTTGCCAATGTCCCTATCATCAATCAATTAATGACTTACTTGAGAAATGTCATCATTGTGGTGTGTTGCCAATGTCCCTATCATCAATCAGTGAATGACTTACTTGAGGAATGTCATCATTGTGGTGTGTTGCCAATGTCCCTATCATCAATCAGTGAATGACTTATTTGAGGAATGTCATCATTGTAGTGTGTTGCCAATGTCCCTATCAGTAATCACTGAATGACTTATTTGAGGAATGTCATCATTGTAGTGTGTTGCCAATGTCCCTATCAGTAATCACTGAATGACTTACTTGAGGAATGTCATCATTGTGGTGTGTTGCCAATGTCCCTATCATCAATCAGTGAATGACTTACTTGAGGAATGTCATCATTGTGGTGTGTTGCCAATGTCCCTATCATCAATCAATTAATGACTTACTTGAGAAATGTCATCATTGTGGTGTGTTGCCAATGTCCCTATCATCAATCAGTGAATGACTTACTTGAGGAAGGTCATCATTGTAGTGTGTTGCCAATGTCCCTATCAGTAATCACTGAATGACTTACTTGAGGAATGTCATCATTGTGGTGTGTTGCCAATGTCCCTATCATCAATCAATTAATGACTTACTTGAGAAATGTCATCATTGTGGTGTGTTGCCAATGTCCCTATCATCAATCAGTGAATGACTTACTTGAGGAATGTCATCATTGTGGTGTGTTGCCAATGTCCCTATCAGTAATCAGTGAATGACTTACTTGAGGAATGTCATCATTGTGGTGTGTTGCCAATGTCCCTATCATCAATCAGTGAATGACTTACTTGAGGAATGTCATCATTGTAGTGTGTTGCCAATGTCCCTATCAGTAATCACTGAATGACTTACTTGAGGAATGTCATCATTGTGGTGTGTTGCCAATGTCCCTATCATCAATCAATTAATGACTTACTTGAGAAATGTCATCATTGTGGTGTGTTGCCAATGTCCCTATCATCAATCAGTGAATGACTTACTTGAGGAATGTCATCATTGTGGTGTGTTGCCAATGTCCCTATCAGTAATCAGTGAATGACTTACTTGAGGAATGTCATCATTGTGGTGTGTTGCCAATGTCCCTATCATCAATCAGTGAATGACTTACTTGAGGAATGTCATCATTGTAGTGTGTTGCCAATGTCCCTATCAGTAATCACTGAATGACTTACTTGAGGAATGTCATCATTGTGGTGTGTTGCCAATGTCCCTATCATCAATCAATTAATGACTTACTTGAGAAATGTCATCATTGTGGTGTGTTGCCAATGTCCCTATCATCAATCAGTGAATGACTTACTTGAGGAATGTCATCATTGTGGTGTGTTGCCAATGTCCCTATCATCAATCAGTGAATGACTTACTTGAGGAATGTCATCATTGTAGTGTGTTGCCAATGTCCCTATCAGTAATCACTGAATGACTTACTTGAGGAATGTCATCATTGTGGTGTGTTGCCAATGTCCCTATCATCAATCAATTAATGACTTACTTGAGAAATGTCATCATTGTGGTGTGTTGCCAATGTCCCTATCATCAATCAATTAATGACTTACTTGAGAAATGTCATCATTGTGGTGTGTTGCCAATGTCCCTATCATCAATCAGTGAATGACTTACTTGAGGAATGTCATCATTGTGGTGTGTTGCCAATGTCCCTATCATCAATCAGTGAATGACTTATTTGAGGAATGTCATCATTGTAGTGTGTTGCCAATGTCCCTATCAGTAATCACTGAATGACTTATTTGAGGAATGTCATCATTGTAGTGTGTTGCCAATGTCCCTATCAGTAATCACTGAATGACTTACTTGAGGAATGTCATCATTGTGGTGTGTTGCCAATGTCCCTATCATCAATCAGTGAATGACTTACTTGAGGAATGTCATCATTGTGGTGTGTTGCCAATGTCCCTATCATCAATCAGTGAATGACTTACTTGAGGAATGTCATCATTGTGGTGTGTTGCCAATGTCCCTATCATCAATCAATTAATGACTTACTTGAGAAATGTCATCATTGTGGTGTGTTGCCAATGTCCCTATCATCAATCAGTGAATGACTTACTTGAGGAAGGTCATCATTGTAGTGTGTTGCCAATGTCCCTATCAGTAATCACTGAATGACTTACTTGAGAAATGTCATCATTGTGGTGTGTTGCCAATGTCCCTATCATCAATCAATTAATGACTTACTTGAGAAATGTCATCATTGTGGTGTGTTGCCAATGTCCCTATCATCAATCAGTGAATGACTTACTTGAGGAATGTCATCATTGTGGTGTGTTGCCAATGTCCCTATCATCAATCAATTAATGACTTACTTGAGAAATGTCATCATTGTGGTGTGTTGCCAATGTCCCTATCATCAATCAGTGAATGACTTACTTGAGGAATGTCATCATTGTGGTGTGTTGCCAATGTCCCTATCATCAATCAGTGAATGACTTATTTGAGGAATGTCATCATTGTAGTGTGTTGCCAATGTCCCTATCATCAATCAGTGAATGACTTACTTGAGGAATGTCATCATTGTAGTGTGTTGCCAATGCAGTTGACGGACTCTCTCTGTGGGATCTGATGGCAGGGCCTGATTGACTGGTATTCCAGGGACCGGTCTACCACTCAGATGTGCCAGAAGGTCATAGATGGTCTTGGTGTAGTTCTTCTTTTGATTATTAGTGGCTGGAGTCTTGCTACTCTTATCCTGGGCTGCATCCGCTGCTGAACCCTTGGATACACCACTGCAAAACAATAAGGGATTTGCAGAAAGATGACAGGCAAGCAAGCAAGCAACAAGGTTAGTTACCAAGATGAGGAAGAAATTATTACATATTATATATAAAAATACAAAGAAACACAGAATGTCAAACAGTCTTTTGAAGATAACCTGAGATAGAAAGAAATGCAAAAGTGAAGACTTAGGTAGCTTGGATACATCGCTACAAAATAACAAGTGCTCTGTAGTAAGATGACAGGCAAGCAAGCAAGCACCTAGATTAGTTACCAAGATGAGAAAGAAATGAACATATATTATTTATAAAAAATACAAAGAAAAACAGAACGTCAAAATATCTTTTAGAAGATAAACTGAGATAGAAAGAAATGCAAAAGTGAAGACTTAGGTAGCAAAATCAGTCATTGGAAAAATCAGTCTGATGAAAAAGAAACAAACATGCAACAGAAACAAAATAAATAAAAATAAATATTGGAGGCAGGGGAATGGGAGCTGTTGTATACACATAGCACACATATACACAGCAAAATGAAATGCAGAAATTTATCTGACACTGTGGACTGGCAGCTTTTGGAAATAACTAGGACACATATAAACACATACACAAGAAAGAGGGCAAAATAGAAAGCAGGTAAAACAACATATTGAAAACTGAAAACAGAGAGGTTTGAAAAACTAATTGGATATACCAGTTTGATTAAAGAAGAAGCAAACATGCAGGACACACAACTGATGCAAAAGAAATAGATGTTGATGACAGGTGAAAACTGAGAAGTTAGACAGCATTGCAAAGGCTACATATTTTTATTTACTGATATTGCTAGCTATATCGCCAATGAAAGGAGAGCAGCTTCAATTCTGTGAGTGAAACTTTTATTGAATCACAAATATGGAGAAACAGCTAAATGTTTTGAGAGGGAAACCTTTTGAATGTTTCTGTTACCTTCTGAGTCCATCCGGAACCAGAACAGGGAAGGGTCCTCCCGGCCAGCCGTGTAAGGTGATCCATCTTTGAACGGCTGTCAGCACCTCATGATGAAAGACACCCTCCTCTGTTTCTTCATTCGGGAAGACGGCTGACCCTAACGATCTAGTAGCAATATCGCCAGCATGGTCATGATGGGTCACCTGTGACTCTTGACCCCTGGTAGCCCTGTTAACCGCTCCGTCCCTTGGAGTACTGGGGTACGTGGACTCTGCAGAGGAATTAAGCAGAATTGCATAGAACACAGCGTACTCTATATACTCTATAGTGTTACTCTTTATATTATTACTCTAAAGCAGGGTTTCCCTAACTTTATCCCCCCACGAACCCCCTGTGGATGTCAGAGTTATCCATGAACACCCAACTTTTCGAGACACTATCTGAGTCATTATTATTCTATAATACGCATAACAGTGCTTCGTAAAAGATCAAGTTCACAGTGTAATAATGTAATGAAAAATGCACGGTACCGTACTACTATGGCAACAGATGCATATGGAAAGCGAAAAGAGTTTGTCGATAGGTACGACTTTTGTACATTACTAAATTATATGATATATCAGGTTTTAGTTCAACAAAAAGTACTCTAGTTTTGACTTTCAGAAACGTCTCACGAACCCCCTGGGATAGACTCACGCACCCCCTGGGGGTTCATGCATCCCGGTTAAGGAACCCCTGCTCTATAGTATAACAAATACCTGGTTCGCTTTTGGACTAAGCATCGTATTCTAATTGAAAGCATTTGGCAAAATAATCGGATACTTTTACATTTCATGTCGCTCCAGTAAATAATGACTTGGTTACTGAACATTATATTCATCTGATATGAATACAAAGTGACTACTATGCACTTTGTATATATGGCAAATATGTGTTCTTTAGGTAAACACAAAGAGGACACTGACCCAATAGCTATGGTGGCTTGAATTCTTTCAATACCATTATTACCCGGTTCAAAGACTACTAGATTCAGATTAAGGTATTTACATGAAACAAATCAGTCCGAGGGTAAACTACTTCACCTGATAGACCATATCACCTTATATATTTCCTCTTCATGTTTGACTTTATGATCTCAATGAGTGAGAGCAGACATACCCGTGACCGCTTCAGATTCCTCGTACGTGGACGATGTCACCCCGAATCTAGAGCTGGTACTGCTACTGGTATGGGTGCCGGGGGGTCTGACAGGTGACTCTACTGCTATGAAAACAGCCTCCCCTCCACCATTCAGGCTGTCCTTAGACTCGGATTGATGGCCGGGTAAGGTTCTTCCTTGCTCTGTCACTATTTGGAAGTCCATCCGATGCTGGGCTACGAAAGGGTAGGCTGTCAGCAGACAATTATCTGCGGTCGCCGTTACTGGGACTGAAAAACTGCAAACAAAAATAGAATGTAGACATACTGTAAGAGCATGCTACTGTAGTGTTACTGGGACTGAAAAACTGCAACAAAATAGAATGTGAACATACTGTAAGAAAATGCTACTGCAGACACATTGGAAAACATATTTCTATGAACATAGCTGCAAAAAACAGCATTTCTTTATGTTTAAGTGTAAAAAAGAAAAAATTTGCTTTTTATATAGCGCTTTATACCAGCGATAGATCTCAAAGCGCTTTACAGACGTTTTATTACCTCTGGTCAATGATAACCTGTCCCAGAGACAATCCCTCCAGTCGGCAGCAGTTATATACTGCACCCAATGACAAGTTACCTCACAGGTACCCATTTAACCCCTGGGTGGAGAGAGGCAAGTGAGATAAAGCATTTTGCCCAAGGACACAACGTAATGAACTAGGCAGGAGTCGAACCAGCAATCCTTGGATCACAGGTCCGACGCCTAAGCCAATTGGCCACACTGAGTTATATGAGCCATAGTCTTCTGGTAATTAATTTGTAACTCTAACTCGTTAACTTTTGGACACAAATTGTATCCTCGATTTTTTCTTCTGCTGTGGTGATACACCCTCAAGTTCTGTTAACTGCTAGAACCTTTCTACCGATTGTTCAGCTTACCTGTTTCCATTGGAATCTACAAATTTGATGGCCTTTGTGAAGGAGACAGGCTTTGGAGAGGAGAAGTTGATCCGGCAGAGTAGTGTAATGGGAGTCTCTTGACCGTGTTGTCCAGAAATGGGTCTGATAGTTTGACCTTCCAAAAATGTAACATCCAACACTGTGACCTTACTGCCATCACCAGCTTCCACTTCTGGTAACTCAACATCAATCACAGATTTACTGTAACAAAGTAAACAAAACTTATGGTAACTTGACATATTACCATCAAGTGATCAAAGGGTGGCCTCCTTTACTTACCTTGTAAATCCATGAGCATATATGGTCAGATCAGTTGAAGTAGATAATGGCTCTGTTGTCATGACGATTAACAAGTGATCAAGGGTGGCCTCCTTTACTTACCTTGTAAATCCATGAGCATATATGGTCAGATCAGTTGAAGTAGATAATGGCTCTGTTGTCATGACGATTAACAAGTTATCAAGGGTGGGTTCCTTCACTTACCTTGTAAATCCATGAGCATGTATGGTCAGATCAGTTGAAGTACAAGTAGATAATGGCTCTGTTGTCATGACGATTAACAAGGCATCAAGTATGGGTTCCTTCACTTACCTTGTAAATCCATGAGCATGTATAGTCAGGTCAGTTGATGTAGAAGTAGATAATGGCTCTGTTGTCATGATGATAAACAAGTGATCAAAGGACGGCCTCCTTCACTTACCTTGTAAATCCATGAGCATATATGGTCAGATCAGTTGAAGTAGAAGTAGATAATGGCTCTGTTGTCATGATGATAAACAAGTGATCAAAGGGTGGGTTCCTTCACTTACCTTGTAAATCCATGAGCATATATGGTCAGATCAGTTGAAGTAGAAGTAGATAATGGCTCTGTTGTCATGACGATTACCAAGTGATCAAGGGTGGGTTCCTTCACTTACCTTGTAAATCCATGAGCATGTATGGTCAGATCAGTTGAAGTACAAGTAGATAATGGCTCTGTTGTCATGACGATTAACAAGTGATCAAGAGGTGGCCTCCTTCACTTACCTTGTAAATCCATGAGCATATATGTTCAGACCAGTTAAAGTAGATAATGGCACTGTTGTCATGATGATAAACAAGTGATCAAAGGGTGGGTTCCTTCACTTACCTTGTAAATCCATGAGCATATATGGTCAGATCAGTTGAAGTAGAAGTAGATAACGGCTCTGTTGTCATGATGATAAACAAGTGATCAAAGGGTGGGTTCCTTCACTTACCTTGTAAATCCATTAGCATATATGGTCAGATCAGTTGAAGTAGAAGTAGATAATGGCTCTGTTGTCATGACGATTACCAAGTGATCAAGGGTGGGTTCCTTCACTTACCTTGTAAATCCATGAGCATGTATGGTCAGATCAGTTGAAGTACAAGTAGATAATGGCTCTGTTGTCATGACGATTAACAAGTGATCAAGAGGTGGCCTCCTTCACTTACCTTGTAAATCCATGAGCATATATGTTCAGACCAGTTAAAGTAGATAATGGCACTGTTGTCATGATGATTAACAAGTGATCAAAGGGTGGGTTCCTTCACTTACCTTGTAAATCCATGAGCATATATGGTCAGATCAGTTGAAGTTGAAGTAGATAATGGCTCTGTTGTCATGACGATTACCAAGTGATCAAGGGTGGGTTCCTTCACTTACCTTGTAAATCCATGAGCATATATGGTCAGATCAGTTGAAGTTGAAGTACATAACGGCACTGGTGTCATCACAATTGCCAAGGGGTCAAAGGTCAGCTTTGGTGCGTGGAGTATCCCATAGAGATGGAGATATTGGTAGGGTCTCTCTATGTTGCCATTAAGGATGATGGGAACTTTGGCAGAATATTCCCCTGGAGTAGCTGTAACAAGAGAGTAAATCAAATAATGAAAACCTTGTTACTTGTCCCAGGTATCTTGTTTATCATGATAATCATCATAAGAGGTACCTGACTATGACTGAAATCAAGATATCTATAACTACTCATGGACCAATGATATCATTATACCATGCAGATGTGTACTTCAGTACATCTCCCACAGCACAGAAAAACTTTACAACATGTTACAACTTTTGCAATAAGCCATATCCACTAATAGAATCTTAAGACATTTTATGGACATAAAATTTGAGAAACAGTTATTAACTTGAAAAATCTAAAAGTATCCATAAATGGATGCCATAAATTTGATTCTGGAATGTATCACCTGAACCTTCACATTTTTCAAAAATTGTTTGTTTTCTCTGCATTTTAAGTCAAGTCATATACAGTTTATACTGCACTGTTAGACTTGAATAGAAGTTTTTCAAACTTTTCTAATTGAAAACTTTGCAAGTTTGCAATATTCCTTCAGGGCATCCGCAAGGCTCATTACCTTCATATTATGTCCATCATTTATGATTTGTTATTCCTTATCATGAAAGAAAGTAAAATAGATAAAGGCAAGGAATTTCAATTGCAAAAGTCACAAGGTACTGATTTCGAGTCAATCCAAGATTAATGTATGGCGTCCAGTTCCAGAGTTGTTGACAAATGTCAACATTTCTGCTTGGTCTCGCACTAGAAAACCTCATCTCCCCCTTTACATAAAATATAATACTACATATAATAACTTAAGTTATGAGAATCCCTTATGCCTTCAAAATATTCTTTGTCCACTATTTGCTTAGTACAAATTGTATCTGATGAAGCAAGGACTTACTTGGACAGAAGTTGACACCGAGGTCGTACGTCTGTCCCGGTTCCAGCATGTCCTCAACGTTGGTACCTCCTTCCCTAGGGGAGAGGAACGGTACCCCTCTCGATGAAATAAATTGGAAGACGCCTTCCTCGACTGCCGTCCCACACCCCTTGGAGTCGAGACTCCAATTGAGTACTTTTCCACTGTTGTTAATCAACAACGTTGCCTTGCACTGAGCCTTGGTTCCGGTCGATTGCAGGCGTAGGAATCCAGATGGAAGGGTAAAGTCCAGGTTGTGATGGGACATTTCCAAAGGCTGACGAAGGGCTGTGGCTACAATCCGTCGCTTGGGCGTTGCAACTGTGACGTTGACGGGACGCGGGGCGATGATATGATGAATGCTTTTGGAGGATGGTGCTGGAGTCGGAGGGAGAGGAGTAGGGTCAGGAGTGGGTGCCTCTGTCTGGTTGATGTTGACTGGAATGATAAAGTCATAGGAAGCTACCTCTGTAGGAGTGAACTCTAGTTGACATTTCATGGTCGACAATCCTTGGATGGTGGCTTTAAAGGTGCCTGGATGTAAGGAATCCTCACTCTCTGGAAAAAGTTAAAATAAAAGAAGGATTCTGTTTATCATGTTGTAAGTAATGAATACAACCACAGCAACATTTGTAGGTATCTGGTCAACTACATTACAACTTCCACTGATAATATCATATGTATACTAATTCATCAAGCAACAACTCATAATGTTGACTGAAGTGGCCAAAAAGGAAAGAAGGAAAAGAGAAATGTGCAAGTTCCAAAAGGACAAATATTGAAAAAGATTATGAACATTGTGATGTTTAATAATACTTTAAGGACTTTCAGGGAAGAAAATAAACACTGGAAAGAGAAAAAAAGGAAATTTGAACAAGCAATACCTTCCATAACATCAGCATCAAATTTCAAGGTGAAGTCTCGGAATCGTGAAAGATCAAATACGACTTTAGCTCTAGTTTTGCCTTTGTTGATTAACTTGAAAGGTAAAGTAATTGATGATCCACAGTAGATGCCACCAAACTGAAAGGACGACTGAAATAAAAGAAAAAATTAAAATTTTTTAATGGTGTTAATGTTAGAACTCACAACACTAGCCAATTTTAATATCATTGTGCCTTAAAGGTACTTACTGTGAGAGTCAGAAATAAACATTGACTTGTTTCAAAACTTAGGACATATGTATGACTTTCTTATATCTTCCAACAAACACAATATAACTTTCTGCTTGAAAGAGGTCAGTTAAACATGAATTACCAAGATATATTAATCAGAATATCCAACAGAAATGGAAAATAATGCATAATTATAGTTGTCAAGTCATTCTCACCACATCAATATCAACTACGGGTGGCTCCACGGTACCACCCATCCTCAGTTCAATGGTTCTCCAGCCTCTTATATCAACCTCCAGTCTGGTGTCAAACTTCATCACCGCGCTGGGTGTAAGATACACCTGCAGCTCTGTGGTACCTCCAACTGGTACCACTCCTTGTACTGGGAAGACAGTAAGACCAGGCACAGGGTTGGGATCAACCACCTAGAAGAAGCAAAAATGTAATAAATAACAACATATAAATGGTGCATGTTTTAGGGTCAGGTTTCTATTGTTTTTTTTGTTTTTTGGGGTTCAATATGAAAGATATTATTTTCTTTATGAATACATGAGTTTGTTCTTTGTAAATGTATTGCCTCCAGAGATACAATAGATTTCTAGCATTCAATGAGAGCAAATCCATGCAACAAGTATACAGCACATCCAAGCAACACTCTTGTGGATACTGTGTTTTAATACACTTAAGGTTTTCAGATTTTGACTTCTGTTGACCTCAGATGAAATATGAAAGTTTTATTTTTTCATGAATACATGAGTTTGCTAACTTTAAATGTTTGTTTTTTCTGGTATGCAGAAGTCATTGAATGAAAACAAATCCCCTCCAGAGGAGCAATAGCATTCTAGCTTCCAATGAGAGCAAATCCATGTAACAAGTATAAAGCACATCCACGCAACACTCATGTGGATACTGTGTTTACAAGGCTTCAGATTTTGACCTCTGTTGACCACAGAGAAATCTTTGACCTCCACAGAAAAACAGCAGGGTTATTGTACTCAATACGGTACATCCACAGACCGAAACATACAGTTGCTATGGACTGGTTGAGTTAGTGTGTTTACAAGCCAAGGCTTCACATACACACACACACATCTTATATAACCATCTCCGTGGCAAAGCAGTAATAAACTTGAAAATAAGCTGGTTTGTATTGTTTACCTGAAAAAATGCATGGTTCTGACTGTGGTTATGAAGTAAGGCAGTTCTGCTTGTTGTAAGATGAAGTGGAACCTGACCAAATAAGACTCTTCTCTCCATGAACATGACTTGCGTCGGACCAAGCTGAAAGAAAGACATTAAACCGTCCCTTTTAATCATGATATGACATCATCTCCTTGACAACAGCAACCCAGCTAATGTTACTTCATAACTACTTTCAATTCCATTACTAAGACCTAGTCATAGCTGTTGTATCCAACACTCATATTAGCCTAAGGCTAGACCTAAATAAAGCTTAAAATGCATGAAGGCTTGGATGTAAACTATAAATCAAAGGAAACTATACATCTGAAAATTACCTTCTCGGACAAAAAATATTGTTCATGCTGGAAAGGAAACTTCTTATAGATTTATAGTCATGTACAAAATATATCAATAACACACAGTGCTCAAATGAGGATTTTTCTTCCCAGTTTCCAGACTTAACATACATTTTCCAAACTTTAAAACTTAGAAAAAGAGGTGTATCATTTTCCCTATTTTCTCCAATTGCTGTGGGAACCATTTAAAATTCAACACCATGCCGATGCCTGAACAGCAATGCATTGCAAGTTCACAACCAAGGCATCATGAACTACAGAAACTTTTTGTGGCATTCTAGGAGATCATTAATTTTTAATGGGTGCAAGAATGGGCTTCCAATCAAAGTGTTTCACAAGCTACGGTACGACACATACAACAGAATCCTTAATCCTTAAGGTGATGGCTTTCAACTTACATCAGCATGACAGCGAAGTCTGAGGTGCCCTCCTCCGTTGACTTGTACTACAAATTCACCATCTTCCGGGGCATGATAGGAAGGATGAAACACAACCTCACATTCCAAATCCTGGAATGCTTCAACGATGCCTGGAATAACCAAAAATATTACAAAAATGACAAAGTCTAGCAATTACCACTGACTACATTACAGTGACTTTCGAGGACATTCTGTCCAAACTGCAAACAGTCTATATCTGTTAACGTGATTATTTTCGTGAATAGTCTTCAATTCAAAAGTGAAATCTGATAAGTAGGAACTGAGAAGCATATATAGATGTGTACCTGCAGCAGGACGGATGGAGAAGGCTGTTCCTCTTTCTCCAAGGACTGGTTGCCATGTAAACTCTGCCGGGTAGTTTCTCTTATTCTTCAACATAATGACATCTCTCAGACCTTAAAAAATAAAGAAACAAAACACAAAAAGGTCAACAATTCTGGTTGGGGGACCAAAGTTTACGACTTGTAGGAAATTTAAGATAGTTTTGCCTTTCTGGTATACAAACCTGCTTCAGCTGGGAGTCCGGGTGTTGCTGATAGGTTCATCACGTCAGAAGAAAGCTCCAGGGCGACCAAACCGACATCAGCATAGACGATGAGATGACCTGTATGATGACCATTCAGAGTGTAGGTAACATTTCTGTAACGAGTAGTAACAAAATAAGAATGAGTTACGCCAAAAGATTAATATACTCTCATTCTAACTCTTTGTACATTTAACAGCCAAAACAACACAGCATTGAAACGAAAGCCAACTCAGGGGTACAAAGATTGCCTGTCCATTTATTTCCTGCAAAAATCATAGAAAATTAAAGAAAGGGTTGCATTTCTCTTGTTACCTCTGGAATTTTCCCAGCGTGTTTGACTCAAACACTAATGGCAGCACTGCTTTGGTGTTTGGTGGCACAACTTGAGACAAAGGGCTACTCTGTCTTAGTTCCTTGCAATCAATCTGTAAACAAGAGATGAAAACACAATTAATCTCTTTACCTAATAAACACATTTAAGCCATTAGCCATAAAATGTCTCAAATCAAATATGGACATCAATATATATATACAGATACATCTTCTTGCAATTTTCCAGTGTGTAGTAACATGCCAGGTAAATGTACAAACACAGCTCCAATGTGCATATCTAGACTCAATACCAGTAACTTATACAAGTCTTACCTATAAGAGTTAAACAGATGTTGATTTGAAGAGGTTTACTCCAAAAATTTTACTTCCTACTGTAAACAGGACATGTCTTTCTTTCACTTGCAGGTAAATAATATAATAGACATATAGTCCTAATGCATTAAGTGAGAATAAACTAAGTCATGGCTTCACAGCAAAAAACAATAGTAGTTCTGGATTACCTCGATAACAACATGAACACTTTGCTCCAGACAGTTCACTATATCCAACTTTTGTACACTGGTTGATTTTAGGCAAACTTCTCCAAAGTTAACAGTAGCTGGACCTGAAGAAAAACCACATGGCAATCACATTGAACAATGTAATTATAACAAGGTCATAAGCATTATGGGTAAGCTATCTTATCTGGGCTCAATGAGGATGATCAATGTAAGGCATGTGCCACCCAGGTATGTGGCAAGTGACCACAATGTCTCACTCACTGCAATGGCATGTACATGTAATCACAGGTATGTGGTATCTAAACTGTTGCACCCTTCTTATTCCATGTACTGAAAATATCTCCAATGTAACTCCAATATGCCATCTTATCTTATTAAAGCAATATTCACAATAATCATATGCTCTGTATGATATATTGATTCTTGAAGTAGTAATTCTAGATACTACGGTATTACTTACAGTATCTCATATACATGAAAAGTGATGACCAGTATAAACAGGGGAAACAAAACCAAGACACCTGAATTTGGAAAAAAATGACAAAAATCTGCAAAATATTGTTGTACAGTCATAAAAGTCTTTTTAATATTATAGCAACCAAATGCACCTGTATAAAATGAAATGTCATACACAAATCAGACAAACCTATTAACATTTGGTGTATCTGTTGTGGAGTGAGTCTCTTCTTGCAGTCTGCTTTCTCTGTGGTCGTCATGGGAACAGCATTCAGCCCACCACTACTAGGTCTTATCCTTGCCATTTTCTCCTTCTCCTGAAGCATCTTCGTACTCAACATTTGATTGCCCTTCACTGGAGCTACTGGAAACAAAATGGAATTAAAACGATATCAAGAATTCCTTCAAAAACGGAGTAACAATTTCATACAACTCTCAACTGTCATTCATACATGAGACAACTTCACTCCAACTACTGGAATCAAAATGGAATTACAGGATTTCAAGAATTCCTTCAAAAACAATGTAACAATTTCATACAACTGTCATTCATACATGAGACAATACGTGACAATGAAGATAATTAAACAATGTAAACAAAAGAGTATCATCTTACACTGGATATATGGTTCCACCTCTCTAGTGGATACCTTTGGTGGTTTCAGACCAGACGCTGACTTGAGACCAATATCTGTTACGTTATCGAGCTCAGTGAACGTTCTGAAATGAAAAACAAAACAATTAATAAATACACATATCAGTGTGATGTGACCATTTCTTAAATGTATCAAGAAATAATTTTCAGCAAACTGAATGGTTATTTAACAGGATTAATTGATTAGCCACAATTTAATTGTTATAACTAGGACAGTTATAGCTAAAAGTAAGTATTATAAAGTTGTTGAATGGATGTTAAGTTATAGAAGGCCAAACATGAGTTTATCACTGATAATGACTGTGTCAACTTTAATAGCAAACTTACTGTTACAAACTGAAACCATCGGTGAAAGATGAAAGTAAATAAACTTTACTTTAAAACTGATCAACTTCACTCCAAGGTATTAAGGAAATTTCATGGTTATAAAAAATGGAGTAATTATGCAAAACAACAAAAATATTGTTTAGTATGAACAAAATTAAGACAGAAAAGAAACATACTTTGCTTTTGACTTAGCAAGCCTTTTTGCTCTGGATTCCTGCAAGTAAGTGTTGTATTTGTTCTTGTGATCATGAATATGCATTAATTCTTCATCATTGTATGAATAGTCATTATCCACATAAGTATGTCTATCAGCCTTGGTGAAAATAGTCCTGTAAGGATGACAAAACAAAGATATTTGCTAGTAATTTAACTGTTGCATAAAATATCATCCACAGGTGCTTACAATTCTTAGCGATAGTTGTCAGGAGAAAACAACAGCTTAATGTATAAACATTGAAGTCAATTAGCAACAATAACTTAAATTCAGGAAAAGCATAATGCATTATGTAACATTTACTTACACATGCATTACTAAAGAAATATTGTAAAATCTCCACACATTGCTTATAGTATGAGATTTCTCATCAAGAGAAATTCATATCATGTAGGGTGCCATCTCAAAACTAAACAAAAGGCTTTATGAAGACCACTCCATGAAGGAGTAAAAAGGAAGAGCTTAGAGTTTGTATAGTAGAGACTCAAAGAAAAGGCTCTTTATGAAAAAGTGGTGTTGATGAAGAAGTAGGGATTCACAAAAACAGACGTTCAAGGAGAGACACTAACTAAGGAGAAACACAGTAGGGAGGAAGGGGAGGACTCTCCATGATGGATTACAGTACAGGGAGGAAGGAAGCATTCTCTGAGGAGAAGTGCAATAAAAGGATGAATGAAGAACTCCTCATGAAGGGGTGCAGTGCAGGGAGGAAGGAAGAATTCTCCGAGGAGTGCACTATAGAGACAAATGAAGGACTCCTCGTGAAGGGGTGCAGTGTTGGGAGGAAGGGGGAACACTCCATGATGGATTACAGTACAGGGAGGAAGGAAGAATTCTCCGAGGAGTGCACTATAGGGATTAAGGAAGGACTCCTCATGAAGGGGTGCACTGCATGGAGGAAGGGGAGGACTCTCCATGATGGATTACAGTACAGGGAGGAACGAAGAATTCTATGAGGAGAGCAATATAGGGACGATTGAAGGACCCCTCATTATGGGGTGCAGTGTAGAGAGGAAGGGGAGGACTCTCCATGATTTATTACAGTACAGAGAGGAAGGATGAATTCTCTGAGGAGTGCACTATAGGGATGAATGAAGGACTCCTCACGAAGGGGTGCACTGCATGGAGGAAGGGGAGGACTCTCTGTGATGGATTACAGTACAGAGAGGAACGAAGAATTCTCTGAGGAGAGCAATATAGTGACGAATTAAGGACTCCTCACGAAGGGGTGCAGTGTACGGAAGTAGGGGAGGACTCTCTGTGATGGATTACAGTACAGAGAGGAACGAAGAATTCTCTGAGGAGAGCAATATAGGGATGAATGAAGGACTCCTCATGAAGGGGTGCAGTGTAGCAATGAAGGAAGGACACCCCAGGAAGGCTTATTAAAGACAGACTATCAAACAAGCCTTTCCATGCACTCTGGATTAAATGGTTTTTCAAATTTCTAAAGTTCTTTTCAGATTAAAATTTGTTTCCTAATTTCTGTAACTTGTCCATACACTACAATATTAAACTTACTTGTATTCTTCTCTTCTGTAACTTGGCCGTACACTGCGAGATCTATCATTAGGATAAGCCACCAGAGCTTTGTCATCTCTGGACAGGCTCATTGTTTTCATCGTGTGGATATTCTTTGTCTTCGGAGCCCCTAAAACAGCAACCCTTGGTTGATAAGCCTTCAGTTCATCCACCTTGACATCCACAAGTTGACCTACTTCTCCGACAACAAGAGGGGTGATGCCTTTGAGACAAATACAACATAGATATAATTGCAGAGTACCAACATAAAGGGAGGGTTTGAAAGGTTTGAAGACTTTAGTCAAGCAGTGGTCAGGTGTCTGCTATAACTTACACAAATAACACATACAAGCCAATGATATCAAAGACTGAATGACCAGCCATATGCTATAAGCTTTATAGAGAATGTTCCTGTGAGATAAAAGTACCAATGAAAACTAATTCAGTTATTAGTTACTGATATTTTCAAGTTCATATAAAGTAAACACTAAGGATTATGTCCATACCTGGATTAAACTTTGGCTCTTTCTTCTTGAAGGTTGAGATTCCTTGACCAGTCAGCAGTATGTGGAGTGAATGTATCACCTGTTGGACACTATCGAGAGGAGTTCTCTGTTCCCCTTCTGGAGCAGCTGAATCACCCAACACGTCCATCAACTCCATCCTACGGAAATCACCGTACTGATTAGGTTTGAAGGTGATCACTATGTCCTTCGATTCTCCTGGTCTGAGCTTTCCCGACAGAGGGTGAAAGGCAAACTGTGCGACGGGTCGGAAGGCAAAAGATACAGGAAGGATTCCAGAGTCATTCTTCAGTGTGGCCAGAGAGTCGACATGTTCATTAACCGGACATTCATTAAAATGGAAGTTTGTCTGAGGAAGTATATCCACCAGAACCGGTAAAGCCGTTCCTGTTAGGGCTACCTCCAGTTTGAAAGCTATATGGTGGATGATGAAATCAAAATTCAAACATGAAAATTTGCAATTGCATCTGATGGAGAGTACATCAGTACATGCAGATACCATAAATATATATATATATTTATTTATTTAGTATATACTATCTTCCGTGGGACTGCTGAGTTAGCGCTGAGGGAATACTGGGATAGTATTTTTACGGCTGAAGAATATGAATAACATTAGATATTGCCACAAACCGAACAAACTACAAACAAATAAATAGCAGCAAGTCTAACAATGTTCCAACTATAAGGTTTGCAGGGTAGAGAAACATTGTTATGTAGATACATATTTTTCCAATGTAAAACTCTGTAGCAATTACTGCAGTTAATGTAGTGTACAAATGCATTATACCTCCGATGCCTATCTGCTTTTCATTGGTGACATCACTTCCACCAGAGTTCCCTACTGTAACGATATTCATGTAGAGGGCAAAGTCTTGTCGAGGAGGAGGCGTACTAGTTCCCTTCCACCCTTGCTGGCTGTTATTGTACCTCGGGCTGAATCGGAAGAAGATGGGCACCTTCTCATAAGGCAGTAGAGTTCCTTGGTTGGGCAGGGCTCTCATGAGTGATGTCAGTGAACTGGAGCAACTCTTGGTTTTAGCAAAGGTATCCCTTAGTGAGAGAGTCTGTTTGGTGGATTTGGTGAAATCAGCTCCCTGATGAAGAATTGAAGATGACATGCTCACAGTTCAGAGAGGAACTTATTGTAAATTCTAGTCAATTTATCTGATGAATTCACATTTGTGAATGTTATTATAAATATTATACCATTAAAATTACATACAAATCTTCCAAAACAAACTGAACTGCATTAAAAGAGCATCATATTACCATTTCCATCCCTTCGGCCTCCTCGTCGAGGACTGTCACAAAGTTGACGACGTCCGGGCTGTTGTTGAACAAAACTGCAGGTTGTGTCTTGTCAGTGCCATAGTATATACAACCAAACTTAATGCACTTAAGCTGCTGCCCGTTTTTAGGTGAGAGTATCTGTAATGAGCTCTCAACAACTTCAGCTTTGATCTGAAGGGTAGATGGCTCTTGTCCGTCAAGCTGGACTCTTTAATGAGAAATGAGAAACATAGCCACGCTTTACATTCTCTCAAAGATCTTTTAATAATAATGTGATCCTTTTGTAGAAGGATATGTACAAGAACTACTGTACAAACCTCTGAGAGCAGAACTGTATGCATGCAGAAAATTATTTTATATTTTAATACCGACTTAATAACCATTTGTCGAATTGTGCTACATTGAAAGTTTTATGAATGGTGCACAATGAGATGTCAAACTTATTTACATAGATATTGATCTAAAAATGACCTTAATAGTTCCAACAAAAACATTTATTATACTGTCTGTAAGGAATCCACATACATCCAATTTTTTGGTAAAACTGCATGAGGCTGATTTTATTTAGAAATGAATTTATTGGATACTTAAAACCTGCCTTTCTAATTTAGGCTGGCAATATTGGTGCTGGTACAGTATATATCCAAGGCTTTACAATGTTAATATGTTAGAAGGCTTAATGTCATAAAACCTGGAATATTTTATCTGTATTCTCTAGGACATTACTTACTCTGCTTCTTCATTGAGTATTCCCACATATTTTGTTACAAATTCAACCTGCAATAAAAGAGATCATATCATTATTAAAAAGTGCAGTGAGGTTTCCATGATGTACTTTGATAAACCTTCTATCTTCTTCTGCCAGCCTAGTTTCACAGTTGACCTCGATTGACCTCACATGACCTTTTTTCCACAAGGGTTCTTATACTCAATAGAAGGCGTCCAAACACTAAACACAAGATCCAGCAAACATTCTTTTATTGAGATACTTTAATTTGACAAAAGCTTTCCTTCACCTTCCCTTGCTCCACACAACAAACACTAGGGTTCTTGCAGTCAATAGTAATGTATGTGGCATCCATATGTATTATATGTTACCCATGCTTTCCTGTTTGAGATTACAGCAAACTTCATAAAGTATATCATACATCACATAGAAACAATTGTAAACAAATGTAGAAATAAAACCAAATGGTTCAAAATCAAACATCGCATAAAAATCATTTAATATTAATTTTAATTGTATCAACAATTTTTGTCAATGAATTTCTACAGGAGTTAAACAAAGCCGTACTACAAGGACTATGAACAGGATAACATGCAGGCATTAGTTTACTTACCTTAACATTCTGTGCAGTGTGTGGCTTTAATGTCCCTTTGGTTGGTTTGATAGTCACAGGTTTCTCCCCAGAATATGAGATTGTGAAATTACCAGGTAGAGTTCCATGATTATATAGTGTGATTTCTTTCGAGAGCACTTTGCAGTTCCTGACAACACATCCAAAATCAACTGGTCCTTCTAGATCAAGCAAAGGCTGAGGGCTGTAGCTGTGACAAAAAAAAAATCACAATTAATGTCTGGCTTGACAGTCTCTTGTAAAAGTCTTGGTATAGCTTGCATTGAAAAGATGAAGAAACTTTGATATATTGTCTGCAAACCTTAACTTGACTCATAGTTATTGCTTTGATTTGAAACGAATGAAAAGTGCTATTGTAGATTACCTTCCAAGTTCAAAAAGATTTGTTTATGTACATAAAAAGTAGCATTGGTCCTTGGCACAGCCACAAGTATTGTCACCCGGAAAACTTACGCACAGAGTGGAATCTCAATGACATCATCGTCCACTTGAAGTATAATCCTGTCCTGATAGTCCTGTCTCTCCTCTGTACTGAACTCTACTGTTGCTGTAACCTCCAAACCAGGGGCAACAGGTTTCTCTGGGTTTACCACTAGCAGTTTAAATTTCTACACATGGGAGAGAATGGAACAGTGGTGCAGCTAATAATTGATGCACTACAATGGTGCACTATGACATCACAGACAATTGTCGCCATTTCATCTCCTCAAGAGGACTGTTAAGCATACTGTATTGTAATCTAAATAACCAAGATTTTCCAGTTCTTTGGTTACATTGACAATGTTAATTCAACTAAGAGTATTACTTTTACTAAGTTAAATTTGCTTAGGTTGAGTATAATCTACAGGTATGAGATAGTTCTGAGTTAATTTGCTCATATAGTATTCAAAGGATTTCAAATTACCTTTCAAATGGCATATTTTGATCATTTGCATAGAAGAAAATTTTCCAAGAAACTTGTGTGAGTTTCAATTCTTTCTCTTATATGAGCAGGTTGTGTTTATAATGCCAAATAAATATCCTTAAATTGACACAAAAATTAGTACTATTATGTCCTTTGACAATTTCAAGATAGGAAACTAGAACAATCTTTTCACTGCCAGCACCTCATGAACATTGTTACTTACTCGATCAATACATTCTGTGAAATTCTTAAGTTTAAGCATCTAACCACCGGCTAGAAGCTTTCACAGTTTGCAAATTATCTAACTTAGTTTAATCCATCTGTAACATAACTGTTTGTGTTGGTTTCCACTATAATACTTCCTAAATATGGCTTTTAACTGTATAAAATAGTTTGCAACTATAATATTCAGTTTACCTAATTCATACAGCTATTGAAGCATGGGATAATAAGGGTATCAGAATCAGTTAAATATGAACTAGTTATAGCCTAGGAGTAGGTAGCGAAGGCCGATTCTGATTTCTGAATGACCTATTTTGCGTGCCTAGGTAGAGTGAAGCAGAAACACATTTTCTATGTCGGAAAATACCGATGGCTGAATGACACTGCCCCCATACTAGGCTAGCCTAGCTAAAAATAGAATACAAACCTTAGAATCCGGGCCATGAAACTTAATCTGCTTGCTGCTTGAGCTGATGTTCTGAACAGTTACATTTTGGCAATGAATGGTTGATGTTTCAGCATCATAAAACTCGATGACAGGTGGAATTATTCTAACTCCAACCACGTCTCCATCCATTGCAAGGGAATGAGAACCGGACGTAGGCTAGGGCTCGAAACCAAAGGCCTACCTTGAGTATGATACTTTTGCGTAACGTTAGGAACTAGCCTAGGCTTGTACCCTAACTCTGGGATATTCGACTATCGTTAGACCTGTACCCAGTCTTGTCTGACTCTGAGGCTAACCTTAGAAGAGGACTGAAATCATTATACTTAATTAAGAAGGCGAGCATAAGTTCTAAGTTGTCTGTAGATTCCCTTTGTAGTCTAGAGGGACCGTAAACGATAATATATTATAAGCTGATCATGTTAAAAACGCAGGGCAGTACATGGAAGCAGCCATCTTCGTTGCCATCTGGTTGCTATGTTAGCCTAGGCCTAAAGATATTTTGGTCACACTGAATCTTTTGAATTTGATTAAATTGAATTTAAATCCCCTTCCCTCACGAATCTCAAATTATGTTCCCTTCTCAGTACCTCTGAATTGTCCCAAAAGCTAAAGTTTGCATTTAATGTACGTTTTGATTACTTTTTTAAAACTAATACATATTCATTTTAGGGGATTTTTCATACTTCAAGGCGTGAGAATTATTCAATCAGTTGCTATGGCCGTGTTTACATCGAGACGTCCAAATGAGATCAGTGCACTTGTAGTTAGTAAATCGTTGTAGAGTTAACCTATGGTAATTTCATCTATGATAAAGCTACGTATACAGCAATACTATATACATAGAAAAGGCTATTAACTTCTGCGTGGTCAGTTCTTTTGGGGGAAAACTGCTCTAATTGAAGAAACCGGATAAGCCTGGACTAAAGTTAATTTTAGAAGTGAGATCTACTTGTACTTTACTGTCTTGGAGTCATGGGTATCGACTACTATGCGATTCTTGGGCTTACAAGATCAGCTGTAGATGCTGATATCAAAAAAGCGTAAGTTGTAGCTAGCCTAGCTTAAGTTGTAGCTAGCCTAGCTTAAATAGGGCTAATTTGGGCCCATGCACGGTTAGGCCTTACTTAGTTTCCGTCACGGAAAACAATGACTTTCCCAACTCACATTATTTTTGTGGCGGAAGGTGATTTTCTTTGGTTAACCTTTTTTTTTAATATTATCAATTTCTTCAAAGATGTAATTGAAATATCTTGAACCTTTCCATATTTCTTTTGGTCATTTGTGGTGATTAGAATTCAATTTTACATATGTACAGAGTTTGTTATGTCAACAAAAAGTTGCTATGTTGTAGGGGACTCTCTGTGGCATATGCAACAGGGAGGGGATCCCCCTGTCCCATCATCAGTTGGGTAATTTTACATTCAGCCAGGAAGAATTAGACCACTGTAATGGGTGTGCACCCCTTTTCAAACACACATAAAAATTCAAGAGTATTATTTTATTTATTAGCACAACATTGTGTTTATACCTAATGATAGACCTAACTTATTGTCCTAATAAGTAATATGCCTCAGAATGCAGCATTTGCCATCCAAGCTTTACATCTTTTTAAGGAGGATCCCCAGAACCCATGCATGGGCATCACCTTCAAATACCCACCCCATTCTTTATAAGAAGGGGGTGTGCAAGCGCAGGTTGAAGTTTCATGGCAAGCAGTCACTACAAGGATCATCACTGTGGTTGTCTTGTTGGTAAAATGTCCATTTTAAGTAAAGTAGTATTCTAAGTTAGAACTTGATGTTCTTAATAAGCAGCTGTTCACTCCCTGGTCCACTGCCTACATACCTCATTTGATAGTGGCGCCATAACTCCCAAGAAACCTATCAACATTCGTTTTAAATATGTTTTGTTGTATTCACAGCTATAGAAAGTTAGCACTGAAATACCATCCAGATAAGAACCAGGAGCCAATAGCCCCAGACAAATTTAGACAGACAGGAGAAGCCTTTGATGTTCTCAGTGATGGTAAGTTCAACCATTGTATACTAGCCTATAAAATAAGACCTTGTACTAACTGCCCTTGCATGCTCTAAAATAAAGAAAAAAAGACCCTCAAACAATGTAACAATTCATTAAAGAAATGGCAACCCAAACTTGATCATTAATCATTGATGACAGAGGACATTCATTGAAAGCTTAAACTGACAACTTTGGCAAATTTGTCTAGACATGAAAGAACCGATCCAAAAGATGCAAACCCTATGCGTTTGCTCAGGTTGAGAGAGCTATCCAAATGTTTTATCATTTTATCAAATGATTTTCCAAACTTTGCTTAAGTTGGTTGCATAATATGAATGCTGTCAATTGTCTGCATCTTTGGGTCAATACCACATCCCCATAGCATTATGTATGACAAAGATGTGAATTTTCACAAAGATGTGAAATGTATGAGAATTGTTCCTCTTAGCATAGTCATTATCCGGCTTTGAAAATGTCACATGGAATGTCTTTGCAATGATAAAAAACTAATTAAAGCTGTCATTTAATCCCAGGCTGGATTTAGTTATTCTGTCAAATTTGAGCATTCAACACAAAAATAAGCAAATAAATAAATAAATAAAATAAATAAAATATATATAACAAAAAACAGCAGTATATTGCAAATCTTATAAACTGACCCAATCTAATAACGTCCAATTTACCCAAATTTTGCCAGGTGCAAACAGTGATTCCTGTTTGTAATGTTCTATTTGTTTCTCATTTGAAGCTCAAAGAAAAGCGGTTTATGATCAATTTGGTGAGGAAGGGCTGAAGAATGGAGTTCCCGTTGGAAGCGGTGAGGATGTCCTATGGCTTCCAGGTTACACCTTCCATGGTGACCCTCATAAGGTGTTTTCGGACTTCTTTGGTGGTAACAATCCATTTAGTGGTGAGGATGCAACTTGTTTATGTTTTATGATTCAATATGAAAATTAAAACTATAATCATGTAATGGGCAATGAATTTTTGGATGAAGGATGAACTCTAGTGAGAGCGTGGTGGTCAATTGGCTAAGCATTTGACTCGTGACCCAAGGATTGCTGGTTCGATTCCTGCCTAGTTCATTATGTTGTGTCCTTGAGCAAGATGCTTTATCTCAATTGCCTCTCTCCACCCAGGGGTTAAATGGGTACCTGTGAGGTAACTTGTCATTGGGCGCAGTATATAACTGCTGCTGACTGGAGGGGTTGTCTCTGGGACTGGTTATCATTGACCAGGGGTAATATAACGTCTGTAAAGCGCTTTGAGGCCTATCGCTGGTATAAAGCGCTATATAAAAAGCAAATATTATTATGATAATGATCTAGTCGGTGTCACATATTACTGTTATATTCAGTCTGTAGATTAACTACACTTGAGATGTTCTCATTCCATTTCAAGTTGACCTGTTTCTTTTCATTTCTTTCTTTCTATAATGTTCTACTTTATAGAGTTTTTCGATGGTAACCATGGTGATCACAGCAATGGATTTGGAGGTCTGTCAGGGAGAGGCAGAAAAAAGCAGGATCCATCGATAGAGCGGGATCTTGTGCTCAGTTTGGAAGAAATATTTCATGGCTGCACGAAGAAAATGAAAATCTCTCGAAGAGTAAGAAAACACTTGTTTGAATTGATGTCAATTCTAACTGTTGTAAAACTTAAAGCAGGACTCTGGGTTGGACATACAAAGTTCAGATAATATGCTTTTATATAAATATTGATGAATGGGTATCTTAAAACTACTTCTTTGTTCAAAATTGTTATTGTTAAGACTTGTCTCTCTCACAGAAATCCAGCATAGTGTACATTAGATATGTGTTTGAACTGCAATCAGGTGCAACTTCATGTTTTCCTGTTACCATGATCATGTCAACAGAGAGTCAACTAGAGACTTTTCATGATATTCTCAGGCCAACTGCAGAACAAAAACTGGGCAGCCTCAGGTTTTTGTCTCGTTTGCAGACACAAGAAAATAGTAAAGTAATCTTGTCTCAAGGGTCGGCACTCTGGTTTTCACCTTGCATCCATACCATCATTTTCGACGGATTCTTTCAGTTCACATCACAATCATCCTTCGTGATATTTTCATGTGAATTTCTTGAAATTGTAATCGGTGGTTGATATTTTTTTGCCATTCAGGTCATGAATGAAGACGGTCACACATCGAGCATTCGAGATAAAATCCTCACAATTTCTGTACAGAAAGGTTGGCGTGAGGGTACTCGCATCACCTTTCCCAAAGAAGGGGATCAGGGACCCAACAACATCCCAGCAGATATAGTCTTCGTTGTACGAGATAAACCTCACCCGAGGTTCGCCAGGGAGAGCAATAATCTTGTGTTTGTGGCTAAGGTGTTGCTGGGCAAGGCTCTGACAGGTTGCAGTGTTGATTTGCCGACATTAGACGGAAGATTACTAACCATTCCAATCAATGATATCATAAGGTGAGAAGGTATTCTTGGCATCCTGTAGGATATGTGGTGTGAGGGTATTGTTAGTGTCGTTAGTATCAAGGATTTCCTGAAGTTGTTAAGATTTTGTTGATGTCAGTACAATGACATCATTTGGTCATATAGTGTTCTTCATGGCAATATCAGTGGTACTATAGGGTATATATATATATATATATATATATATGAATTTATATATATATATTTATATGTGTGGGTGTATGCGTTTGTTTTGTATTCTGACCGAGAACTTGAACAAAAGAATTCCGGGTCCTCGGTTGTGATTTCTAAAGAATCTCCACGTCCTCGGAAGAATTCTATTGTATGGGGTATTGTTAAGGTTAGGGTACGTGGATTTGAACAATGGAAAATACAATGGGGTCCTCGGTCTGAATGTAATACAAACATGTGTGTGTATATCTGTTTATTTTTCTAATGATGTGGTATCATTTATATTTAAGCATCTGTTTTTGCACTATTCATATGTCACTCTTTTTGTTTGGATTTTCAGCCCTGGATATGAGAAGATTGTACCAGGAGAGGGCATGCCGATATCCCAAAACCCCAACGTCCGAGGAGACTTAATCATTCGTTTCGATATTGAATTTCCAAAACAGTTAACTTCTGAAAAGAAGCTTGCTCTCAAGGAGTCACTTCTGTAAACATTGAACTATGACAGCTTAATATGTTAATGTGTATATAAATGAAATACACCCCTTACATGCTTGTGTATTCGCCTGATTTTGTTGAAAACAGGAAATATATTGGAGGAAGGATGTCAAGTGTTATCCATTGCATTTTGTGGACTTGTATGTTTACAGCTGGATGCTTTCAGAAATGTCAACATTACAGTTCTCTTTACCTTGATAACTTATTATTTTGGATGTGATGGCATTTATGCACTTCCATACAGGAGACACGTTTTTGCAGTTACTACCAGTTTAGCTTTGAGAATGACAAATTATAATAATTTTCCATTCATATCAGTGTTTACTGCTGATGTGTATTATAATGGAATGATTTTAGATGTAATCGATTCACAATAAACACAGGGCTTACCATTTCCATGTCAACGTCTGATAAAGTAAGATGATAGTCCATCAAAGACAATATTTTACAGCACAATGTTTGATATTTCTATACATCACCAAATATGTTTTTATGTCTATAATACTTTCATTACATCAGAATTCAAATCTTTGAAGGTATCATCAAGTACAAGCTGTTGGTATCAGTAATTTATTAGATAATATCACCAAATGATAAATGAATTTCTTTCTTTGCTCGTATTAACTGAGGTTAACTTGTATGATGTAATGAATGGAATATTTTTGGTGCCCACAAAATGCTTTCTTAATGGTATGTGCAGTGAACTGTATCTCACAAAGCAAATTCTCTAAATCAAATTGCAGTAAAGAACAGATTGCATTTGTATAGGGAGTGAACAGCAGGTGCATGGTTTGTTATAGTTGACATCTGCAATTCAGTTGAAAGTGTACAGTGATATTTAGAATCTATACGTCTCCTTGAGTTTCAGAGATGTGGAAAGTGCTATCAAAAAATGCTAGGAGGAAGATGCTATGAACTAATTAATATTCCAATATTTGTGTTTTAACTTTCATCTTTTATCAGTCAGTCAGTTGGATTATATTTTAGTGTACAGCTCTGTACTGTTTAATATAACCTGTTTAATTACGACATTGCCATTGTCTCTTTCTTTTGTTTTGCTCATTGTATTCTAGGAGAATACTTGAGTACACGATTATATCCTCAATAATGTCCATTTTATAGTGCACTTTTGATCTTTTCTCAGGGGTATCTTCAAAAAAAGAAATTTGGTAAAATTTGCAAATAGGAATGTTAATTGGAAAAAACGAGTATAAAAGACAAAACTGGACTAAGGTGTCCTGATTTCTCGGGGAAGACAACCCCAGAAGAAGTTCAATCATCGCTAGTGCTCCCTTTTCTTAGAGGGTTTTAATATGTTCGTTCTCATATGTTTAGTAGACACGCCTGGGTGAACCCAGTGAACGTGGAATCGTTCCAACACCCACAGTACTAGACACCCTTGTGCGACCCCCGCTCTCTTCAGAATTTTATGAACTTACAACCTATCAAATCCACCGAAGTATGTTACAAATGCAGTGACAAATATATATCAAGGTTGAGGGCGACATGCAACTTTTGCAAATGAAAAACGCTCCTTGATTGCCACCTCAGCTAGTATTTGATTCGAGATACCGAAGTAGTGTCCTACCGAAGTTTATATTTTTCACAGAATCCTTGAGACAATTAACTGGCTTAGCAATTAAACAGAGATAATACAAAATGTCATCTACTGACTTAGAAAAAGTGCGAATCCTAGTCGTTGGTGACTCAGGTTAGTTAAATTTTATTAGGGGTTTCTGAGGTTTCGACGATTTTGACATTCGTGTAACTGTTACCGTATACGTTTGTGAGTGCAGGTCTAGGCCTAGTCCTGAGCCTGGTAATGGTATAACTTAGGCCTGCAACACTTCTGTTATGTTTAACACTGAATTTTAATGGTGATGCATTGACCAGCCTATAAATGGTAGCTTCACATTTTAGTCGTTACTTTTTTCTTCTATTCATAGGTGTCGGTAAATCGGCATTTGTTCATCTTGTTGCTCATGGGAGAGCAATGCACAATGCATCTTGGACAATAGGTGCTTCTGTAGAAGTGAAGGTGAGGATAGCCTAATTTTATTTCTAAAAAAAGTTTGTTAGACCTACATAAGACCTGATCCTTACTTAATTATTAACAGATTTAAGCCCTTTGCTCTTTACCTCACATTTATTGTCTTCTCAAGGAAAATTCTCTGTCTGGAATTTAGTTCACAATACTTTTTTATACAAAAGGACGAAGAGAATATGAAAACATGTCTAGGTTGTGAAACCTTTAAGAATGAAATGGAATGAGCAGTTTCTCACTAATATTTATTTATAATTGTTATGTTGACTAAGAGTATGTATTTGCTAAATAACTGTAATCTTATGTTGAGTAGGCCTACTACTACTGTAGTCACTCGAAATTCTCAGAAATTGGCTAACAAAGCCAGTCATCTACCTTGGCAGTACAAGACTGTGAAATTACTTGAAATCATCTTGTTTTTTGTTGAGGTACATGAGTACAAGGAAGGGACACCATCACAGAAGTCATACTTTGTGGAACTGTGGGATATTGGAGGCTCCATCAATCATGCTAATAGCCGACAGCTATATTATAACCCTGTACATGGTGAGTAGGGATCTTACAGCTGGTGACATTTCAGTTGACATGCTCTAAAGGCCATTAGTGTTGCCCCAAAATATGCAAGAAAGTCTGATTATGGTCACCTATGCCCAAATTTCAACAAAGATTTAACTGCCCCTATCAAAGTAATTATCCACAGTTAGACACACAATTGTCAAGATTTAGTAACCCTTAATGACTGGGACTAATTTGGCGAATTACAGCACCAAGGAAAGTACTTTTGTTTCTTCTTGCTAATTTTGCTGTGCTCAAATTTAGTGCCAAGAAGGATAATCTTTAACATCTTTCCATCAACTACACTCAGGTCATTAGTCCAGAAAATTAGCTATGAAGCATTTCTTGTCATTTAACAAATCTTAACTAAATGTTACTTTAGCATTTCAATTTAAAGACAATAATATTTAACAATGCCTAGGAACATCTTTTTATGAAAATATTGTATTTCCCATATGCTTGTTGATCTCTGGTTGTTTTGACAGACTTGCTCGAGGTTTTGTTGTCTGTTCTTTTAACAAGATTCCAGTAAACTAATCATATGTTATGTGCTAATGCATTTGTGTGACAGAAATTACACACCCTGCTAATAAAATTAGCAGTGATATACTGTTCATAAATGTGTAGTAAATTGGAAAAAGACAAATGTGACATCACTATTATTAAATGAAGACTAAGTGACATTAGTATTTAGTCAACATGGACGAAGAAAGAAAAGAATTGATGACAGGTTTTCACTGCTGATGTAACATTCAAGTTCAATTTACATTACGATATAAACTAAACCCTTCATTTTTGACCTCCACAGGTATAATATTAGTCCATGATTTAACAAACAGAAAGTCACACACAAACCTGAGAAAATGGTTGGGAGAAGTGTTAAACAGGGATGGATACAACGATAGAAAGCCATCAACTTGGTAAGTATCATTTGCACTCTCTTGAATGCTGTGTCCATTTAATAGGGATTCGCAGAAGTCATATTGACAAATACTAAACGTGTAGGATCCGTACCTCAATACTTGAAACAAAACCTGTCACTTTTGTGAAATTTGATTTTGATTTATTATTCTTGACAGCGATTACGATGCCGAGCAGTTTGCTGGAAACCACACTCCTTTATTAGTCATCGGTACAAAGATGGACCAACTGGACAGTCATCGCCAAACTTCTCTTCAAATGTCACAGATCGCTGAAGAATGTCTTGCAGATGAAATCAATTTGGTGAGATTAAATGATCATTCTTCCTGCAATATTGACTGGATGGTGTTGTCTCAATATTGTATTATTCTTCTTATTTGTTTCTGGCTTTTTTAGCAAGTTCAGATGTTTGCTATGTTTCTAAATCTATTTGTACTGGGCTGATTCGTACGAAGGTTACCAGTTTTCCCTTCAGACAGTAGAGTCCCTCTTTAATGAAGAACCAAATGTACACCAAGGTGGCCATGATGTTAAATCTATCCTTACCAGTTTTCATTCCCTTTCCCAGATTTGACAAATTATGAAAAATTTGACAGTGTTGACTCAGTGTAATGTACCCATAATACCTTTAATTTGTCTAGCTAAGATAATTACACATTAGGAACACACAAAGCCAATCCAGTGGTGGATTTTGTCCACACAAAATGTTTGTAAAAGATTTGAATAGCTGTAAAAAGCTCTAAAGGAGATTTGAAATTGCTATACTCAGTGAATATCTTCCATGCCTTGCCTTCCTCCTAGTCACCTGTTGTTACGATCGAAGCAATATTATATTCTCTGATGCATTTCTTTCTTTCTGTTTATTAATTTAATTACAGGATTGTAGAACTGATGCCCACCTAGCACCGGGCACCACAAATGCTGTCAAACTTAGTAGATATTTTGATAAGGTAAGAAAACTACGATACAGTACTTGGGTACTGGAGATAATATCAACCAACCCGAGTGAGATTAAAGGGACTGGTTTCAACAAAGAGACAATACATGGTAATGGTTATTGTCTTTAAGTGGGCATTTGTTTGTCTATTGTGATGTTTACATCTATGCACTACATCTCTGTAATTTATTCATGTGATCCTCACACGCACTTACATCCCACAACAAGAGTCATCCTTGGTACCATCTCTGAGCAATTCAATCAAATAACAAAGTATGTTATTCATAACTTTGACAATGATGATGTTAAGAGCAATGCTCTAATTATGGCAGTGAGAACTCAAAGTTGAAGCGCAGTCACACTCTGTACTGTCTGCTGTATTTTTTTTATACCTTTGTAGACCTGTCCAATACGTTTGTGTATGGTACCCATCCAATCGAATACATATCCAATATCTAATCCTACCATAAACTTTGTTTGTATTCATATGATCCATACATATCTATACAATATCATATCACAAGACCTACAGTTCTTGAGATTTGTCAGTTATTTTGGGAAATGCTGATATTGTAGCTTGCTTACATTTAGGAGAATGTGTTTTTCCCCCCTTCCCTCTGCTCTTGGTAGTTTTATATTTGGGGTAGAGTCCTATACTACTTGGAACTGATGTCATCGGTTTGATCTGTCTAATGTCATTTATTGCCAGTTCAAACAATTTATTCTTTCACCCTCAACAAGTTCAGGAACAACATCAGCTTGTAAAATGTTTGGAATAGTCATAATCCAACCCAATTATCCACAGCCTCACATGGAAATATCCATAGCATCACATGGAAATATCCATAGCCTCACATGGAAGTATCCATAGCACCACATGGAAATATCCATAGCCTCACATGGAAATATCCATAGCATCACATGGAAATATCCATAGGAAATTCTTCTCCTTTGTGAAGGATATATGCGATGGAAGTGAATTCCTTTGTTCATGGAAATAATGCAAGTTTCATTTCAATATTCTGTTAGAATTAGGCCTTACTGTGCTAAGAAGCTTGTAAACCAAACGAAAGTTATGAATATTCACATACCTCAACACAGCCACTCATTAGTATTCATGTCATCATTAATCAAGCTTAATACACCTTCACTGGTTCCTGTCTACTCACTCGTCAACCCCTTTTAACCTTTTGCTTCATGCCTGCTCTTAACTGTTCTTATTTTTATCGTAATCTTTAAATTTTGCATGCTAATAGGTCATTCAGCACTGCACAGGTAAATTTTATCATACAGTTTTTTTTTTAGCCAAGCATTACCCTTTTTTATTCTTTTTTACTCCTTTTTTTTTTATTCTACGTTTTTACAAGATTGAGATGTTAGTTTGTTTGTACCATCAATAAACAGTTCATCTTATTTTAAGATCATGACGAAACATAGGTACACAAATATCGGCACCAGCACTTATTTTGCAAATCTTATGAAAGGAAGTGATCATCTTGCTTTGAGCTGTCATACTGTTTGTAAATGTGTCATCGGTTTGGGTAATGCGGATTGTTCTTTAAATTGTTTGAACCAAGGGTTCACAGAAAGTAATCTCTGCCTCACTACACCATACATTAAGCAGAATATCTGGATAGGTGCATTTTAATATGGTCTCAAGCTGGGAGAAATGGGTCTCTGTTTTGGGTCAAAGCTATTACTCAGACACATGAAGAAATAAGAATAAGTAAAAATTGAAATGTTGGATTAAAATACTTTTATGTTTGGTACCCCGCTGTGTTAGAACAACATCATCTCTGCATGTTCCATATTCAAAAAAAGTCATTAACAGTATTAACATGGGAGCACAGGATGCCTCATTACATAGTCATTTCTTTCTACCGTTCTCAAGCAGAATCTAAACAAACTAAATGGCTTAACTAACTGATTAATTTATTTAATATTTGCTGGGTCTTGCATGATATAAGAAATCAGGGTTTCATGAAAACCTTTTGAGTGTCTATTTTGGTGTTTTGTGGCAATTACTTACTTTCACCACTGACCTTTAGAGCATAGATTTTGGCATAACATGCCTTGTATTCAACATGTTGTTTGTATTTACAGATACACGCACACACAAAATGAAAAAGCAGATCTCTCTGCAGCTTAGTTAGCCTTTGTATTCTTTGACAAAACAACAGAAATTCAACATAGTATTAGATCAAAACTGTTATAATGCTCTTTTGTATCTGTGGCAGTTCTCCAGAAGCCATTTATATGTTGTTTCGTGCTATCAGTGTAAAGACACTGGCCGGCTCTTTCAATGACTTATCCAAAGTAGAATAATAATTAGAGAGAAAAGAAGAGAACAACATGTTAAATGGAGAGGTTTACTGGATGAAGTAGGTCAGGTTAAAGAAGGAAAAATAATTCCTTACTGTGAACTGCTGGAAGAAGTTAATGAATTTGTTTTGGTCATTTCTCAGCAAAGGTGATAAAATTTGCATATTTTTAAATTTGTCTGAAGGTTTGCACCTCTTATCAGAATGGCTTTAAGACAGGCTGATTGTAGATTTAAAAGGTTTTTTTTTTTTGAAACGGTTAAAATTTTTGGTGGAATGCCTTAAAAATATCTATGCTTTGGAGGTCCAGTGGTTTCTGTCACGCTTTTCTACTTTCTCTGCTTTGGATGTAACCTTTGGGTTTCAGGTGATACGTCGATGCCACCACCATCCAAACCTTGCTAAACCATCACGTACGGCTTCCCCTCGCCGAATTAACCCTCAGGGTAAGGTTAGTAGAACCAACATTCCCTTCTCCATCTCCCATGCTTCCCTGGTTCCATTGACAATTTTATTGCTTTGATCTGGTGAGAGATTGTTTGTTTTTGTTGCAACCTGGAATAGCTCTTCTTACATTTGCTTACAGTTTGTGACTTCTTGAATTTTGACTTTGGGTTTTCAGTAAAATAAATAGAAACAATTATCCTCCTTGTTACCCTCTCATTGTAATAAGCAATAGTGTTCCTTCAGAAGATTGCTAGAGTTTTACACCAATGATTACTGACTGAAGTGGAATATAGCTCTACCATTTATATATATATATATATATATATATATATATATATATATATATATATATATATTAAAACTGAAAAGCTGCCTTAAAGTGGACAGCTATGCATTAGCTTGAAGAAGGAGCAAGAAGAATATCTTGCTCCAATTACTATCAAGGAATGAAATGGATTCTGTCACATAATCATGATATGGTCCCTTACATTCACACGTAAGAGAATGGAACCTTAGCTGATTAGATAAAATGGATGTTTGTCTATAGGTAAAGCTCTAAATATTTTCATAAATTTGAAGATTTCCCTGTGATTAATTTCTCAGCAGCACTGTAGTTTTGCCAGAGTGTGCTACCTTGATTGACAGAATGTTATTGTGATCCTTTTACCAACCGATTATAAAAAGATTTATGCATCTGTGCAGCACGAAATGCGCCGAATAGACATGTTTTATCTGCAAGTTTGTCATTTGCCTGATGCATCAGTATAAATTGTGGTTTGTGTATTGTTGCATTTGTTTTGAGTGAGCAAGAACTGCTATCAAAATTCCAACAGAAGAAGACAAAGATATAATATGAGGGGAAAATAATGAATATGCATGTATGTTGTGATGGATCAGCTGATTGGTTATTAGAAATAGGAATATCTTGCCGTATCACTGGTTTGACTCAAGTCACATAATATTCCCAAAAGAGAAAACTTCACTCTGACTCATGTAAATTTTTGGGGAGGGGGAAAAATTGTATCTGGCCATGTATTTGTTAAGGGCCAGAAACCACTAAACTTAAAACATTATTCAGAGTGTGTCCATCTTTATAGGTTAGCTGGGAGAAGATGTGACAATTAACATGGTTGTGTTATAGTTTAATAATCTAGTAATCTTAGGATAAATGGAAATGAAACACATGGCAAATAAGCAATTAAAAAAAAAGGCTTTTTAGCTGGAAAATGGCAAATGAAGCTTCATATACAATCACAAGGTGTTCTTTATTTACTAAGTAAAATAAGTATTTCAGATAGTTTTAATATTGAATTTTGAAGATGGTAGATTAAATATTTAGGTCCTACCGATAGTACCAATTAAGTACTTGTGATTGAATGATGTCCTCGTAGGGTTGGGACTTCATCAAAATTTATGAATCAGCATTTCAGATACTGTCCAATCGTATTTCAGCTTTATGATGACACAAGAATATGACTCAGAACATGGGTAAATCTTCATAATCAAATTTTACAGCGTGAATATAAACTTTTATTCTAGGTTAAAATTTGTATTAAACAGGCCATTAACATAACATTTTTTTTTCCGGCCTTGTTTTTGTCCTGTCAAGCAAGCTCTTATTACTCTTAATGCTGCTTTCTATATTTATGAAGGCCAGCTGCATTGATTTTATTTTGCAGGTTTTTTTTAATTTTCTGTTTATAGAGAATGCTCTTTTGATTTTGCATGCAACCCAATTTCATTTAGTTTACATTTTTCATCTATTCATGATTATCTATTTTATATCTGCTACACTCATTTTTCAAACGTGACATGTAATGCAGATAATGTTATCAAATAATATAAAATATAAAAGCATTTCAATTCATCATCATATTTATGACTTACTATTATTTCGTAACTTATTTCTGTGACTTCGATTGAGACATGCAGTTTTGTGATTGTTGTGATGTTTGAAATGTGCGTGGATTGGCTTTATCATATTTCAGAAATATATTTGTGCATGTTTTCATTGTTTTGAAACAAATTTAAACAGATTTGTTAGGGATGCTAATTTTTTATACATGAAATATCTGTTTACCAGTGTTTCTGAATGAAAGACAAAGTGTTCCAAAGAAAAGTCAACATCATAACAGTGTGAAGAATTGTTGTTATTGATATGAACGTCAGGAAGTAAGATAAAAAAGAAGAATTGTTTTGTACCAACTGTTTGTAGAGAAATAATTTGTGGAAGTTTATCATTTTGTATCACATTTAATACTGGAGAACAAGCTTATTGTATCCTTTTTCAATTTTTCTTTTTTTTACAATAAATGTGGATCTTATCAGTTAAGATTGTAAATTGAAAGTGAATCACTTGGAAGGTGGTGGGGGGGGTGGGGGTGTGGTGGGCTGAGGGAGGTAGTAGGGGACAAAAGGTAGCATTAAACCAAACTGCAGAATTTGAGGCGAATAAAGGGGAAGGGATGATGATGGAAGGGGGGGGGGGCTGGACAGTAAATTAACAGTGATTATTAATACTGAGCGTTATTGTATGTGTATGATTATGATTCATATGAGGCAGTTATAGAATAACAGCATCAAAGTATTCACAAACATTTAACATGACTTAAGCTTTACCGCAAAATTCATCCAGAAAGGTTTCCAAAATAAAGTCATATTGGATGCTTTATAACTGTGACAGTAATTCTTGTTAACCAAATCACGACCCCTGTAAGGTAAAATATTGGTCGTCAGGCTTAAAAGATTCAGTCAACTGAAGCACACGAAGACAGGCAAAAAGTTTGTCTGCAGATTATGCGAGACGTTACTTAGAAACCTGCTTCTGAACGTAAACATAAATTAACAGATTATCTTCTTCCTTTTCTTCAAGGACATCACGTTGGATTTCAAACTTTGTAATATCTTTTTATCTCTCTCTCTCTCTCTTTTCCTCCTCATCTTTGCATCCTCTCTTCTCTCAGGTTATTGAGAGGCGGTTTCACTCGCAGGGTTCAAGTCAGGTGTGTGTTTCTCAGTTTCCCACCTGAGTAGCTTTACGTTATTGTGTAAGTCAGTCTGCTTATTTTTAAGTAGTATGCAGAAAACTCAACATGACACACCCTAAAGGAAAAAAATATCGTCCAGAGAAATCAAAAGTAAATCAAGTCCTCCCTGTGCACGAACCTTTCTTGCCAGGGATCAGTTTAGGCAGACTGCTTTAACAGCAATTTTTGAATTTTGAATTCTATTCATCATAATTTCTACAGAAGTTATGTATATTATACTTCTGTGCTTTCTCATTTCAAATTTGTCATTCCTAATCTGTGGTTAAACCCAGGATACGGAAAGGCTATGATACAATGATAGACAATAGGGACTTAAATATTTGGAATTATTTCATATTGAAAAGACAAACAAAATATTTGAAAAAAAACTTTTAATGACAAGTTCAAGTAAAGTGTATCTTCTTAACCAGTGATTTAAAACTATCCCATTTTATAGGGGATGAGTGCTTCACTTACTTGATATGTTACGGATGGATGTAAATGCTTGGTCACACTTGTGCAGTTTTGTCAGACAAGTGAAAACACAATGAAGTTTCCATCAGAAAATGGGATGAAAGAACAGTTTGTTGGCATCTCAGTAGCAAACTGTATCGTTCAAGCTAACAATTTTTATACTGTGAGCAAAATACCAACCCTCCCCCCCCCCATGCCCACCCCTGTGAATTATGAGGGGTGTCTGTGTCATGTAGAGTATAGACTGACTTTAAAATTCATTTTGAAAACACATTTGCGAGCTTTTTCATTTATTTGGACGGTGGTAGTTTTGTAGAAAATGTAACTATTATTGGTGCGTTTGCAATAATTCGTATTTTTTTGAACTGCTCATAATTTCTGATAAAATTTCCCACACTGTGATAGACTGTACGTTTGCCTGTATTCAGTATTGCATTTGAAAATGCTATGTTTATTTCGCATGGTTGATAGTACAAACAAAAAAATGCTTTGCATGTCCTTGCACAAGTTTGATTCTGTTGAATGTGCAGCTGCTTCTGCAATGTTAGTATTGTTATGCTTTTGATTTGCATATATCCTTTGTTTATTTATTGTGCTACAGTTATATGTTCTACCCTTTGTTATCCTTGCCAATTATTTAAATATGCATGGTGTCTTTCTGTGTTCCAATATTAGAAGCCTTTTAATCGTTGTGTATCGATCCGGATAAGAGCGGGTGGATGTTTGGTCAATCGGGATAACTTGCCTTTAAAATTTAAAAACAGATTAAGTTTAAGGATGGCTAATTTTTGTATTCATGTCATATTGGTTTTGATTACATATATTCTTGACTGTGAGCTTCGTTGCATAAAGAATGGTTAAACGGAGGTTTTACACATTTTACCATTGTGCTAGTAAACTGTGGCCTTCTCCTAGGGACTGAAATCTTGTGATATACATCAAATATTAAATCATTTTCTGAAGTTGATTTCGACTGAAATTGCTTGTCTATCATCGAACGGAAAGTTGGTCTGCTGGTCGCCATGGGAGATAAGTCGTCTCCCTCTCTGCCATCTCGTGGAATATTTGCTGATTTCTCAGACTACTCTTGTAAATTAAATATCAAATTTCTCTATATTTTACACAGCAGACTGACTTTCACATGTTTCCAGGCATAAGCTTTTTCCGCGAATTTGCGGAATATCCGTGATTTCTTTTCAACCTCGGGGACAAATACTATTATCCTAACACACTGTAACATACGCAAACTGGAGCCTATACCGTAATTTTTGCAAAGTTCCGTGATTTTTTTTTTACCCAAGGGCCAAGGCTCATCTTTGTGTTTCACTAGATGCTTACCTTACTCACGGTAAGTGTCACATCTCAGTGCCTAATCTTATCGTCTTTTACTCTCGATAGATTCCCAGTCCAAAATCTGAAAGAAGACGAATCAGCTTACAACAGCCGAAGAGTGATCACACGGACTGAGGTCAAAGGTCACTGATCGGTTGATACATCAAGAGAGAGGAGAGACCGTATTCCATTCGGGGTGTGCATTAAGGTGTAGGAAGACTTACAACTCGGGTTACTCAGATCAGACTACTGATGTGTAGGAGCCTGGCACTGTATCTGTAACATGTAGTTCTTATGCAATTGAGGGACACACCAAACTGCAGAACTGTGGTCCATGGAAAAGTTGTGGTTACCATGGAGATTTCTGAGACAATCTCTTCGAAACCTGGTCTCATTTGAGAGTTAGAATTCTTCTCTTTAGAGACCACTTTGAGTTGAAAATAAAAGTAAATGTTTGCAATCGTAAGATTCTCTTTCGTAATGAACAGAAGAAGAGACTGAATGAACTGAGATGGTGGCGGAAACAGGTCACAGAGAAGAGGAATTCTTTGTTGCAATTTTGCTTGTAACAGTTGAACAGTTTAAAGAGCAGATGACTGCAAACTGATGGCATATGATTGTAATAATCTAATATGAGAAATAATAAATTTATAAATTAAAACAAAAATCATCATTGTCTGTTTGTCTGCCTTCATTTTCTGACAACAGTTACTTAGGTCATATATAACAATTATGAAGGACTCATATGGTAGTGTCATAATCTTGATTAAAGTATGCACGGTTTAATTACCATTTGATACTCTGGGATGAAATAGAGACCCTTGAATGTACCAATTTGCTTAGAAGAAGAAAAACAAAAATATTTCAATACATTGTTAAAAATGTGTGTAAATGGGAAAAATAAGCATTCTTAAAATATATGGCACGTGATAAAGATAATCAGAAATCTTGACCCCCTCAACCCCCATCTGCCTTCCTTGGCCCTAGATCCACCCATCAATGCACCTTGCTCCTATTCCATTTCCGGCCCTCTGCAACCGCCAACCCCTAGACCAACTTCGCCCACTCTCGAGCAAAGCAGTAAACCTAATACGAGAACCACATTAACTGCCAATTCATGCAAAATAATTTTCTTCACCAGGATAAAAACTGTTTATTGAATACTCTTGTGTCTGTGGGAACAGTGCACTGCATGAGCGTCACCAGATGTGTTTTTTGTTGTTACAAAACTGTTAGTAATTAAACTATGTTTTAAAGTCGGAGGCGATACAAATGTGCATAAAATGTTCATGCAAATTTCTGAATATGTTCATATAGAAATGTTCTCTATAACGGCTGGCAATAGTTTGGAGAACTGTTTATTGTGCATTTTAAAATGGAAAAAAAAAGAAAGAAAAATACTCATTTAATTGATGAAATAATGAGTGATATGAAATTATATCGTTTAAACCTTGTCATGCTGTGATAACAAACTTAACCAAATCTGGGTGGTTTTTGATCACAAATGAATTTGGGTCCAAGAATTAAGCAAGGAAGGATGACATATGACTACCTCAAGAAGTAGTGTTGAATGATGACAGGCCCGTAACCAGGAAGTCTGAAAGGGGACTAACAATTCAGGCGAGGATTCCTACTCTTGTCAAAACTATAACGAAATATATTACATTATAATATTCATAAAGCAGTAATAAATGTTGCCAGACACGTAGCTAGGAATTCTGAGAACGAGCCGGCTCCACCAAATTATTGAGGGATACCAACATTTTATGGAGGGACACAATACTCGTGTTCTGTAAGCCTTTATGAACTTTCTTTTACACATGATCGTGGCACCGATGGGGGCTCAGTAGTTTTCAAGGGGAGGGGGTATGGGACGCCCCCTGTACCCGATCTGGCTAAGGGCCTGAATGTTGGCTTATGTCGGTTCATCCTGAGCCATTTGCTTTTTCATAAAATTACTCAAATGACATTCCCCTTGCATCGGAAAAACGTTGGTTCTCTTGGTTGCTATGGGGTCATCGTGATGTAGGATAATTCCAACACAGTAAATATTGCTGTAAAGTGCGTCGGGTGTTTGTTTATTTGTCCGTTCATTAGTTGAAGACTGTATCGCTACCTTCTGTGTCGGTTCTCTTTAATTCTTTGTAGGTTATCGGCTTTTTCAACTCCTTGCTCTCAGTGGGCAGATGGTCGTACCGTTCCGATATTATCGATCTTTTACGATGCAGGACCCGTTTGTTGTGATACTTTATTCGTATCAGAAACGCAATGACAACAATAACGACAGCAACGATAAATGTAAGCAAGAAAATTAGTTGTGGATTCATCGAGGTTGACTCATCGACTGTGAAAGAAAAATGAATAATCGTTGCTTCATGATAATGATAAAAAATGAATATAAAACTGGCTTTCAAACATGATTAGTTTTGTAGCGCATCCTTAAAAGTAATAATAACACACGCCACTAGTCAGGCATGTATCCAACCCCTATCGCTCAACCTGTTCACCCTAACACAACCCTACCCCTCAACATTTCACCAACCAAAACCCCATCCTCAACTTTTCAGCCCCCTCCCAAACACACATAAAAGAACAGTAGTTATCATGTTAGCCCAACCTTTCTTGACCTAATTATAGACCTTCTTTATAGCCGAAACATGCCTCAGAATGCCTCATTTTACGTTTATTTTTCTTTTCGTTTATTATCTTTTTCACTCCACACCGGCTTCAATCACCACAGTTTAAAACCTCTCCTTTTTAAAATCCTTGATCCGTACCTTCTATAGTCATGACCAGGGGCGTTGCCAGAGTACTATACATGGGAGAGGGGAGGGGTTAGTGCCATGTTTTTCCGACTAAACAGAGGAAAATACCGACAAGAAGTGTTGATTAACGAGATGGGGGGGGGGGGGAGGATTCCAGTGGACAGGGGTCCGCTGAAGGCTGATGATCCCTTAGACTGGTGCAGAACATGGCTGAATGGAGGGGGGGGGGGTGAAAGCCACACACCGCTTTAGATACGGCCCTGTTCATTACGACTATCGTCAGGACAGAATTTAACTTTGGAGGCCACAGTCCCATGAGACACTCAAGGTAGTCATTGTAATTATGATAAAGTGAATCCAGGCGCGTAGTTAAATGTGTGCTTGTCAATAAGAATTAGCTGAATAGATATTCGAATTACGTTTCTCCTCAAAGCACCCTTACTCCTCTCCCCCCCCCTACTCCCCCATCTAGCTCACCCCTCGCCTATACCGACAACAATAATCCATGCTCCTATAGCATCTGATGCCCAATTTGAATTGAATGGGGACAGCATCAGTTGAAATTACTTTCCTGTTTTATGGCTAATTTAGTAGACCTCCACATGAAGCATTTCGTCTTAGAATATAATTGTTCATTTGTTTAGGACTACATTGAATATGAAAGGATCCTGGTCAGAACATGCCCACATTCCAGTTATTATGCACTAGTTTTTGCGTCATTCAGGGGCGTAGCGAAGGGGTTTTTGTTGGGGGGTGTGGAGAATTTGATTTGCCGACGGATCTGGAAGTGGTGACTGAAATGGGGGAGGGGTCTAATTTTTAGTTTTGAAACGTCCTTAGATGCAATCTGATGTATATTTTAAGTCAAATTTGATTTGCCGACGGATCTGGAAGTGGTGACTGAAATGGGGGAGGGGTCTAAGGGGAGGGGGTCTACCCCTCCCCTTTGGAAAAATTAGTTTGAACGTCCTTAGATGCAATCTGGTGCATATTTTAAGTCAAATTTGGCACGGAAGAAGCTCCCGTTCTCCTTTTTCTATTCAGCTTTCCTTCTTTCTTCCCCTTCCGCTCTCTTCACCTTTTCTCCTTTTGCCGACAGACCCAAAAATTTGCCGACAGCGACCAAATTATTGGGGGGGTGTGACACCCCCCCCACACCCCCCCCCGCTCGCTACGCCCCTGGCGTCATTTACTTTATTGTAACGTATTCTATATTTTCTCTGCATACTTAGCCTTTCTTACCCATGAGATATTTATAAATATAATGATGTGATATTCAACTAACAATGTCAGTATTTAAAAAACCACCATATATCGCGCCATAGTTGCCAAAAGTATCCCCTGTCATTAGACTATGCTGATTATAACACTTACATTTGTCACAATACAAGCTGATTGGTCGGTCGTCTGTAACATGGCCACTGGCATCCACAACTAGACATTCGTCGAGGGAATCAGCGTCTTTCGGACAAGCATAAGAGTATTTTGGCACCACTAATCCATTGCCAAATTCACTGTCCGTATCATAGTTTCTATAACTCCCTTCCCCAACTAACTTATCACAAATCAGCTTCGGTGTGATATAACCATGTTCGAAGGTATCAGACACTGCCCGCCAATGAACGCCGTCGAAAATTTCTAAACGACCAACTTTTGGAGATGTACCGTTCATGAGTCGGAGGGCAAACTTTTCTGTTTTTTTTTTTTAAAGGAACAAAATAAAAAAGAATAAGAAGAAAGGAGAAAAAGTAACAAAATACTGAATCATCAGAACAAGAAGTTATTGGGGTCTTTCAACTCCTTCGCCAAATCAGATATATAGTCTCAGTTTGTGTTTATTTGAATGTGCTCTCAAAATGTCAGGAAATCGACAATTTTTCAAGTTATGGTTCACTTCTAATAGAATTATACAACGTACGTGTTATAGGACGAAAATTTGCATCATGAACCACTTTGTTCTTACAACAACCATCATTTATAGATCATTTAGTTTTAAGTGATCATTTCTTACCTGGATTTTCACAAACCACGGTCCCTATGGCACCAGACAGACATGTCTCCTTAGCAACCGTGCGAGGGCAGTCTTTGATAGATTTCTCATCTCCCGTGCACTCGACTCTATGATAAATCGCCTTTTCATTATTTGTCATATCTTTGCTTATATTTACTGCTCCTGCGTAACCCAACTGCCGACAGACCACATGACCAGACTGGCGTGTCCAGCCGTTTATACATACTGCGCCCCATTGTCCGTTGTTATATATCTCGATTCGTCCTGAAGAAGGTTCACTGTCAGACACCTTTGAGTTGATCAAACGAACGGACCATTCGTTGGCTGTCTCGTCTTAGAGAAAACGACAACAACAACAAATCAATAATAGAAAACAATTTAATTGAAATAACAGAACAATAATAAATATCAAATCCAATCAGGCATATAGACCTATATCATGATAGAGAAATTGGTGAATTTCGATTTGCATAGGCAGATAAAATAGGTCCATCATCGCTTTATCCCTGAAAATTATTTCACCCGAGCCTCGATCTACTCGTCAACATTCCATGTCGTATCGACCCTTTTATAAAAATGTCACGTGTCAGAATTCATTGCGGATCTGACTGAAAACGTGCAAATGAATTCATTAAACATAAAGCAGGCATAGTTTTATAGCGCATAATGGAGCAATATACATCAAAAGAACAAAATATGTTCTTACTACGTTGCACCTATAAATCACAAGATTCATTTGATAATGTGATATAATATTTAACATTATACTCAGAGTATATAATGCAACCGAATACTTTGCATATACGGCAATTTAATTGCCAATAACTTGTCAGGCTACCTATCCCCCCCCCCCACCCTCCCCTCCTCATCTGCTCGCAGTCATATTTACACCTTTAAGGTGTTTCAATATTTCCATATAATGTTATTGCGCATACTGATTTATTGAGAGTGATGCACGTGTCGAGGGCTGAGTTTGCGGGAGAGCAGGGCTATATAGATAGTAGTTTCACTATTTCATTTTTTCATTTATTTGTTTCCACATTCAAAATATATTACACAATAATAGAAGAAAATGTATGTGACAAGTGGAGGAGGTCTGAGAAAGCCGAGGCTCTTACGAAGCAGACCACCCGTACAAAGACAATAATAAAATAAAATAAATAATGAACAATGTATGCAACAAACAAAGGTTGCACACACAAATAAACCATGTAACTGTACTTACGTTACATAATATAACAATATACAATTTAAAGAATTATCAAATACGTAATTGACCCTAGTCCTCCCTGCAAGACCCTCCCCGTAAACTCCCGTCTGTCCCCTAAGTCAACAATTGTGTCCCCTGACACCTTCCCATCCCCTAGTTAATCACCCAACCATACCCCCAAATCACAAAACTTGGAATATAGACAAGAATAAAAAAAGACGCATCTAACCCCCCCCCCCACCCGAACCGCTCCCCCGCCCCCTGTACGTGTACAGATTGTCTTACCAGCTTCTAAGCAGACCACTCCAGCGTAAGACTGCGTATGACAGGAGGAGAATGATATTCCGCAATCGATTAATTGCTTCTCGTAGCCCTCACACAAGACGCTATCGAAATGGATTAGGTCATTGCCGGCATCTAAGAAGGGAATCCTCTTTACTGAGACGGCGTACGGACGATATCCTAATTGTCTGCAAACTACGTTTGCGTTATGGATATTCCACTCTTCCGTAAAACAAACAGAACCTTCTAACCCGTTGTACCTTACCATGACCCTTCCGTGATACAAACGTACTCTACCTTGGTCAACTGAAGAACCAAGAAAAGAACAATATATGTATAAATGTACGTTGGTTTCATATTAATAATGCATTTTATCCAAAGGATACATAATAAGCCACCGATTTTCCTACTTGAAGGTGGGGTAAGGGTGGTGGTTGTTGTATGTTTTTTTGTTGGGGGAGGGAGGCGGGGTGGGGGTGCATGACCAATCAACTTTAAATATGTAATTCAGTAACACTCAAAATAACATATTATGGTCCGCTGTAATTATGGATTTTAGCCCTAACTTACAATCACATCGTTGGGTTAAAGCCGGTTTAAATTCTCCATCGCGACATCGCGATTTCTCCGGTCCAAGTAAAAGTCCGTTGGTACATGAAAACGTAACATCCTCTCCATCCCAGACAAACTTGTCCTCTGGAGAACTTTTTACACCGTCTTGCAGATCCGGTAGGACGCATGGAGCTGGTAGAATCGATCAATGGAAAAACAAATGAAGGCCCGTGAATGGTTCATCAGACAGTTGATTAACCTTCATTGAATTTTGTTTAACTCCTACGTTATCTTAAACTATAAATTCTTGAATGTGCAGTACCCCTACAATTGACCCCCTCCTCTCCCATCCCCATCCATCATATTTGGTAGATGTCAATCGTAATGGGCCCGCGCTGGGTCCAACTCTAACTCGATGACGCCACAATTATTGAATCACAATGTCTGAGTCTTATCACCACACAAATCAATGTGACAATATTTAAGAATCTTTCGCTTAATTAACCCAAACAAAATTAGTATTCATAATTTCTCATGAGTGTTTTCTTTAGTATACGTATATTTGGCAATAGAGAGTTCATGCTTCGGATTTCATTTCCACCATTCCTTACCCTAAAATGTTATTAGCAAAATACCTTAATATAAGCTTTCATGTTATATTTCGTGAATCATTCAACACTGGACAGTTTTTACTATGTTGTACACGAAACATGGAACTAGTAAGTATTGTAAAGACAAAGGGGTGGTGAAATGTTTCAAAATTTGTGGTTATGCAAACGGCCGGTGTAGCAGTACAAACTGTCGCAAATATTCCATATTCAGTATAAACTGTCCCGGTCCCACAGGACAGTTTATACTGGATTTACCAGTACGTTTGGTCTCCCCGGACCTATTGTACAAGGCCAGTTGGTACAGACTGTCTCCCCAGACAGAATATGCTATGGTTACACGGAGGGGGACATTATTCGACGGTCATATATTTTGTTGTAAATTGTGTCCCCTGAACACAATGTCCGCCGTAGCATGTACGTTCGAGTAGCAAAAATTTAATTAGTAATGGACTCTGGCAGTATCCGTATTATTAGCAAATTGTCGCATTTCGGCTTCCGTATATTTAGCAGTAAAGTCGTGCGACAACTAAAAACGGAAAAGCTAGCAGAAAACGTGAGACAAATTGCGGATATTCTAAGAGATGAGAGCTATCCAAGTGGGTTTACAAGAATAAAACAGAGAAGAATCTTACGGAGACAAAGTCAGTCTTTCAGACTGGCTGAAAATGGAACTCTTGCGTACCGAAATTGAAGGAAAGTGTTGCTATCTAGGGCTACTCAACTCGCCCAAATCGAAGCAGCTCACACTGACTAGTGACATCTATAAGGTAATGTCTGTAACTTACAGTATAGGATACACAATATGCCTTTGCTTGTTAAATGGCGAACGGCCATTCCACAGTTAAACTATAACCAGGCCTCTAGGACCTTTTTGGTGAACAAATCATGATATTCTTTTACCACGTTTGGTTAGTTGTAAAAACTCATTCGCAAAAGTCAAGCAATTGCTTGTGCAACATTATAATCAGTTGTATGCTTGAGCAAAGTTATTAGGGCCTATTTCTTTTCGTTTTGTTTACCCAATTGTTTACCCAAACAAATTTACCCAAACAAATTTTTGTGACAATTATTATAAATTTCCACCTTTAATCGCCCTGCCTATCATAAAAGATAACAACAGATTACTAAAGCTTAGAGAGCTAGTCTGGTTTGCATGCATGGGACACTATAAATGCAATTATTGGACTATAGCATATAGCCGAGCCTACTTCTAGAGGAAAGTGGCACTAATACTGTACATAATAAATTCCCGTTCATTAATATTGGTTGGTAAGAACAGATATTGAAGGCCTGATAGTACTTTTTTAGGTGTGGCATATTCTCTACATGCCAAACCTCACTGCAGAAGAAAACTTCTTAAATATCTATAGACCCCAATTGTGGCCAAGCAATGTGTACAATAATGGGAATATTCCATTTCAAACACTGATATAGAGTTGTAATTCAATTTTAAGGCACTTCAGCTAGAACTACCAATTCTGCAGCCCATATATTTGTGTGTGTTTGTTTGTGGTTTTTTTTTGGGGGGGCAAAAAAACATGATCTCCTTTGATCATGAATTTTCTTATTTCTTTGAAGGTGTTCATCTTTGCATAGATAAACCAGACAACAGACTATGTCTATTGTCTAGATTCTATTGGAAAACTATCAACGTTGATGTAACAAGTTATGCTCAACAGGATGTCAAAGCGTCATTGTCATGTAGACCTACGAACAAGTCGCCATAGCATTCCTGTAACTGGATTATGGAAACAGGTAAATATTCAATCTGTTTTAATTGCACAAGATGTCCGCAGTATGCAGTGAAGGTTTAGTTTAGTTAATGTCATTCTTTCTGGACAAATTAAACATTTACAAGTTTAACGGTAGTCTGTATTGGCCCTAAATTTTGGCCACTTTAGTTGCTAGAAGTTTTCAAAAAGTACTTTTCTGGGGGTAATAACCCTTTAAATTGTGCTCAGACATTCTAAATGATGACACGAGATGATTGAATGTCCCAGTGAGGTAAATTTCCTTCAGGGATATAAACATACTTACAGAATTTTGTCCAAAGTGAAAATTTGGCATATTTAGGGCCTATACAGCAAACTTTTAAGCCACACTCTGGCCTAACTGCAGAGCAACCATCAATATAGGCATGTAATTGTAAGTTGCAAAAAGTGGCGTATCATTTTACTGGTTTAGTGGTTGAAGCGATTGTAAATATATGGTACAGTATGGTGTAAGTTACATTTTCATATTTGCAAGGTAAAAATAATTGGCCTAAATCCACCAACACCCTGTTTCGATCAGATATCCCACTGTTTTTATCTAGATCTGTGTACAGCATGAAGCAATGGAATAGAACAACAGTCAAGGCAAAGCCTGCAACTTGTAAAAAAAAATTAAATTAGCACCTAAATGCTGTCTTCTTTCTTAACAGGTTGGTGTTGATCTTATTGGTCCTCTACCAGTGACAGCTGCCAATCGACTGTACATGATAACACTGTCTGACTTCTATTCAAAGTGGCCTGAGACTAAGGCAGTGCCTGACAAGACTGCAGCATCAACTTCTTATTTCATTACTGATGTGATGATGAGGTAAGCATGTCTTAAAAAGTGAACAATTTTCTGTAGTTAGTAACTAGTTCCAATATGAATGGCATCATATCTGTTATTTGTACCATGCAAATAACTTGTAGTGCATGGCAGAATGCTGTGTTTGAGTATAACTCATTTCCAAATAGGTATTAAGCATACGGAAAGGTCACAAAGGTAGGTGAGAACCGAGAAAGTGTACTGTAAATCTTTGCAGGTTAAGTCCCCATTAACAAGTTTATATGTAAGTAGTTTTTGTCCTATATTTACTTGCAGAGGTTCCACCTCTGGTTTTTAAGTAGCATATAGCCTGACAATTGTCGTCATTTAATTTACATCCCCAAAAAGTGATTTTGGCTGGACATGTTTCACTGCAGCAGACACAGTTTATTTGTTCAAACAAATGATGAGTAAATAATTAAGACCACATTCCACAGCTAGACACCACCTTTTGTGTGTTGTTTTTCAAAAAGGTGTTGGACAGTTTGATATTGTAACCACAGGGAACTTTTCTGTTTAGAAAGTGTGAACTTATTACTAATTGGCTGTTTTGACAGGAACTTCGACAAGATAAGAGAGATAATGTATCAACTGAGTTTTGGTACCATTTCTCTGTTAGATCTGTTGTGGAAAATTGCTAAATGTGTTTGTGTGTGTGGTGGGGGGATATTTCCTGAAACCTGGGAGAGGGACCCTCTTTTTTGGCAAAATAGGGCAATGTTTAGGTCTCTTGACGCAAAATGATGTATAATAGTACATTTTACCATAATAATGGTTAGCTAGTATTATTTGGTTTTGCATTTGGGTCATAGAGAGGGTGTTTTGAACCCCCATGGATCCTGATTCAGGACAATTAATGTTTGATCGGCATTAAACAGTCATACCATGCACACATACATCAATAGAGCACCAAAAGGCATCAAACTTCTGTTGTATCCTAGCTTAAGCTAATTTGATAAATTTCTGATATTAAATTTCATTAATATGTCACAAATGTTGTATTGGCTCATGTGGTTAAAACTTTTCAGGTTTGGTAGTGAACTGTACAATATAGCGCCAAAATTATGACATGCAATCTCCAATTAAAAAAATGGACCCAGTATTCCCATAAACATGTAAGTGTCACAATAAAAGATCATCCAATTAACTCAATGCCTAAGCATAGTTCAGTTGTACACTATACAGTCTACACTTAACCAATATGGTGAATGTTAATTATCTTTGTAGTGGAGCTTACACATAACCTTTCAAGATGATAATTTATTTTATATATGACTTACAGTGTGGCATTCACTACTCATAATATTTCTTTCAACTTTTATTTTGCACAGATCTGGTTGTACTGATATCTCATCTCTGACCACCAATGGAGGGAGTATGTATGAAGTTAACGGAAGACATGTCTAGACGATTTTCTTAGCAGTTAACTTGTTACCGACAATAATCTTGTCTTTCACTCTAACATATCATGAGAGAAAACTTCGTCGGCTGCTATATGTTTAAGCAAAGAGAGGCCATTGACTTTTCACTGCCAGTCGTTCGGTGGAAATCCATATATTTGCAGTTCAAGTTGAAGGGTTGTTACGCTCGAAATTCTCTATCACCTCATTACTTCATTAAATAACAAATACGAAGGCGTGTTTCTTGGTTCTGGAAATTGTGTTCAAGATAAGTTCTCATAGTAAAACATATAACCGACCATATTCTGCTTCCTGTTGTAACTTTTGCTGTTATGGATTTCTGTAAAGTCTTAACGAAAAACCCGTTGGATACATGAGAATCAGCTATTTTATTTTGTAATTTACAATCAAGATTTAACTTTTGACGGTATCAAGTTGCACATTAAAGCATTTTATAGGTAATCCTACTGTTTGTGGAAAGCAGTTCAAGGGGGGAATTCTAATAGGGAAACTTCTGCATGGTTTTATTGAGGTCTTTACCAAACTCTAACGAGGATGTTCTTCATGTGGATTATGAGAGTTTCAAGTACATATTGTTTGAAGAAGAGTGACAGTAGTATATCATTCTAATCAAGCAATACCTCCCTGCTTGAAGGATGCTCTAGAAAGCATGGATTATCTTTAGTTGCATCAGAGCTACAAAGGGAGAGTCATCATTCCAGTTAAATTTCCCCATGCAGGGGGTAGGAAGTGGGGGTGGGCACACAACATCAGAGGGACATTTTCTCGTTCCACAACCACCACTCGATATGCTATAAACCGATACACACCGGCCATATCACTTAAATATGATGTATGATGTGTTAGTATGTTATCAATACTATTTATTGAGATTGTTTATTGTTAACCTTGCTATAAAAAGATATGGGATGCCATTTTAAAAATAGTATGTACAGACAGTGCCCCCCCCCCCCGGCTCCTGGCTCCCTGATCCCATGTATAATCATTTTTTCACTCTTTGCCCAGTCTGATATAGATTCAGAATATTGTGTTTGTGCATGACTATCATCCAATTTCATGTTTTGATTTTTACTATATTAACTTTCTTTAAACAAACTTTTCTCTACAAGAATGACATATTTAAAGTGTGAGAAACATGATGAGACAACAAATCTAGCATATTGCATCCTGCTCTGTCCTATTTGCTTTATTCTTTCCCTTGTTTGGCTTTGTTTTGTTTCCTGTATGTTTTGCAGCTCTTTTGAAGAGAATATTGTCTAATACATCTTTTCTAATTTGAACAACTTTTGTCCAATAAGAACCTTCATAATAAGAAACAACGAACCATTATCACTGGAATTGCCTGGAATGCCATTTGTCTATACAAATGAAGATTTGCTTCGCGCATGGCCATCACAACGGGCTTAGGGGGCAGGGGTGGGGGAATGGCCTTCCACCCTGTTGAGAGGGAGAAAACCTTGACTCGACGATTGAGTGACAAAAATAAGGAACGGTTAAAAAGTAAACAATAAAGTAGTAATGAAAGTCAATAAATAGGTGTCAAGCCCATATGGAGGGTTGGGGCAGTGTTGACATTTTCAAGGTCAGAGAAGTATCTTCCAGCTAATTCACGGTTTTTATTAGCAAACAAAAATATTTTGGAACTCATCACAGATAGGTCACAGACTTAAGACCCCTCCCCAGGACACAAATTCGATAACTTACCATCCCAACTCCCCCCCTCCCTTATCCTTGCACTCAAAATTATGTGTATGGGCCTGAGCTTTGTATACAGCGTTGTCGATTTCATTTAGGATGTAACTTGAAAACACTCTCAGTAACTTCCCGTCCTATAATGAGCTTTACGCACGGATGAAATTTCATATTGGCTAGGCAACTCTCGTAGACCCATGAAGTACAGTTACCATACTTGCCAAAACTTACCCACTGTGTGTTAGGGAAATACGGAAAAAATGAAGTTTGGACTCCTAAAATTCGTAATATTTTACCTCTGCAATTATCATATTTTGTTGTAGCTGTTGCATTCCCTATCCCGTACCCGCCCTCCGTTGGGAGGGGGGGAGTTAGGTTTATACTATCTCTCCCTCTGTAAAGATGACTATGAACGCAATGTAGTTGCCGAATACAAAATGCAACATATACGGAGGATAACATAGCAGCAATCACAACAAAAACATGATTAACATCTTCTACAGATGGAAGACTTGTTTCTTTTTCTTCTTTTTTTTTTCGTTCTATTTTTTGTTTTGCAGCAACGCACAACGTCTCATTTATTTCCTGTAACATTTAACTCTGACGTATGCATCTGCTCTAATTATTGATATAATGAACTCAATTGCCTTTTGAATATCGAAATGCTTAAATTTTATGCGGGACAAAATATGCTATGAAGTATTTGCGGACATTCTGTACCAGGACATTTCGTCCGGTGGGACTATATTTGCTGTGAGGGTGGGACACAATTTTCAGCAGATAATGTCCGACCGGACTAAATATGCTGGTACAAAGTGTCCGCGGAGACACTTTGTACAGGGGGACACTCTGTACTGTCACACCGGCCATATGGCAATAGGACACATAATAACATGCATAATTTCGTATCGTCAGACTTGTACTCTAGCATAGCAGAGTTGTAACCAAGCCATTTTCTCTCAAGTCAAGTCCCAAGTCATTTTCTTCAAGTCAAGGAAAATTCCACTCAATTCGAACTCGGGTCCAAGTCAGCGACTCGAGTCAACAACACACGCAGTATCATGATAGTTATTTGTACTCGCAGGCTCAACCCTTATCACCATGGATATGTACTTGTCTTTGTACTCGAGAAATTAGTGAAACCTGTTTTAGATACTAACGCAACATTTTCGCACTTGTGGTTACAAATTTGTAATAATTTCGATTGGAATTCTACGGAAACTCGTATTTATCCTGTGGGTACTCCGCACTATAAATCTGTATATCGTACAAGAAAATTAAATATAAAATGCAAAAGATATCAGAAAGAGGGAAATACAGAATTAATTAATCAGTTAAATAGTTTTAAGAAGAGTATATACTGACTATGACAATGAAAGTCAAGTGGGTCCGGCTCCCAGTGTGTTTGTTGGGTTGTACCATTATAAATGCAGGTAAGCATACTGCCTCCTGATGACGTATAGTAATGTGGACACTGCAATTGGACAAGTTGTACGTCATATTGCGTCTGGTTGTGAACTGTCACCAGCTCATTGATATCAGCTGGTGGAGTGCAGAAAGCTACAATGACAAGGTAAAAAAAAGAAAGAAATGAGAACAAAACGGATGAAAAATATACAAAGAACTACCATATAGGAAAATCAACGTTTTGGCGCCTGTATAGTTACCCCAGAGAGATATTTGATGACTATAAAGATATTGAGCACGCATGCAGGCAAATCATATAGCTTGGAGCATTTCACAAGTGCAAACAAAAGAAATACTAGGGAAGTTTATAAACTTCATAAAGCTATGGATCCAAAAATATATGTAAAACTGAAAACCTCATATCTGGTACCCAAACCCAGGAAAGAGAGAGGGGGGGGTGCGTTGGAGAGTTACTTTTTCAAGTCAGACAAACCCTTTTGTTACCCCAGAGACTAATGGATCATAGCGAGTAGTCTATGTCGTACACCGAGCGAATGCACTTCACTTGAGAAGCTAACGGTTACCATGATGACGTCACTCACCCTGGCGTTACCATGACTCAACTTGACGTAAAAAGTCATATCTTCGCCACCCAGTATGATATCCTATATCACAATTGATTTTATCATATCCTATATCACAACTGTTGGTATCATATCCTATATCCCAATTGTTAGTATCATATCCTATATCAAAATTGTAAGTATGATATCTTATATCACAACTATAAGTATCATATCCTATATCCCAATTGTTAGTAATATATCCTATATTCCAGTTGTTAGTATCATATCCTATATCCCAATTGCTAGTATCATTTCCTATATCACAATTGTTAGTATCATATCATATATCCCAATTGTTAGTAATATACCCTATATCCCAATTGTTAGTATCATATTCTATATCCCAATTGTAAGTATGATATCCTATATCCTAATTGTTAGTATCATATCCTATATCCCAGGTGTTAGTATCATATCCTATATCCCAATTGTTGGTATCATATCCTATACCCCAATTGTTAATAATATATCCTATATCCTGCAGTTGTTAGTATCGTATCCTATATCCCAATTGCTAGTATCATTTCCTATATCACAATTTTTAGTATCATATCATATATCCCAATTGTTAGTAATATACCCTATATCCCAATTGTTAGTAGCATATTCTATATCCCAATTGTAAGTATGATATCCTATATCCCAATTGTTAGTATCATATCCTATATCCCAATTGTTAGTATCATATCATATATCCTAATTGTTAGTATCGTATCCTATATCCCAATTGTTAGTATCATATCATGTATCCTAATTGTTAGTATCATATCCTTTATCCCAATTTTTAGTATCATATCCTATATTTCCTAATTGTTGGTATTATATCCTATATCCCATTTGTAAGTATGATATCCTATATTACAATTGTTAGTATAATATCATATATCCCAATTGTTAGTAATATATCCTACATCCCAATTGTTAATATTATATCATATATCCTAATTGTTAGTATCATTTCCTATATCCCAATTGCTTTCTCCTTAACTGATGAAGAAACTTGAGACAACCATAGAGGGAAGAATACTCGCCCGTTCCTCCCTCCCTCCCACCCGCCAGGGATGTTTCTATTTGTATTCGTACTCGTGTTGTTGTACTTGTACTAGAGTGTCTACTGCATGGTATGCACTATGATAAATCGCCATTGCGTATTGCAATGTTAATATAATGTTAAAAGTATGAAACCTAATTAAGTTTACACTACATAGCGCAACTTACAGGATCAATTTTGTTAATTAGTGTAAGGTAATTGGATCACTGATAAAATAGTTGATATTTCTTTAATATAGATAATTGTTATGATGATTCATCAAACAAGGCTTAGTAATTACAAAGGTCAGTTCTTGCCCTCTTTCGTTTTCAATGGCTCCTTATACAACGCGTGAGCCACGAGTGGTTAATTATTATTCAATGAGACACTAATTAATGACATAATGATATAAGCTATTTCATTGATCCTTCATATGCAGTAGTCTGACTACAGTAGCATAACGAAGATAGGGAGACAAATAGTATATCAGGGGCCCAACCTACACCCCCATCGCTTTAGAAAATATAAGTCAATACACAGGGTTTGAGGTTTCATCTAATAGGCTTTACAGAGATGCAGGTCACATTATTATCTATATTAAACTTTTGCGAGTGAAACACTGTTTAAATCCTGTCTTATATACATTGAAAATTTAGAGTAAAGTCGGATAGTTACCAAAACAAATAAATTCGGAAGGATTCGGCAGCCATGTTGTCTCTCCAGTGATTACGTCATATGTACATGTGCTGTTATGTTCTCCTAAGGAAGAGTGATGCTCTTCGCAATGTAAGTGGATTGTTCGACTGATGTCATTTCTGCTGACGTCATCAAATTTAACAAAATCCCTCACTTGTGGGTCGGCACAATCTTGTAAACTATCTGTAAAAACCAAAATATCGAAATCATTGTATGGAAATCTTTGGATGAAGAGGAGGCGGATGGATATGGTGGGGAGGAAGAGGGTGGGGAGGAAGAGGGTGGGGGAGGAAGAGGGTGGGGATGAGTTTTCATTGCAGTTATGATGAAAATTATGTACAGTCACATTACATTATTATACATTTAAGTATATGGAATAGCTCTCAGAACGCATAGGCGTACGGGACCATTTCAGTTTGGGGGGCAGAACTTTTTGTGCCCGAAAGTTCCTGTGACACTATCTAAGCGGAGCGCCACCATCGGTTGGCACGTAGCGTACAAGAAAATTTTTGGCAAACAATGCCTCTCAGATTGCCGGAAACGGCACTTCTGAGGCCTTGCAAGTTGCATCTAAACATTCTTTATTTTATAATCTCACGTTTTAGAAATTTACACTTCCCCAAAAATTTGGTAAATTAGAAGAAGAAAAACAGGTAACATCACTTTGAAGGGAAAAATGGGACAGTATATTTTTTAAGCTCCTATTTAGTTACCTTATTTATTATTTTAACATAGTACTCAGCTACCTCCAGGAAAACATACATTGTTCAACGACACGTAGGCGGGATAATGTCGCTGTGTCGGGTGAGACTGCAATTTGTCTCACAAAAAAAGTATAAAATATAACAAAGAATATGATAAACCTGCACCCCCACCCCATCCATGAAAAAGAAAATGTTTCTTATTAACACTCATGTTGGGGATGTCCAGGTCAAGGGCGGCGGAAGCACTTTTAATCTGGGGGGGGGGGGCACCGACATCAATTCAAAGGGCACTTTGCAGAAATTCGATTGGACTGATGCAGCCTTATATTTAGTACCCTTTATAACTCTTATTGCATTATCATATTTGTGTATACACATCACTCCATCAACGCCCCCCCCCCCCCAAAGGAAAATATGCATACTAGCACTGCAATATCCAATTCGCAAATTGGGAAACCAAGAACAATTTTTCTTTTGAGACAAAATGAGGTGAAATCATGCTAGTTGCTAATGTAGGAATCTTCCGAATTAAAGTTTTTTTTCTTGTTAATATCTTAACAAATTTTTTCCATTCAAAATAGCTTTGAGTTTGCCCCACAGAAATTCATTAAAAGTCACGGGCTTAGCCAGGATTTGCAACGTTGTATGCACGACTATCTGAGCGGAGCGACACCATCGGTTGGCGCGGAGCGTACTAGAAAATTTTTGGTTTAACAAACCCCTCAGATGGCCGGAAACGGCCCTTCCCGAGTGTTCATTCTGGTTCCCTGGCCTCTTGCTAACTTGAGGCACCTCAGGCACGTGCCCCCTGTGCCCCCCGGTTCCGCCACCCTTTGTCCAGGTAAACAATTGACTAGTTAGAAAAAAATTGATCGAGCAAAAGCGTGGGAGCCCAGATGAACTGCGCTTACGGTGGTGTTACACGGAAATATTCGGGCATCATGATGCTAAATAAAGAAAATCATAGAATTGTCGGGCAAAAATTTGAAAAAGATTCGGGCAAGCTACTGCATATATATTCATATTTCATATATATTCAATGTATGTGTGGCTAAATGTGTAAGACTGCATTGACTCCTTACATAAGTGCTCATTCTGGACACTCAAAGAGTAAACTTCAGAAATAAGAGATCTGCCAAGCAAGATGATATACCAAATTGGAATTGGTCTAAAGTCCGAGTGCAGAAAACTGGACTCGAATACTATAAACGTGTGGGTATTACACATTTCTTTGTGGGTATACTGTACGGGTGGGATCTACATTAAATACGTGTTTGTTGCCACATTGTTCAGTTCAGTGGTGTTGTTATTGTTTGTTGTGTAGGGCAATCAATCTTGTAAAGCTTTATACAACAGACACATCCCTACCTGTGATTCATTGATTAACGGTAAACTGTAACCGTAGGTGCTTTTTTGTTTTTTAAATTATGTGTTGCAACTTACCAGGTAGAAACAATTAAACACAAGAACACTGTGATACAACAAATTTGAACACACTGTTAGTAACAGATGATGAAGCCACAAATGAAAGTATGAGTTCATGTATAAGAATTCAAAATAATAACAATTTTGGAAGCTAGGAAAGTTTTAAAGAAAATGGTTACACATCTCTAAAAGAGTAATGGCGTTCCGTTATAACAATTCCTCATTCATATAAACACTTAATAGACATGCCGTTTTACCTGCAACTTTAAACCAGGGAGTTGAAAAGAAATATTCATCTGTTTGCACAAATCGTAGATATAACCCTCAGTGTCAACGTGTAAATTGTGTAAACAAGAGTACAACGACACAGGATTCGGTATTTGAGCAGGTTTCCAATAACATGTTTTCGTACTTTTTGGAATAATATCTTTCTTTCTTTCTTTAAAAAAAAACGCAACTTCTCAAAAGAACCAACATTCCTTCCAATCCTTTGTATATTGAATTTGTTTCAAAACAAATAAATGATAACAATCAACCGCAAAGTAGAAGGTTAAAAACACTCCCCGGCGTTACAAAGAAGTTTCATGCTGAAAGCAGTCAATGATGCGTTTCCAAATTTCCTGTGATTTGTTTTGCTAATAGTCCTTACCATTGTCTGCAAACATTTTTGCATTTATCGTGCTCAATTTACACAACGTATTTTGTTCAAATAACTTATTTATATAGCGCATTATACCGACGGTCTCAGTGCAACTAATTGTAACGTTGCTGTCCATAGGCGTACGAGGCGGGGGTCAGACTGCCCCCCCCAAATTTTTTTTCCAGAGGACAAGAAATTCGGGCAAAAGTCCTGAAAAATTCGGGCAGCCTAAGAGGAGAAAAAAATATATATATATATTTTTTTTCTCCTCTTAGGCTGCCCGAATTTTTCAAGACTTTTGCCCGAATTTCTTGTCCTCTGGAAATTTGGGGGGGCAGTCTGCCCCCCTGCCCCCCGCCTCGTACGCCTATGTCAGAACGTTTTGGTACAATAAAGACCAGGACAGCAAAGTGGGAACCACAACGTGGTAAACAAGTGACGAATATAGCTAAAACTAAGAAAGTAATGAAAAATAAATAGAAAACCCGCCCTTGAACAACATAATTAACCATCTTTCATAAGTTCCTTTATGTATCCTTTAGTTTGTAGCCTTAACAGTTTATGGAGGCAATCTATTAATTGTGTATGTATATTAATATATGTATATAATTGAAATTGTAATGAGTTGGAAAATCCAGAACAGTGAAAAAACTTCCAATCTCCGCCGGGATTCGAACCCGGGCCTCCCGCTTTATAGGCGGACACCCTAACCAACTATAGGATATGGACGCTGATTGAATGTCCAGAGGTTCGAGACCGGTAAGGAAGGTCGTAATTCGACCGTAGGCATTTGCCATCTGTATCGAACAATGCTATTTCTTTTTTGGTGACATATGTTGCCTTACTCTATCATGAGGCTAACCAACTGGAAACTGGTATATAACAGATAATTCCGGGATGAGGAAGTAACCTGCGACAAACTAATGACGTCCCTCTACAGTTCGGGCTACTGAAATCCCCCACACCACCCCCCCCCCCTCCACCCGCACTTTTAGCAACCGGAAACTAATAATATCATTAATTGGCCCAGCTAGGGGTATTGGTCAAGCGGGGAGAGAATGGTCTGTAGGGGCGCTTTCGACACTATCTAAGCGGAGCGCCACCTCAGGTTGGCGCCTAGCGTACAGATTTTTTTTGAGTAAAGATACCTCCTAGATCGCAGGAAATGACCCTTTCCTGGCCTTGCTAATTTGCAGATAAACGAAGAATAAATAGGTGTCATCGCCAACAAAATGATGAGAGATGAGAACGCAATAAAAAAGTAAATAATCGCGAATAAGTAAAAAGTGGTAAAAAGCTGAAAAAGGTGCCAGCAGTCCATTTGAGTCCGTCAAGGGGGGGGGGGGGCATCCGCCCCCTGACTGTATGAACGCTCCGCCACTGATATCATTGGATATAAGAGTTGAATATCTCGTACTTTTGTTCAATCCTTATAATCCCTTATTTGCCCCAAAGTACGTACTTTTATACGGTTAGATGGTGATTACTTTGCTATAGGCCTACTTTGGCAATTGCCTTCGATGTGTACTGCCCACATGTTTTCACCCTGCAGAAGTAAGGCGTTGTGATATCATTAAGTTGGCTAAACCTGCATGTTACTACAACAGTTTTGAAACTGTTTGAGAAACACGAAGTAGTCCCACAACAACATTATTTAGAGAAAGCAGAAAATGATAACTCACCAATTCCATTTGCTAACAAGCATACACTTAACTCAAAAGAAATAATCACACAAATTATCCCTTTCCAAAACACAACCATATTGGTAGTTGATTCACAAATACATTTATACATCCATATATATATATATATGTATATATGATATAAAAACTGTTGATAACACGACAAGGTGAATTTGCGGATATACATGTACACTGCTCCATATAAACACCATATCAGGTATTTGAGGATCAAAGTCCGCCAACCTCGGTGAGAAAATCTATGGTATGCCTTATGCTCCATTATCACTTACAAGTTCTCCTCGGATGTTTTATAAAGCAAAGGAAAAATTTTGCAAGTTGGTATATTTTATTGCATGAATTAAGCCTCATGAATATGCATCATGTTTTACATATATACGGTATATATACGGTCTTTAAGTGAATGTAAAATAATGGGGGGCGGTGAGGGGAGGGGAGGGGGAGGGGGAGAAAGAAAGAAAGAAAGAAAAAGAGAGGTTAAACCGAGATTGGAACCAGTGAACGCATGGTTGCAAACCCTGAAATAACTGATTAGAATTCCGTTCCAGTCACAAATTTCTTTGCTTTTTATCCATTGTTCATAATTTTCAGTCAGTTTTCCGTAGTTCGTTACTAATATTTAAATTTAAATTTTTAAAGTATTCTGAATTGCGCTCTTGACCTATCAGATACCGAGAAACGGTAGCGTAGTAACGTCATTTTACGCGCTTAAAATTTAGGGAGGAATGGCACCCTGTCCACACCATACTGCATACATTGCTTTACAAGAAGTAAAAGTAAGAGCTGGGTGTTAACTGAAAAACTTTTGAATCCATCAAAATGAGAGATACAAATTGACATGAAGTAGTTAATCCATTTATTTATTTGAACCCAACATGCACATTGGTACATGCGCAATGCGCACCATCAATGTTTGTAGGAACTACTAATGGGGTCACGTTCAGTGCAGAATGATAAATTTAGGAGAGGGCGTGACCCTGAGGTCGTTTGCAACCGACTCATGATGGCACCATGGCAGGGAAGGGGTAGTATACATTCCAGAGAAGATAAGATTTTTTGAGACCATGAACGTGCAGACTGGTGCCAAACATAAATATACTGTATTGTGTTCAGAGTTCCTTGATACTAGATCTTGATCTTGATACTAGAATAAGGTATCTTCTCACATTAATGAAGAAGATTATCTTTACTAGGAATTTTTCATTTGAAATAATGATGAGAAAAATGTCTGAAGTTTTGAACGTTTCCGATTTGCCTTTCTGAAAATTGTTCCTAAACTCCATGGAAAAAAAAGCCTCGCCGAAGAAACTTTCATAAAAAGAGTATTTATTTCTTCCATACTCTTTCAATTAGGATTCCTATAGTTCATGATTCTACACCCCCAGCACACCGGAAAAATCAAATTTGCGTAAGGCAAACAACTTTTCTCGGTGCTGGACCAGGCTGCTACCCATTATTCCCGTGTTAATAGTGGTATAAAATCATGGACCAAAATGTTAGCATCCGTGATTTTCCAAAAATTCTTCACGACCTCTCGTGATTTCTAACCTGTATGAAATTAATTTTGGTCAGAAATATACAGTCGATATTCAACTAACCTGAAGCATTGGCGTATATGACGGAAGGGGGGGGGGGCGGGCGGGCATGGGGAAGACTGTGCCTCAAATTTAAAGGGGACTCAAAATTCGGGCAACAATAAAAAAGAAGAAAAATAAATATGAGAAATAAGAATGAGAATTCCTAAACAAATGATTAGTCCAAAGCTTTGCCAAAGACAGCACCACTTTGCATCTAAGCCACCTTACATCAACCAAAAGTGACACCCCTCACCCTTAGACCCCTCCCCAGGACGGCATCGCCTGCACGGGTGACAAAGGAAGGATCCGCCCGGGTGCCAACTATTCTATGTAGGCCACTGCTTACAAATGTCAAGTTTTATAAAATCATACTCCCAACCGTGCATGGTTCATGCGGCTCGTGTAGTAAGTTTCGAAACTTAGGGCAAGGTCTCAAACTTCGGGCAACCCCCCCCCCCCTTCCCCAATTGGGACGGTCCCATACGCGTATGACCTGAAGTAATTGCATTTATTAAAACGACACAAAATTGGCTTCAGTTTTATATGATCGATCTTAAGTACATGTAACGGTTTGAGAACTGAGAACCAATAATAAGGTTCTCACTTCTCAGTGTATTGCACGCTTTGGTGAATTAAACTATCGATTCAGACTTTCTAAGAAAAAAAGAGATCAGAGGTTTTTTTTCCAGGATTTTTAGGCCGAGTACTCGGAAAGGCTTTTAGTCACGTAGTTTATGTTTTTACTATATTTAGCAGTGGCGGAGCCAGGAAAAGGCCCGTTGGAGGGGTGGGGGTGGAGTGGTAGGGTGGGGTGGAGCTGCCACAGTCCATTTCTCTTTTTGGCGCACTTGAAATAAGCTACGAACATAATTTTGATGAAGACAAGGGTTACACAGTGCAAAAATCGCACGAGTGTTTTTTTTTTACTTCTCTATAATTCTGCACAATGCCACATGAATGAGAATAATGTCAACTACCTCTAAACGGACAATAATGACCACAGGACCCAAGCCGCCCGCCCTCCCCCTTACATGGGAGTCCGCCATTTTGATATTTGGCAATCGTGTAGAGTGTCAGAACAATGTGAAGGTATACGGATCCTAGGAACCGAAAAATGTCAGATTGATAAAGTAATACACTTTTAAATAATCCATGAGACGTGTTTGATTTTAAATTTAGTTCGACTAGTCAATTCAGATTAATCACAATAAAATTTCAGTCTGTTTAATTAAGAGAGTATATATTTTATTTTCGAAATTTCAACAATATTACCCTCGTATCGAAACAGATTTACCACCGATGAAGTATGCGGTCATCTTTGAACAGCACTATTTAAATACTAAATAATCCATATATATGCTATGGCTCTCATAAAATTTACCCTTTGGTCGATACTAAAACGATTAAGCCTAAATAAATAATTTCTGTCATAAACATATATATCCGGATGATTGATTCATATTTGCTGATTATAGCCTCCATAAAAGTTGTGTGTCGTTTCACACGGCAGAATTAAAATATCAATATCTCTCTTTATAACTTTTCTTTACATAAATGGTGCACACCGGTGCTGTGGCCGAGTGGATAAAGGCGGTGGCATTTGAAACAATGAGGCTTAGCAATCGGGAGGTTCGGGGTTCGATTCCCGGCCGGGTCATATAGTAAGGTGGGTTTTTCATCCAAGAGCAATCTACGGTTTCCCCATCTGAAATGACTTTCTAAATTGAAAAGATTCCAAATTTGAGTTAAAATGTTGAATTGGAAGCCACCCGACGTGTAAGTTGTAATCCATAAGCCCTTCTCCCGCTTAAGCGTCGTAAAAATAACTGCTGATATTAAATAACCAAATGATATTGAGATTATAGTTATGACATCGATTAGCCTACTTATACTTGTACACTTTGCATTCCCGTCCAACTCAATGCTTCTATACTTTAGAGCACACAAAGGGCATGGAGGATGGGGAGGGGGTGAGGGGTAGGCAACTATCAATATATACCACCGAAATGGAAAACAGAGCTAAAAGAGCAAAAATGCTTCTACGCGAAAAATGATAAAAACGTTTTCCACATTTCAATTTTTTCGGTATGTAGCTCATTTTTGGTAATAAACTTTAAACGTAGAAAAAAGGGGGGGGGGGCTATCCTCCATGGTTCTACCACACTATCTTAAAATACAGAAACAAAACCGTGAAATATAACAGTCAATACTCAAGTTTTATGGCAAACAGTTATTTGTGTTTATTCAATTAGTAATTAAAAATAGCAAATCGATAGATAAGACAGTATTTAAAATAATTGTTCACCGTCTCGTGTATATACTTGTATTAACACACACACTGGCGATTTGAATTACTTATGAGGAACATTATTAATAAGGCCATTTTAATATACTAATTAATTTAAATAAAATGACTATTCACTCTATCATTTAAACAGAGTAGATATGAATTTCAATCCGATGTATACAGACTCCATGAAGGTTAGAAATAAAACTACTTGTGTGAAAACCTTGGCTTAGGTAAACCCATCGCAAGCATATATTATCAAACGTTACAGTTGTAATAAAAATCCCAATAAAGCAAATGCTTGCGTGATAAATATTGTATTATTTACGTTTTCCAGTATATATATATATATATATATATATATATATATATATATATATATATATATATATATATATATATTGTTTCATCTTTTTACTTGTAAAATCCTGTTAGAAAATAATAAATAATAAATATCTGATAAAAATCATTACGGCAATGTCAGATTTAAATTTACAGCCATTATGTAAAACCTGTAAAGATATTTCCCCCCTGTGAAGTTGACATTCGACATCTGGTCATTTCTCTGTATATATCTATCGATTTTTAAATAAAAATCAAAACGGCGCCGCGCTCTTTGATCCATAATATTAATAAATGCTAACGATTTGCACATTACATCTTCAAAGGCCACACTTACCTTATACACTGCAACAGGCTTGCTTATTCTCTACACACGTGAAAATTCTCTTTCTAATCCACAAACAGTCACACGGACAGAGCAATTTAAGTACATGCATATGCATATCAGGTCGTAATGTCATCCACTCGGTCTGCCTGTGCGTTATTTTGCCTGGGCGTCGGCCGCTGACACTATCACGGAGCTTTTCGCTGCATCAAGATCGAAAAAGCATCAACTGAAGAGAAGCTATAGCCGCGCTCGCTGCTTCATCCCAAGGAATTTTCCACATAATTTTGATAACAGCAACGACATCAAAGACAAAATGGTGAGTTGAGTTCTTCCTTTTCTTCGGTAGCTTGTCTTATTTTTTGGAGAAATATGTGAGCCTACAGGAGGGAGGATGAGGAGGGAGGAATATGGTAATTATTTAGAGCATAACATAAAAAAGGCATTAAATGAAACGTGACTGTGATATGGAGAATAATATAATTTTAAAGGATGTCATTTATTAGTCATCCATCATGATTACGTTTCCAAATCATTAGAAATGTAGGTTTGAAGTATTAAGTATTGTTTCATTTGAAGATCATGATTATTTCATTGTTTACAATGTGCTTTGCGCTCGCGAAAGTGATGTAAATGTACGAGGTTATACTACATTTAGTGTTAGTAATCATATAGGATAGATGTTTCCCACGTGTCACATGTATCATGAGAAGAAACGTGTGCAAGAATCAAGGGTGTGAACTTTTCACCATCAGTGTACGATGTCGACATAATCCTGTAATAGCTCTACATGAGTTATTAAAGCAATTAGGTCAACGGACTTTCTAATTGTGATATCTACATCAGAGGTCTTCATGGACGTATTCGCAATGAGAAGTGAAGACGGGGGATGGAGGGGGGGAGGGAGGGGGGAATAGGATGGGGGAAGCGAATGTTATTTGACTCATGAAGATTGGGCGACTGAGGAATGAGGAAGGGAACCCAATGTGATAATATGTGATGCTTGGAAGAATTCACTGTTCACTAATTGAAGTTGATATTGTTGCTATATAAATTGAAATATATCATAAAAGGTGATTGAGTGAAATGGATACTGACCTTCGACGGACCAACATATACAGGAAAGGATAGGTTGACACGGTATAAGGCAAAAAATAATTCATTTTTATTCATACTGTGACCATGCAGGCACGGATACAGTCATATCTCGTTCACTTGCATGCTTTACACGGATATATTACATTCTCAGATAACCAATATCGAACTCTTGGCTAGTAACTGGCTCACATGGTGCAATCATGGCGGTACACAACTACCGCCAGTGTTAACGGATCGATATAGGTGTTAGATGATATAAACATTGCACAGGTTTAACAATTTATTTTTATTTTTTTTAGCTTTCACTCTATGGAAGGCCGTTCAATCATTATTAAAAGGCTTGTATTTTATTGAACCCTTTTGATATGTTATAACTAACTAACATATTGAAGGTCTTCAGTTTGCATATATGACGTCACACCCCGAGGGTCCTATTTAGACGGCATTTCTAACTAATAACAGATAAAAATAACCAGTCTAATCAATTCGCACTGCAGAATTCCCTCGCTCGAAACCAAACCAAACAAGCTTGTATTGATATATACAAACCAAATTGGGCTATGTGTGACCTTAGATATACATATAACCAAAACGGAATTTGCATTTATAATATGGTTCATGGTATATGATTAAAATAAAATGCTACGTGCAAGATCAAGCTAGCAAGCGAGCCTTTAAGATTTCTATATCGAAAATCACATCGTAATCTTGTAAATCTATACAGAGAGAACTGAAGCTGAAAATTGCTTAGCAACACATGACGTCATCACATAAAGAAAGAAAGCGATAAACCACTCATAAAGTTGTAACGCATTTCCGATAGCTATGCACGCATTGTTAATGGAATTCCTTTGAGGTATATGCCATGGATACGATGCTGTTCTTTGGGATGATTAATATATTAACCTATCGTGGTATTCACTATTTAACTATATCCTACACTCTACAAAACCATCTTTATCCACTTTTTAGGCTGTCTTCGTATCTTATTGAATAATGTTTACATTAACCGTTTCAAAAAGTTTGTCCTGATTCTATTCTATATACATCCCTCGTTTTTAGCCAAAGGTTGATCAGATCCCCAGAGATGGTTCCTGTAGTATATAGGCTACGCTGCGTCACTGGGGATCTAGTTTACCTTTGGCTATCACGTGTAAGTAATTTATGACTTAAGTGTACCAAGAAGTTTAATTCTAAAGGTTCATAATCGATGATTAAGTTAAGCTGATATCCATTTATATAATATTGATCATGTGTTTGGTATAAGCGTAGGTATCGTTTGAGGTTTATTCGTCTCGGTATAGGGTTAGCTACCTAGTTCTCTATAAATGGGGAGCTGTATACTAGCATTGAATCATTGTAAATCATTTCAACAAATTCAACTGGAGAATCCAAGTAATATGGAACGCCAAAAGACCCATGATACTCATTAGATGTACTGAATGATATTACATCACAAAATATCAGTTTACAATACAGAATCGTGACATGCAGTGACGTAGGAAGTTATGAAAAAGTAATTGGCAGAAAAACGGTGCAGAGTTCTGGGGTCTTTACCAGAATAATCTCTGTATTGTAGACTCTACGCTAGCCCAGATGGGACATTGACAATTTCGACTATTTTATTTTAAAATTTCTCCTTTTTCTCAACTGTGTAAGTTTTTGTGTTTCATCGAAAAAAAATAGTCGAAATTTCGAACATAAAAGTAAACAACAATTTTCGTTGCGAACGAAAAGTTTAACCATTAGTTTTCTTAAAATCCTTACGAATGTTCCAAAGAACTTTTCATAATGTAACCGCAGTGGCCTGGACATTTTCTATGATAATGTGAAAGTTTCATATTTTATCGTCAACCGATCCTCTTTAAGGAAAAACGGATGAGAATTGGTTGGTAAAACTTTGATCAGTGCTCATGCGAGACATTTATTACAAAAGCTTATCCGTTCCAGATCTGCTCTTTTACCGCATGCATGAAGGGTGATATATTTTATCAATTCGCTACAAGTTCATTAAAGACGCTAGACAAGAAATGTCTCCAATTTTACAAATTAAAAAAAAAAGTTGATAGATACAATGCGACAGCACATAACACTTACTGGACACATTATATATAGAACGCGAAAAAATATATAGAAACGAACTCGAACAGACCATTTTGGTGATAAAAGTTCTGATAACGAATATGGTTCCTCTGGAAGATTCGCACCGTTTGGTCTTTGATGGAATTCTTCCTGCTTATCTTTGATTGTCTTTTTGACTTCGTCTTGAAAAGCCCACGAGGCTTCCTTTTAATCGGATCAAGTCATGGTCTGTTTAAATATCGTATTTATGTCAATCTGTCGAGATTCTGTTAAAACCTTTCGTGAACCCTTATTGAATGCAGTAACTCGGACATATTTATCCTGGATATCTTATCAACCGTTGCTCTATCCGGACACGACATCTGAAGCCAACCCAGAGAGATGAGGGAAACTAGTTGTTGTTGAGTAGACACTTTCTTACACCATTAATAATGAAGCGAAAAGTGCGGTTTAGTTATCGTCCGAATGTAGAGATACCCGTGGGCCGAAGTGAGAAGGTTTTGTTTCAATGGAAAGATATGAAATATTTATCAAACTGGCATATCATTAAATTATTAATAAAGAAATATAATATTATTCATAGCTACTAACTAGTACGGTACTGAATATTTTAATTATTACACTGCACTTATCCACTTATCCATCTTATGCACTTATCCATATAGGCCGGATTGAAAAAAATATATATATATTATAGTCAACGTTCCAACGCTACAAAGATAGTTGTTTAACACATAAAATAAACTCAAGCCCCATTTACGTGCATGTATCATTAGGCGTATAAAACCGTAACAAATAAACGTGCAGCGAGTGAGGTCGTATGGAAGTAACAGAGTTTTCTTCCTGCTTAAATGTTCTCCCCCTTTTACTTTAATTAAAATTAATGTGTCTGTTTTCCCACTTATACATGCAATGTTCCGTTTAGAGTCGTTTGCCACCTGTTAATAGACATGAAGATAAACAACATAATGTTTTCTGTCTGTAGGAGAGGTTTCGAACCATATCCACATAAATATATCTTCCATGACGTCATCACGTATACACAAATACTCCTTCTAACCTTGTTGTTTAACACGTGTTACTACATTACACATGTATACACCCGACCACTCTGTAGAGAGTGACTGGAAATCCACTCTGTAGAGAGTGACTGGAAATCCGGCATTATGCATGATTCATCCACTCGCATGCAGGGCTTATCAACATGTCTAGCGGTTTTGTGGATAAAGTAAAGGAAATGTGAATAAGTATTCTTGAGATGACTCAACGATGACAAAACCACAGGAAATTCGTGAGGTTAGTTTTTTGATTCGTCCAAATAAGATGTATTTATCAAGTAAAATGCTTACACACCGTGTTCATACATATTGAGACAAAATTGTTTATATAGGAGTTGCATTCATGTAAATGAGTGCATGGGTGGCGGAAGAGAGTTCAATATGGAGTATGTGTGGGAGGGAAGATGAAGGGGGGGGGGATGTGCACAAGATTTGATGGGCAGTAGGACATTTGATTTTGCTTTCAGGAGACAAATCACAACTTAAATTACCTCAAACGTTACCGGCGAAATGGATCATTTGATCCTTTGCGTATTCTGCTACTACAAAGTTCAGTATTTTAATGTTTATAGTTCAAGTTTCAAGTTTATTAAAAATCCAGTATAAATACATGAAAGTATATACTTATAAATAGGATATGAAAAACAGTAGAGAGTTATAAAGCTTAATATCGCATGTACTATATGTACAAATAATCACTCAAAAGTAAATAAATGAATTAAAGTAGGTTTTGTGGAACAACAATCTGAATATATATGGCAGCCCTATAAACGAAAGAATTTTTAAAACGTACGATTCGAAAATTTTGGAGTAATTGTCCTATTTCTCAAATTATAATTAGTTCTACAAAAAATGGCACTGCTAAATTCCATTTTGTCCTTAATGTTTCAACAACAGGGCATTTTGCAAAAATTACAAATTACAAATTTATTTTAACTATTTACATAATAGACCAGACGCATTTTAATACTTAACTGGACAATGGGTACAGTTGTATATCACATCAGTGGAGCTTCGTATTTACGGAGAGGGAGACATGTTAGTTTTTTTTTCTCACAAAATTGAAGGGTACGTGCCCCTGTACCCCCTGCGCTACCGCCCTGGATGAGTCAACATTATCGCTGAGTTAGCTATAAGAAACAACAAGCTTCTGAATATGATAACAGTTGCTTTTAAACAGATCCATGGTATTTTTCTTATCTTATTATTCAACCAAGAAAACAAGAAAGCACAAATAATACCCGACTGGCTATAAAAGATAAGAGAAACTTGTCATAGCCTATCCTTCTGCCACCGTGAAACGTGAAGAAAGTGATTACTATCAATGAGCTTTTGGATTTGAAGCCAAGGTCATAATTATTTAGAATTTTCACCTAAAGTTAAATCACACTTGAATGAATCTATCGACCTCGAGCGTCGACTGAAAAATTTCGTCTCAAAGAGTAAATTTAATCTCATACATATGTGAACTTTTAAGATGTTTTAATAATATAGTTCGAAGAAAAAAGTGCTGGTGTTTAGTAATCTTGGAAATTAAATTTGCTGATAAAGCATGTCTATAAGAAATTATATAAAGTGTATTTTTCTGTTTATAGTTTTTACATTTTTTTTAGATAAAAGAACAGTATTGACCATTCACTTCTATCAAAAACGTTAGATTGAAAAATATCATTTGTAAGCTTATTTTCTTACCACTTAGATACTAATTCTAATTGGCAGAACAACCATGAAGCTTTTACAGAAGTCCATCACTTGTTTAGTTGCTCGATAACCCGTCAAGGATAAATTTCACTTCCACGAATAATTTTTAAATTTTTTTTGTACATATTATTGATTACCGTTTCAGTAATAAGGAGGAACTCTATGACGTAACATTCCATTACGAAGTTATGTTTCAAAAGGTTAGCGCATACGAAGCAAAAAAAAAAAATTAGGTCATTCCCCTCACCCCCTCCCTCCCGCTTCCACATGCAAAATATTAGGGGCATCGAGAGCCACGAGGGCGTCGAAAGCCAAGGGGCGTCGAGAGCCAAGAGGGCTCTCGAGAGCCACAATGGTGTCTAGAGCTACGCAGGGTTCCAAGGACAATTATGTCACCCTGCTCCCTTTTTGAAGTTTTCATAAATTCACTGTATATTCTAGAATTTGTTTCTAGTGGACGGTAACCCCGGACCATAATTTCCCCTTGCCCCGTCTAGTCACGCCCACTGCCCCCATACGCCCAACCTATAATCAACGTTACTGCCATCAGTGAATTAAATATTATAATATATCAAAACCAGTGAACACACTAAAACAAACACAAATCAGAGCAAAGAAACACAAACAAAGACAACGTCACCAGAACAAAGAAACTCCAACAACAACAACAACACTGTTCTGCTATTGGCTTCA